>NC_142351.1:65805473-67005473 GCF_059441175.1 Urocampus carinirostris
CATACTCCAAACTGTCCCTGAAAATGCACACAGGGTTCATCTGGGTGCTTGAAGTCCTTGAAAATGCTTGAATCATAATGTGTTTTTTTTTTCAATAAAACTTGCTTGAATTTTGGATGGAATTGCTTTTAGCTTAAATTTTTTGCGATGTTTCTAAAATCTGATTATAAGTGATGCAGACACAGCTCTCTGGTGGCTTTGCTTTGCCATTGCATATTTTCCCCTTGTAATTGACTGCAGCTGGCATTAATTTGTATGGCATTGACTTATGAAACATCTTTGTCCCCTACGGGTTGCGCCCAAGAAGAGAGATATATGTTGCACCCAAGCAGAGCACTATGAAATGTGTTTTAGTGCAAAGACAATGTATCAATTATGGACATAGTTACGGGCCATGCAAAAAATTAAGTAACGTTTCCTAGTGGTAAATTGTAATGGGAAGAACTTGATGCAATTTAAAATGTAAGCCATATAATCGAGCTTTTACCCATCACACATATATGGGGAGAGAATTGACATGAGGAAAATGAAGAAACCTTGAGAAGGGACTGCACATGAGGTTATCCACCTTCCAGGATGACCAGGCTTAATGATGACCGATAAAAGATAGTATATGTGAACCACAGATATATCAGTGGATCTGGAAACTACATGATTCACACTGGATTTCTTCTTTTACTGGTACCAGAGAAATTGAAAAATTGTCCTTGAAAGTCCTTAAAAAGTGCTTGATTTTGGCGTTTTAAAAGGTGTACAAACGCCGATGCTACATGACACACCCGAATTACTCTATCACCAATCCCCTGGTTGCTATATGAGCTGCTCATGCTTCCTTAGGTGTGTGGGAGAGAGCAAGAAATAGCAACTGCAGAATTGAAACTATCTTTTTACTTGCGAACCTGTATTTATGCCTGATGACTAAAGCTAGGTTCACACTGCAGAGCTTAATTCTCGAACCTAATTTTTTTTTGTTGAAAGATGTTTTTGTGAGATTGTTCACATTTCAAACTTAATGCGACTTTTATGTGACTTGAGCTTCCTGTATAAACGCCACAAGAATCGCATATGTTCCGGCCCCATCCATGCAAAAAATAAAAAAATAAAAAAAAATATTTTCCTGCAGTGTGAACCTACTCATTGTTTATTGTCCCCGAAGTGCATGATTTATGTTGATTGTTTTCTAGGAAATAAAATAAAATAGAAATCATTAATAATATTAAATCACAATACTTGTAGAATCGCAATAATTAAGAATCGTAATATTGATTTAATGGGAACATTAGTATCATGATACGATCAAATTGTGACTCAAGCATATTGTCGCAACCCTACTATGGACATTACTCACTTAAACCCATAACCCAAAGGACACAGGAGTTTGTATGGTTCTCGTTCATGAACTCCAACTGAGATAATCGTCCCTTGTGGAGTTTTGTTCACGAGAATTTGTGCACACTGATATTTTTGTTCCATTACTGCAGTTTGTAAATGTTTTTTGTTTGCTTTTTACTTCTGTCTTTGTCCATTTTTATTTTGTTTTAAAATAAATTTCCTTGCACAACGTGAAATACTGGTCCATCCATCTTTTATTTACCGTTTTGTTACCTCCCATCAATAAAAGTTTTTTGTTTTGTAATAACATCATGATTATTATAGTGTTAACCAAATACTTGCTACACATTTCTCCTTCATTGATAATGTGTTTGTGCAATGGCCTCAGGAGGATTACACTACAGATGAAGAGGCCCTGGCTGTTCACGGTGTGAAGGGCGGTGCGGGGGGCATCCTGGACTTACTGAAGGCCAGCAAGCAGGTAGCAGGCCTTGACTCTTCTGCACTGAGGTAGGAATATTTATTATACCGTATTTATTCAAGTATAACCTGCAATTTTTTTTAACCTAAAATAGAACTCAGTTTGAGTACGTGTTATAAACGAGGGCTATGGTGACATGCTTAGATGTACAAGGTGTTTCAAAAAAATTATATACTTTGAATGTTAATAATTTATTGTTAATTTAGAATGTATGTACCGTAAATTCCGGACTATAAGCCGCTACTTTTTTGCCAAACTTTCAACCCTGGGGCCTATTTCAGTGATGCGGCCAATTTATGTAATTTTTCTAACGGCCGCCAGCGGCGCTCGAGTACAAAAGGTAAGATTTAGACTGCAACCTCTTAGCTTGTGCACAAATTAAATTAATATAGACATATCCTCATCATGCAAATTGCAAAAAGAAAGGCACCTGACGCAACTTTCAAGCCGTACGCAATCGAGCAGTCCGATATAGAAGGAAACAGAGCTACCGCACGTAAACTTTACTTTGCGAGCGTGATGCTAGAGTGTTTTTGGATAAGGGAGCGTGAGACAACGTTTATATGAAAGTCTCTTTCCCATACTGAAGGAAGACGACTTTGATGACGTCAGTTATAAGGAGGGAGATGAGGACGGTTTACCGTGCTTACTACAAGCACGGTATGTTTTTTTAACAGAGCTGTTAACTGTGTTGCGAGCGTGTTGCTAGTAGCGTTTTGCTACCCTTCACAGGCACGGTTTGGGATGAAAGTTATATTATTATTATTAAAGCTTTGAAAACTCTCTCAGTGTACCGTCTTTCTTTTTAAATATGTGTAACCATGTATAATATGTATTTGCAACTGTATATTTTTGTAATGTATTTATTTTAGAAACTTATTCTGATATGTTTTGTACGAGCAAATGAGAAAGAAGGGGCGGGGCAAACGCGGGCTGACGGGAAGTGGAGTAAAGGTGAGACGTGTTTGTGGACGCGGCCGACAATAGTGGATATATATTTTTCCCACCCTTACCTTTGGAAATATACACTTTTTTCCTTGGATTACCGTATTTTCCGCACTATAAGGCGCACCTAAAAGTCTTAATTTTTTTCAAAAGCTAACCATGCGCCTTATAATACAGTGCGCCTTATATATGGCTCAACATTAAATCACAAGGTCTCGCAACTTACGCCGACTCGATTTTCCCCCGAACGTGGAGTAGTCCGCGGTGTATGCTGGGATTTATATACCGGCGTTTCATCGGCTGACCAATGTGTCAATCATCATTTGAATCGATCACTATTGGCTAAAGTTATTCGGAGCCTCGGATAGGCTAGAGGGCCGAAACAAACCCTGCAATTGGCCGAAAAAGATGTGTCAATCATCCGTTAAATCGATCACTATTGGCTGAAGTTATTCGGAGCCTCGGATTGGCTAGAGCGCCGAAACAAACCCTGCAATTGGCCGAAAAAGATGTGTCAATCATCCGTTAAATCGATTGCTATTGGCTGAAGTTATTCAGAGCCTCGGATTGGCTGGAGGGCCAAAACAAACCCTGCAATTGGCCGAGTTTAGCAATGGCATAGCAAGCTTAGCAAGCTTGCTAAAGTACGCCATAAAGAAACATGTTTCATTAGTCTGTATTTGAAACTCTTTTACTCTCCTGGATTTACTTCACTCACGGTTGTAAGAAGACCATGATTGCGTATCATTATTGAACGTGAGAACTTAGGTGAGCTATGCGGCTTTATATCTTCCCGGTATCTTGTTTTAGAACGATCTTGATGTTGCTGTGATGAGTTGAGTGAATTAAACTCAATTCCAAGTGTTTATTGTCATATGCACAGTAAAGTTGCGAGCAAAAAAGAAAATAGAAACTAAGAAAATTTGGACATTTCTTGAATCCCAAGACTTGAACCTTCCGAATGATATTTGGAACGATGCATTTGAGTGACATCGTACGGACACCGCATCCGCACGTGTCTACGACACGTGTTGCTTCTTTGCAAGCTTTGGGAATGTTAAGGGGGTAATCAGTTTGACTGAATCATCTGACTGTTTTGTAGACGTTCCCATTGTAGCGCCTTATAATCCGGTGCGCCTTATCTATGGAAGATATAGGACCAAAAACTATTTTTTGGGGGTGCGCCCTATAACCCGGTGCGCCCTATAGTGCGGAAAATACGGTACTTTCAACGGGCACCCGTACTCTGCAGGTCTGCATTAAATCTTATGTACCGGTATCATTTTGCCGGTTGTGTTTTTTGGACTGTATTGGTTAATTTCGTGTTTGTTTTGCGTTTTTTCGATGTGGGCGCATGCGGCTAATATACAGGTGTGGCTTGTGTATGTACAAAATCGGTTTTCCTCCCGAAATGTGGTGGGTGCGGCTTATAATCAGGTGCGCTCTATAGTCCAGAATTTACGGTATTTCCCTGTAGTAACTCAAAAGCAAATGCTTTGTATATAAAAATTTATAAAATTGTCATCTGCTGGAGACTGTTAACCAATATGTACTTCAGCGTGTTTGGCAGGAGCTTGAAAACCGAATTGAACTATGCCATGTCTCGGGCAGTGCACATATTCAACATTGTTGAAATCGTTAACATAATCCATATGCTTTTGAATTTCTCATTCAGATTTGGAAGAATGAATCTTAACAATCGTCATCATACTTTTTAATTTAAATGGCCTCAATCATGTACTTTATACAGTCTTCGGAATCACGCTGTTATAATAACGGCGTTTTATTTTTTCAGTAATAGGGTAATCTTAAGTACTTTTTCCACCCTTACAATGCCGTTATCGCTACTGATGATCTAAACCGGTGCGTTACTTACATTTTTGTGCGTGTTTACGCATGTGTTTTGTTTTTAACGTACAGTTCCGTGTGGGCTTTTACATACGTTTTTGTGTGTATTTTACGTTTTGAGTTTACGTAAATCTTGTGTGTTTACATATGTTTTTGTCTGTGCTGATTGTTTTATTATATTGTTTACTGTTTATTTTTGTTGCACTTAGTGTAGAATACAACTGTTGCTGGCGAGGTGCAATAAATATCACTGTCTGTCCTTCTCTATTTAAATGACTCGAATTCTGCTCAGAAAATTTCATTATTTAACATGCAACATTTTTTTTAAGAAACAAAAATAGTGACTTTTCTTAGTAACTATTTTTATTATAGAGTAATGAAGTTTCTAACTCTGTTACTTTTTGGAAGAAGGAGTAACTATATTTTTTTAAGTAATGTGCCCAACACTGACTTTCTATGATAATTACATCTCAAAGGATATCACATGTTTTGAAATACCCTGTATTACGGTATTTGCGCAATGAATCATCACAGACCACATTCGCTAAATATTAAATGCAACCAAATCTCTTGACCCACAGAAATCCCATTTTTATGGTCCATACCCAAATAATTTGCATGGAGTATCTAATATAAATACGGGCGGGTGGTCCAGTGGGCGGAAACGCAAAGGAATCAACCGTCCGGGTTGGCGGAGCGCGAGGCAACGTTTGCACAGCACCTAGGTGACCTTCTGACAGGTCTGTTTGTGTGTGTATGAGTTTTAATAATAATAATGAGGCAGAGAACCATAGTGAATGCGTAAAGTGATAAACTGTATTGAACTATTGTGGGTGCAACATCACGTCACACAAAACTGCAGCTGGGGCATACCATTGCACAAAAGGTGGATTCACACTCCCTTTAACAAAGGAGTGGGCAATTTTTTGTAATGGGAGACAGCACCGGGTCCAAAAATGGGGCCAAAAGGCTAACCCAGGAGAACTCGCCAATTTCTCAATTTATTCATAAATATACATTCACACATCCACATATGCAAACGCTGCCCTACTTACAAACAAGATGCGTTCTGGATGACAGTTCGTAAGTTTAATTTGTTGGCAAGTTGCTTCAGTGCTATATTTTGTATGTTTTATACAAGTATGTTTAAAGCTTGTATAAGTAACCTGTATTGTTTTGTACTAAAAAAAAAAAGAACATTTGATAAAATAATATGCGCTATAAAGATAAGTAAAGTTGAGTTTAACTTACCTTTGGAAGATGTACTTCAAGAGTTAGGTGTCTTCCTCCTCTGTGATAGAAAGTGGCCGAAAAAAGCGATGCAACCATTTCTCAACTGCATCAAGCTTTCTTATTCCACTTTAATTTCACAAAAAACGGCTTGCCTCTTCTTTAAACTTGACACCAACCGTATTGAGAGGATGCATGAGATATTAAACAATAAAAATATCAAAATTCCTAGCGCGCTGGAGATACAGTATAGTATGTTTACACACTAACTAGGTAGAGGAAGCAGAATTTATTCTTCGGGGTGGATGCTGGGTGAGCTCTCACAGTGCCACATGCCGGTAGCGGTGGAAAAAGCATTACAGAACTGTCCTGCACTCTGCAAAAGGTGCCCAATACAAATTCTAACTTGGAGCAATGTCCAAGTATTTTTCGAGATCCCGAAAAAAATATTCGTATCTACCGTTTTTCCTAAGTCGAATGTTCGTAAGTTGGGGGGCGTCTGTAGTTTTTTTATTTATTTATTTTCTTTTTTTTTTCCTTTTTTTTATGAATTAGTTTCATCAAATTGTTTTTTGAAACGATCACAACTAATTATTACTAAATAGTACTTGTGGCCCGCAGGCTGTAGTTTGCCCACCCTTGCTCGAACACTTGGCTCAATGTTTGTCACTTACATGCGTAGTTTGGGCCCCCCCCCCCCAAAAATAGATACCATTTTTTGATCAAATTATGGGTGTGTGTTGTACACGTGTGTGCGCTATACTCGAAATAAATATTGTAATTTATGTTTAGATGCACATTTATCTTGAGGTGATTTTTTTTTTTTTTTTTTTTTTTTTTTTTCCCCTTCCTTCAGTGAGGAAGCACCAGCTTCTCCAAGCACTCGTGATGCCATCCAGGGCATGCTTTCCATGGCAAACCCACCGTCCTCTTCCTCGCCATCGTCTTCCTCCTCTTCTTCATCTCCCATGTCTATCTCCGGGGGCCTGACAGAGGGATTGGGAATAGTTAAGGGCAAAGGCAGCAGAGCCGTCTGGGTGACCGGAGGGGTCAAAAAGACTGAAAAACAAAAAGCTGTCATCCAGCGACCGGGGAAGCGGCCCATCAAGCGTCCATCCCGTCATCTTAGCGACGATGATAGCCCGGATGAGCAGGAGACGTTAGGAACGTGTTTTAAAGATTCAGATTATGGTGAGCAACTTTAAATTAATAACACCTGTAAATACATTGTTGTCTGGGTGAGAGGTTTTCAGTTCAGTAGACAGCCCGAATAAGGACCGAAAACATCAATATATTTTTGAACTTGCAAGGAGATCAGGGGAGGAATGTATTTATAAGGTTTATACAAGTATGTTTAAGGCTTGTATAAGTAACCTGTATCGTTTTGAAACTGAAAAATGAACATTTGATAGAGGAATATGCTCTATAACATTACAAAGCAGGCTGAATGATAAAGCATAGTACTGAGAAAAAAAGATGCACATTAGGCGTTGACATTCTATGGTCTGTGAAGCCCTTTGAGACTCCTTGTGATTAAGGGCTATACAAATAAACATGACTTGACTATAAAGATAAATAAAGTGAAGATTAACTTACTTTTGTAAGAGTTGGGCGACTTCCTCCTTCATGGTAATAAGTGGGCGAAAAAAATTTGATCCAACCATTTTCTTGACCGCATCAAGCCTTCCTTATCACACTTTCATTTCAAAAGAAACGGCTTCCCTCTTCTTTACACTTGACACCAACCATATTGAATGGATGCACGAGATATTAAACGGTAAAAATGTCAAATTCTCAGCATGCTAGAGATACAGTGCAGTGTGTATACACACAAAATAGGAACTAGAAGCCACATTTCTTCTTCGGGGTGGATTCTGGGTGACCTCTCACAGCGCCACGCGGCAGAAAGAAGCTCTACAGCACTGTCCTCTACTCTAACAAAGGTGCACACAATACAAAATCTAACTTACAAAAGTGTCTGGATATTTTTCGACATCCCGAAAAAAAAAATGTTCGTATTTTGCGTAAGTCGAATGTTCGTCAGTCGGGCAGCGTCTGTATACCCATTTTTAAAGGCCTACAGAAAACGTCTCTGTGGCTACAGTTGTGATCAAAATATTACATACCCTTGTGAAATGAAATGAAATGAAATGATCTGCATTTATATAGCGCTTTTCAAGTCAATGACTTCCCAAAGCGCTTTAAATTGTGCTTCACATTTCCCAATAGCGGCCCGTGATCTGTGCAGCCATGTGAGGCGCTAACCTGCTTATTGGGGGTATTGGGGTTTCAGTGTCTTACACAAGGACACTTCGGCATGTAACACGGACAAGCCGGGATTCGAACTGGCATCCCTTTATCCTAAAACGATCGCTCTACCTCCTGAGCTACTGCCGCCTCACAAAGAACATAATGTCATGGCTCTCTTGAGTTGCGAGTTATTGCTACAAACCTGATTTTTCTCTGATGGAGTGATTGAAACAGATTGAAGTCAGTTCTTTGTCACAAAAAACATTCACGAGGTTTGGTTCTTTTATGACTTTATTATGGGTTACCAGAAAAAGTGATCAAATCTGTTAGGTCAAAAATATACATACAGCAACACAAATTAGCAATTTTGGTGACTTAGAAAGTTGTGTCAGTAAAATGACAAATATAAAAGCAGCGCTAAAATTTGGTAAGATGTCCCTTGGCCATTTTCACTTCAATTAGGCCCTTTTGGTAGCCATCCACAAGCTTCTGGCAAGCATCTGCTTTAATATTTGACCACTCCTCTTGACAGAATTGACGCAGTTCAGTAAAATTTGATGAATTTCTGACATGGACTTAATTCTTTAGCATTGTCCACAAGTTCTCAATGGGGTTTAGATCAGGACTTCTGGAAGACCATTCTAAAACCCTAATTCTAGCCTGATTGAGCCATTCCATTACCTCTTTTGATGTGTCTTTGGTGTCATTGTCCTGTTGGAACACACAACTGCGCCCAAGACCCAATATTCAGGCTGATGACTTTAGGTTATCTTGAAGAGATTGAATTTAACCCCCCTTCTTAATTAACCCATTTACTCTGTGTAAAGCACCAGTTCCATTGGCAGCAAAACAGCCCCACAGCATAATACTACCACCACAGTGCTTGACGGTAGGCATGGTGTACTTGGGATTAAAGGCCTCATCTATTCTCCTCCAAACGTATTGCTGGGCAGTGTGGCCAAAATGCTCGGCTTTTGTTTCGTCTGACTACAGAACTTTCCTCCAGAAGGTCTTATCTTTGTCCAAGTCATTAGCAGCAAACTTCAGTCGAGCCCTAAGTTGCCCCTTTTGGCGCAAGGGCTTCCTCCTTGCACGGCAGCTTCTCAGTCCTTGGAGATGCAAAACACACTTGACTGTGGACAGTGACACCTGTGTTCCGGCAGCTTTTAATCTTTGGCAGGTCTGCTTTTTAGTGATTCTCGGTTGAATCTTCACCCTCCTGATCAATTTTCTCTCAGCAGCAGGTGATAGTCTGCGTTTCCCTGATCGTGGCAGTGACAAAACAGTGCCATGCACTTTATACTTACAAATAGTTGTTGCACTGATGCTTTTGGGACCTCCAGCTGCTTTGAAATAGGTCCAAGTGACTTTCCTGACCATGCCATGGAGCTCATTCCACTAACGCAACTTTCTAAGTCACCAAAATTGCTAATTCTTGTTGCCGTAAATATGTTTTTGACCCAGCAGACTTGATCCCTTTTTCGGTTAACCCATAATAAAGTCATAAAAGAACCAAACCTCTTGAATGTTTTTTGTGACAAAGAACTATCTGTTCCAATCACTCATCAGAGAAAAATCAGTTGTAGAAAAAACTGGAAACTCAAGAGAGCCATGACATTATGTTCTTCACAAGAGTATATAGACTTTTGACCACAACTGTATGGATGTATTTATAGGTGTATGTATGTATGTTTGTATGTATGTATAGGTGTGTGTATATATGTATCTATAGGTCTTTGTATGTAATCATAAGTGTGTGTGTGTATACATGTATTTGTATATGAGATGGATATCTCCTTACAGTCATATGTTTCACACTGGCTTTACTCAATTTCTGATTTCGTTGATTCTTCCTTCTAGTGTATCCATCATTGGAGTCTGATGAAGAGGACCATGCCAACAAGGCAAAGATGAAGCGAAAGAAAAACTGGGATGACACACCATGGAGCCCAAAAGGTAATGCTACTGTTTTCAGAGATGGCCATTTTACAAAACAAAACAACAAACAATACACCAAGGTCATCAAGATGAAATATAGGTCATTTATATGCTATAGAATATAAGCGTGTTTTAAGCCTAGATTTAAACTGTTCCCCTGAGGTTGCAGAGGGGGGCAGATCATTCCAAAGCACCGGGGCCCGAATGGAAAACGCTTTTGAGCATGCGGATCTCTTCATGGCTCTTGCGATCACTAGTAGACCATTATTTTCTGGGCAAAGGCTCAAAGCAGGAACATGAGGGGGAAATTAAGATAATAGATAAGAACAGCTCAAATAGCACAAAGTATGTGCAAGCAGCAAGACGGCTACTTTATTTTAGTCATCAAAGTCAACGACAATATATTATTTTGATCCCCAACGGATTTTTTACTTTGAAGGCACTGTAAATTTAAAAAAAAAATGGCCTCGAAAGTGATTGAATTTGGCCATGAAAAAGATGTACAAACCCTGAATATGGTACTGATTTTTCTCTTTTCATAACAGCTCGAGTGATACCCACACTTCCGAAACAGGACCGACCGGCCAGAGACGGAGCCCGAGTGGCGTCTGTGGAAACCGGCCTGGCAGCGGCAGCAGCCAAGCTGGCGCAGCAGGTGAGTGTGGACGCAACGACCAAGTGTAACTCAGGCGCAAAGGTTGAACCCCAGAATACAACACATTCCATTCTGAAGTGGAAATTGTAAGGTCAAACTGTTGTACGACCGGGGAAAGAAACTTTTAGTAATTGGCTAATGCATTCCCAACCCTGGTATTCCAGGTAAAACATTTTAATTATAAAATAATACTTAAGAAGTAGTACTTATGCGCATTATACAGTGCCGTGAAAAAGTTAAGTTGATGTACCTTCTGTTAATATGGGACAGTTTTGTTACTAAGTAAGTGTGTGTTATTAAATAAGTGAGTGTTAATTTCATATCACAATATGCAATTTACAAGGAGAAATCTCAGGGATCAATGTATAGCTGATACCTGATGGCGTTCTCACCTGAAGTTCTCCTTTAGGATCATATATTTGTATATTAAAATTTGTTTAACGATCATAAACATAAACAGGCTTATTAACCAATCAACCCATTAACAAAAAGTGGGGACTTTCAATGGTATGGGAAACACTCAAGTTCACTGTAGATTGACAGATACGGAGCACAAATTTACGGTGGTGATTGCAGATTGTTGGGGAAAATGCTGTACAGGTAGATCTAACATTATTGGGTGGTTAATAAATTATTTTAACAAATAATCGATTAACCAATTATTTTAAAAAGCAGAGTTTATTCTTTTCAAAACTTGTCTCGTGTTTTTGGAGCACCGCATTTGTTTTTATAATATTATATCAGGGAAGCCAATGAAAAACCTTATTGGTCTCATAATTTGAACGATTGGTTACAAAGCAGTTTTATGTGATTATTTTTACCGTTTTTTGATGGTTCAATATACTTTAGTCAAGACACACACACACACTCTCAGATTTATGGAGTTTTATTTTACTTCCAATTTAGACTGTTAAATGGTCAATCAAACACATAGTAAATCTAAACTGCTGCTAATCTGTACATCTGTTGTTTTGTTTTTTTTGCACTACTGTCAGTTCTTTATAGCTAGCCACTCCTTGCACATCTGTTTCTCTGCACTATTGTTCTTACAGTGTTATTGTTACTGTTTACCTGACTTGTTTTCCTGACTGCCCATTTTGCACATCTGGTTAGCTGCTCCTCTTGCACTATTTGCACTACTGTAAAATACTTTACATAGCCATAATTATTTAGTATATTATTAGTACTCAATACTCCAACTCAATACAACATTTTATTTATATCTGTACATTCAAGGAAACTGGCGGGTCAGATTTATCGACATTTCGTTCTGTATACACGTGTACTAGAATGACAATAAAGTAGATCTGAATCTGAATCTGAAATATAATGTAGAAACTTGAACATTACACAAAGAGAACAAAATTAAACAGAAGGATAGGATTGGGATCTTGGCTTGTAGGCAATTACTCCAAAACATATTAAATGATTGATTTTGAAGTCCATTCGATTGATCACTCCAAAGCAAAAATGTATAGGCTTCCAAACAAATAAGTTGAGTATTAAACACTCAACTTATTTAGAGAACCGGGAAATATTTTGCATTTTAATTGAAATATTAGCACAAGCACCAAATACAGTCTTCTGTGTTTCCTTTTCTTGGTTTACATCACGGGAACAAATAGTATCTTGGTGGAAGAGTTGAAAAGATGGCGGAGCAGAAGACGCCTACTGTCTTGTTAAAGTCCTTGGCCGTATGGCTTCGACCTAATTTGGTTTCTGCCTGCATGGAGTCTCAAGGTGACCCAAGGCCTCTCTGCCCCATTCTGCTTCTCCATGACCTCCCTTTCCGGGTTCTCCTGGGAAGAGGGGCTGCAGAATGCAGCTTGCAGGAAAAGAGAGAAAGCTGTTTGCGCATGTCCTTTAAAAAAGGGGGATGAGGTCACGGTCACCGGAGTTGAGTGACTGGTGAGTTCCGGATGAGGCTTTCCAAAATAATGTTCTCCAATTTGTTGGTTTACAATTATTAATAATGGGCAGAATTTCATTTTAGACACACAGTAAAATAATTCCTGACCTAACACACACACATGCAGATCATTCATTTTTTGATTACTTTGATTCAAATCTTAATTATACAGCTGGAGACTCTGGTCACTTCCTGTGGGTGGAGTTGGCTGGGGGGTTAGTCTCTACACAAGGTTCATACGTGTGCTTGAAATCTTTGAAAATGCTTTAATTTTAATCTTGTGTTTTCAAGGCTTAAAAAGTGCTTACATTTTAGAGGTGCTTGTAAATCCTTTTAATTGTTTACATGTTTCTTAGGTTAAATGTTGGGCTAGGGTTAGGAGCTAGGGTTTGGGATTCAAATAACGGTTTTAAACTTATTTTATGGTTCCAAAACAGGATTGGTTCTAGGGTTAGAAACTATGGTTTAGGCTTCTTAATAGGGAATTCAACTGAATTTAGAGTTCTGAAATTGGGCCGGACTAGTGTTTACAGCTAGAGGAACTATGGTTTGAGCGCCATATTAGGGTTTTAAACTAAATGTAGGGCTTCAAAACATGTTGAGAGCTAGGGTTACAGTTGGAAACACGATTAGTGCTAGGGTTATGGCTGGGGTTAGTAGCTGGGGTTTGGGCTGCAAGTTAGTTTTATAGTAAACTTATTTTAGGGTTCGGAAATATTGTCATTGTTAGACTTAGGGTTTAAAACTAAGGTTTAGGCTTCTGTTATTTTTCTTATCAGCACTGCATTTCTTCTCTATATGGAAAGGGAAAATTGGGAAATGGACTTTGAAAGTGCTTGAATTTGGCCATGAAAAGGGTTTTTAAAACCCTGGCTATAACGAGGGGATTAAAAAAAACAACGTATTGCATGCACATTGTAAGATTAAAACATTGTAAAACGCTGGGTGGGGAGCGCTGATTTTTTAAATATGTATGTGTCCTTTGATTCAGGAGCAGCACAAGCCTACCAAAAGGAAGTACACAAAAAAGGTTCGACCCGCTGTTCCTTTCTCAGCGCCTTCTCCGGTCGAGATGGAGGCTCCGCCCCCTTCACCACCTCACGATCTGGAGTCGGGAGCCGACTCCAGCCCGCCCAGGAGGATGGATTACTTTTCAGCTAGTCTACTGGACCACGAGTACACTGCAGGGCCCGGACCCTTCGGAGGCTCCAGAGGAGGCGGGGCTATGGCCCCTGGGGTTTTCCTCACGTCCCGCAGACCGTCTCAGTCTCCGCAAAACAGCAGTTCTCTTTCGGCTGCGTTGCCTTCGGGGCTCGCCAGTCAGGGAATTGTAGGAGTTGGTCAAGGTAAGCATTAAGACAACACATTTTGACCACCGGACTTTCCGGGCTATGAAGCACGCCTGAACCTTTTTACAGCCATACGACCTTGAGAATGCCCAAATTTCGGTAGGCTAAGCAAGGTCGGGCCTGGTTACTACTCCGATGTGTGACCGGGTGCTGTAAATGTGTAATTTGGTGTACGCTGAATTCTGGGTGAGGTGCTGGAAAATGCTTAGATTTCTTGCCATTTTTCTCTGCAGTCTGTCTTAACAGATCACGCATTAAACAAAGAAAAATTAATTATTGAATGAATGAATTAATTTTAGTATTGAAATCAGATGTCATAATGTTAGTTTATGTTCTATGAAAGATTTGTTTCTAATTAAAACATAATTTTCATCCCTAACGCTTACTGTAACTGTATTTGCATGTGGCATATTGTCCAATCCGCCTTATGGATAAAGTATATCAAAAAATACTATTTTTGGGTGCGCTTTATAATCTGGTGCACTTTGTAAAGGTTTCATACAGGTGCTGAAATCCTTGAAAATGCTTGAATTTTAATGTTGTGTTTTGAATTTTGGGTTGGGAGTGCTGTAGTAATTAGAAGTCTGACTTTATAGACCACGCAATAAATGAAGATTTTTTTTTAACAAGTGTGTAAAAAGGACACGACCATCTGCTCTGGTGGCTTGTCATTATGGTGTTGTCATGTGAAGCATTGTCGCCCCCTACTGGTCGCACCCAAGAGGACAGCTCTATTTAGTAAACCGGCTCTTTTGGCTCGGCTGAGTCGGCTCACTGAGAGGAGCCCAAACTACTCTTCAGATATATTTTTTTAATAATATCTTATCAGTAATAATAATACATAATGCACCAAATTATTTAGTGATTAGTAGTTTTATATGTTTTGCATGGGATCCCTGCAAAACACATGAAATATAGATGTAAATAATCACAGTTCTACAGAAAAATTGTAAAATACAAAAAAGAACTTTTTACACACATAACCGGTTTAAGATTGAACAACAATACAAAAATCCCTCTCAGTGCTATAAATAAATCATAAAATGCAAAACAATTAAGTATTTACCATTTCATTTTCACAAATTCAGACACAATTGCTTGAAAACATGCAAACAAAGAAATTATAATAAGTTGAAACAAGTAAAACAAAAAGCCAAAGATCCACAGTCTCGTGCTTCGGAGGAATCAATATTAACAAAATAAGTCCAAATTTGGCTATTTTTTCTGCTTTTTACACATAAAATCCTTCCTTTTTTGTCTTCCGCAATGAACTCAACTATTACCCAATACCCATCTGTGTTTGTAAACAAGTGTGACATAGCTTAGCTGCGTAGGCATTGTTGAAGCAGAATGGCAGAATTCATTTCAGTTTATAGCAGACCATAGATAATAGATAGGAACAGCTCAAAATAGCTCAACGTATGTGCTAGCAGCAATATATCGACTTTGTTTTAGTTATCAACGTCCACACAAAAAAACATTTTTTGATCAGCACAGGATTTCTTACTTTGAAGGTACTGGAAAAAATAAGAAATCTGCCCTGAAAGTGCCTGAAAAGAACATGAATTTGGCCATGAAAAAGGTTTACAAACCCTGTTTATAGGGCGCAAAATACAGTATATTTGTCTCATTAACTCATCTCGGTCTCATTTCTATCACTTAGGGAAGCGTCCCAAGAAAGGACTCGCCACAGCAAAACAGAGACTGGGAAAAATCCTGAAGATTCACCGCAATGGCAAACTTCTTCTGTGATGGATCCTGCGTAGAAGTACAAGTTTTGTGAAAATATTATTAAAAGAGGTAATGATAGTAATCTATATTTTCTACTTATGAAGTTGTTTACTAATGTTACTGTGTATTGGTTTTGTTCATTTGACACTCCACTACTTTCCTCTTGCTGATGTTCCTTGCATTTGCATATGGACCATAGCATCGTTTTTTTTAAGGGAAAGAAAATATTTCTTGTCTAAAATGCAATTCCAATGCAGAAAATGTCTTTTTTGCCCAACCTAATTTTTACCTCAATCGAACTTATCTTCGAGTAGGACTCAGTCTCATATAAGTTTTGCTAAGAGTTCAATAAGCACTGTTGCTCATCAAACATTTCATTTCTTGACTGTTCTAAAAATTGTAGGTGAAGCAGCAATCGACTTTGTACACTTATATTTATTTCTTATTTATTTTCAAGTTCTCTTTCCGCTTGATTTTCTTGTTCCCTGCTAACTTTTTCAACCGCAGTACCAAAAAAAAGCCTTTTCAGTACAAATCTTGTCACATTTTTATATGGATTTGGATTGTACATATATGTATACAAGATTGGAAGAACAAAGACAAAAACTTAATTTTCAGTGGCTCAAAATACTGTTAAAAAAAGGAATCATAACTTTGTTATTTTGAGATACATTTTCTTGTTTGCCCCTGACTTTGACGTTTTTTTCTACATTCAATAATTTAAATCCATTTGTAAGCCGCATTTTCCATTTCCGAAATAGAAATGCATCGTTGATGACTTTTGTTTAAAGCCCCAATGTGTAATATTTGACCACTAAATGGCAATGACATCTGCGCCATGTCTTGGCAGGGTGTCGGACAAGCATGGCGCCAACTTGAGGGGGGATTCCACAGTGTAAAAGAAATTAACATTGGTGTCATAGCTCATGTATTTTTGCCTTATATTAACATAAATGTTTTTTGTTATGTTTTTTATTGGATGAAAGTTTTTTGTACCAGTAGGGGGCGCTAAATATTACACACTATCCCTTTATTCGTCTGAATTTTTGCCATGCATTCATTCCACAGAATGTACGAAATAAAATGTTTGCAGAAAATTCAAACTGTCCACTTGTGTAAATATACTGTTATTTTGTTTTTATAGTGCAAAAATGTTTTTTTTTGTTTCTCCATGTTGTACATGACACATTGCTGTATTTTTTATCTAGTTTTTTTTTAATATCTGAGGTTTATGTTGATCTTGTTTTCTCATGTTTAGTTGATTAATAATCATAGTTATGAGATTGTGTGTTTTGGTGTACTGTTTTTAACATGCTTTATTTACGACTTGGAAACGAAAATATACGATTTTCTTTTCTCCCAATACTGAAGTAATGGATTTGTGTGTGGGTGTGTGGATACACGCTCGTGTAGGAGACTGTTGCATGACTGTGAACACTGCATTTTGTTTTCCAAAACTTTAAGTAACTTTAAGTTGATTTTTGATGAGTCAAAAAAGTATTGGAGAAACTACTGTTACTTAAACACAATTTATTTTTCCATCACATTCCAGTATGTTTTACTCCTGAGTGGCAACAATTTTCATCCAATTTTTCTCAATGTTTTTTTTTAAGATAGTGGTGACCTCAGGATAGGAAGAGCCTGGACAAGGGCCTTTCTCACGGGCAGATGACTGTAATTCCCTTCTCTCCGGTTCCCCAAAAAGAATGTGGCATCGTTTGAAGAATAAAGCCAGCATCCACCTATTATCTCTTAAACAAAATGGGGGTTGTTGATGCATGCTTTCATCCTCTCCCCTTTAGATCGGAATTCCATGCTCTTCCCAAAAAGAATGTTGCTCCCATTTGTTTTTTATCATTTGAAGAATATAGCCAGTCTCTGCTCTTGTATATCTATTGCAAACGCGGAAGTGCTGATGCACATGCCATAAAAGACTATGGGTGAAAATGGGGGGTGGGGGGTTTAAATTTTCCGGCCTGCAGGCACTGCCTTGTAGATATTTACCCATCAGAAAAAGTACAGTACTGCAAGTAATAGTCAAATCACATAAGCAGCAACATATTTTCAAAATAAGAGTTGTAAAATAGATGCATTTTACTATACATGGATAAGATAAATATATGTGTGTACTGTATATATAACCGCGGTGTACCCGCCCCACCAGTGTTCCACATTCATGCTGGACACTATTTGATTAGCACCTCCACTGGCTTTCAACATCGTTAGCAGCGCACTGGAAACTGATCTGAGCTAATCTAATAGTTTCCTTTTCAGTTGACATGAAATACATTTCAGAAGATCAACAGTCACAATACATTTTAAGTAGATACTTTGATCAGGTGATCGTATAGTTGATTTTAACTGTGGTTTTAACTCTTACAGTGAATTCATTTTGACATATTTCTTGGTCTGAATTTTAATCAACATCAACCTTATTTGATATATTTGTGAAAGGCTCCAGCACCCCCGCGACCCTACTGAGGATAAGCGGTGAAGCTAATGAGATGAGATGAGACAATAACTAGTGTCAAACCGGGAACAATTTACACACACCCAATATGATTAGCACTTTGGCTGGCTATCAACGTCTGAGGGAAATAAGCACTTACGTAAATAACGACGGAAACAAAACGAAAATACATCCTAACAGTTGGACAACTATTACATTACTGTGTATGTTGCAAGATTTGTCAGTTTAGTTTTAATGTTGTCAATAAAGTTTTTGCGGAGCACCACGTGATGGCTAACCGTTAGCAGCGCGCTGGAGACTGCTAGCATTAGCCGATCTCGTCATAAAATCTAAACCTTACTCTTACCAGCAGATAGGGCTGTTGGACTCGTGATTGAAGGACACTTATACACAGACTATGCAAACATTTCAGCAGGAATTTCAACAAAAGTTACATATATATGTATATATATTCATCCATCGATCCATTATCTGCACTGCTTATCCTCAGCAGGGTCGCGGGGGTGCTGTAGCCCATCCCAGCTATCTTGGGGCAGTGGGCAGGGGACACCCTGAACAATCGCAGGGCACACAGGGACAGACAAATTACTCGCTCATTCACACGTAGGGACAATTTGGACTGCCCAATTAACCTGACATGCATGTTTTTGGAATGTGGGAGGAAACCGGAGTGCCTGGAAGAAACCGACGCAAGCACAGGGAGAACATGCAGATTCCACACAGGAGGTTCGATCTCATGACTTCAGAACTGTGCCGGACACGCACTAACCATTGCGCCGCCGTGCTGCCCTAAAATATCTATATATTAAAGGACTTCATACGATTGACTACAAGTTACATGTATTCAGTTTGATGTAATAGATATTAAAAGGTTAGGGCAGGCTGTGTGAAATGATGTTTTGTTTAGAACACTTCTGATAACAGGAGGCCTGGGTGTGCTGACGCAGGACGACCAGAGATTGTTAGGCACAAAACAGCTGCCTTGGCACGCCCATGGGAGGAGACGATACGCCATCATGCGGGGAGAAGATAACCAATAAGAGAAAGCTAAAGTTAGCTGCAGATGACACATTGCCAATAGGGGAATAGTAGGATGTCTGCTTTGTTTAAATGTATGAATGATCCCGGGCAACTCGGATGGGGGCCCTCTCCTGTGGGATACACTTAGTTCTGCTGTTAGAAATAATAAACAACCCGCTCCCATGTGGAAATGCTGGCTCCTGGTCATTTCCTTTCTCAAAACGAGCGCGCATAATTGTTGGATGAATGTAGGTCGTGTTTGGTTAATGGAGTTGGATGACTAATTCGAACAATTTTATAAAACGGTACATTCTGATAGTTTAAATCCCAACAATATGTGTATGTATATATATATATATATATATATATATATACATACATATATACACACACACGCGGAAGTATGCTGGAAATCACATGGACAAAGGTAAGACCTTCTGGAGGAAAGTTTTATGGTCAGACGAAACAAAAATCGAGCTGTTTGGCCACAATGGCCAGCAATATGTATGGAGGAGAAACGGTGAGGCCTTTAATTCCAAGTACACCATCCCTACCGTTAAGATCGGTGGTGGTAGTATTATGCTGTGGGGCTGTTTTACTGCCAATGGAACTGGTGCTTTACAGAGAGTAAATGGGATAACGAAGAAGGGGGATTACCTTCAAATTCTTCAAGATAACCTAAAGTCATCAGCCTGAATATTGGGTCTTGGGTGCAGTTTAGGTGTTTCAACAGGACAATAACCCCAAACACTTATCAAAAGTGCTAATGAAATAGTAAGTCCGGCACGAATTAAGGTTTTAGAATTGCATTCCCAAAATCCTGACTTAAACCGCATTGAGAATGTGTGGCTAATGCTGAGGAATTAAGTCTATCTCAGAAAGACATCAAATTGAACTCAAGAGCACCAATTCTGTCAAGAGGAGTGGTCAAAGATTCAACCAGAAGCTTGTGTATCACTACCAAAAGTGTCTAATTGAAGCGAGAATGGCCATGGGACATCCATCCATCCATTATCAGCACCGCTTATCCTCAGTAGGGTTGCTGGAGTGCTGGAGCCAATCTCCGCTATCTTCGGGCAGTGGGCAGGGGACACCCTGAACTGGTTGCCAGCCAGTCGCGGGGCACACAGAGACGGACAACTCACTCGCTCATTCACACCTAGGGACAATTTGAACCGGCCAATTAACCTAACCTGCATGTTTTTGGAACATGGGAAGAAACCCGAGTGCCCGGAGGAAACCCACGCAAGCACGGGGAGAACATGCAAACTCCACACAGTAGGTTGTATCTCATGACCTCAGAACTGTGTCGCACACGCGCCAATCACTGCGCTGCTGTGCTGCCCGCCATGGGACATGCAGTGTTCGCGTTTGCCCGCGTCCCTGCGTCCTAGACGCATCATTTTTTTGACACAAAATTGTCATTATTCCTCGATTACTTTTTTTATTAACGAAGATTTACTGCACTCCAAACTTTTCGTCAGGCAAATCCGCCATTGTTGTTATGGTCTCGCGCCGATCTCGGCAAACGACATTTCGTTGCTTCGAGTCATTGTTGTGGCGGTTGTCGAGTGAAAGAGAAGTATGCCTCCGGAAAAACAGTTGGTATTAGGTGCAAATCAACAAAAAATTTGTAATTTCTTCAGTGTCAGTAATAAGTCGAAACATAATACAGAAAGTGGTAACAACGGCAATAATTCCGGCACGAAAAAACGGCGGAGAAATTCTTGAGAAGATCGTGCAGGCAAGGGAAAACGTGTGTTGAAGCGAACTATTCGACGAAAGAAAATAAACAAAATAATACTCCTATCAAGAAAAGGACTTTTCTGCAAAAATTGACTAAATTATATTCCCGGTTACGCTATGAGGAGCATGATAATGGAGGATACATGATCTGTAATGCGTGCACCCAGCAACACAACACCACCAGCTTATTAAGGTGCATTTTACTAAACAATTGGACCTTGAGAAAGCATTACAACAGTGATGGGACAGCAAACCACAAAGAATATATTAAATGAAAAATCTGAAGTGATTAAAACTGCATGAATATATAGAATAATATTTCAGCAATACTATTTTGTACAATGTACAATATCTTTGAGAACTGAAAAATCTGAAGTAATAACTGCTTTGTATAACCAATTAAGTGTGATGGTTAAAATTGAATGAAAATAGATTTATATTATATATTTGTCGCCGATTTAAAATTTCAACCTCGATAACACTAAATTTTGGGGACCCATAGATCTCTGTCGGGACCCATAGATTTTTGGGCATGCGAGTCCCCGGGACCCATCACTTTTCAGTGTTAAAATGAACACTGGACATGTTACCAAATATTAGGGCTGCTGTATGAATATTTTTGACCCAAGTCATAAAAGAACCAAACCTCGTGAATGTTTTATTGTGACAATGAACTATCTGATCCAATCACTTCATCAAAGAAAATTCAAAATTTTATATATATATATATATATATATATATATATATATATATATATATATATATATATATATATATATATATATATATATATATATATATATATATATATATATAATATGTGTGTGTATATATATATATATATATATATTATATCAGTCTTGTGTTTTTGTTTATATGGTAGCGATGGCCCTCGGAAGAAACTGTTTCCTGAGCCTGTTTGTCCTTGTTCTAAGAAATATGTAGTTTGCCAGAGCGCAGCAAATCAAGGAGGTGATGGCTAGGGTGAGAGGAGTCTTTAAAAATGTTGTTGGTAAAATCCTGCCCACTGGGTATAGAGCAGTCAATGACTTCCTGGGCTGTGTTGATTACCAAGGTTTTCCTGTCCACACCATGCTCCCAACATACCACAACGTAATGCCCTATTCCAGTATGTTCTCCCCTGTGGCTCTGAAGTGATGAATATATGTAGATAATTTTACATTTCTGATTTTAGTTCAAATAAAAACGTAATGACAAAGCAACTACCCCACCCCGATTGACGCCAAAGTCGTTTATTCTCGCGATATCTCGTCACGCCCGCCCACCTGTTAGTTCCAAGATGGCGAATTAAAAGCATCGCGCATTCGAGGTAAGCACGAATATCTTCAGCTTTTAGCCCCTGTTTGTTTTCCAAGACAGTTGGTTGCATGTTATTATATCAAATATGATTCTGCTGGAAACTGAATATATTTTCTTCCTCATTAAATGGAAGATGCCGTTTTAAGGACTCGTACCCGGTGGCCTTTGCGCCTGAAGCGCCATTTTCAATGTAGCCGTGATGGCTAGCTTAGCAAGCTAAGCTAACTGCTCCCGACGTCAACTTTGTGTGCGTTTGTCACGGCAATGAAAATACTATAACCGGGCATAACGTACAATAGGTTGTATGTGTCTCGGTTACCTTAGTGCTCATTTGCTTTTATTCTTGCCTTGGTTTACAGAAGCAACTGGTGACATTAGCTCATAAGGAATTACGGTAACGATAGGAATATCTGACGTTATGTCCCATTTAGTTCAACAATCCTAGAAGTATATTCTAACGGGCCTGTGATGTATGCATTGATCTTTGGAACTACCCAAAAGGTTCATAATGGATACTTCGATGACGTGTGTGATTATTTTCAAGTATTGAGAAAATAAAAAAGGGATGGTGCGTATTGTTTGCCCATTAAATGTTGCTATATTTTTTCTTGCGCAGTGTGACAACGTTACTCACTACGTCTTCCAAAAAGTTACTGAAAATATTATTTTCTATATAGTAAAATTAGTTACTACGGATAGTACATATTTCTGTTTACTTTAAAAAGATGTGGTACATCAAAGAATTTTAGATTTTCTGAGCAGAATTTTAGTCTGTTCACTATAGAAGAACAGAGCCACTATGTTACATTATTGCACCTCACTAGCAACAGATTTATCCTACACTTGAAGTGCAACACATAGAAACCGTGAACGATATAACTATCATCAGTAAAAAACATAAAAATAGTTTAATAAATTAAATCCAACTCTGACAACCTGAGCCAAAGGGTCAAGTATACATATGCTAATGTACTTCCAAGTATTTTCACACTTCAATTAAAGTGTTTAACCATGCAGTTTATAATAAACTGGACAATTCCTGTGGCAATTGTAAGAGTTGTGATTGATCTGGAAGATGATCCCGGCATGTATATATAACCCCGGTTGTTAGCATTATGAGTTAGCATAAAGTTTTTAACTCAGAAAGATGTTTCTGTCATTTTTTACTTGGTTCTGTGGGGGGGGGGACGCCCCCCCACACACACACACCCCTGGTACTGGCAAGTTCATTTGAGATGGGCCCACAACCGTTAGCAACAAGGATATGCCTTGTGGAGGTCTAAAAAAACACAATCATGGTAATAACTTAGTAATAACACTGTTCTCATCTCATTAGCTGTACCGCTTATCCTCATTAGGGTCGCGGGGGGGCTGGAGCCCATCCCAGCCATCTCCGGGCAGTGGGCAGGGGACACCCTGAACTGGTTGCCAGCCAATCGCAGGGCACACAGGGACAGACAACTCATTCGCTCATTCACACCTATGGACAATTTGGACCGGCCAATTCACCTGAAATGCATGTTTTTGGAACGTGGGAGGATTAAAAGATTCAAAATGTACATGTTCAAAAGGAATGAGCCTTTCTATTTGAATCGGCCCATCCGTAATGCATTGAGCCCATTCAATTTCCTGAGTCGTTAGCATATTAGAATTAGAATAAATTTTCAGCATGAAGAAGTTAGCATTTAACCGTTAGCATCACTTTTTAGCATGTCTCCATTAGCATAACTCATCAACATGAGGCCATTAGCATAATTTGTAAATATGAAGTCGTTAAAATATTGCCATTACCAACATTTTTTAGCATGAAGAACTTAGCATTTAGCCGTTAGTATCAATTTTTAGCATGTATATGTTAGCATAACTCATCAACAAAAGCTCATTAGCATAATTAGTAAATATCTCATCTCATCTCATTAGCTGCACCGCTTATCCTCAGTAGGGTCGCAGGGGTGCCTGGAGCCCATCCCAGCAATCATCAGTCAGTGGGCAGGGGACACAGGGACAGACAGCTCGCTCGCTCGCTCATTCTCACCTAGGGACAATTTGGACCGGCCAATTAACCTGAAATGCATGTCTTTGGAATGTGGGAGGAAACCGGAGTGCCCGGAGGAAACCCACGTAAGCACGGGGAGAACATACAAACTCCGCACAGGAGGTCCGGTAGCTGGATTTGAACTCACACAGGAGGTTCCCAAGACCTTAGAACTGTGCCGCACACGCGCTAACCACTGCGCCGCCGTGCTGCCCAATCTGTAAATATGAAGTTGTTAAAATAAAGCCATTATCAAAAATTGTTAGCATTTAGCCGTTAGCATCACTTTTTAGAATGTATCTTTGCATAACTCATTAACATGAGGCCATTAGCATAATTTGTAAATATGAAGTCGTTAAAATATAGCCATTACCAAAATTTGTTACTATTAAGAAGTTGGCATTGCCGACAGTGTTTAGAGCTAGCTTGCGCTAATACTTGGGCTGGCTGTGCCAGCCCAACTCGTCACCAACAGTTTTTACAGCTAGCATAAGTAAGCATAGCATCAACCTCTCATCGCTACGCCAGCCCAACTGACCACCAACAGTGTTTACAGCTAGCTTGCGCTAATGCTTGGGCTGGCTATGCCAGCCCAACACTTTGCTAGCGGCGCACATAGCTGTTAGCATCGTCTCTCTAGCATACACTCTTTGGAATTCACCATTTACCCATGGTTAAAGGTAATGTGGGTCTGGCCCCTTCAAGCCACCCTGGACAGTCCCTGATTACTATGACTACCCTCAGGAAAGCCCTGGTTGCCATGGCTACCCATTGAATTGTATGTATTCTGGATGGGAGATTCTCAAAACCCATTATTTCGGATGGGGACTTTTTTTGAGACTTGTATCGCTTATCCATATTGTCGCACGAGAGTCCTGATCGGGCCGGAATTTTTAGTATATGGATCGTTGGGCTACTCCAAAAGCACTGGGAGGAGTTCCACACGGAATTTTGGCGGAAGAAGATGGATATAATAATAATAGATAATAAGCAATCAACTCTCACAACATGAGGCAACTGGTAAAATAGAAACAGGCAGATGCACTTAAATATTAGTGACTATCCAATCGCTCTCTCTACATCTCTCACTCCTCCCCTCTCTCCCTTGTCTCTATGCTCCCTCTATCCCTCTCCTTCCTGTCTATGATAGCTGACCAGACTTCTTTCAGTGAGGAGAGAGCAGCAGTTTTGGAACGATTTAGTGTTTATAGACGCAGGAACCACCGAGATAGAATCCTACGCTAGTTCCCTCCAAGTGAGCTGTAAAGTATTGTGAATTTATAAGCGCTCTTAACCTTGTTATTACTGTAGGACGTTCTCCATTGTATTAATGTAGATGGCTGCCGAGTTAGCTTGAATGAGAGCACAACAAAGAATAAGCAATAAGATAATCCTTTATTCGTCCCACAATGGGGAATTTTATTTTGTTACGGTAGTAAAAGACGATGAATAACAGTTAAAGAATATCGACAATATAAACAAGGAATAATTATAATTGAAAAAAAATACAAATTACGGATACTTAAAGTAACCAATCATTCAATCAAAACTCTTTATTTGTCCCCAAGGGGCAATTAAAAGGCTCACAGAGTAAGCCTACAGCATAAGAACAAATATTATATAATATATAGTTCCAAAGATGAATGCGACCACATCAAAGACCCGTTAGAATATACTTTTAGGATTGTTGAACTAATATATACCGGAGCCATATACCCTTAGTGGGAGGAGGCTAGAGTCAAGAACACATTCACATTCTTGACTCTTTCTGGGGGGTTGCTTCAGTGGAGGTGATTCCCACCCCCCTAGTTTAACCCAACTGATGTATTCCAAGCCCTAATGCCGGGCGCCAAGCAGGAAGGCAATTGGAAACAATGTTGTAAGTGTTAGGTATGACCCAGCCGAGGCTCGAACCAGTAACCTCCCAGTCTCGGGGCAGGCGCCCTACTTCCAAGCCCACTGATCCTTAGATATAGTTCAATGAAAAATAGGTATCGATTCCACTATGTGAAAGAAATACTAATTTCTCGGCCTGCTATTTTGCACGTTGATTTGACACGATGTGTCCCCAGCAAAAATGATGCGTCTAGGACGCTGGGACGCGGGCAAACGAGAACACTGATATATATATATATATATATATATATATATACTGGACTGTCTCAGAAAATTAGAATATTGTGATAAAGTTCTTTATTTTCTGTAATGCAATTAAAAAAACAAAAATGTCATACATTCTGGATTCATTACACATCAACTGAACTATTTCAAGCCTTTTATTATTTTAATATTGCTGAATTTGGCTTACAGCTTAAGAAAACTCAAAAATCCTATCTCAAAAAATTAGAATATCATGAAAAAGTATACAAGTAGGCTATTCAACTAATCACCTGAATCATCTAATTAACTCGAAACACCTTGCGAGGGTTTCCTGAGCCTTAAAAACACTCAGCTTGGTTCGGTAAACTAAATCACAAGTATGGGGAAGACTGCTGATCTGTCTGCTGTCCAGAGGACCATCATTGATACCCTCCATCAGGAGGGTAAGACACAAAAAGAAATTTCTCAAAGAGCAGGCTGTTCACAGAGTGCAGTTTCAAAGCATATCCACAAAAAGTCTGTTGGAAGGGAAAAATGTGGCCGGAAACGCTGCACAACCAAGAGAGATGACCGCAGCCTTAACAAAATTGTGAAGAAGAGCCGCTTCCAGAATTTGGGGGAGCTTCAAAGACAGTGGGCTGAAGCTGGAGTCCAGGAATCAAAAGCCACAGTTCACAGACGTGTCCGGGAAATGGGCTACAATAGCCGTATTCTCATGGTCAAGCCACTTCTGAACTCAAGACATCGGAAGAAGCGTCTGACTTGGGCTATGGAGAAGAAGCACTGGACAGTTGCAGAGTGGTCCAAAGTCCTCTTTTAAGACGAAAGCAAGTTTTGCATTTCATTTGGAAGTCAAGGCGCCAGAGTCTGGAGAAAGGCTGGAGAGGAGCAAAATCCAAGTTGCTTGAAATCCAGTGTGAAGTTCCCACAGTCAGCAATGGTTTGGGGAGCCATGTCAGCTGCTGGTGTTGGTCCACTGTGTTTCATCAAGTCCAGAGTAAATGCAACTGTGTACCAAGAGATTTTAGAGCACTACATGCTTCCATCTGCTGAAAAGCTCTATGGAGATGAGGATTTCATTTTCCAGCATGATCTGGCACCTGCCCACAGTGCCAAAACCACCAGTAACTGGTGCACTGACCATGGCATCACTGTCCTTGATTGGCCTGCTAATTCCCCTGACCTGAACCCCATTGAGAATTTGTGGGGTATAGTTAAGAAGAAGATGAAAGACACCAGACCTACAAATGCAAATGAGCTGAAGGCCGCTATCGAAGCATCCTGGGCATCAATAACACCTCAGCAATGCCACAGGCTGATTGCCTCCATGCCACGCCGGATTGATGCAGTAATCCGTGCAAAAGGATTCCCAACCAAGTACTGAGTGCATCAATGGACATTTTCAAATGTTTGATTTAGTTTTGCTGTTATAAAATTATTTTTTTACTTGGTCTGAGGAAGTATTCTATTATTTTGAGATAGGAATTTTGAGTTTTTTTCAGCTGTAAGCCAAAATCAGCAATATTCAAATAATAAAAGGCTTGAAATAGTTCAGTTGATGTGTAATGAATCCAGAATGTATGACATTTTTGTTTTTTTAATTGCATTACAGAAAATAAAGAACTTTATCACAATATTCGAATTTTCTGAGACAGTCCAGTATATATATATAAACACAAAGTGAATACAGCAGCAAAGCAGAAATTGTCTATTTGCTTCTCTTCAAGTTTAAAGATTTGAACACATTTAAAGTAAATGCAGCTAACATCCCCTTGATGTTATTCATTCATTCATTACCTGCACCGCTAATCCTTAGTAGGGTCGCGGGGTCTTGATATAATATTCTTTGAAAACAGCCAGTCACTTACAGTCTCCTTTTTTGTATATTTACAGTCGCCATGGCGTAAATGGGGTGGGCTAAATTTCTCACAGAAAGCCAAGGGCAAGGTGGCCAAAGGGCTGCTACCATCATCTGGTGAAATGGTGATTTTTCTTTTTTTTTATTCAAATTTATTTCATACCGCAGTCAACATTTCTGCTGGGCCACATATTATTAATTTTATGACAGGCCGCAGGCCAGTAATAATTTGATCACGGGCTGCTACGGACTTTGGACATGCTGGGTTTAAGGTTTGGATGGCTCCGAAGAAACGGCGCCTGTGAGTGTTTGTTTCAAAAGGATATGTCGCATCTGCCATTGAGCAGGTGATCAAAAAAAGCCTATGATTTTCTTGGTTTTGTTGATGACCCTAGGGCTAGATTAGGACTGCAGAGCTTAAAGCTACATTGAATTAAATGTTTTTGTGAGATTGTTCATATTTCCAACTGAATACGACTTGTATGTGATATTCTTGACTTTTATGCAATCTCCTGCGTGAATGCCATAGTGTCCTGCATGCGCAGAAGAAAACACGTGATGTCACACGCAATGCGCTTAGTGTTTGTGGAATTACTCGTGGATGCTAACGGCGGAGCGTATCTTGCAATTTGAAAGTTATTTTGTTACTAGAGGCTGAAAAGAGTTGTCTCCCAATTATTAATTAAATCCAAAACCTCACTTTCTTTCCGTTGAATGCTCTCATGTTTTTGTCCGCCATCATTGATTTATTTGCTTCCTCTCACCTCGTGAACACAGAATAGTGAGTTTGCCGCCTATTGATGACATGCAGGCCGCATTTATGCACCTCAACTATTCACAAAGCAGTCTCATGCTAAAAGATCTTATATGTATCGGATTTAGGACCGCATACAAAGTTTTCTGGGTCTTTTTTTTTTTTTTTTTTTTTACTGACTTTCTACCACTGGGAGGCACTAAATATTACACACTGTCCCTTTAATTATTTATTTTTTTAACATTTAAATTATATTGCTCCTAGTAAGCTTCATGTTTTTTTTTTTTTTACCTGCGAGTATTTTAAAGCACAGATACAGGTTTCCCTTTGTTTGGTCTTGATGTGTTTCAAGCCACCGTGTTTGATATATGACCAGCAGAGCACCGTTGTCTGCAGCTAAAGAAAACCTAATTGATCAATGTGTAGCAGCTCGATGCCAGGCAAACATGGCGGCAACCACCAGGTATCGATTCCACTATGTGAAAGAAATACTAATTTCTCGGCCTGCTATTTTTTCGGGTTAAGAATTAACAATGGTATTTATTATAGTTCATGGATTTTTTTCAAATGTTTTTTTTTTACTGAATGGAAGTCATCACCACTAGTAGGCACTATATATTACACACTGTCCTTTTCAGGTATAAAAAAATCGTATGAGTAAATAAACAATTCAATATTCTTCACTATACTTCAGGGCGCTTGTCACGTTTGTTTCTCAATTTCGAAAGATAATTTACGGATTTTTTTTTACAAACTAGTCACTTAAGCGCCGGAAGTAATCGCAGAAACCAACCAACGCGCACGCGCTTAAAAAATCTCGCGTAATTGAAAATAGTTTGTAAACACTGGTCAAAGAAAATTACATTTAAAAAATAATTTCCTCTCAGGGTAGGCAAAAAAAGTTTGACTTAAAACGGTATCAAGTTCTAATTGTAGTGAAATATCATATAAAAACGATCAAATCGTATCTGTTGACGGCTATGCGTCCGCTTAATACGTCACTTGAGGTTCTTATGAAGAAACGTATCACCGTCAGTGTACATCACTGTTGCGTATCGAATCAGTTGAGATCCAAGGGTGTTTTTATTGTATATTATTTTTAATACAATCGTCTGTGTGTGCGTGTGTCAGCGCGACGACAATGATTCAGCGACTTGATCCACGCGTCGCCGCTCGCTAGCTAGCTGTAGCCGGCCAGCTAGCGCGTGCTCCGGCTGCCGGATGAGTCAGGGGAAGCGCGGAACCAAGCCGCAGCCGACGCAGGTTAGCCCCGCTGCGATCGCTTCAATTCCACACCTGGAATGGTTTCGGACACCCGGTCATTGTTGTCGTTGTTGTCGAGAAGCGACACCATAAAAAGCTGCGTTTCTTTTTTCATTTGTCGGCCTACACAGCCCTAAGCTAAATTTATGCAATTGTCAAATCCGAATATCGTGCTGCCTTTCTTGACAGTTACGACTATGGCGACGTAAACAACGTTTTTGTTTTTATATCAGTTCCAGGATAATCTTTTTGTGGAATCCGCCCCAACTTGTTTGCATCTGAAGGCTTTAAAACCTGTACATGAAAGCACACTCGAGCGGCACAGGCTAACAGCAATTTTCGCTTCGTTCGCTTGTATCTATTAGATATAGACAAAATATACAAATAAGTGTTTTTCTACATCGATTGCTTCCGTATTTTCACCGAAAGACGTATAAATCACTATGTTAAAAGCGTCCACCTTTGCCAATCGGTTCGTGTTTGTCATCTAGCTGGTGTTAGCATGCTAATAAACTAGCAACGTAGCAGCAACTTTACGCTGTCATCGTTCGGTGATTGCGAGTTCAAGACATCCGAGGAATGGCGGGTGACCTCAGAATCCTACAACCGGGGACCTAAAAAGTAGTTACACGACTTCCCAGTTGAGTTGAATGCAACGTGTTACTAGCTAGTCAGCTGTTAATTAACTCTATTTGGAACAATTGTTTTATGATGACTGTAAAGGACTCTCTCAAAATCCCAATTTGGTGTGTTGTGTGTGTTTAACGACGGATAAGTATACTAAGATAGTTGAGTGATATTATTTAAGCATTTTGTCATTAAAAATGTTTAATCAATTTCTTCCTGACCCAGCAATATCATGAATTCCAACTCGTAATGCATTTTTTTGCTGCACTCTTCTAGGTAACGTGACTTAAACATGGGGATAAGTGACAACTTCCAAATCGTCTGTATGTATAGCTTACATCAGCAATTTTGATTTGCATCGTTATTAATGCAGAGTTTTTTCATCAGGAGCTTTTACCAAATCACCAAACATGAAGGTGGACAGAAGCAAGTTAAAGAAAACGCCGACAGAAGCTGTGAGTGTTATCAATTCAGTGTTCCATTGCAGACTGCATTCGAGATTCCGCTCTAAATGTCTATTTTTTAGGCTAATAGTATCACATTTTAAATATGCAGTTAAGTCTTTCACAGTAAAAAGTAGTCCATTTTCTATTCCAACAATACTTGTTTACATTTTAGAGAGGCATTCAAATAACTTGTGTTCCTTCCAAACAACAGCCTGCTGACTGCAGGATACTAATAGAGAAGTTAAAAGCATGCTCTGATGACCAACTGCTCATTGAACTACAGCACATCAAAACCTGGAATATTGGCAAGGTTTGGACCCCGCTGTTCCTCTTTGATTAATAATGATATGTTTTTGTACATTTCTGAATTGGTACAGCTTTTTTTTTTTTTTTTTTTTTTTTTTTTTTTTGCTGTGGAGTCATAGGTTGTGACGCTTACTTTTTTTTGTCTGTTTTTGCCAGTGTGAGTTATACCACTGGGTAGATCTGCTGGACCGCTTTGATGGCATTTTGTGTGATGCGGGCCAGACAGTTGAGAATATGTCGTGGCTGCTGGTGTGTGACCGGCCAGACAACAGCCAGCTCAAAGCCTTGCTTTTGGCAGTGCTCAACTTCACTGCATTACTCATCGAGTACAGCTTTTCCAGGCACCTTTACAGCTCCATAGAGGTGAGTCTTCAACAAAGATATTCTAACATAATCCATTTTGATGATTAAATCTTTTCAGAAATAACCAGCATAATAAACATTTGATCACATCTTCTTACTTTATAGCACTTAACAACACTGCTGGCTTCATGTGACATGCAAGTTGTCCTGTCCGTGCTGAACCTCTTATACGTGTTTAGTAAGCGGTCTAACTATATCACCAGACTCGGATCTGACAAAAGAACACCACTCTTGGCACGTCTGCAACATTTGGCAGAGGTTGACTCAACATTACTTTTTAAATTATTTCAGGTTTCATTTGAATAAAAATGAGTTTATTTTTGCGTTGCTTCCATTTACAGAGCTGGGGAGGAAAGGAAAATGGTTTTGGCCTAGCTGAGTGCTGCCGGGATCTCCTTATGACTGTAAATTACCTATTCTACAAGACTGTTTTATGTGTTGCTTCAATAATTTTTTTTTTTTCTACCCTCCCCCACCCAAATGGTGCTTGACCAGAAGTACCCTCCCAGTGCCACCACACTGCACTTTGAGTTCTATGCTGAACCGGCTCTTGAAGTCAAAGTGGAGAGGAAGGTAAAAACAAAGTTTTTTTCTTATGACAAAAAACATAATTTCTTCCTTGATTTTATCTATTTTAAAGCATACATCTAATTGTTTTTCCAACAGACAAGCAGTAACACGCTACACTATATTCATATTGAGCAACTTGACAAGGTATCCGCTGAATTTTGGCTTCTCTACAGAAATAAAACCATAATGCATAATTTTAAGCGTAATGTTTTTTTCCGTTTAGATATCAGACAGTCCATCTGAGATCATGGAATCGCTCACAGTTATGTACAACATACCGAAAGACAAGCAGACGCTGCTCTTCACCCACATTCGTCTTGCTCACGGCTTTTCAAATCACAAAAAGAGGCTACAGGCTGTGCAGGCCAGGCTTCATGCCATCTCAATATTAGGTGAGTAGAAATAATTAACTTTGGATTAAGAATCATGTATTGTTAAACCTGCACCAGCCACTACTCAAACTTGCTCTGTTTGACTTTGCTTTCTCAGTGTATTCAAATGCGCTTGGTGAGTCCACCAATAGTATTCTGTATAACGGCTTGATAGAGGAGCTGGTGGATGTATTGCAGATTACAGACAAACAGCTTGTGGTAAGTGCAATAGTTTCGTGTTGATGTGTGTATGTTGATCGTTAAAAAGATGTTAGTACTATTTTTTGGAAGTAGATTGAATATTATAATGAACGCCCCAAAAACGTGTTTTTTAACAATAGTAGTCTGCACAATTGTAGATACCATACTTGACGTGAAGTCATAACACAAATACTGTAAAAGGAATCCCCCTCTCCCTAAATACAACTCAACTGTCCCTGGTTAAAAAAAAAAACAATGTGGCGTCTCTTCTTTTGAAGACATTTTCAAGGTGTTCCAAATTACTGCTTCTAAGCTTGACTAAACCTCGCCAATTTTATAAGAACAGTCTCTCAAAAAAGATCTTCACTTTTTTTTTAACTCATCAAAACAGGTTGTGGTTGATAAATAAACATTTAATTTCAAACTCACTATTTGACTTTCAAGGACATCAAGGCGGCATCTCTGCGCACTTTAACATCCATTGTTCATTTGGAGAGAACGCCCAAGCTTTCCAACATCATCGACTGCACCGGCACCGCCTCCTACCATGGCTTCCTGCCTGTGTTGGTACGCAATTGTATACAGGCCATGATCGGTGAGTGTGACTATTCTCCTACAATTCAATGGACGTCTGATTATGAGTAGTTTTAATTTTCTATCCTTTGGTTCCCAGATCCTTTGATGGAGCCTTACCCACATCAGTTTGCTACGGCACTCTTTTCTTTCCTCTATCATTTGGCCAGCTATGATGCTGGGGGTGAAGCCCTTGTCTCTTGTGGAATGATGGAAGCCCTGCTCAAGGTATAGAATGCTGCTTTAACTTGTCCTCCTTTTTTCAATAGCATTATTATTCTATGCAGGTGATCAAATTTCTGGGAGACGAACAGGACCAGATCACTTTTGTTACAAGGGCAGTCCGTGTCGTGGACCTCATCACTAACCTGGACATGGCTGCTTTTCAGTCACACAGTGGCCTTTCAATTTTCATCTGCAGGCTAGAGGTTTGAGATGTTTTTTTAGCAAAATTGATATTTTAAGCCAAATGGCCATAAATCAATATTGCCTTCTCCAAAACATGCAGCATGAGGTGGACCTGTCCAGGAAAGAGTGCCCATTCGTCATTAAGCCAAAGATCCGAAGGCCAAGGCCTACTGTCGAGTCTGAGGACATGGATACCGACATGGAGAGTAAGTCGGCTGCAGTTAATTTATTTTTGAAAACGTATACGCTAAACAAATTAAGATTTTTTTTTTTGGGCTACACATTACACAAAGCAATTATATGCAAATTGTGTTAGACCTGCATTCATTTGAAACACTAAATATTTACCAAACATTTATTACATTTTCTCAAAAAAGCCTTTTAAGGTTTAAGGTTGAAGATGGCGGCGCGCGCGAGTGCAGCAGCTTCACATGTGTCTCCAGTAAATCTTTTTACTTTTAGTGTTCTTTTATTGCCCAATTTCGTTGTCACAATATGTTAACCCATTTTGTAACAATGACAATAAAGGTATATTCTATTCTATTCTAAACACAGTGGTAAACATGAACCTGCTTATTTTTTTTGTCCTGACATTAGTTTTTGTATATGGATGTTTGCTTAAAAAACTAGTTTTAAAACCAATGGGCGCACCATGTTTAAAGCCGCAGTCTCAGTTGCTGGTTCTATTTCTGTATCCACACATGCATATGGCGCACCTGATTAATGGGCGCTGGTGTCCTCTGCTATGTTTGCTATACAACAACACAGACAATTATATAAGTCTGCATATTTAGAAATACATTGGGAACAAAACTGAGTTAGCCTGTTGTTTAAGTATTGATTACTAAAAAAAAAATAATTATCAATAGGCACAGGCATGGTAAAACATACGGATAAAAAAAAACAAACTGGCACAAAATAGAGTTTGGTACTCTACTCACATTTTTTACCAGTAATTGTTATCAATAAACCGATCGAGTTCTCACCTTCTGTTTTTTCTCTGAATAGTTGCGCTAAATCTCCATCAAACATGCTAGGTTCACTTTTTTCTCTTAGTGACTTTTCGTGCCGGTCGGCTCCTCGGAAATGAAGCCGGTTTTTGCAAAAGCTCGGACAACTGTCCCAGCAGACAAGTTAGCCCAAGCATCTACAATCAATATTCAAATTGTGGCATAAACACGCCCAGTGCTGCTTTTCTACTTTAAGTGGAACTGTGGTCTCCGTTGCTCCACTGTGCCTTACTTTGAACAGTCGGTTCCCACCAATCTCTAAGTTGACGTTCCACACCTCACCCATTAGCATTCTCATGGTGTTGTCTATTACATCCGCCTTACAACACTCAGGACGTACCGCACTTTTTGAAGAAAATCTTAAGACGTTTATGCGTGCCCTATGGCAGTGTTTTTCAACCTTTTATGAGCCAGGTTGGAAAAAATTTGCGGCACATCACTAACCAAAAATATTTTAAAATTACACCGGACAGTATGTTTAATTACAATATTATAATACCCCCAGTTTTTACGGTACAGACACTTGACAATGACATAATATTTGCAGAAAATGATTCATAAATATTCTATAAAATTTTAAGTTTTAAAAAGTGACATTGGATAATTTCTCACGGCACACCTGACGATCCCTCACGGCACACTAGTGTGTCGCGCCACAGTGGTTGAAAATCACTTCCCTATGGTAGTAAAATACGGTGATTGATGATTCCATAAAAATATTCCAAATATTTATTTGTACTGTCTTACAATCAAATTCAACAGCATCCGAGGTTGCTTCAGAAAACAGCCCTGGACCATCAACGTCCTCTGCTTCCAGACCAGAAGTGGAGCAGCGAACATTTAACAGTACTGTACACACGCCCCGTACAGGTATCCATCGAATTGTAATAAACAATTCCCACATATTGCAAATGCATGAGTCGCATTTCTGACCTTTTCTGCAGGGACACAATGTATTCCCCAAAGGGCGGCTCTGTTAAAATCCATGCTAAATTTTCTCAAGAAAGCCATCCAGGACCCTGCATTCTCAGATGGCATTCGTCATGGTGAGTCATCCTCTTCACCCAGGGCTACATATTGACAGGGTTGGGTAGGGTTACTTTTACTTGATTACTTTCAATTACTTTTGGATTACTCCAATACCAAATATGCTAATAAAAGACAAAAGAAACTAAATATGAAAAAAATTATGACTCACAACACGTGGTAAGCTTTCTCTCCTCTTTTTGATCTCTTTGATCTCCAGCAAAACTAACATAAAATGCGACAAACAAAATGAAAATAAATCCAAACAGCTTGCGAACATCATTTTTGCCGTTCCATGTATTCCGTTACTCCCCAAGCCTGCACCAAATTTAGTAATTTTATTCATATTTAGTTTCTTTTCTTTTATTAGCGTTTTTGGTATTGGAGTAATCTAAAAGTAATTGAAAGTAATCCAGTTAAAGTAACCCTACCCAACCCTGCATATTGAGGCGTTGGCCAGTAGTATGGGCTCCTCACCTGCAGGAAAGATAACCGTAATCTTAAAAAGTCAAGTTCAATGTAAAGCAAGTGGAGCAGTCACACACATAGATTAACTGTATTATTATTTTCTGTCCATAAACCTACATTATATCCTCCCCTTGGCATACACTTCCTTCCTTAGTACAGGCAACCACAACAATGTGTGTTGATTTTAACCTAGTCGAATCTGGCATGGCAGTTGGATAATAGAGAAGTCACGTTAATTTGTATAGCCCTTAATTACTACACTTTCTTAAAGGGTTCATTTCCACTTGATGTGGTTGGATCATATATCAGCTAAATATTTTAACAACCAAGGCCTTTTTTATTTAGTTTTTTATTTTTTTTAGTTGGTATTTATCATTATTCTTATTATTAGTATTATTCTTATTTATTTGAAATTCTTTTAGTTGTCATGTTGATTTTGTTAGTTTATGCACAATATCCCTCTTCAAAGTAATTACACTCATTATGTACAGTCTATATTTTAGAATTGAATACTTCATATTAGAGGTGAATACTATTGGATAATTTTTATATTGGTCTACATATTATATATTTTGTCAACTGCTGAGCAACCGTAATTTCGCTGTGTACAATACCATAATAATAAAGGTGATTTTGATTCATAACGCAAGTGTATGCAGTCTGATGCTGTTTTTTTTCCCTCCCCTACAAGTCATGGATGGATCCTTGCCTACCTCACTCAAGCACATAATCAGTAATGCAGAATACTATGGACCCTCACTGTTCCTTCTCGGTAAGTTCCCTTAAACTCCTGGAGAATGCGGTTCTTTCTGCATTATGTTCATTCCATAATAATTCTGTTTTTCTTTCCCTTGTCCCTTTGGGTTTTTAGCCACCGAAGTTGTGACGGTGTTTGTGTTCCAGGAGCCATCCCTGCTTTCCTCGTTGCAGGACAATGGTCTCACGGATGTTATGCTCCATGCCCTGCTCATCAAAGACGTTAGTTCGGCAAGATACTTTATACATTTAAAATAACCTAAAGATTCTTAACTCATTCAGCGCCAGCCTCGCGCCAATCTTTGATGTCTTTAGCCGTCCATGGCAGCGAATGAGTTAAATTTGATGGGGGCACATTGTCATTGCGTTTGACCTTGAAATAATTGCAGTTAAACAAAGCTCTTTGTAAACTTTGACTCTAGGTTCCTGCTACTCGTGAGGTCCTGGGATCCCTCCCGAACGTGTTCAGTGCCTTGTGCCTGAATGCTCGAGGACTATTGTCCTTTGTTCAGTGTCAACCTTTTGAGCGCCTCTTCAAAGTGCTTTTGTCTCCCGACTACCTACCTGCAATGCGAAGGCGACGTAGTTCTGACCCTTTGGGTGCGTTCCATAGTCCTTGCCGTGTTAGTGGTTCTTTTTTTGCCTACTTTGATGATTAATTTTCTTCCTTTTTGCAGGAGATACTGCATCCAATTTGGGAAGTGCTGTTGATGAGTTAATGAGACACCAACCAACTTTGAAGACAGATGCCACTACTGCAATCATTAAGGTCGTTCTGAGTCTTCTCCCCTGATGTTCTGGCAATACCGTGAACCCTAACGGTTGATTCATAATTTTAGTTATTGGAGGAGATATGCAATTTGGGCCGAGCTCCAGAATATGTCTGCCAGAAACCGTCGATCCAGAAAGCAGACGGTACCGTGGCCGTGCCCCCAGCACGCTCTAGCCATGCTGCTGAGGAAGCGTCGAGTGAGGATGAAGAGGAAGAAGAGGCCCTCCACACATTCAACCAACAGCAGGGGGAAGCGGAAAGCAACAGACAGTCAGTTCCACTTAAATTGTATGAAATTTGGTGTCTATTTTAAGAGAGATACAGCTCCAATTATACAAATGTAATGACTTGGAAAATCTGTTCAGACGTTTTTACTCTACATCATTGTAACACTTAACTTATTTCAGGGTGGTGGGAACTGAAGAGCGAATACCAATTCCTTTAATGGATTACATTTTGAACGTGGTGAGTGTTGAAACGGGCGAATGATTTATTTATGTATGCCACAATTACTTTATTAACCCACCATGACTGTTTTTTTAGATGAAGTTTGTAGAATCCATTCTAAGTAATAACACGACGGATGACCACTGTCAGGAGTTTGTGAATCAGAAAGGCTTGCTACCTTTAGTCTCCATTCTGGGCTTGCCCAACTTGCCAATTGATTTTCCAACTTCTGCAGCCTGCCAAGCTGTTGCTGGAGTGTGCAAGTCAATTTTGGTGGGTACATTTCCGATTGAATTTACTTTTAACAAGTCGGCATTCAAAAATTAAAACTAAAACTTTGTTGTTTTTTAATTTTCAAAGACTCTCTCACATGAGCCTAAAGTACTTCAGGAGGGATTGTGCCAACTCGACACGATTCTGACATCTCTGGAGCCCCTTCATCGACCGATCGAGGTCCCGGGTGGATCTGTACTTTTGAGGGAGCTGGCCAATGCTGGGCACGTGACCGACGCAACATTGTCAGCTCGTGCCACTCCACTGCTGCATGCACTTACTGCTGCACACGCATACATCCTCATGTTCGTCCACACCTGTCGCGTCGGACAGGTAATACATTTCAGAGTTTATTTGATCACATTCTATCTGAAGTTTACCAAATGTTGCTGCTTTTCTTACACCAGTTAATTCAGCTGTTTCAATCTAGAACTGTTTACTGTTTGTCGTTGAAAAAGTTTTGATTGTGTGACAGCAACTATTGTTTGCATTTCAACAGAGTGAGATTAGGGCAATCTCAGTCAACCAGTGGGGATCCCAATTAGGTCTGAGTGTTCTCAACAAGCTGAGTCAGCTCTACTGCTCGCTAGTGTGGGAGAGCACAGTTTTGCTGTCCCTTTGCACGCCCAACAGGTATAATCACTATTGTCTCCACTTTTTTCTCATCATGGTCCACTATTACTTTCCTGACTTGTTGGTCATACAGTTTGCCTCCAGGCTGTGAGTTTGGGCAGGCGGACATGCAAAAACTCCTACCCAAAGAGGAAAAACCCAATAATAGTGCTGCAAATACTTCAGCCTCTGGCTCTAGGAGAGCAGGTACCCTTTTTAAATACAGCTATATTTACAGTTGTTGCCTGTATTTAAGAAACACACTTTGCCATCTATTTATGTCTATAGATTCAGAGCCAGAGCCTTCCAGTAGTGGATTGTTGGAAGGAATTGGTTTAGATAGTGATAGCTTGGCTCCCATGGAGACAGACGAACCCACCTCAACAGACCCCAAGACCAAGTCCAAGTTGACCCCAGCAATGGCTACACGCATTAAACAAATCAAACCCCTTCTCTCCGGTGAATCTTTTTTTCGTAACACAACAGATTTTGGATTATATCTATAACTTTTGCTGTTTTCAGCATCGTCTCGACTGGGGAGGGCACTTGCTGAGCTGTTTGGCCTTCTTGTAAAATTGTGCGTCGGCTCCCCTGTGCGCCAACGCCGTTCTCACCATGCCACAACCACGGGCACAACACCAACGCCTGCTGCCCGAGCTACTGCCTCTGCTCTTACGAAGCTTCTCACCAAGGGCTTGAGTTGGCAGCCCCCACCTTACACACCAACCCCTCGCTTCAGGTGAGACCTTTATGACGCTCAAAAAAGGAATGTCCGGAGTGTTTTATGAGCTTTTGTGCTGTGCATTTTTTAGGCTGACTTTTTTCATCTGCTCTGTTGGCTTCACATCTCCTATGCTGTTCGATGAAAGAAAGTACCCATACCACCTGATGCTGCAAAAGTTTTTCTGTTCGGGTGGACATGATGCCTTATTTGAGTAAGTAATTTGAGAACAAAATCTCAACCATCAAACAGGCATTGTGAATTGTGGGATAATCTTTTACCAGGACATTTAATTGGGCCCTTTCAATGGGTGGAAAGGTTCCTGTGTCTGAGGGTCTGGAACATGTGGACTTACCGGACGGGACTGGAGAGTTCCTCGACGCTTGGCTGATGCTAGTAGAGAAAATGGTGAATCCAAGCACTGTGTTGGACTCTCCACATTCCCTGCCAGCAAAGATGCCTGGTGTCACACCAACCACGCCTCAGTTCAGTGCACTCCGCTTCCTCATAGTAACCCAAAAGGTGAATTTCCTTGATTAATCTAGTGCTGTTGTATATTCTTGTTATAGTTATTCCAAATTGCTATGTCTCAATATTACATGGTTGTCATTATTTTAATCAGCTGGTGACAACAACAAATTTTATATGAAACCGTTTCCCCTTATTTAAGGCTGCCTTCAGCTGCATCCGCAGCCTTTGGAACAGGAAGCCCCTTAAAGTTTATGGAGGCAGGATGGCTGAATCTATGCTGGCCATCCTCTGTCACATTTTGCGAGGAGAGCCGGTGATCCAGGAGCGGCTGGCCAAGGAGAGAGAAGGAACAGTAAGACCAGATGACGAGGGGGCTCCTCCTCCTTCTCTGGGGCAAAGTGGAGCTCCTGGTTTATCGACAACAAGTGGAGAAACGCCAGCATCAGCTGCACCAACGACTGGACCTCCAGCTGGGGGGTCAGCTGAGGAGTCCACTAATTCTACTCCAAGACGGGAACCACAAGTTAACCAGGCGCAGCTTACGCAAGTAATATATTTTTATTAATTACACCTATCTGGTTTTGTATTTAGTGTGTATTCATAAGTTTCATGTTAAAAAAAGTTTTTTTTTCTCTTTTGATTCCAGCTGATAGATATGGGTTTCTCAAGAGAGCATGCAATGGAAGCACTATTGAACACCAGTACCATGGAGCAAGCCACGGAATATCTTCTTACACATCCTCCTCCTCACCTTGGGGGAGCAGTCAGGGTGAGATTTATAAACTGCTAACAAAATCTTGAACTGACCAACACTTATTTTAAGGCTATTGACAAGCTTGACTATTTTGGCTGAAGGATCTCTCCATGTCTGAAGAAGACCAAATGATGAGAGCTATTGCCATGTCACTTGGCCAAGAGGTCAGCATGGAGCAGCGCTCCGACTCCCCTGAGGTTATTCTTTATCATTTGTTTGGAAAACTTAAGGGTTGGCATGTAGAGGAACTGACATGCCTAATAGAGAAAATGTTGTGAATGTACAGCGTTAAGACAAATTGTTGACCAAAGCATCTTCTAGGAAGCGGCACGTCGGCGCGAGGAAGAGGACAGGAGAGCCAGGGAGCGTGCAGAGGAGGAAGAGGCCCGCTGCTTAGAGCGCTTCATGGAGTCTGAACCTCTCGACCCCCAGGAGCTGCATGCCTTCACCGATTCAATGCTGCCGGGTTGCTTCCACCTCCTTGATGAGCTTCCTGACACGGTCTACCGGCTTTGTGACCTGCTTATGACTGCCATCAAAAGGAGTGGTCCAGAGTACAGAGACCTCATCCTTGGTCAAGTGGTTGACCAGGTAAGTCATTTTAACTTTAGTTTGTTGTACCACCTTTGAATAGCTGTTATGTACGGAATTATCTCAAAAGCTTTTTTTTTTTCTAGAAATGGTTCCAATAATTTGCAACTTTCAAATCATTTCTAAGCCTAATAGCTACATTAAACCAATGTGGCATCTTGTGTTAATGTTTAAGTTAGGAGTGAGTTCTGTTTAGTTGTAGAACAAAATGGTTTTTAAATGTGTATTGTAAATCGACGTCGGCAATTCAATTATTGAACTGAGGCATATTGATGCATCTGTATGATTGTTTCGAAACTTTGTAATTGTGGTTGTTTACAGGTTTGGGATGCAGCGGGTGTGTTGATCAAGGCAGCTGTGCCTCTCACTACTAGTGACACAAAGACTGTGTCTGAATGGACTAAACAAATGGCCACGCTACCCCAGGCGTCAAAACTGGCCACTCGAATTCTGCTGCTTACCTTGTTATTTGAGGTAGTTTAATGGTCTTTGCAACAGGACAGTAAACTCTTAAATGCAGAGGTTTTTTTCATTTTTGATTTTGATAGGAGCTGAAGCTCATGTGCACCAGGGTTGTAGAAAGGAGTGGCATTCTGGATTTGTTGATCAAGCTGCTGGAGGTGGTGCAGCCCTGTCTGCAGGCTTCAAAGGATCAAAAAGACATACAGACGCCCAAGTATGTTTTTGATATCACCATGATCGAAAAAACTGCTTTGAAATCTAGGGCATCTGTTGATGAATAATTGCATATTAACCTTTCAGATGGATTACACCAGTCTTGTTAATTATTGACTTTTATGAGAAAATGGCAGTATCTTCCCAGCGCAGAACACAAATGAACAAGGTAAAATTTAACTTCTTGATCATTTTATGGAGTAATAAAATGTAATCAAACTAAAATCAAAATACTATAAGTCGGGGCCCTGATGGGGACCTTTTTTTTTTCTTCCTTTTTTTAAAGACATTTTTAACGAGTTTATTCTTGTTTACATTGTTTTCATTTCTCAAAGTATCTTCAGCCTAATGGGAACAACTGGAGATGGTTTGATGACCGGTCAGGCCGTTGGTGCAGTTATAGCGCCTCAAACAACAGCACCATTGACTCTGCGTGGAGGGCCGGGGAGACAAATGTTCGCTTTACAGCTGGACGCAGAAGATACACTGTTCAGTTTAATAACATGGTGCAGGTAATACACACATGGATTTCACAAGAATTTACTTTTTTATGTGGTGTCCACACTGTTCTCCTAAAATCTTTTATCGTTGTAGGTTAATGAAGAAACCGGTAATCGCAGGCCAGTGATGTTAACTGTGCAGAGAGTTCCACGCTTATCCAAACCAGCAAAGGCTGGATGCGTAACAGACGCTGAGAAAGAAGAGGTAGATCGGCGCAAAGCAGAGGAAACTCTGACTGATCTGGACACTGCGGCCACAGTGGAATTGAGTGCCCCTAAGGATGTTTCCAGCCAACTCAAGGAAGAGACATATTGCTCCACACCTTTCCAGGAGACAGAAAATGTGCAAGACTCTAATATTGTTGGCCTGAGTGATGACATGACTACTGTTCTCATCCGGGCTTGTGTCAGCATGATAAGTGTCCCGGTAGACCCTGACACACTACATGCTACACTGCGCCTCTGTTTGCGTCTGACACGAAAGCACCACTATGCTATGATGTTTGCCGAACTGAAAAGCACTCGAATGATCCTTGGCCTGACACAGTCCTCTGGTTTCAATGGTTTCACACCTCTCGTGACACTTCTTTTCAGACACATCATAGAGGATCCGGCTACTCTGCGCCACACAATGGAAAAGGTTTAAGGCGCTCATTTTGATTCCCTTTACTTCCTATTTTATGGGTTGGAGTCGTGTAAAAATATTTGATTTTTTTTTTTCTCTTCTACAGGTGGTAAGATCTGCTGTGACTAGTGGAGCAGGGAGTACCACATCAGGAGTTGTGTCAGGCAGCCTTGGCTCAAGGGAAATAAATTACATTTTACGGGTTCTGGGGCCTGCTGCGTGTCGCAACCCTGAGTGTTTTGCTGAAACTGCCAGCAATTGCGTCCGCATCGCCCTGCCTGCACCACGCGGTGCTGGCACAGGTAAATGAGTTAGGATTTCAGTGCACAATTCAATTTTTTTTGGAGCGTCACTCATTACATGTTTCTGTGTTTCTATAGCCTCCGACGACGAGTTTGAAAATCTACGTATTAAGGGACCAAATGCTGTGCAGTTGGTAAAAACAACTCCTCTGAAATTGTCCCCACTGCCTTCTATTCCTGAAACAATCAAGGAAGTGATATATGACATGCTCAACGCCTTGGCTGCTTATTATGCTCCAGAAGAACGTAAGTTATTGATTTGGGAAAGACTGGCTATCCTGTTTAACTACTTGCAATCTTTGTTCACCAGTCTTCTTCTTCTCATTTTCAAACCTCCCATGTTTAAAGTTTTAGGTAAACCACAGTACAAATGTAATTTGTATTTGTTTGACTCATTAGTAGACTTCTAAAGTCATGTAAATCACTGCAGCCCTGTGGTGATCACATTTGATTTGAGTATTTTCAATATGATAGTTTAGCATGGTTTATGCGGTTATAGCTGAGCGTCCAGATGAGCGTGTGGCAGCCGTTCCTGGTAGCCAAGACCTGTGCCAGATGTTACAAGACGTGGGTGATGATGTTTACCAACAGTACCGTCTCACTCGGCAGGGCAGTGACTTTGACTCCCAGTCTGCATTTCATATCAATGTGAGTTTTCTTAACGATAGGGGGCATTCATGAAAATGTTGAGGTTATAGCAGGGAACTCTTTTATAGACTCAGGTTTTTGCTGCGGATGGAGCTGGGGCAGAAACGTCTCAGTCTGGAACACCACAAGGAGAAGGTGACTAGCTTGACGAGCAATATATTAGTCTGCTTAAACAACTGTTGAAATTTACTGAAGTCCACCTTAAAATAGAAAAATATACAAAACCATTGCGGTAATTTTTTTTCTCAAGTTAAAGTACAATGTAAATATTCTTAGCCTCCACACCTGAAGAAATGCGGGAGGAAAAGAAAGAGCAAGAGGGAGATAAGAATAGCAGCTCAGAGGAGGCCAAAGCTGCAAAGGTTAAGGCGAGCAAACCTTTAATGCCAACTTCCACTATCCTGAGACTTCTGGCTGAGCTGGTGCGCTCGTATGTGGGCATTGCCACACTAATTGCCTCCTACTCCTACACTGCAGGGCAGTCGGAGCTTATTAAGGAGGTGGGTCATGACCTGTTGTCAGCAGTTATCCAACCTATTATTATTATTATTATTATGTTCCTCATAGCATTTGTATTCTGAACAGGATTGCAGTGTGCTCGCTTTTGTGCTCGACCACTTGCTGCCTCACACACAAAATTCAGAGGACAAAGACACTCCAGCCTTGGCTCGCCTTTTTCTTGCCAGCTTAGCAGCTGCTGGCACCGGCACAGATGCTCAGGCTGCTTTGGTGAATGAGGTGAAGGCAGCTCTTAGTCGAGCATTAGCAATGACAGAAGGTGCTGAGAAGCATGCAAGGTACGCAATATTGATTACATACCTTCTGGTATTACCAGTATGTTTTAGTAAACTTTTTATGCATTTTTCATCTGCTTTTTCCATGATCCGGCTTCCACAGACTTCAGGCTGTAATGTGCATAATCAGCACCATCATGGAATCATGTCCCTCCACATCCAGTTTCTATAGCACAGCAGCAGCTAAGACTCAACACAATGGCATGAATAATATCATCAGGCTATTTCTCAAAAAAGGCCTGGTCAGTGACTTGGCACGTGTGCCTCACAGCTTGGACTTGTCCAGGTATGTCATTAGTTAACCGTGGTATTGCTGCTTTATTCCACAATTGTAACACATTAAAAGTGTACTGTATATTTAATTTTTCTTATATGATTGTTTTAGCCCCAACATGGCCAACACGGTGAATGCTGCCCTGAAGCCTCTGGAGACGCTGTCTCGCATCGTTAATCAGCCTAGCAGTTTGTTTGGGAGTAAAGGTTGTTCAAACAAGAACAAGACTGATCATGACACAGCAGGCGCTGCCAGAGATAACAACAGTAACACGCAAGATCAAGGTTATTACAATAAAATTCTATACTTCACAAAAGGACTATTTAGAGAAACCATTGCGAAAAATCTGGCACTAGGCCACTTCCAAGTAGGACACCTGCCCCAATGTGTAACCATGTTGAAATAAGTACGGTATTGTTGTTTGGCATCTGTTGTAGGAGAATCTGGCGAAGCAGAACCGGTCGAGGGCAACCACAGAGTGCAGGGAGCAGATACCGACCTGATGGATGGAGAAACGGAGGGAGATACAGTAGTCATTGCTGGTCAGCCAGAAGTTCTCAGTACGCAGGCCATGCAGGTGATAGGCATTGTTTTGTTCTATCTATTTGTAATGTTTCCGTGGTAACACGTCTACATGGACATGACAAGATATTTACATGTGCTTCAAGGTTGAGAATGAGTTGGTGGATCTGATTGATGAGCTACTTGAGAGAGACGGCGGCACTGTCAATAGTACAATAATAGGTAAGCCTGTTTGTGAAGTCAGCATTTATTTGTGCATGAGGTGAAATGAAAAAAAAAGGCAAAGATTGATTCCATTTTCTGTCAAGTCGGACGAAGTGCTGAGGATGAATCACAAGACGATGTGCTGATGGAGGAAGCCCCCTCCAATATCAGCCAAGCTTCCACTCTTCAGGCAAACAGAGAAGGTAAGTTGGTAAGAATTTTTGGTCATTGATATTTTTAGAATTATAAAATGTAACCTTCTCTAATTAGATTCCATGAATATCCTGGAACCTGAGGACGAAGAGCACACACAAGAGGAAGACTCCAGTGGAAGCAATGATGATGACGACAGCCAGGATGAAGAAGAGGAAGAGGAGGAGGACGAAGAGGAAGACCCGGTTAGAATAAACATGATTTTTAAAATTTTGACCTGACCAGTGTTGCTTGTAAATACTCATGCTTTCTACTTTCTCGCAAGGATGATGAGGAAGGGGATGACGATGATGACGACGAAGGTTCAGAGATGGAGTTGGATGAGGATTTCCCTGACATAAATGCTGCACCTCACATCCGCTTTGAGAGATTTGACAGAGACGATGACCTCATTATAGAGTTTGACAACATGTTCTCTAACAATGGTAAAACTCCTGTTTGTGTCAAATATTGTTAAGTGAACTGAAAAAATGTTAACACATTCTGTTCCTTAATATGTACCTATGTTTATGGTCCATCAGCTGACATCCCACCCTCCCCAGGCAACATTCCTTCCTCTCACCCTCTGATGGTGCGCCATGCTGATCACGGTTCCCTCACACTCGGGGTGGCCGGCACAAGCAGTCGTCTGGCGCAGGGCATGGGCCGAAGCCAACGTACGCTTAGGCAGCTCACTGCCAACAGCGGCCACACCATCCACGTCCACTATCCTGGTAACCGGCAGCCCAACCCTCCTCTCATCCTACAAAGGTAAGGGCCAAGTTTGTGGAAAGTCTCTGCCAGAAAATTAAAACTCTTTAAACCAATCCGAAATTAAGTTGCTATATTTTGTTGGACATAAATAAAAGCGGGGGTGGCACAGCGGGCTGGGTGGTTAGCACGCAGCCCAACGGTGCAAGATCCATGGTTCAATTCCAGCTACCACCGTCTAACAGTGTTAAGTTTGCATGATCTCACTGCGCCTGTGTGGGTTTCCTCTGGGCACTCTGGGTTCCCAATGTCTTTAAACTTAGTCTTACATTTGTTAACTGGAGATAAAAGCATTGAAAATATTTGAAATTTGGTCAACAAGTTTTAAATTTCACTCCTAAAAGTGTTAAAGAATCAATGTCTCATCTGTGTAATAGATTTACAAACTATACCATGTTTACACAACCGTAGGGCGCACCGTGTTAAAGAAGCGTAGTCCCAGTTGCTGGTTCTATTTCTGTATTTAACACATGCATATGACGCAGCTGTTAATTGGACGCGGGTGTCCTCTGCTACATCTGCCTACAGACAAGGTTTACAAGTGCGTATATTTGAAAATACAGCAGTAGCATAACTTAGTTGGGTTGTGGTTTATTTAAATATTTCGTACAAATTACTAACATTTTTTTATTAATAGGCGCAGGCATAGTAAAACGCACAGACATTTTTTTAAAGAGCTTGCTCCTGCCACCCTAATTGAGGATGAGAGGCACAGAAAATGGATAGATGAAAGACAGGGAACTCATGATTTGCAAATCATTTTTAAATGTATAATTAAAACGCCACTAAAGTTATACCTTCAGAGATTTCAACATATCGACCTTCTGTTTCTAGATTGTTGGGTCCCAGTGCCGCAGCAGACATTTTACAATTGTCAAGCTCTCTGCCCCTGCAATCCCGTGGTCGAGCTCGTCTATTGGTGGGAAATGAGGATGTCCACATCATTGCACGTTCTGATGATGAATTTGACGACTTTTTCCATGAACAGAATAGCACAGGAGGTCAAGCCGGTGAGGCTACTAATTTTCCTGTGATGGTTGACGTTGTGTCGAAACTTATTGTTAATCTTAACATTTTGTACTTTTTGTTTCACCAGGCACCCTCTCAAGCATTCCTACTGCTCTAACCAGATGGACAGATGAGTGTAAAGTCCTAGATGCTGAAAGTATGCACGACTGTGTAGCAGGTAGATATTAACAGTTTAACCAAGTTTTGATGCTTTTCCAATGATTTCCTGTAACATGTGTGGTTGTTTTCAGTTGTGAAGGTGCAGATCCTGCAGCATCTGGAAAGTCTGAGAGACGAAGAGTTAGAAGAGCGTAGGGAGAAACGGAGGCGGCAACTGGCCGAAGAGGAGGAGGCAAAACAAAACGAGCGGAGGGCCTCTGGCGCTGAGCAGACCAGAGAAGCGAGTGTGCCGGTGGGTTTTCTCCTTTGAATTGTTTCATAACTTGCATTGTCAAACATTTTCAATTGTTCTTTTTCTTCTGTATAGGGTTCTGGATTGGGTACGCTTAATGGTGTGGAGACCACTGCAGGTACTCGTATGTTGAAAAGCTGTCCCCATGTTTTTATTTTAAATGACCAGGCAGCAAAAATCAACAGTGCGAGCTCTGGGATGAGGTAGTAGTTTGTATAGTTTTAGGATCATACCAGATCTGGGAGATAACTATACAGTCTACTGTCTTTCTTAGGGCAGCGCCACAGCATCTTGGCCAAATCCTCTGCAGGAAAATATACATATTGTCATAATTTTGAAGCTGGTTATGCTGTGGTGAGGTAGTAAGTTGTGTTGTTTTGGGGGAACAGGATTCTACACCCCTTTCGGGAGATAACTATACAACTTGCTGCCTTCCTCAGTAGAAGTATTTGACAACGTGTTGATATTAATGTAATCGATTGAATCTTGATTATATTTTTGGCCATCTGCAAACAAATCATGGCCATCTTTGCCATGGCCATAACTCAAATTTTAATTGCTGGAATCTTTGGAACAGATCTTACTGATGTTGCTAGTTCTACACTTCTACAACAAATACACTAACTTGTTGTAATATGCAATAAAACAATTTTTGTGATAATAAAAGTTATAATAATAAAAATTATTTTATTTTCATGATCTTGTGCTAATCTCCACATTGTTCAGAAAGTGAGAAAATAGTTGGTGACAAGTGTTTTCTGGACGCTGTACACAGTATTTTACTGCAGTTTTAACAGCAAATATGTATTTGCTTACCTGCCCAAAAGAGAAATCATTTTTCGTACATTAACCACTGTTCTAAATGTTCTTGTTTTAGAGGGTGAGCAATCTCAAGGAAGTGCAGCATCTGGTCTGGAGCCACCTCAGGTATCTGAAGGCTTCCTCACTGCCCCTCCTTCTGGAGAAGTCACCCCCACTACCCCAGCACCACACGAACAGGCCCTGGTTTCTCTGGAAAGTGCCATTAATCAACAAGTCCACCCACCGATGGCAGGCTTACTCTTGGCAGAGTCACACGCTAGCTCATTGGCTGCTTTGGCGGGTGCACACCTTCCTCCATTGTCTGTCACTGACAGGCCCAACAGTGAAGCTGAGACATCACAGATGGAAATGTCTCCAGCACCTACGATTGGTGAGAAATTCAGTAGAAGACATACTGGTCGTTTAGAAGAAGCATTGAATGAGGGCAGGGAAGGTAGGCTAACTTACCAGCTCAGTAGCCTAGATGGTAGGGCGCCCGCTCTGAGACTGGGAGGTCGCTGGTTCAAGCCTCGGCCGAGTCATACCTAAGGCTTACAAAATTGGTACTCATTGCCTCCCTGCTTGGCGCTCAGCATTAAGGGTTGGAATTGGAGGGTCTGGTCACCTAATGACTAAAATGGCTGCGCCCTGTTTGGCTGCGGCTGCATTCGGCTCGCTACAGTTCAATTGTACGGTTCAGGTGTATCGACATTTCGTTCTGTGCATTCTTACAAAGAATGACGATAAAAGTAAATTCTATTCTTCTTCTATTATAATCAGCGAGTAGTTAAATCAGCAGTGTTTTTCAGATAAAAATCTTCATTTTAGGATGCCTTATAAAGGTATATACTTATACAAGGTTTCTGCGGATCCTTGATACGTCTTAAAATACACTTCAATCATTATTCTAAAGATATAAGGCCTTAAAATGTCTTATATCCAAATGAGAAATTCTTAAAAATGTGAACACATTACCAAGATTCATATTTGTTTGAACTTAAGAATCTACGTAACATTTCTCGATTATCTTTTTAATAATTTACCGATTTACTTTCATGGCAACATCGCGTGACCACAATAACGGAACTATCAAATTAGGGATGTGGTTTCTGTCAGGGCCTTTTAGAGCAGACCCATGTCTTAGGTACGATACACATATCAACTTCAAACGGTGATGTTTTCTTTGGATGAGTAAATTTAATGAGAAATGGCTGTCTGCCGAATGTTTTTCGCCATGGTTAAAAGCTTTGCCAGGTAATGAGGCAAAAAATGTTTGTTTCAATTGTGTTGTTCTTTCTGACTTGCTTTTAAATTTGTTTTCAAAAGACATTAAAAAGTCTTGAACTTACCTTAAGCAGTAGGAATCATCATAGTCATTTCCACAATTCTTTACGGACTGAAATGACATTCTTTTCCCCTCTAAACTTCTTTCCCCTAGCTTCAAGCCCAGATATGGCGGAGAGCTCCGAGCCAACCCTTGTGGGTGTATCACGACTGGAGGGTTCACCAATGGACACGAGCAGCCCTGCCTCTGCCACTCAAGACGAAGCCGTTTCCAATCAGGCCCAGACTGCCCTTGTCACCCAGGATCTGTCTGATACCGGGGAGATTGGTTTGACTGAGAGACAAACTACAGAGACTGGGTGAGTTTCTGCATATCTATTTTCATTGTTAATTTAAAGGAAATAGATTGTGAAGAAATGGTCTATATCAGCTCCATTTTAGTTTCATCTACTGGCGAAGCCATAATCAGGAGTGACAGTGCTGACAGCCGATCCCGAGCTATTCAGGAAGAGCCTCTCCCATCCACCAGCAACGTGGAAGAGGATCCACTTGCGGGTATGAGGTTTTTACAATTGGCATTTCAAAAATTTGTCTAAGCTTCTAGTCTTCAAAGGAATATCTTCCCTTTAGTTCACAATCAATTTGGTTAGTGAGAAATTGATTAGAAGTGATTCAGGGTTGTGCTGTCTTTCCCGAGCCTTTTGATGTCTCATGTAGGTCAGGTGCCAGTTTTGCATACAAATTTATACATTTTACTAAGGTTGTCACTTCCCACAAAAGCAACAAAACATGATAATGTTTGGATTTGAATCCTTCAAAAACACATTGCATTTATCTGTAATGAAAATACCAATGCCAAAAACAAAAGCTTGCACCTCACCAAACAATTCACTTTGTATTTTTAGAATATAATTACAACTAAGAGGAGGAGCAAAAATGGTATTCGTCCACTTAAAAAAATATTTTTTGAGAAATATTTTTAATTTGATCAATTTAATGAAATGATACATTTAAAATTCAATGTAGTTTAATGCTACGTTTGTAATACTTAATCCAAATTATAAACCTATTACCGCATCTTTTGAAGAAAAATACTAAGCAACATTTCAAATTTACATTAAGCACTTATTAGCACCCACCCTATCTACTTTTACCACCCAAACTTTCACCCCATATGACTAGGCATTGTAATTGTGTTTTTTATTTAAATGCAGGAATCAGTCTTCCGGAGGGTGTGGATCCATCTTTTTTGGCAGCTCTTCCTGAGGACATTCGTAGAGAAGTGCTTCAAAATCAGCTGGGAATAAGACCGCCATCGCGCTCAGCCGCTGTCACCAGCCTGCCGTCATCTGCTGCTTCATTACTAACTGGACCGGGGGTTACAGAAGTCAGCCCAGAGTTTCTGGCTGCATTGCCGCCTGCCATACAGGAGGAAGTGAGAACATGCTTTATAACGACACCAAAAAAGGCAGACTTTGATTGCAGAAGTTTAAGTTTTTCATTGACTTTACAGGTCCTTGCCCAGCAGAGAGCTGAGCAACAGCGAAGGGAGGTTTCTCAGCAGCCCACACAAGGAGATACTCCTCTGGATCCAGTAACCTTTATCCAGACGTTGCCCTCAGAGCTGCGACGCAGCGTCCTGGAAGATATGGAGGACAGCGTTTTGGCTGTCATGCCACCCGACATTGCCGCTGAAGCAGCTGCTTTGCGCCGAGAGCAAGAGGCGCGACAGCGGCAGCTGATGCACGAGAGGCTCTTTGGTCACAGCTCCACGTCAGCACTTTCGGCCATCTTACGCTCCCCAGCCTTCACCAGTCGCTTAGGGAGCAATCGTGGCGTACAGTACACCCGATTAGCTGTGCAGAGAAGAGGCCCATTTTCAGATGCGAGCTCTAACCTCAGGTAATTTTTTTTACCTTTATTAAAGGAATAAAAATGTTTTTGATTCTGATTCTTAATGTCATTCCTGCAGACCATCTAGTTCCAGTGTAGATTCCTTGTTGCGTTTGCGCGGTCGTTTGCTGCTTGATCACGAGGCCTTGTCCTGCCTGCTGGTGTTGCTTTTTGTCGACGAACCCAAGCTCAACACCAGCCGTCTTCATCGTGTGCTCAGGAACCTGTGTTATCACTCTCAGACACGTGGCTGGGTCATTCGCAGCCTCCTGTCCATCCTCCAACGCAGTAGTGAGAGCGAAGTGTGTGTGGAGACCTCACGCAGCGAAGATTCTCGTGGGAAGAGGAGCAGCCAAGCTGGCTGTGGAGGGAAACCTTCAGCTACCTCCTCCCTCTGTTCTTCCGCTTCCTCCTCCTCTCTAGAGCTTCTAAACCGAGTGGAGTCTCGTAGTTCGAGCCAGCTTTCTTGGCTTTCTGTGTCAATGGATGCAGCATTGGGCTGCCGAACTAACATTTTCCAGATTCAACGGGTGTCTGGTAGGAAACACGCAGATCGGCATTCGGCTGCCAGTTCTACAGCATCCGGAGCTCTTGGAGGAGGAGCTGTGTCGGGAGCTGCTCCCGGGGTCGCGTGTGCAGGAGGTGGAGGATCTACTGTGCACATTCATCCGCAAGCTGCCCCTGTCGTCTGTCGGCATGTGTTGGATACACTTATTCAACTAGCAAAGGTAAAACTTGCATTCATTTTTTTTTTGCATTTGTGTTCTTGACAATGTGCAAATTTGCCTGCTTTTCAAAGCGGAGGTACCCTAAAAACTATCACACAGGGTTCGTACGTCATTCTTGAATTTTAATGTGTTTTCAAGGTCAGAAAAGTGCTTGAAAAGGTTTAAAATTCTTGCCATTTTTCTTGTCAGTCTGACTCCAAGACCATGCATTAAACAAAAAAAATGGTTTGCACTTTGTCATGTGAAGTGTCGTCGCTCCCTACAAATTCATTACGTCAGGTGCATCAAAGAGTGCAAATGTTTTCGGCTCCAAATCAGGACGAAAGAGCACTCCACCTGGACTCATCTGACGTGAGGAAGACCCTGAGAAGGGTCAACACAAGGAAGGCTCCAGGCCCGGACAACATTCCGGGGCGGGTACTTAGGGAGTGCGCCGATCAGCTGGCTTGTGTACTAACAGACATTTTCAACACCTCGCTAGACCAAGCCAAAGTACCATCATGCTTCAAATTTGCCAACATCATCCCAGTGCCAAAGAAAACCCAGATCTTATCACTCAACGATTACCGGCCCGTTGCACTGACTCCTATCATAATGAAGTGCTTCGAGAGACTGGTTAAAGAGCACATCACCTCCAGTCTCCCCTCTTCATTCGACCCCTTTCAGTTTGCCTACAGGACAAACCGCTCCACCAGGGATGCCATCTCCTCTGCGCTTCACCTGAGCCTGACACACCTAGAGGAGAAGAACACCCATGTGCGGATGCTGTTCCTGGACTTCAGTTCAGCATTCAACACCATCATCCCACAACATCTGGTAGACAAAATGGGGCTTCTGGGTTTCAACACCCCCCTGCGGAACTGGCTGCTGGACTTCCTCTGTGACAGACCCCAATCTGTGCGGATAGGTCAGAACAGTTCAGATGTCATCTACCTCAGCACGGGCTCCCCCCAAGGCTGCGTCCTAAGCCCCTTGCTGTTCACCTTGATGACACACGACTGCGTCCCTAGGTCCGCCACAAACCACATCGTGAAGTATGCTGACGACACAACGGTGGTGGGCCTCATCAGGGATGACAACGACCTGGCCTACAGAGAGGAAGTGGAGCAGTTGGTGGGCTGGTGCAAGGACAACAGCCTGGTCCTGAATGTTGACAAGACTAAAGAGATCATTGTCGACTTTAGGAAAAACCAGCCCAACCATGCCCCACTTTGCATCAACAACAAGGCTGTGGAGGTTGTCAGCAGTATCAAGTTCCTAGGGGTGCACATCACAAACAAACTCACCTGGTCCGTGAACACTGCATCTCTGGTTAAGAGGGCACAGCAGCGCCTGTACTTCCTGCGGAGGATGAGGAGAGCCCACCTGCCCCCACCATCCCTCATCACTTTCTACAGGGGCACCATAGAGAGTATCCTGACCAGCTGTATCTCTGTGTGGTGTGGAGGCTGCAGCGCTACCGACTGGGGTAGTGTGAGGAGGGTAACGAGGACAGCGGAGAAAATAATCGGGACTACACTTCCCTCCATTCAGGACATTGGCCAGAAGCGCTGCTTATCCCATGCTAAGAACATTACCGGGGACCCCTCTCACCCCCATCATGGACTATTCACTCTGCTAGCCTCTGGGAAGAGGTACTGCAGTGTGCGGTGCAGGACCACCAGGCTCCGCAATAGTCTAGTCCCCCTGGCCATTAGACTGTTAAATGGTCAATCTAACATATAGTTAACTTAAATCTAAACGGCTGCTAATTTGACTTTTGCACTAGTGGCAGTTTTTTTATAGCTTGCCACTCCTTGCACATTTGATCTCTGCACTATTGTTACTTACAGTGTTATTACTCACAGTGTTATTGTTTACAATATAATGGTACTGTGTACCTGACTTGTTAACCTGACTGCCCATCTTGCACATCTGGTTAGCGTCTCTTCTTGCACTATCGGCACTATGGTAAATAACACAATACAGCTTTATTTATATCTGTACACTGAAGGACACTGAGGGAAACTGTGGGAGTCAGATCCATCGACATTTCGTTCTGTATACACGTGTACTAGAATGACAATAAAGTAGATCTGAATCTGAATCTGAATCTGAATCTGATTTTTTGCCAACGGTTTGCCCCACCTAAACAGGGCACTATCCATCCATTATCTTCCGCTTATCCGGGGTCTGGTCGCGGGGGCAGCAGCCTTTAAAGGGAAGCCCAGACGTCCCTAACCCCAGCCACCTCCTCCAGCTCATCCGACAGCGTTCCCAAGCTAGCCGAGAGACATAGTCTCTCCAGTGTGTCCTGGGTCGTCCCCGGGGTCTCCTGCCGCTGGGACATGCCCGGAACACCTCCCGAAGGAGGCGTCCAGGAGGCATCCTTATCAGATGCCTGAGCCACCTCAACTGGCTCCTCTCAATGCGGAACCCTAACCCCACCCTCTTGTCTACCGGGGTGAACCCCAACATACAGGCCCAGAGCCGTGGAGCAACTTATATGCCCACATCGGCTCTGCACCTCTCACCACGGGCAACTCCAGAGTGGAAGAGAGGACTGGTACCTGAGCCCAAGCCGTGTGTGGAGGTGAGTCCGACTATATCTAGTCGGAACTTCTCAACCTCACCAACTCAGGCTCCTTCCCTGCCAGAGAGGTAACATTTCTTGTCCCAAAAGCCAGTTTCTGTAGCCGGGGATCTTTGCGCCAAGGACCCCTCCCTTGGCCGCTACCCAGCTCTCTACGCACCCGCCCCCTTTGGCCCCTCCTACAGGTGGTGGAAGAGGGTCCCCACGTCATCCCTTCGGGCGGTGCCCGGCCGGACCCCGTGAGCAAAGGCCCCTAGGCGCTCGCCAGCAGACCCCACCTCCAGGCCTGGCTCCAGAAGGGGGCCCCGGTAACCCGCGTCCGGACGAGGGAAATTGTGGACCAACGTATTTTCTCTTCACAAGGGGTCTTCTGATCTGCGTTTTGTCTGGCCACTCACCTAGAACCCGTTTGCCATGGGTAACCCTACCAGGGGCTTAAAGCCCCCGACAACATAGCTCCTAGGACACACAAACTCCACCACGATAAGGTAGCAGATCATGGAGGAGGGCACTATAAAAAGTGTATTAATGCAAGCGTTATGTATCAGTTATGAACATTAGTTAAGGGCCATGTAAACATTGAAAGTGGCTTTTCCCAGCGGTAAATTTTAATGGAGAGAACTTCAAGCAACTGAAAATGTTTGTTCCATGTTAAAATCATTTTTACCCAAATCTCATACTTCAATTGCAGAGATGATCGTGTATCGTCAAAATACACATTTCACACCGAATTGATCTTTTAATGATACTGGAAAAATTGGCCTTTGAAAATGCCTAAAATTTGCTTGAATTTAGTTATGAAAAAGGTGCTCAAGCCCTGAACACATGAGTGAAAGATAAAATATCTCAACGTGAATATCAGATGGAATGACTGTCCTCATGTTTTCTAAGCATAACTAAGGAACTATTATAACCTCTTTATGCCACTATTCCAGGTGTTCCCCAGTCACTTTACCCAGCAGCGCTGCAAGGATCTATCAGTGTCGTCTTCTGACCTGGAAGCCCGTCTTTGTTCAAGCTCTACAGGCGTAGGAGGAATCGGTGGAGGATCAAGGTCAAGTTCCCAAGCTCAAAACCACCCCAACTCCAATGTTTCTAGTGCACAGAGCACCTTTGGCTCCTCAACAGTCACTCCACAGTCTCTGGGAATTTCCACTGATTTCTGGGACCTGCTGGTCAAGCTGGACAACATGAATGTCAGTCGCAAAGGAAAAGCCTCCATGAAGACTATGCCTTTAGGGGGCAACGCCGAGGCCGAGGGACTCCAGCTAAGCCTAGAAACCTCCCCTCTTGGTCAGTTGATGAACATGCTCTCCCATCCCGTCATCAGGCGAAGCTCCTTGCTGACTGAAAAGCTGCTGCGTCTGCTTTCTCTCATATCCATTGCCCTGCCTGACAACAAGGCCACGGAAGTGCCCGCAGGCCATGCTACCCCACAGCCAGCCAACCCTAGCACCGTCATCAACTCAGGACCCACAGCCCATGTCGCAACACAAGGCACATCTATGTCAAGCATCCCGCCCACAATTGTGACCTGTGGTGGACCTCAGGCTCAAAGCACCTCCTCAGGAGCAAGCCTGCTCATGTTTGCAACTTCTACCCCATTACCAACATCCACTGGGACAGTTTTTACAGGTAAGTAATGTAGTGTAGGGCTGCCATAACTAATCGATAACATTAATTTTTGAAAGCGTTAGAAACTATGTTGATAGTAGATCTGTTACATGGTTTTTGGAATATCGCTTAAACCCTGTCTTTTGTTCTTCCAGGAACCTAATTTTCCAACAGTCATTTAGTTACGGTAAATTCGATAGTGCCTGTAAAGCAGGGGCGCTGGCTCCCTCATTTTAAGAGTGTTAAACCTTTCGTAAAATCTAGGGTTGCAACAACTAATTGATTAAATCAATTAGAATCAATTAAAAACGTTGGCAAATATTTAGATCACTGATTTGTTGTATCACATGATCTATGAGCCACTAAGTACGTTAAATCTATGCAAATAAGAATGCACACTATTCCGTTTTACCACCTAAATCCAGCAGAGGGCGCCAAGATTTTTCAAATCTTTTTTAGGGTTAAACATCATTACGAACAAAATTAGCATAAAGTTTCAACTTTGTTGTGTTAACTTTGTTTCATCATGAAACAGTCTAACTATTTTCAAGGGAACAGAAAGTGCTGTAGAAGCACGGAGAAAAAAATTCCATAAGTAACGTAAAAAGAAAAATAATTACATGTTTACTTTACACAAGGGGTTAAATTCTTAAATGTATGCCATTTTCATATTAGAAATGTTTATCATATTCAAGGTTTAACCCAAAAAAATAAATTTGTTGACATTTTAAAAAGTGGATGTGCATGTTTGCTATATTTTTGTGGCTAAAACAATGTGCGATACATTAAATAGAATTCATTGCTCTTTTTTTTTGTTTTGTACAAGTTCAAATATAATAATGATCTTTGGACAAGGTGGTAGGTAAAGAGTATCTTGCATATTTGAAGGTGTATAGTATATATTTAAGTTAATTGACACACTTTTTAAAAAATGGTTTATAAAACATTCTGTTTTGTGCACTATTTATCAGTCCAAAACTTTAATATTTGAATAGAGGATGGAATTAAAATGGTCTCAAAGCAATCTTTCATCGATTCATTATAAATATAATCAACTGATTTATCAATTATACAGTTAATTGTTAGTTGCAGCCCCAATGTCGTCATCATATAACAAGAGTGGTTCTTAATTCATGTTTGATTCCTACAACACAGCCAAAACAAAGAACGCTTTGGTAAATACCGAGAGTGATAACAAGATTGCTTCTGCTGGACTTACAGAAAAACAGCTTCAGCTGTCAGTGGAGGTATGAGAGGGTGTTGTGGGTTTTTTTTGTTTAAAAATTTCAATGTGAAATACACTTCTCAATCTTCTAGGTCTTGACTTCTCACTCATGTTCTGAAGAGGGCCTGGAAGATGCAGCGAATATTTTACTGCAGTTATCCAGAGGCGACGGTTCCACCAGGGACACTGTTCTCAGACTGTTGCTAAGTGGAGCAAGACATCTTGGTTACACCCTCTGCAAACAGATTGGTCAGTCCTATGCTGATGCATAAGTTTTTGTTAGGGCTTTTCTCAAACCCTTCAAATGGTACCCCTTTTAGGTACGCTACTGGCTGAACTTCGGGAGTACAACTTAGAGCAGCAGAGAGGAGCGCACGCTGATTCGCATTCCCCTGATGCCCCACCTGATGATTCTTCACTCGCTGCCAGACTGAAGGGCAAAATGACCAGCAGGTAGACCAAACAAAAATTACTAAGTTCACATGGTATCAAGACTCATTCGTTGTATCAACAATTACCGCAACCTTTCTTGCGCTTCTTGTTGGCGGCACAGGTTTGACGGCGCTGAAAGTGTCGTGATCGTGGCTGCCCAGAAGCGCACACTTGGCGGGAGAGAATTACAACTCCCCTGTATGAGCTCGTTGACGTCAAAGACCTCCACGCAGAAGTTTTTCTTGCGAGTATTGCAGGTTATTATCCAACTCCGCGAGGATACACGCCGTGCCAACAAAAAAGCTAAGCAAACTGGGCGTATAGGTAAGACAATTGCTCGCCAATGAAAACATTGCAACAGAGTTTTTACCCCCCTCTCGCTCATTGGCCAGGCTCGTCCAGCCTTGGCCCGGCCAGCAGCATCCAGGCAGCCGTCCGCCAGCTGGAAGCGGAGGCTGACGCCATTATCCAGATGGTGAGAGAGGGTCAGCGAGCGCGTCGGCTCACACAGGCGCCGGCGCCCACTGCCGCATCATCAGTCGCGGCATCCATTGCCCCTGCGGGTGCGGCTCCCCCTGCTGGCACGGCTGCTCCTGCTACGGTTAGCACTGGCCGCGTCGACAGCAGAATAATCTGCAAACCGAACGTTTATTGGGCTTTCATAAGTTGAAACCAATGGCTGTAAAAAATGGACATGTTATTGGTTGACTTACCCAGGCTCATTATTAAGTGTAGTTAAAATTTTGAAAAATAAAAAATATAAATAAAATCAATTTCGATGTATCGTTCAAAGATATACTTCTAAAATAACTTGTCCGTAACACAGCAGATATGCGGTCTCCGCATAATTGTAAATATGTGACTGCACCAAACACCTAAACCTGTTGATATTCAGTATCGGCAGTTGCAGTGGTGGCTGGCTAAAGTTGCTTCATGCTTTATCCTCATTGCCATCATTAATTCTATGTCAAGATAAAATCATGCTAATTTGATGTTTGTGTGTCAAATTTCTTTGTATCACCAATGGGATTATCAGTCCGAAATTCAGTCAGTGTCCGAGGCGCAGATGGCTCACCGGGATGAGACGCCAATGGATGTTGACCAGCAGTCTATGGACCTGGACTCTTCCATTCTGGGTAAGCCACCCATCCTAATTGTTGTGAAATTTTGAGAGTTTGAATGGCAGACCAAATTGTCCTTAAAAGTGTTGAGCAGTCTTTATGGTCCCAGCAAGCTCCTCCTAGCATCACTTTTTCTTTCAGCAACTATCAAAGCTGCATTATCTGTCCAGCCTTATCTTACGTCTTACCGTGTCTTGTCTGCTCCGTGCAGAGAATGCAGCAACTAAATTCATTGTGAACATGTTTGCTCAGATGAAGAAGGAAACAGCCAGTCTGACAGTGAGGAGAAACTCCCAGACCTCCCTCTGCTCAGCGAACAGCTCCTGCTTGATGAGCTGTGGGACATGCTCGGGGAATGCCTGAAAGAGTTAGAAGAGTCCCATGACCAGCATGCGGTGTTGGGTAGGTGTAATACGCAGTCGCTCAGGACGTCTGTGTGCTTTAAAAAAAAAAAAGTAATTCATTATAAATACCACCTGGAATCTGTACTCTGATTTGAGAGAATATATCCATTTAAAAACAAATAGAAAAGACGTAGGCCTTTAAATACACTCAAGTACCGTATTTTCCTTTTCAGTTTTTTCCATATTTTGCCTGGGGGAATGACATGTACTACAGGTGAAACTTGGATGCAAAATTATTAACACATCATTTATAGCATTGATGGGTATGTGTGTACTTTATGCCAAGGTTACAAGAATAACGCTTAATATGCTACGTCATTACTTATGTACCGTATTGGAGCGTGTCCAAGATGTACACGTACGTGTACCGTGCCATATTGAGTTCGTATTATATTTCAATTTTACATTGCCTTTAAAGATTACATATATATTGTTGGTTTTTATCAAATTATCTCCCCCCAAAAATGTGACTTATAATCCAGATGTGAATTATGTTGTATCTTAATTATGCATTTTTTGGTTGGTGCGACTTATACTTCGGTGAGACCCAGAAAAAAATATGCTATATTTTCTGGACTATAACAGTTTTTTTATTTGTGGTATTGTTATCAGTTCTGCAACCTGCTGTAGAGGCGTTCTTCCTCGTCCACGCCACTGAGCGAGAGAGCAAACCTCCTGTTCGTGACACTCGGGAAAGCCAGTTGTCCCACATCAAAGATGAACCTCCGCCCCTGTCGCCAGCGCCGCTCACACCAGCGACACCATCATCTCTGGATCCCTTTTTCTCTCGGGAACCATCCTCCATGCACATATCCTCTACCTTGCCGCCAGACACTCAGAAGTTCCTGCGATTTGCTGGTAAGAACGAATATTCTCTACCTTTATCCGAGCACATACAAGTAAAATCCTACCGGTTTTCGTTCTGTCTTAAGTAAGATTGGATGTATGTCTAAATCCATTACAATGGCGCCATCTACTTGGGGAGTGTAGTTGTAGATGGCTGCATGAGAGTGAGATGCTAGGAAACCGTGTCCCCAAATTTGTCCTAAGTGTAGCCGAGCTGCTACATGCTGCGCTAGCAGACATTGAAGTGTAAGATGAGCATCTGCCGGGGGCTGGCATAAGTACAAGTTAACCTTAGTCAAACAGGTCACTAGCAGTGCTGGGGATAATGCAGTTCTAAAAAAACGGTATTACGTAACGGCTGTATTTTGTCAGTAACGGGGTGATCCAACTACTTGATTGACGTTAAATGTCTTAAATCCATTTTTTATAATTCTTAAACATGTAAATACATTAACATATGTGTTTGTTTAAACTAAAAATAGAGTAACATTTATCAATTGTCCTTTTTTTTTTAATTCACTGAGTTACCTTCGTGCCAACATCGCATGACCAAATTAACTATCAAAACTGTGTTGGGGTTTTAGTCGAGCCTTTCAGAGCAGACACATATCTTGGGTCTACCCACAATCCACATAGCAACTTTGGACAGAGAAGTTCACTTTCGACTATGGGAAAGTGTAAATCGAATTAGAAGTGGCAGTTCAACAAACAGTTTTTGCCATTGCTAAAAGCTGTGCCAGGTAATGTGTACAAGGCACGATGTCTTGTGTGCAAGAAATCCATCCATTTATTATCTGAAACGCTTATCATCAGTAGGGTCGCAGGGGTGCTGGAGCCCATCCCAGCTATCTTCTGGCTGTAGGTGGGGAACCGGGTGCCCGCCAGCAGGGCACACAGACAAGACAACTCATTCACTCATTCACACCTAGGGACAATTTGGACTGGCCAATTAACCATATATGCATGTTTTTCAAAAATGGGAGGAAACCGGACTGTGCAAAGGAAACTCCCAAGCACGGGGAGAACATGGAAACTCTGCACAGGCCGGCTGAACTCATGACCTCAGAACTGTGCCTTGGACCCATTAAACACAAGAGCTGCCCGTGTGCAAGAAATATTTGTTTTTTGTTTCAGTTGTGCTTTTTTCGTTGTTGGTTTTTTCGACTTGGTCTTAAATTTTATGTCATAAGACAAAAAGTAGTCCTAAAAAGTCGTGAATTTATTTTAAGCTGTAGGATCCCTGTTTTTAGTGAGCGGACCATGGAAAAAAAAGTCTGAATTCCCAATTCTCAGCCGAAACTTGTGTTTTGGCTTTTTGCAGAAAATTTGAAATTCTTTGACATTCAATTTCTTTAAAAAGTAACGGAAATTCCCCTGGTAACTGGTTACATTTAATATAGAGTAATTATGTTACTAACTTAGTTACTTTTTGGAAGCAGTAGTCTGTAACTATAACAGTACTTAAACTATTAAGTAATGTGCCCAACAATTGCCACAAGTAAGAAATTGGTTGTATTGACACAAGGCATAAAGGAACACATGGCTTTTGGGTTCATGGGATTCTAAATTCAGTACAGACCCAGAGAGATATTTTGGCTTTAAAACAAATAATACATTATAGAAAAGTAATGAAGTCTGGTTTAACCCATAGTGCATTTAATTAAGTTTTTTTTTTTTTTTTTTTTTCCAAGAAACCCACCGCACAGTGCTCAACCAGATCCTGCGTCAGTCCACCACTCACCTTGCCGACGGACCGTTTGCAGTCCTAGTTGATTACATTCGTATCCTGGACTTTGATGTGAAGAGGAAGTAAGTGTGATCAATTAGATAAAAAACAATTAAAAGCTTTATGAAAACTAAAAAAAAAATCTCAGGTATTTCCGCCAAGAGCTGGAACGCCTGGACGAAGGCCTCAGGAAAGAGGACATGGCTGTGCATGTTAGAAGAGATCATGTGTTTGAGGACTCATACCGAGAACTTCACCGCAAGAGCCCGGAGGACATGAAGAACAGGCTGTATGTTCGCTTTGACTGCTGCCGCGTGTTTTTTTTTTCATGAAATGATCTGCATATATATATATATATATATATATATATATATATATATATATATATATATATATAGCGCTTTTCTAGTCAATGAAGACTTCCCAAAGCGCTTTAAAATGTGCTTCACATTTACCCATTCACACGCACTCACACACCAATAGCGGCCGTGCGGCCTCTTCTAAAAAGCATGGTGGCATTGCCTTGTCATTGCTCTTTTGCAGGTACATTGTCTTTGAAGGAGAGGAGGGCCAGGATGCCGGCGGCCTTCTGAGGGAGTGGTACATGATCATCTCCCGAGAGATGTTCAACCCTATGTACGCTTTGTTTCGCACGTCTCCAGGGGATCGGGTCACCTACACAATCAACCCCTCGTCTCACTGCAACCACAACCACCTGAGCTACTTCAAGTTTGTGGGCAGAGTGGTGGCCAAAGCCGTCTACGATAACCGCTTGCTGGAGTGCTATTTCACGCGCAGCTTTTACAAACACATCTTGGGCAAGAGTGTCAGGTCATTAATTGGAGCTTTGAGGCTGATTCGCATGCTGTTGTATAGTTTATTATAATTGCTGCTGCTTCTCAGGTACACGGACATGGAGAGTGAGGACTATCCCTTCTTCCAAGGGTTGGTCTACTTGTTGGAGAACGATGTCTCCACTTTGGGCTACGAACTCACGTTCAGCACAGAGGTTTGTGCTTACTAATGTTCCATATATTGTTTCCCAGTGGAAAATGATTTGTGGAGAACTTAAGTGAGTTAAAATGTTCCCTTTGTGTAGGTGCAAGAGTTTGGGGTATGTGAAGTGAGAGACCTCAAGCCAAACGGTGCCAACATTTTGGTCACGGAAGAAAACAAAAAGGAGTATGTGCACCTGGTTTGCCAAATGAAGATGACTGGTAAGATATGTGGATCTCAAATGCAATAAATGAAAAGCTCTAATCTGATCAGATTTTCAAATTTTAAGAAGTTCTTGCTACAAAGTTTTGTGTCCCAACCCAACTAGATACAGGAGGCGGGGCTGATGAGGACTCAATTGTTTGTAATATTAAGTGTGATGTTTTCCCACTCTTTTGAACAAATGCTGCATGCATTTGAATACAACGCCTAGCAAAAAGTATGGAATCATCAGTCTTGGGCAAGCCCTTACTCAGACATTTTGTTCTGTAGAAAAAAAAATCAGATTACAAACAATCGGGAGGTCATTCCAAAGTGCACCATATTGGCATTTGGTAACATAAAAATAAATTAAGAAAAAACATTGCAGTGTTCAGTAAATGTTACTTTAATAAAGCAAGTGCAGGGAAATAAATATCGAATCACTCTATTCTAAGGATAAAATTATGAATCACTGCATTTTGAATAGAAAATAAGGACACAGCAGGTCAATTTCCTTTCCTTAATTGGGCACCTAATTTAGATTAAGTCTGCTTGTTAGTCAGCAGTTAAAAACTGCAGTTATTACACCTTGGAGGGCTCATGGACTAAGTGGATTGGAAAGAATCATGGCTCCAACAAGACATATCTCTTAAGACTTTTTGAAGAAGGCAACTACTCTTATGGTTGCTGAAGATTTGGGCTGTTCAGTCAGCTGTATTGAAGGTGTGGACCAAGTACAAACAGCATGGGAAGGTTGTTAAAATCAAGCCTACTGGTAGGTCAAGGAAGACATGTAGGCGTCAAGACAAACAACTAAAGGCCTTCTGTCTTAAATACCGAAAATGCACAACAATACAAATGAAGAAGGAAATTGGAGGAAGTTTGAGTCACTCCATCTATGTGACATAACTGCAAAATCTCCTAAAGGAAATGGGATTTTCATGTAGGAAAGCTAAAGAAACCATCCTTGATGCTTAAACACAAAGGAACAAGACTGCAATGGACTAAGGAGAACCAATCATGGACTGTGGATGACTGGATGAAGGTCATCTTCAGTGATGAGTCACGAATCTGCATTGGATAAGGTGCTGATGCTAGAACTTTTCTTTGGTGCCGTTCTGCTCAAATTTTTACAATGAGGACTGCCTAAAGAAAACATTCCCACAGTTCCCAATGGTATGGTGCCGCTTGTCATGCAAATGCACTGGTGAGATGGCTCTGGTGCATTTTTTGCAGATTTGACAAGTTTACATTGACATTTTGTACAGCGTTTTTATTCGTTCAACTGATAAAATGTTTGGGGATAATGAACTCATTTTCCAAGATGACAATGCATCATGCCACAGAGCAAAAACTGAAAGCATTCCATGGAGGTAGACTTGTCCAGTCAATGTCATGGCCTGCAACCCAGTTGAAAACCTGTGGTGGAGATCGAAAATGTCCACAGCAAGACTCCGACCTGCAAAGATGATCTGGCAACTGCAATCAATAAGAGTTGGCACCAGACTGATGAAGAATACTGTTTGTCACTCAAGTCACTCTGTCTCAGAGACTGCAAGCTGACCAAAGCTTATGGTGGTGCAACTAAATACTAGTGATATGTTTTGATATGTTATTTCTTTGTTTTTCATGATTCCCTTTTTCCCCTCAGAATCAAGTGATTCCATATTTTTCGCCTGTGCTTGGTCAATTTACTGTTGTTTTTTTTTTTTCATTTATTTATTTTAGTTTTTCTGAATGCCAAGGATTTGCACTTTTGAAAAACTATCGTTTCATGCTTTTAATCTGAGTTTGTTCTACAGTAAATGTCGGAGTGAGTACTGGTCCAAGACCAATGATTCCATACTTTTTGATAGGGGTTGTAATGTTAGGTATTGGATAGTCTTAAGTCATTTATGAAAACGTAGTGAACACTATTTACAACAAGAATACCCATGACTCTCAAGGATAATCAAGGTAAATGCGTAGTAAAGACCAAAACGACAAAAAGTGATAAAAATGTCAGGATGAATAAGGGAACACGGTAGTGCTCGGAAGTTGAGAATTTAACATGGTAACATACGCATATTAAGGAGAGAAAACGCCATGAATGAATTTTACTTGCAAGAAGAACAGGGAAGACTGTACAAACCTTCATGTATTCATGTTCAGTCTGTTCTGAAAGTTCCCTCTTTTATTTTTATTTAGATTCTATAAGGTTTAATGAAATAGCCCAACCCTAAAGGGAGGGTAAATCACGGAACATCAGCATGGCTGGCCTCCCTGCGCGATAGTGGGTAGAGACTAATTTATTTGTGTAAACAGTGGTTACAAATAGTCCAACAATGAGTAATCATTTTCCATGTGTCAACAAAGGAATTGTGTTATGTGTCAGCATTGAAAGGTTTCTTTACTGTCTAGTCTCTAGCGGTAAAATTTTCTGTATGGAGATTAATACATAAGTTTAAACAGTGATTACAGGGTTCCCATAGATCCATGAAAAGTCTTAAAGGCCATGTAATTTATTCCAAAATGAAGGCCTTAATTGGCATTAAAATGTCTTGAATCCAATGTTCAAAAGTCTTAAAAATGTGAATAAATTAATGAAATGTATTTTTGTTTAGTTACATTTTTTTTATAACTTTTTATTTCTCACACACACTTTAACAGAGGTTTGATTCCTCCATCATGCAGCAACACAAACAAAACATATATACAATATAAACAATTGACATACCCTATTTAGTTACATTTATCAATTGTCTTTTTTTAATAATTCTCTGATATACTTTCGTGGCAACGTTGTGTGATCACAATATTGGAACTATCATGTGGTTTCACTCAGGCCTTTCAGAGCAGACACATATCTTGGGTGTACCCACATACACATCAACTAACAATAGAAACATTTACTTTGAACCCTGGGAATGTAAATTTAATGAAGTGGCTGTTTGACGAACGTATTTCTCGATGGTTAAAAGCTGTGCCAGGAAATGTGTACAATGCACGACGTAGTGTGTGCAAGAAATGTTTTTGTTTTGTTTGTTTCAATTGTGATTTTTCTTTGTCAACTTCATCTTACACTAGATTTCAAAAGACATTAAAAATTATTGAATTTAACTCTAAGCTGTAGAAACCCTTGATTACAAACAGTCTGTAGATATATCCTCATGATGGTCGAAAGGCCAAGGCACTGCAAAGAATTTCTTCATTGCAAGTGTTCAATGATTGAAGTGTAGCAATGTTTTTGCCAAATGTATATTAAACCTAAAATTATCATTTTCCCAATGTTAAGGTACCCTGTCAAGTATGAGCCCAACCTTTCATCCATGACACTGTATTAAAGTGGTTTACATCATATTCTTTGGTAATACCTTCTCCACGGACCTTCTGGTTGGCTTTTAATACTCAGTAGTATGAGAACACTTTTATCATGTTCTATCCTGGTGTATTTTGTTTTTATCTTTTGTTGTTTGATTTTTACTTGTTGCTTGTCTTAGCTTCTGTACAGCATTTAAGTACACCGAAAGTACTGTTTTAAAGGGCTATATACATAAAGTACAGATGGTCAGAGAAAATTAGAGGTTTTTGTGTCCTCACTGAACGCTTGGTGGTCGCAGGGGCCATCCGCAAGCAGCTGGCAGCTTTCCTGGAGGGCTTCTACGAGATCATCCCCAAGAGACTCATCTCCATCTTCACTGAGCAGGAGTTGGAGCTGCTCATCTCTGGTCTGCCCACCATCGACATTGACGACCTCAAGGCCAACACAGAGTACCACAAATACCAGTCCAGCTCCATACAGGTAAAAAAATAGGGTTGCGCTTTTACTGCTTGTTTTATTTTTCTTTAATAGTAGTTTTAATATAAATATGTCTCTTTAAATTTGTGTTAATTCCTTTGAGACTTCTTGTGATCAAGCTCTTTACAAATAAACATGACTTGACTTAAATTTTGGAAGATTTTTTGGATTTACACATAAACTTAGTAGAAATGGGCTTAATACAGGTAGGGATAGATCAAGTTAATAGCGGAAATGGAAGAAATACTGTTGATTTCATGTAATGATTATTAGCCTTATTTCAAGGTGAAATGCTTACTAATGTTCCCTATATTGTTTCCCAGAACAGTACTAGGTTAACTAACCAAATATTTAAAAGTCTGTAATAAGTGAAATGGGACTTGTTTTTTTGTTGTTTGTTTAAAAATGATAAATGGCAACATATTTGCATTATTACATTGTTTTATGCCAACTTAACCAGTAGACATTTTAAACAGCAAATGGGTTTGAATGTAAAATGTGGCATTATTTTTATACATTTTATCAAATCATCTCAGGTCACACAGTGAAATAAAATGCTCGGAAGATTAGCTTTTATCTGAGGAGCAGGTTTGGCAGTTTTGTGGAATTCTATTTTAAGATATAGATTGTTTTTTTATTTTTATTTTTTTTAAATCAAAGTATTTAGTTCATGGCTCTTTAGGTCACATAGGTTCTCACCCCCTGCTCTCAATGGCACTCTGTTTAAACATGCACCGGAATTGCATTGGACTAGTCTCTGAATTTAAATCGAGAGCACTATCTCGAAGAGTAATAATGAACATTGCGTTTTCTTTCTTTTTCTTTTTTTAAATCCAATTTTTCATAGAAAAATGTATTGAGTAATTTGCTAAAAACTGGTGGAGTGATCCATTTGGAGATTCTTGGTAATTGTTAGCTCTGCCTTGATGTTGTTCTGGCCTCACACCACTCTTTTCGTTTTCCACCCAAGATCCAGTGGTTCTGGAGAGCCTTGCGTTCCTTCGATCAGGCGGACCGAGCCAAGTTCTTGCAGTTCGTCACCGGCACCTCCAAAGTTCCCCTGCAGGGTTTCGCCGCCCTGGAGGGCATGAACGGCATCCAGAAGTTTCAAATACACCGCGACGATCGCTCCACTGACCGCCTTCCCTCTGCTCACACTTGGTAAGTGAAAAAAAGAACAAATAAGTATAGTAAACCCTTGTGTTTCAGGAGGGTTACGTTCCAAATAGAACCAGTGATAGGCAAAATCTGGGAAGTAGAAGTCCTTTTTTAGCAAGTATTATACAATTGAATAGTCTACTTCACATAGAAATGAAAGAAAAAAAAGGCAAGATAAAAAGCAACAAAATAGATTTCAAACGAAATAACACAAGATAACAAAACTTCTTAAAATACACAAGATGAAATATGACAAAGTAGAGATTTCAAACTAGATAATGCACGAGAACACCGAGCAAAATACACGACAATAAACGTCAAGATAAAACATGACAAAGTAACAAAATGGATGAGATAAAACGTGGCAAAAATAAGCAAAATAAAATGTGACAACGCAGGCGAATTCAAATATGGCAGAATCAGTCCTCCACATCATCGACACTTTGTGGCTTTGCCATTTTTGCCAATATTACATCAATCAAAAATTCGAAATTGCAAGAGAATTTGCAAATACATAATGGAAATCTGGCAAGCTGTTTTAGGTATGTGTACATATTAAACGCTAATGTGATCGATTGCACAGCTTGAAAATAGGCAGAATGACTGTTTAAGCCAATCAGAATGCAGAACACAATTTACCATGCGAATCTGAAGTTGCAAAACTGAAGAGTTAACTGCCTTTTACATAACTGATCCGTCTTTTTCTGTGCTCATAGTTTCAACCAGCTGGACCTCCCTGCCTACGAGAGTTACGAGAAGTTGAGACACATGCTGCTGTTGGCCATCCAGGAATGCTCTGAGGGTTTTGGTCTGGCTTAATCCAACACACAACAAAAACAACACGACACAATTGGCTCTGACTACTTGTAACATTTTTCAGGACATGCCCACACTCGATAGATAAGACGAGATTGTCTGTTGTTTTTTTCTAGATGCAAACACAACAGATCAAATTTGCCAGTTAAATAAATGGTAACCACGATGCTTGCTCGCTTGCTCATCACGGACTAATATAAGAGACCTTTTTCTTAATCTAGTTTGATTTTCTCTGTACAAAAAAGTTTGGGAGTTTATTGTTTTTTTTGTTTCTCTGGCTGTGTAAAAAGAATGTTTGAACAGGATGGTTATAAAACCTTTGGGGAAACATGTTGGTGGTTTCTTGTTACAAAAATTTCAAACCTCAAAGCCTTGACTTTTTTGGGGGGGGGGGAATTTTGTGGGGCTGTATGAACAACTTGACAAATTCACAAAAAATGCACTTTTCATAAACATTTTGTGGCATTTTTAAGGAACGATAGTACACTTGAAGCGAAAACCCGAAGGAGTTAGAAAAATAAAAATTAAAAAAAAGAATATCCAGAGTATTTTTGAGTATTGAGTTCCTGAATCAGCTTTTTGAATTGATTTGGAATAACCACATCAAATAAATGCATAGAATTGCGTCTATTGTATTTTGGATGTAGGATGAATTCCCAAAAGCTTGGTGGGTAGTCAGTTTAAACTGTGTACTAGTTCTTCCAGGATGACCAAGCTGAAACAGAAATTGCATTTGGTGACAAATATAGGTAATTTGTAAAATGGTTTAAGAAGTCAATGACAATGACGCAGCTTTTCAGCACAGTCGGCTGGTTGATGCAGATGATGAGTTATTTTAGGTATAGGTGCTGGTCCGATGACTCATTCCAGTTGTTCTCCCTTATTTCACAACCAACCAGGCAGCCGGAAAGGACAGGAAAAAAGTCTGCATCAAGCATAAGCTATAGAATAGAATTGTTTAAGTCAGGGGTGTCAAACTCATTTTAACTCGGGAGTCACACGATAGAACAAACATTCTGCCTGGAGCTGGACTAGTAGATTGAGAAGGAGAAAAAAAGTATCAGAGAAAGAGAAAAAGGGAGATTGTGGAATAAGGAAAGAGCGAGAGATTGTGAGAAACGAGATTAAAATAAATAGTGAAAGAGGAGGAAAAAAAAGAAATCCCAAGAGAACCAGAAAGGAGAGAAAGGTAGGAGGGGAAAACAAGAGGAGAGATGGAAAAGAGTAAAAAGGCACAGGGAGAGAAAGACTGGTACAAAGAAAGAAATACAAAGTGAGAGAAAAAGGGAGGAAGAGGGTGATAGAGTTAGAACTACGAATACAGCGTCTTTGTGAAAGGCACCTGGCTTTGGCAACACTATATTTCAACCTGCAGCTCGTTTTTCTTTTGCGCTCTCCTCGGCCTTGTCTCGTGGGCTGGATTCAATCCCTTAGCGGGCCTGATCCGGCCTGCGGGCTGCCTGTTTGATAGCCCCGGTTAAAGTCAAGATTTAAAAACTTACCTAGAGGTTACAGAATTTATTTTAAGAGGTTGAGCAATCCACAGCACGGGCGCCCGGATGGATAACACTTTCAACCTTCCAGATTTCTTCTTGGCTCTGGAGTCACAAGTAGAACACACACAAATGTTGACTTACAGCAGAAACATAGGGGAAAATCGAATCATAAAGCTAAGAAGGAGAAAGTCCATGCAAACATTTGTATGTCAGTCAAATAACCCCATTAACATACATAGAATTACATCTATTGTATTTTGTATGAAGGATAAATTACCTAAAGCTTTGGAGGTAGTCACAGTATAAAGTGTGTACAATCAAACGATATCATATACAATATTGTCAGGTTCATCCGAAAGGACATTTTGGAAAAATCGCCAAAAGAGACAGACAAAAATTCAGGTTTTCACAGAGAAATACTGTTGGCCTATTTCTTTGGGCGGCAATGCAGCATTTCTCCCAGTGGTTTATTTGGACTGATTTTATAGGTGCAGTACATCAGATTAAATGTTGCATCATCATGGTTTGACAGTCAGAAGAGCGCTTAAGGGTTGTGACGTTGAGGCCTGAAGAAGGTTCGTCAACATCCTTATCAGGCGGCTGCTCAAAGGTTGCATTTGCTGGGTTTGGAAGTCAAACCTTAACTGAAAACGCTGAATATGGAGTTACTAACACAGCAAATATATATTGTGATCACAGAAAATGTATGATAAATAAGTTATTAAAATTGGTCCTACATAACCCCCCTGTTTATCCTACATTTACCCCAAAATATGTCATCAAAATAACCTCCCTAAGGCTTTGTTCTCGTGAATCATTTGTTGGTTAGCAAACTTTGATGTTGTGAGTTCTTGTGAAGTGTCCAATATGGTTGTAGGAAAAATCACATTATCAGTTTGGTCATTGGTGTCACTTCCATTACCACTATTCCATTGCACTAGCAAAGGGTATATTTCTTGTATTTTAGAATTTGTTGGAGCAACGGCAGTTGAGATAATTTGCACTATCAGCGTGCGGATACAGGGAGTACAACAACATCCACACAAGACAAGGATGGAGGTAAACATTGTGATTGATATAGTCACAGAAAATGTCAGATTTTTTGCACTTTCCAAATGTCTTCCCACCACTCATCCCATGCAGAGATAGAAACACCCGAGTTTTCTTTCATTTTTCATTTAAGGTACACAAGCCTTCGATGGCCCTTGTAAGGGAACCTTCAGGTGATGTAACAGCACAAACGTCACCTTGCTCTGCAAACAGCATATTGACCGCAATTCGGTTCTGAAATGCCATGAGTGATGTCGCAGCCGATTGTTCTACAGCTATGAGACTTTCTTTAGTTGCCCCATTTTTGTACATTATATTGGATGTAGTTGATGCGGTTTACATTTTTATTTGTTGTAATCCATGTTAAAATGGACTCCCACCCTGCCGCGATCCGAATGGTCAATTTATACTGATCTGGAACGCGATGAAGGATCCCAATCGCGTCCAAATAGGTTGGCCTGACTTGCGACCAGGAGGAATCCCAATCTACATATCCCATCTCTTGTAAAATAGCCACTTTCTTTTACTTACAGGGTCTCTTCTGCCTCGGCCTCTATTTTGATTGAATCCTCTTTTCCGTTTTTTAAAGTAGATCTGGCCCTCCTCAGTTTCTACATTAATGTGTCTTTTTCTTTATAGCCTGCATCACTCTCTTGGCTTGTTTACCTTGGTTAATGTGTTGCTCAAGTGTGCTTGTCGCCTTATCTACCCAATGCATTTCTACCCATTGATTAATGATGTGATGTGAACTAGAATTGAGGGCATTTTTTAATTGCTCCTCAAAAACACTTCCTACATTCCGATCTTCAGGAATGCCACTGTTGGCTCTGAAACATGCAGTCATATTCACTCTATAAAACATAACTTTGTTCTCATGCCTTTCTCTTTTCCTTATTTATTGCTTCCATACTCTCTCGTTTTCTGTTCCATTATCATCCAAAATTCTGTATCCTCACATCCATCCTTCCTCATTGTCTTTTCCTTATTTTTTTTTTTTATTTTATCTTGCAAGTCAAGTATTTTTTGTGCTGTGGAATGCTCTTCCCCCTGAGATTTGATCTGCAACCTCAGTGGAAATGTTTAAATCTAAGCTTAAAACACACTTCTACTCTATACCATACGAATAACCTATATTTTATGTTGATAATATGTATTATTTGCCCTCATGTAGGTTTTAGATGAGAGGATGGTGTCATTATACGTCGGCTGTGGGTCTTGGACTATACCGATATGTAGCTTGGCCTTAGCAAGGCTTTGATGCTAGGTCCTTAGCTTGGCCTTAGCAAGGCTTTGATGCTAGGTCCTTAGCTTGGCCTGACATTACTTCTTGCCATGATCTTTGTTTTTTGCAATCCGGAGATGGAATAAGAGCTTGCTCTGTCCACTCCACGCATCGGCCCGGTATTGCAGTACCTCCGGGAACGGTGCATTCGCAATAATCGCAGCAAGGCTTTAGGGCTAGGACCTTAGCTTGGCCTTTTGGCTGAGAGTAAGTGTCCCGGCTCCTAAGCTTTGTAGCGTATTATGTACTGACCGATAACGGATAATGGATAATGAATAACGAAAATAGAACAATAACCCTTAAAAACCCCATTAATAGTCTGTAGTTTACAATAGTTTTTTATCCGTGCAGCCCTCTGAGAATCATTGTGATTAAGGGCTATACAGTGGAACCTCGGTTTTCGAACGCCTCTCGGTTCGAACAAATCTGAGTCCGACCAAAAATCTCGAGAAATTCTTGCTTTGCTGTTCGGTTAAAAAAATCGGAGTTCGAACGCCGGTAATGTGTGAGTGCATACTCTAGGGTGTGATGCTGAGTGGCGTACGGGTGTAGGTTGCTCTTTTCGTGACCAACTGTTATCGCGTGCGGACGTGTTTTGCTTTCGCTTTTAATATAGGTGTAAGTGAATTAGCCCCTAATTATGCCTCAGAAGAAAGTCAGTGCAAGCAGCAAAGTTGCTCCAGGTGAAAAAAGAAAAGTGGTGCGTACAACTATTGCATTTAAGAAAGTAATAATAGCAAAATATGAAGGAAGTGTGCGAGCGCTTTCTGCTGACCACCACAAAGGTAACAAATCTTTTCATAATTCTTTTCTTTATCCTTTTTTTTCCCTTCTTCACGTTCATGTTAGCATGATCTTTCGTACAGAAGATTACGAAAACGCGAACGTACGATTAGCCTGGGTTAGCTTTAAGTTTACGTTAAACATTCAGGGTGTTGGAACGGAGCCCCCTTTCCAATGAACCGCTCACCACTTGTTGTGTTAGGTAATTACTCTTTTCACTCCTTTCCAGAACACTTTTCTCCTTTCCTCAAAGTTCACTCTTATCTTTTAACACCATTCTTAATTTGCTTTCCTTTTCGCTGCTTCAACTACCGCTTTATCCAACCTTTTCTTCTCTTTATACCTTTCATACGCATCACCACTCTTATCTAGCAGCCACTCCTCAAAGGTATGTCTCTTCTCTGTCACAGCCTCTGGAGACCTCATCATTCACCACTTCCTTTCCGAATACCTCGACCAACTTTTCTCATTGCACACACTTTTTTTGCACTCCTCAACACTGCCTTTTAAACCACTTCTATTCCATTTCCACACTCTCCTCTTCTAATCTGTGTATACTCTTTTTAAACTCTCTTTCCTTTTCTGCCTTATTCAACTCTTACATTTTCACCTCTTCTCTCACACTTATAACTGTCCCTCCACGATCCATCTATTCTCAGTTTTCCTTCCACATAAAAATGATCAGACATACCACTCATTTCACCTCTGTAAACATGCACATCCAACAATCTACTTAACATCCCTTTCCTAACCACTACATCTCACCACCATCCATTCTGACAAAGGTATACTTATTCACGTCCCGCTTTTTAAACAATGTATTTCCAATCGCCAACTCATTTTCCACACATAACTCAATCAATTTCTTCCCACTCTCATTTCTTCCTGGTACTCCATATCTACCAATCACATTTTCAACCGTTTCATCACCCACTCTAGCATTCAGGTCACCTAGTATGACCACTTTCCATCCTTCTTTCGCACTTGCCACACATTCGGACAAGTCCTTCCAGAACTCCTCTCTATCCTCAGCGCTTCTTTCTGAACCAGGTCCATATGCACTTATAAACATCCATACTTCTACACCCCACTTCAACCTCACCCACATCAATCTGGAAGATATCTCTTTCCACTCCACCAGTTTTTCCTTTGCTTTCTCACTCACTCACTCACTCACTCACAAGCACTGCAACTCCTTCTCTAGCATGCCCACCCATAACCCCAGACTTTCTACCATACATACCTCCAAGCTGTAATTCACCCTTTCCTTTCATATTTGTTTTACTCAACCTTCCTTTTAGTCATCATCCATCCGATCTCCTTTTTTTTTTTCACTCAGTCACTTTACTTCCACATCCTCTCACATTCAGTGACCCTATACCTAGGGTTTGTGAGACCTTTTGGTCTCCCGCCCCCTTTCTTTGCCTTGCTGTCTCTTAGGGAATAAAGATAGAGGGGAGAGTGTGGTGTCGTGTAATACACTCCCCTTCCTGCGGTGTCGCTGATACCAATGTGCAGCCTTGTACTTGTGCTTGAGAACTACCGAGAAAGAAGTGAAGTAAACACTCTATGAATGTACTGTCCGTGCCTGTTGTGAATCCTACTACAACTCTACTACATACACAACATATTGGCGACGAGAATGACTTGGATTGGAATCTCACAACCCCCTGCTCTGCTTGAAACCCTGGGTGAGTCTACGATGTTGTACACCACGTGGATTCAGATGTTCGAAAATTACTTGCTAGCATTGACTGCAAACGACATGCCGGACAAACGAAAACGCGCACTACTGCTGCACTGCTTAGGCACAGAAGGGCAGAGAATTTTTCTTTCCCAGCCCGAGACTGGCACTTCTTACAAATCCGCCTGTGATGCGCTAAAAACTTTCTTTGTACCGAAGATGAATGTCGTGGCTGAGCGTAGCAAGTTCCGTCGGCGTGCTCAGAGGCCGGGCGAGACCACTGCTCAGTTCATTGCTGCATTAAGGGAATTAATAACTGACTTTGGCACGTTTGCTGATGAAATGATTAGGGATCAATTCATTGAGAAGATGTCCTCTTCGAGGATCAGAGAACGCTTGCTGTTGGAAACGGACTTAAAACTTGACAAAACGATCGCTATTGCTACACAAATCGAATCCGCTATGACAGAAGCTAAGAATATTGCTCCTGTGCACGTGCCAGACGTCCCTGTGAAGCTCGTGCAACAAAGAGATAAAAGGAATCGGAGCAGCACGCATACACAGCGCTCGAGAGTTAAAAGGAATCAACACAAAACCTGCTACCGTTGTGGCCTTTAACTCTCATCTAGCAAATGACCCCAAATGCCCTGCTAAAAATGCAAAATGCAACCAATGTGGAAAAATTGGACATTTTAGTAAAGTGTGCCGCAGCAAAAATCCTACTCGATCAGTGAGAGAAGTTACTGTCCCAGACCTTACTGTGTGTCATGTAGCCCCTACAGCTGCAGTCCCAAAGCGCCTTACGTGTACAGTTGCTCTCCATGCGAATGATGAACAGTCAATTACTACTGATCTGCTTGTGGACACTGGTTCAGCAGTCTCAATTCTCCCAGAGGGAATTTACAGACATTCATTCATGCACGTGCCTCTCTCAAAGCCTACTGTATGCCTGGTGACCTACATGAAGAAGGCAATTCCAGTGTTGGGCTGTCTTCAACTTACTGCTACATACTGCAACCAGAGTGCACATACTGATTTCTACGTAGTTCCTGACAGTACTCCACTACTGGGAATGGACCTGTTCACTGCACTTCACATACAAGATGGGCAGATTGCAACACCTGCCGCATCGGAGATGAGTCACACTGTCAACACTACAAATGCTTTACGCGTTGCTACAAAGTTAAAGTGCGTGCTGATGTTCCTCCAGTCCAGCAAAAGCTACGCAGACTCCCATATGCCGTGCGTGACAAGGTGTCGGCGGAGCTGACGAAACTGGAAAATGATGGCATCATCGAGAGAGTGGACGCGTCTGCCTGGGTGTCGCTTCTGGTGGTCGTGAGCAAGAAAACAGGTGGCCTTCGTGTGTGTGTGGACTTACGTGAACCAAACAAGGCTGTGGTGATCGACAGTCACCCTCTGCCATACATTGTGGAGGTGTTCACTGAGCTCCGTGGTGCTACAATGTTTTCCATGATTGACCTACAAAATGCATACCACCAAGTGCAGCTACATCAAGCAGCAGAGATCTTACAGCGTTTATAACACAAGATGGACTGTTTCATTTTACACGAGTGCCTTTCGGCCTGGCATCAGCACCCGTGCCTTTCAACGCATGATGTCTCAGATCCTGGCTGGTCAAAAGGACATGCAGTGCTATTTGGACGACATCATTGTCAGTAGGGAGACGCCTGAAATACATGACGCCAGATTGAACGCCGTCCTCAATTGTTTACAGGAGAGTGGGCTGAAGCTCAATGCTGCAAAATGCCACTTCAGAAAAACAGAGTTGTCCTTCCTTGGGCATCTCATCTCTGCCTCTGGTCTACATCCAGATCTTGGCCATGTACGGGCTGTGGTTGAAGCTCCCCCTCCAAACGACGCTCAATCTCTGCAATCTTTCCTAGGCCTGACTGCGTGGTACTCAAAGTTCATCCCCAACTACGCCATGCTTGTGGAACCTCTCCGTGCTCTACTCAGACAGTCTGCTACATTCCACTGGTCTGAAGAGGCGCAAGCGAACTTTTACAAAGTGAAGGAGATCATCACTACTAGCTCTGCACTCGCCTTGTTCGACCCTTCCCTGCCAACTGTCGTGACAACAGATGCGTCAGACTATGGCATCGGTGCTGCGTTGACACAAATGAAAGGTGACATAGAACAGACCATTGCATTTTCTTCCAGGACGCTGACTGCATGCGAGCGAAATTACTCAACAGTCGAAAAGAGGCTTTGGCATGCGTCTGGGCGACTGAAAAGTGGCGTAATTATCTCTGGGGCCGTCACTTCACTTTACGGACTGATCATAGCCTTTGACCACTCTACTCACAACCAAAGGCCTTGGACGTGCAGGCATGAAAATAGCTCGCTGGTCTGCTCGACTGCTGTGTTTTAACTACATAATCAAATACAAACCGGGACATGAGAATGTTACTGCAGATTGCTTGTCACGTTTGCCTCTCCCCATCACAGACGACCACGAGGAGATGGAGTTGGAGATGGTGGCTGCTGTGTCTCCTGATTTTGCTGCAGTCACTGCTGATGAGCTCTCCAGTGCGTGTGAGGAATGTCTGGTGCTACAGAAGGTGTGACACTACATGCAGAAGGGATGGCCTCGTACTGCAAAAGGCCTTGACCCCCTCATCGTGCCATACTTCCGTGTGCAAAATGAGCTTGCCGTGCAGAACAGTGTCATTGTGCGTGGCACTCATCGTGTTGTGATACCACAACAGCTACAGGAAAAAATGATCCAACTTGCTCATGCTACACACCAAGGGATCGTCCGCACAAAACAAAGACTGAGAGACTTGTACTGGTGGCCTGGAATGGATTCTCACGTTGAGCTCGCCATCAAATCATGCACCACCTGCTTGCAGCATGACAAAACCGCAACCACACGTACTGCTCCATTACAGCCTGTGCCTACCCCAACTGCTGCCTGGGAAAAGGTTGCTGTGGACATTGTTGGTCCTATTCACTCTGCGCCTGCTGATTGCCGCTTCGCCATCACCCTCATTGACTATTACAGCCGATGGCCTGAGATTGCCTTCTTCTCAAATGTTACTTCTGCCTCTGTTATGACTTTTATTTCCATTGTGTTTAGCAGAGAAGGTAATCCACATGAAATTGTTACTGACAATGGCCCTCAGTTCGTGTCGACCGAGTTTGAAGCATGCCTTAGTGACAGGAACATCACAGACCGTCGCAGCTCTGTGTACTACCCACAGGCCAACGGTGAAATTGAGCGTTTCAACAGAGTCTTCAAGGACTGTCTACAAACGGCCAACATCGAAGGTAAACCACTGAAAGCCTTCTTCACTAAATTTTTACACACTTACAGAGCCACACCACATGCCGTGACTTCAGTCACAGCTGAACTGTTGCATGGCACTGAATACAAAGCTTCACATCACAGGTCTTCACTCCATGCGCCCCACTGCTGACAAAGGCAACATGCTACAAAACATACAAAACAAACAACGTAAGTCAAAACAATACACCGACAAACGTCGCGGTGCAAAATCACCCAGCTTCCAGATTGGCTCTGCGGTTCGCATCCGCAAACCTGGAATCATTGCCAAAGGACACTCAAAGTTTACCAAGCCACTGACAGTGGTAGCCCAAAAGGGTCCAGCCACTTATCTGCTGTCTGATGGAAAGGTGTGGAATGCTTTCCACCTTGCCCATTCTTCCACCTGTGCTGCTGCCTCAGCGCCACAGCCTATTGATGCTGATGCTTGCCTCCTGCCAAGCAACCAAGGTGCTGAGCCACCTGAAACTGAAACTGTGCCCTCACCACATCCCTCTCCGAGTGCACCGAGAATACGACATGCTCCTGCATGGCTTCAAGATTACGTGACTTAAAAAAAAAAAGATACAGAAAAGATGTGGTGATGTTCAAAAAAAAAAAAAGACATGATGAATGTTCATTGTTTCATTGTTTAAAAAATTGTCATGTTTGTTTATGATGTGATCCTCATACAGTCTGCTTACGTTTACAAGGTTTACACACTTTTGCTTACCGATATTGACAGTATAGTTCCTTACAATATTGCTTACCTTTGATAAATATTTACCTTTAATCTGTCGTGAATCCTACTACAACTCTACTACATACACAACAGAGAGGATCCCCAGTTCCCTCGCTCCCTCCACTTTAGTCACCTATTGCGACACACAGAGGACCACGGTTGGAGAATTCTCTCACCTCCCAGGGGGAGAGGGCCCCTCACCTCAGGATTGTGATGTGGCTGCAGCTGGTGGAATGGAGTGTGAGGTATTGCACAGAGTGAATCAAGGAAGCAAGGTTCTGGGTGCTTTGAGGAGAGTGATGAGCAACAAGAGTATGAGTATAGATGTTAAGAGGGGACTGTATGAGAGTGTGATTGTGCTGACTCTGTTGTATGGTGCAGAGACTAGGAGCCTGAATGCAGATTTGAAAAGGAAATTAAATGTTTTTGAGATGAAGTGTTCGAGGAATATGTTAGGAGTGACAAGATTGGATAGATTAAGAAATTAAATTGTGAGAGACGAAACTGGAGTAGTAGTGGATCTGAGCAAGCGTGTGGATAAGAGAGTACTCGGTTGGTTTGGACACATGGAGAGGAGGATTGTCTAGTAATTTTCTTTACATGCGTTTCAAAGGATAGATCAGGGTCAAATATAACACCTAAATTTTTAACTGAGTCACTCTGTGGGATGTGACATTTGTCAATGTTCACAGCAGTTTTTGAGAATAAGTCACGGCATTTAGATGGACCAATGACTAACATTTTGGTCTTTTCAGAGTTAAGACGCAAGAAATTGAGTGACATCCACTCTTTTATCTCAATGACGCAGGCCTCCAGATTTCCACAGTTTAGTGTGGCAGATTCCTCCAACGGAAGATATAGTTGAGGGTCGTCTGCGTAGCAGTGGAAACTGATATTGTACTTGCGAATAATTTCACCTAATGGAAGCATCTAAATGCTGAAAAGAAGGGGGCCAAGCACTGAACCCTGCGGAACACCACAGGTAACATTAAAGGGCTCAGATGTCATTTCGCCATATTTAACACAGTGCGTCCTATCTGAGAGGTAGGATCTGAACCATGAGAGGACGGTTCCTGAGAGACCAATCAATTTTTCCAACCGTTCTAGTAGGAAATTGTGGTGCACTGTATCAAAAGCAGCACTAAGATCCAGCAGCAGCAAAAGTGATGAAGCGCCAGAATCCATTGCCAGTAGTAGATCATTTGTTACCTTGATCAGAGCTGTCTCAGTAGAGTGGTTATGAATCCTGATTGCATAGATTCAAAAAGGTTATTCTCGGATATGAAATCATTCAGCTGCTGTGCCACTACTTTTTCAAGTACTTTAGAAAGGAAAGGTAGGTTTGACACAGGTCTATAATTACTTAAGATTTCTGGATCAAGGTTGGGTCGTTTCAGTGTGGGTTTAATAATAGCGGACTTAAAAGCTGCTGGACCTACACCTGAGGAGAGTGATATGTTCATAATATTTGGAACTGAAGGTCCAAGGACGCCAAAAAGACCTTTAATAAGTGAACCTGGGAGCAGGTCGAACTGGCAAGTTGTTGGTTTGGCCGCATTCACCACCTGTTTGAGATCATCAAGTGACAGTTCACTAAAACTGGACAAATTCCCTGGACAGCCACCCTGTCGTGCATCTGTAGATTTCAGCCCTTTAATATGTATGGTATTAATGTCTTTAGCAATTTCTTCTTGTATGTTTTGAATCTTCTTAGTAAAGAAGACCATTGAGTCATGAGCAGAGTGGGTCGAACTATCTGCGATAGTCTTGCCTTGTAAGCGATGCTACAGTGTCAAAAAGGACTTTGGGATTGTTCTTTTGTGACGCAATCACCTTCGAAAGGTAGGCCGATTTTGCAGAGGCAAGGGCCGCTTTATACTTGAACAAGCTGTCACACCAGGTTTGATGGAAAACCTCAAGCTTGGTAGCGCGCCATTTTCTTTCCAATTTCCTGCATTCTTGTTTAAGGGTTCTAGTTTCATCAGTAAACCAAGGCGTGCGTCTTTTAGGGCATGATTTAAGCTTTATGGGCGCTATTGAATCCAGGACACTAGCCAGGGTAGTATTAAACTCATTCATGAGTGACTCAATAGAGCCATTGTATGAAGGAAAGGACGCAACTGCTCCAGGAAGGAGTTCAAAGAGCTCAGAAACTGTGCCAGTGCTTATATTGCGTCCGCTAAATCCTTCAGCTTTTTTAGCACTACATTTAGCTAGCACCTCAAATGTAACTATATAATGATCCGAGATAACGGTAGTACACGCTAACACCATAATGTTTGAGGTTAAAACTCCTCGAGTCAGAACCAAGTCTAGTGAGTTTCCATCTTTATGGGTTGGCAAATCAACCAGTTGATTAAAACCAAATGCATCAATTAGAGACCGAAACGCAACAGTAAGTGAACTGAGTGGGGAGTTCATATGAATGTTAAAGTCCCCCATAATTATAATTTTGTCTGCATAGGTTACTAGTTCAGACAAAAGTTCTGCAAATTCATCTAAGAAAGTTGTGTATGGCCCAGGTGCGCGATAGATAGTTATTACATAAATTGACAATAGAGAGGACCGCATCACAAGAGCCTCAAACGTCATTTGACTTAGCTGAAGTCTTTGTAGTCTTTGTAGAGATCGTCACAAGATGTCGCCGTTCGTGAGCGTTGAGTTTAAAGCGTCGGTTGTCCGGCGAGGAATGAATGGTGGAATTAGTCACATCTTCGCGTCCTTCTTGCTCCTTCGACTTCGCACGCTTCACGCATTTACCCGCACGGCAACCACGCTTCTGTTTCCTGTCTTTACGGCGCCTTTGTCGTCGTTTAGTAGGAGGAATAGTTGTCCACAAAGATGCCGGATCTCTTTGAAGCTCGTTCGGGATATCATAGGCGGTGTAAAAAGTGCCCGAAAGGCGAAATTTAGACACCCACCCAATCGAATAAGATCGTCCCTACTGTAAGTATTTTTGGCCACGCATGTGTCCAAAAAAGAAAGCAAAAAAGACAAGAGAACGGTAGTAAATAGAAGATTTGCTGGAGAGCATAGAGCCGCAGCATCCATTGTATGCGCCGCCATCATAAATAAAAAAATCGTTGGACAAAGTACAGTGGAACCTCGGTTCTCGACCATAGTCCCTTCCAGAACCCTGTTAGAAAACCGATTTGGTTGATCACCGAAAATCGTTTAACATGAACGTAAACATGAAGCTAACCCAGTCTAATCGTACGTTCGCGTTAGCGTAATCCTCCGTACAAAAGATTACGCTAACATATACGTGTAAAAATAAAAAAATCAGGTTGTTTACACGTCATTTAGCACCCGGGTCTCCACAACAAGTGTCTAGCGCTTCATTGGAAAGGGAGCTCCGTTCCAACACCCTGAATGTTTTACGTAAACAAAGCTAACCCAGGCTAATCGTACGTTCGCGTTATCGTAATCTTCCGTACGAAAGATTATGCTAACATGAACCTGTAAAAATAAAAAAAGGATTATGAATAGGGTTTCTTACCTTTGTGGTGGACGGTGGGGAGAGAAAAATCCTCAAAAGTTTTTCAACCTCTTCCAAAACTTGTGGCTTGCTTATAGCGCAAACTTCCTTAGCCGCATCACTCGATTTCACAGCCTCCTTATTCTTTACTATCGTACTGATAGTAGATTTAGCCATGCTGTATTCACTAGCAAGATCGGAAATTCGTACAGCTCTTTCATATTTAGCTATTATGTCTTTCTTAAAGGCAATAGTTGGACGAACAACTTGTCTTTTTTCATCTGCCCTGCTTGCACCGACCTTCGGAGACATAATTAGGGGCTAAAACACCCGTATGCCGCTCAGCATCGCACCCTAGCGTACCGGCGTTTGAACTCCGATTTTCTGACCGAACAGCGAAGCAAGAATTTCTCGAAATTTTTGGTTGAACACCAATTTGTCCGAACTGAGAGGCGTTCGAAAACCGAGGTTCCACTGTAATTTGAAATGGCGGACTTAATATATAATAAGTTTGTCTCACTTATTGGAACATCACAAGAGTTCTTGGACATTGTTTAAACAGTAAAATGGCTGAAATACCTTGTAATATCATAAACCAAAGTGTGGATACACACAATTTAAGAGCAAGCACAATTAAGAGCAGGTTTTTCCAATGTGGTGCCCCCTAAGGACAGTTGAGGTGTCCGCAAACCTCTTCTGGAAATAGCTTATTAAGCCAGGTCATTGTCATTTTCTCGTGAAATTTTTTTTTTTTTTTAGTGTTCGATTAATTCTATTTAACCCCATCTATCTATCTATCTATCTATCTATCTATCTATCTATCTATCTATCTATCTATCTATCTATCTATCTATCTATCTATCTATCTATCTATCTATCTATCTATCTATCTATCTATCTATCTATCTATCTATCTATCTATCTATCTATCTATCTATCTATCTATCTATCTATCTAGGTCATATCCCTCAAGAGGGGTGACCAACAGCAAGACAAACACGTTTACAAAAACAAAGAAAATAAAAAGGAAAAAGTAGCATAAAACACATTGGCCAACCCAAATGTCCAAACAAGTTAAGCACCTCGGCACCCAAGTCGGTCATGCTTTCGTCCCTCCAGATGAAACGGGACACAAGAAAGCGGCCGTGACACTCGGGTCAGCGTAACACAACACACTCTTCTGTTCAAAAGCAGGGCCCGACAGCTTTCACTGGTTTACCCCTGCCGCATCATACAGGTGCCCTGCCCATCCCTTAGAACACGTCTAAAACATCCCGCTATCCGTTTGCAACACCTCTCCACTCATTCCTATCACTGACACTTATCACTATCACTCATTCCTATCATCTATTTAACTTCTCAATAGTTAACCTGGTAATGACATTGTTACAATTTGGACTGCGCTAAATCAAATCTACTGGACTGTCTCAGAAAATTAGAATATTGTGATAAAGTTCTTTATTTTCTGTAATGCAATTAAAAAAACAAAAATGTCATACATTCTGGATTCATTACACATCAACTGAACTATTTCAAGCCTTTTATTATTTGAATATTGCTGAATTTGGCTTACAGCTTAAGAAAACTCAAAAATCCTATCTCAAAATATTAGAATATCATGAAAAAGTATACAAGTAGGCTATTCAACTAATCACCTGAATCATCTAATTAACTCGAAACACCTTGCGAGGGTTTCCTGAGCCTTAAAAACACTCAGCTTGGTTCAGTAAACTAAATCACTGCTGATCTGACTGCTGTCCAGAGGACCATCGTTGATACCCTCCATCAGGAGGGTAAGACTCAAAAAGAAATTTCTCAAAGAGCAGGCTGTTCACAGAGTGCAGTTTCAAAGCATATCCACAAAAAGTCTGTTGGAAGGGAAAAATGTGGCCAGAAACGCTGCACAACCAAGAGAGATGACCGCAGCCTTAACAAAATTGTGAAGAAGAGCCGCTTCCAGAATTTGAGGGAGCTTCAAAGACTGTGGGCTGAAGCTGGAGTCCAGGTATCAAAAGCCACAGTTCACAGACGTGTCCGGGAAATGGGCTACAATAGCCGTATTCCCATGGTCAAGCCACTTCTGAACTCAAGACAACGGAAGAAGCGTCTGACTTGGGCTATGGAGAAGAAGCACTGGACAGTTGCAGAGTGGTCCAAAGTCCTCTTTTCAGACGAAAGCAAGTTTTGCATTTCATTTGGAAGTCAAGGCGCCAGAGTCTGGAGAAAGGCTGGAGAAGAGCAAAATCCAAGTTGCTTGAAATCCAGTGTGAAGTTCCCACAGTCAGCAATGGTTTGGGGAGCCATGTCAGCTGCTGGTGTTGGTCCACTGTGTTTCATCAAGTCCAGAGTAAATGCAACTGTGTACCAAGAGATTTTAGAGCACTGCATGCTTCCATCTGCTGAAAAGCTCTATGGAGATGAGGATTCCATTTTCCAGCATGATCTGGCACTTGCCCACAGTGCCAAAACCACCAGTAACTGGTGCACTGACCATGGCATCACTGTCCTTGATTGGCCTGCTAATTCCCCTGACCTGAACCCCATCGAGAATTTGTGGGGTATAGTTAAGAAGAAGATGAAAGACACCAGACCTACAAATGCAAATGAGCTGAAGGCCGCTATCGAAGCATCCTGGGCATCAATAACACCTCAGCAATGCCACAGGCTGATTGCCTCCATGCCACGCCGGATTGATGCAGTAATCCGTGCAAAAGGATTCCCAACCAAGTACTGAGTGCATCAATGGACATTTTCAAATGTTTGATTTAGTTTTGCTGTTATAAAATTATTTTTTTACTTGGTCTGAGGAAGTATTCTAATATTTTGAGATAGGATTTTTGAGTTTTTTTCAGCTGTAAGCCAAAATCAGCAATATTCAAATAATAAAAGGCTTGAAATAGTTCAGTCGATGTGTAATGAATCCAGAATGTATGACATTTTTGTTTTTTTAATTGCATTACAGAAAATAAAGAACTTTATCACAATATTCTAATTTTCTGAGACAGTCCAGTATATCGCGATGTGACATGGCCTACTGTTATTTTGTCATCACAAGAAACAGCTTTTTTTCAAAGATTTATTGTTTAAGGTTGTTATTTAAGTGATGGACTGTTTGACCAACAATGAGTGTCACAGTTTGGGTTTTAACAGCGCTGGCCAATCAGAGGCATTGTTTAATAGCACGGCCAATACAGCCGGGGACAGGTTTGCATGCAATGTGTGCGTGACTTTGATAGGTTGGTGTTGGCTTTCACAGGGAAACAGCTCTTCCACAACTTTACATTGTAAAGTCATTCATCAATTAAATGGGACTCTGAGGCAAGTCAGGAATGTGCAAAAAAAACTGGTCCACAGCAGGTGCTCCGTGCATTGTTATTGAGTCGGAAGGGAAAGCAAACAGCTAGGCTAACAACTCTCAAGCCACCACGGCCCAACATGGCTAGTCACAACGCCAGATCCATTACCCATGAAATGGATGAAATGGAGCAACAATTCAAAGAAAACGTGATTTCTTTCTGCACACATTTCTTTTGTCATTACATGATATTGTTAGTAGCACATCGCCCCTGTCCATGGCAAATATCTGCCTTTTGGCACGTTTGGCTGAAAAAAAAACCTCAAGCATGATTGGGATGTAATGTCTGCTAGTTACTGGCATTTCTACATTAAGTTACTCCCTTGGTGACATCCCACCTAACCCCTTGAATGTGAATTAAACCCACAACCATGTGAGTGTAGCTAAGGAATCATATCAATTAAGCTACTAATGTTTTTAGGTTCAAACCAGAACTCTAAACCTTAACTTGGCTCCAACCAAAACCCTTGTCAAAAATTTGTACTGCCTTGACTGGGAATGATTGAACCCACAACCATCCATCCATCCACTATCTGCACTGCTTATCCTCTGTAGGGTCGCTGGAGCCCATCCCAGCCATCTCAGGGCATTGGGCAGGGGACACCCTGAACTGGTTGCCAGCCAGTCACAGGGCACATAGAGACAGACAACTCACTTGCTCATTCACACCTAGGGACAATTTGGACTGGCCAATTAACCTGACAAGCATGGTTTTGGAATGTGGGATGAAACCGGAGTGCCCGGAGGAATCTCACGCAAGCACGGGAAGAACATGCAAACTCCACACTGGAAGGTTCAATCTCTTGACCTCAGTACTGTGCCGCACACGCGCTATCCACTGCACCACCTTGCTCCCGAACCTACAACCAAGTGAGTGTATTACAGGATTATTATCAATTGAGTTACCAGTACCTTTACATATAAAAACCAAACCTCCAAACCTAATCCGTGCTCCAACCAAAACCTTACATGTAGACTGGGGATTTAACCAACAACCATATGAATGTAATTCTTGACATTTAGCACCTGAGCTGTTACCAATTCAAGGTGGAACTCTATACTTATCTGTGTCCCCAGCCAAGCCATAACCCTAGCTACAGCTAAAACTCTTATTACTGAATTTCCACTGCCCTGACTGAGGATTGAACCAACAACTATGTGGTTGGTGAGGCAGAATTCTTACCATTTGAGCTACCAGTGCCTTCATAAATTTCTACCAGAACTCCAAACCTAACACTGGCTCCAAACAAAACCCCCCAAAAAGCACATTTTAGATTTTGCACTGCCTAGACAGGGAATTTGACTCACAACCATGTGAGTGTAATAGACAAGTCTTACCATTTGAGCTCCGAGTGCTGTTACAAATTCAAACCAGGCTTCTAAACCAAACCCTGGCTCCAACCAAAATACTTACTATTGAAAAGATATTGACTGGGGATTGAACTCACAACACTGTGAAAATAATATAGGAAATGTAACATTTAAATAACCAGTGCTGCTACTGATTCTAACCAGAACTCTGAATTTAATCCTGGCTCCAACCAAACCCCCGGTTACAGCCAAATCCATAATTCATATTGTCCTGCCTGGGGATTGAAGCTTCAATCATGTAATTGTCATTATTATTGGTCTGTAGTTGTAGTAGTTAAATGATGAGTATCTTTTGAGCTATCAGTGCTCTTACATTTTCAAACAGAATTCTAAATCTAACCTGGCTCCAACCAAAATACCATTTGTATATTTGATACTTCTTTGACTGGGTAACGAACCCACAATCATGTGTAATATAGGATTCTGTAAAGTGGGCTTAAACGTATATGCTCAAAAGTGTGTATTTCTAATCAGTTGGCCCTTTTTGGCATCTCCTAGTTTTCTTGTCTTTGTTTAAAAGTGTACCGTCCCAGCGGGGAGGGTCGGAGGGAGTTTCTTTTCTTGTTTTTTGTCTCAGTACTATTCCACCCTTTGTGACTTCAATAAAATACAGCGCAGTGGGGGAAGGTTTTTAGAAGGGGTGTGGCCGGCGAGACGAAAGGAACCACCTTCTCCAACTGCAGTTGTCTAGAAAACTTAAAAAGTCTTTGCCTGAGTTTCCTTCTACGATTAGTCAATACTTTTTAGCTTTCCCACACCTAAGTGGTCACTTAAGATCCAACATTTTTTGGTGCCGAAACCCGGGAATCACATCTTGGGCGGATGGCCGTCACGGAACAAAGGACGCCAAAGAAAGCTGACGTCAGCGCTTTGAAGAAGCGGGCCTCCGAATTCTTGCTTCGTCCGTCCGCTTGGAGACGATTTTCCAACAAACCAGGCGAAAGTAGAGGCATCAGGTATTTGTACCTAAAATAGTTTCACACCAGCATTTTTAACATTAAAATTGATGAGGAAAATAAGGATACGAGTCAGACGTTAAAGAAGGAAAAAAAGAGGTGAATGGGATCAGTGCGCGCAAGAGTCAGCGGACTCGACCGTTTAAAATAAAATCGCGTTGTCCAAGGAGTCATATGAAAAAAAAGAATTAGGCCATGACTCATTTAGAAACAAGAGTTTCTCGGGGCGGATAACGCGGCGTGTAAATTAAAGGTTCTCGCGGTACGTATAAAACCGGACTCCGTTCGTTGGAGTAGAATTGAAAGACAAAGGATCCCCTCGCGAAATAATGACTAAATGATGACTCATGTATTGGCTCCTAATATTTGTTTTTTTTCTTTTATGGTAGTTAAACAAAATCAATAAAACGAAATTGAGCTCTTTATTTTAATCAAAGAAAAAAGTGTGATAATATGTGCAGATGCACTGCAGCGATTGTGTGATCAGGGTGTAAGAAAATATAAACTCGTGATTGAATGTGATTGTGAAAGATTATGTATGTCTTATTTGTTGCCGCGTGGGTTGTCTATGTTACCTATCCTATCAACCTTTTCTTCCTGTCCTTTGTTGTGTTTGCGTGGCGCACTTGTCCAAAAAAACGGCTCGAACAAATTGTGCTTTTAAACGTCAGAAAACGCTTTCAGAAGAGCTGAGATTATTCAAAAAGTGATGTTTAAGAAAAATTGATAGAACATGTGGTAAGAAGTCGAAAAAATAGAATTTTTGGGGAATTTTTTTTCAACATGGGGATTGTCTACAACATACAGAGTGCAGGCCCCAAGTGGTCCCAAAGATTTTTTTTTGTCCGGTCCGAATTTTTTAAAGTTTTTTTTTTGTTCCATTGAAACTGATTGACAGCCAGTTTCAATGGAACTAACAAAGACAATTGAGTCATTTCATTTTTGAGATGGAAACATTTTGGAAAAATATTTTTGATGGGCCAAGCAACATTCAAGCAGTGAATTACGAGTGATTGTCACATGAACTGTGGGGCACACGTCAAGGCCGTCATTAAAACTGGAACACAAAGGACATTCAAGAATAAACGTCGGCTTGAAGTAAGATTAGAGTCTCGTTAATGAAAAAAATGTTTACATATTTGAAGAAGAATGATAAACTTATCTAGGTTGTCCACAATTGATGATATATAACCACATAGAGGAAGTTGGTAAAATGTCAATATGGACTGTTTGGAATCATTTACATTTTATTTTAGGAGACAAAATAAAAAGGAGAACTGTTTATAATCATTAAGCTTCTTCTAAAAAGCGATTATGTTAATTTTTGCTGGAAAAATTGTATTCTAAATACGCTCTCCATGTAACTTGTTTGTTTTGCGTAACATAATGAACACATCATATTAGAAGGTTTTACATTTCTTGCCAAATTCAGAAGCATTAAGGTGATTACAAAGAAAAATAGGTAATAGGAAAATACCTTTGATTTTATTTATGTTAACGAAAGCACTAAGCATTTACATTTGTAAAATTGTACAATCAGAACCTAGCAACAAAAAATTTAGAAAACTAATATTGTCATGATTACCCAAGTGGAACCACCTGGGGTAATCATCTGACGCGCGGGAATGCGCTTCCTGATTGGTTTATGTTCCCTTTTTAAGCACGCTACGCCGAGACCTGGTTGTCTGAGGATTACTTCTGTACCCCGTATGACTCTCCCGATTACATGTGCCTTCTTGTTTACCTGATTCTGCCTGCCTGCCTCCGATCCGACCTGCTTCCGTCCCACGCTACGATCTTCTCTTCAGTCCCGGTAAACTCGACCTGCTTCTGTCAAACGCTACGATCTTCTCTCCAGTCCTGGTAAACTCGACCTGCCTCCGTCCCACGCTACGATTGGCTACGTCTTCCGAAGTTGTCTTCACGGCGTTGCTGCTGCTGACGTTCAACGGTCATCGCGTCTCCCGCTAACCCTTACACTTCCCCAAATAAAGAATTGTACGAATGCTCTGGGGTCTCCTGCTCTGTTCTGGTCCTCGTGACAGAATCCTCAGACCAGAATGGACCCCGCGTTCGTACATCTGCCCCCTGACGACTATGAAAGCCAGAACCAGCAGCCCAATCCCCCTTTAGAATGTGCAGTTCGGCAAGTCATTTCCGACGTGGCGAAATTGGCTAAGCAAGTGAGTCAGTTACGGCTCGAGTGGGATCAGTTAGGTCGGGACTGGTCCTATCTCTCCAAAGTAATGACCCATCAAGCCACTTCATCGGCGCCCAACACTGACAGGCCACCTTCGACCTTTCCCAGTTCATTCAGCGCAGGATTCGCTGAGCCGCGAGTGGGCGCGCCAGAAAAGTTTGGGGGAGATCCCGCTCAGATCCGCCCATTCATAGTAAATTGTAGATTAATATTTGATCTCCAGCCCCGCAATTTTGCTACGGAAGCAGCTAAGGTAGCGTTTGCCATTAATCACCTCACGGGAAGAGCGCGTCTTTGGGGAACGGCCGCCTACGAGAGAGGTGCTACGGCGTGCAAGTCATTCAACCTCTTGGCTCAAGAGCTGATTAAGGTCTTTGACTCTGGTTCCTCATCGGTCGACGCCGCCCGTTCGATCATGAACATCCGCCAGGGGAGACGTTCCATTGCCGACTATGCTGTCGACTTTCGTACGCTAGCAGCACAAAGTGATTGGAATGAAGAGGCGCTGGTCGACGCCTACCTCCACAGTTTGTCCGGTTATCTCAAGGATGAATTAGTCTCCCACGCTCCTCCGGCAACACTTGACGAAGCTATTGACTTGACCGCCCGGATCGACCGTAGAGTTCAGGCGAGACGCCGAGAGAGGGAGGGTCCCAGCCAGTCCGTCACCAGGCAAGTTCAAGAAGCTAATAATGTACCCAGCCCCATCGTAGAAAGGATGGAGGTGGACCAGGTCCCGGTCATCCCCATCGAAGAAAGGATGGAGGTGGACCGGGTCTCTCTTTCCCCCGAGGAACGCCGGCGAAGGTTTGTTATTCAATTATGTTTATACTGCGGTGGCAAGGGACATCGCGTGGCCACCTGTCCGGTAAAAGGCCAACGCTCGTCGGACGTACGGGGCGTCCGATTGAACTCAGTCCTTGTATCTGCTCCCAAAGACGCTAGACCCGTTATCCAGGCTTCTCTCTTCCTCCCCGATTCTACGCAGACATTCCCGGCCCTGATTGACTCTGGCGCTGAGGTAAATATCCTTGATCTGTCCCTCGCACGCAAAATGGGGATACCTGTTAAACCCCTTCCTAATCCGGTATCTGCTCGGGCTTTAGATGGTCACCTGTTAGGCACAGTGTCTCAAATAACTGAACCCATAGAATTACAGTTGTCTGGAAATCACCGAGAGAAGATCCGATTCCATTTACTTCACTCCCCGAGCCAACCCCTCGTTCTGGGTCATCCATGGTTGGTCCAACACAACCCCCATTTCGACTGGCGCACTGGGTCGATACTGGAATGGGGCATGGACTGTCACCAAACCTGTATGCGAGCCGCTCCTTACCCGGGTCACTCTACTTCCACAAGAGCTTCACCCAATCTGTCCAAGGTCCCAGTTCGTTACAACCACCTACGGGAAGTCTTCAGTAAAGCTAAGGCCTCTTCCCTGCCACCCAATCGGCCTTATGACTGCGCAATGACTCCCATGCCTGCCTGTTCGACTCCCTTGCCTGCCTGTCCGACTCCGCGGCCTGCCAGTCCCACTCCGACTCCGACTCTCCGGCCTGCCAGTCCGACTCCGCTGCCTGCCACTCCGACTCTGCTGCCTGCCAGTCCGTCTTCGACTCTCCGGCCTGTCTGTTCGACTCTCTGGCCTGCCAGTCCGACTCCGCTGCCGGCCCTGATTCTTCCTGTTCTGATTCTGTCCTTTCTGCCTGCTCTGTTTGCCGGTTCTGATTCTGCCTGTCCTGTTTTTGCCGGTTCTGATTCTGCCTGTCCTGTCTGAATCGCCGGTCCTGATTCTTCCTGTTTGCCCTCCGGACCCACCCTCTGCCGCCCCTTCGGATGCTGATGAGGGGGCTTCCCTCCATTCGGAGAGATTCTGAGAGGTACTGTGCTGTTACATAGTTCCCCGATTACCTGTGTTTCCCTGTGACGTGTCTTGGATTAAAAATTTTTTTTTCCTGGGGGACTTCTGGAGCCGTCCCTTGAGGGGGGGATTCTGTCATGATTACCCAAGTGGAGCCACCTGGGGTAATCATCTGACGCGCGGGAATGCGCTTCCTGATTGGTTTATGTTCCCTTTTTAAGCACGCTACGCCGAGACCTGGTTGTCTGAGGATTACTTCTGTACCCCGTATGACTCTCACGATTACATGTGCCTTCTTGTTTACCTGATTCTGCCTGCCTGCCTCCGATCCGACCTGCTTCCGTCCCACGCTACGATCTTCTCTTCAGTCCCGGTATACTCGACCTGCTTCCGTCCCACGCTACGATCTTCTCTCCAGTCCTGGTAAACCCGACCTGCCTCCGTCCCACGCTACGATTGGCTACGTCTTCCGAAGTTGTCTTCACGGCGTTGCTGCTGCTGACGTTCGACGGTCATCGCGTCTCCCGCTAACCCTTACACTTCCCCAAATAAAGAATTGTACGAATGCTCTGGGGTCTCCTGCTCTGTTCTGGTCCTCGTGAAAAATATGATGTACTGGAGGAGATGCTGGGATTTAAGTAAACATCTACATTGAAATTTTTAATGAAAACATGGCATGCAGCAAGGTTATACACAAAACCTCAGAGTAAACATGAGATAATAAGAGATGAAGAGTATCAAGATAAACAAGTGAGGAAGAAAATGTTTACAAAAGTAATGCTTAAAGATTGGCTTAAAATGATAATGGTCTGCATTTATATAGCGGTTTTCAAGTAATGAATAATTTCTGATTAAAAAACAAAAACGAAGAGTGAATCATAACAATAGTAAATTAAAAGCATTTATTTGGCGAGTTCATGATTTAACTCGTGGGTTAATTCCAATGATGATGATAGTTAAGCAATTCAGTGACTGAAACAGTGCAATTAGCCAAATTTGAGATTTAGAGACTGACAATTTTGAAAAAGAAATTGTTTAGACTGTATTTATTTGATTTAGAATCTTGTGATCTGGTATTTGTCGAGTCCGCCGAGGATGATAAAGTCTGGGGCCTAGTGAGTGGGAAATTTGTGCAAGTCCCTATTAGACTTATCAAAGAAAGATTTAATGTCACATGTCATGTTTTAATCTTCACAAGAAAGTGAATGGCGCAAGCGAACACATACTTACTAACCAACTAACACTGAACATTTTTTTCAGTGTCAAATTAATGAGCGATCAAAGAAGAACTCCTTGATATTGTGCCAGTAAAAGACAACCCGTTGCATAGATGTGATAGAAGCAATGATGGCTGCGTTTGCAAAATCAAATCTACCCAAACCGAAACTACAATAGTTACGGATGGAGCCCTAGCCAGGATCGGATCCATGAACGGGCTTGTGGGGCTGTGCAAAGCTGATCAAACATTTCCAGACTTTTGGGATTTCCACTGCATCATCCACAGGGAGCGACTCGTGTCTAAATCACTAAATTTTGACAACGTCATGAAACCTGTGATGGAAATCGTCAACTTAATCTGCACACATGCGCTAAACCACAGGCAATTCAGGAATCTCATTGCTGAGCTGGACCAAGGGCTTCCAGGTGACCTGCTGCTGGATTGCACTGTGAGGTGGCTGTCAAAAAGCCAGGTATTCTCTGGCTTCTTTGAGCTTTTGGATGCAGTGAAACTGTTCATGGAGGAGAAGGACAAGGACTATCCCGAGCTCTCAGACCTCAAGTCGATTATGGATCTGGCATTTTTAGTCGACATTGTATGCCACCTGAACAGACTGAACCTTACCCTGCAGGGTAAATTCAAAATGCTGCCTGACCTGATGCAAAGTGTGTTTGCATTTGTTAATAAACTAAATCTGGAATGGATGTATGCAGCGGTGAGGGTGACAGATGAAAATTCACGAGGCAGGTAGAAAGGCCTACACCTCAAGGTCAAATGTTCCAGATCAGGGGTACATCCTCTAGAAACAATCCTGACATCTGTACACCACTGATTATTGATCAGAAAGCACACACCCCCTCCTTGAGATTTTCCAGTAATGATATTATCCATATCCTGTCTGAAGAATGTAAATCCTGGGGGCTGGTAGAGAGAATCAGGATGATGAGATTGCAACCACGTCTCCGTAAAACAAAGCACATTACAATCACGGAAGTCGCGGAGGTTAGCCAGACGTTGAAACAACTCGTCGGTCTTATTATACAGGCGCTGAACGTTAGCCAACACGATGCTTGGAACAGGTGCATTATACTTCCGACGACGAGATCTCACCAAATGGCCACCTCTACTCCCACGTTTCCGCTTCTTAGGCTTGGGTTGATTTGATTTTGAATTCGAATTAATCCACTCAAGAATTCCGCTGATTTCGTCCGAGTTTGGTGGCGAATTTGACACACTGGCAGCAGGACGTAATGCCAATAATCCTTCTCTTGAATATTGCACTAAAGTAGAAAACGTAAACGTAACGGTAAAAAGATGCGATAAAAAACAGTGTAGAACAGTGCTCACAATGTTAACTGTTGAAAATTATTGATATTATCATGTTGGTGTGGTTATTTTCATCAAATCTAGCCGAGTAGAGATCTGTGCATGCGTGCTACATGGTTAGAAGATTGTTTTTTTTAATGTGTACCCATGTGTATACTGTGGCTTTTTAGTAACAAAGAAAAAAAACAATCGTCTTGCCCCCGTCGACAACTATGATGTGGCTCTTTGTAGTAACACAGACGAAAAATTGGCTCCTAGTCGCTGAATGGTTGGCCACCCCTGGTGTAGTGCAACCAAAAAATTATTTTGGCTTCATGGCTTGCGTGTTTGTTGGACGAACAACTTGTCTTTTTTCATCTGCCCTGCTTGCACCGACCTTCGGAGACATAATTAGGGGCTAAAACACCCGTATGCCGCTCAGCATCGCACCCTAGCGTACCGGCGTTTGAACTCCGATTTTCTGACCGAACAGCGAAGCAAGAATTTCTCGAAATTTTTGGTTGAACACCAATTTGTCCGAACTGAGAGGCGTTCGAAAACCGAGGTTCCACTGTAATTTGAAATGGCGGACTTAATATATAATAAGTTTGTCTCACTTATTGGAACATCACAAGAGTTCTTGGACATTGTTTAAACAGTAAAATGGCTGAAATACCTTGTAATATCATAAACCAAAGTGTGGATACACACAATTTAAGAGCAAGCACAATTAAGAGCAGGTTTTTCCAATGTGGTGCCCCCTAAGGACAGTTGAGGTGTCCGCAAACCTCTTCTGGAAATAGCTTATTAAGCCAGGTCATTGTCATTTTCTCGTGAAATTTTTTTTTTTTTTTAGTGTTCGATTAATTCTATTTAACCCCATCTATCTATCTATCTATCTATCTATCTATCTATCTATCTATCTATCTATCTATCTATCTATCTATCTATCTATCTATCTATCTATCTATCTATCTATCTATCTATCTATCTATCTATCTATCTATCTATCTATCTATCTATCTATCTATCTATCTATCTATCTAGGTCATATCCCTCAAGAGGGGTGACCAACAGCAAGACAAACACGTTTACAAAAACAAAGAAAATAAAAAGGAAAAAGTAGCATAAAACACATTGGCCAACCCAAATGTCCAAACAAGTTAAGCACCTCGGCACCCAAGTCGGTCATGCTTTCGTCCCTCCAGATGAAACGGGACACAAGAAAGCGGCCGTGACACTCGGGTCAGCGTAACACAACACACTCTTCTGTTCAAAAGCAGGGCCCGACAGCTTTCACTGGTTTACCCCTGCCGCATCATACAGGTGCCCTGCCCATCCCTTAGAACACGTCTAAAACATCCCGCTATCCGTTTGCAACACCTCTCCACTCATTCCTATCACTGACACTTATCACTATCACTCATTCCTATCATCTATTTAACTTCTCAATAGTTAACCTGGTAATGACATTGTTACAATTTGGACTGCGCTAAATCAAATCTACTGGACTGTCTCAGAAAATTAGAATATTGTGATAAAGTTCTTTATTTTCTGTAATGCAATTAAAAAAACAAAAATGTCATACATTCTGGATTCATTACACATCAACTGAACTATTTCAAGCCTTTTATTATTTGAATATTGCTGAATTTGGCTTACAGCTTAAGAAAACTCAAAAATCCTATCTCAAAATATTAGAATATCATGAAAAAGTATACAAGTAGGCTATTCAACTAATCACCTGAATCATCTAATTAACTCGAAACACCTTGCGAGGGTTTCCTGAGCCTTAAAAACACTCAGCTTGGTTCAGTAAACTAAATCACTGCTGATCTGACTGCTGTCCAGAGGACCATCGTTGATACCCTCCATCAGGAGGGTAAGACTCAAAAAGAAATTTCTCAAAGAGCAGGCTGTTCACAGAGTGCAGTTTCAAAGCATATCCACAAAAAGTCTGTTGGAAGGGAAAAATGTGGCCAGAAACGCTGCACAACCAAGAGAGATGACCGCAGCCTTAACAAAATTGTGAAGAAGAGCCGCTTCCAGAATTTGAGGGAGCTTCAAAGACTGTGGGCTGAAGCTGGAGTCCAGGTATCAAAAGCCACAGTTCACAGACGTGTCCGGGAAATGGGCTACAATAGCCGTATTCCCATGGTCAAGCCACTTCTGAACTCAAGACAACGGAAGAAGCGTCTGACTTGGGCTATGGAGAAGAAGCACTGGACAGTTGCAGAGTGGTCCAAAGTCCTCTTTTCAGACGAAAGCAAGTTTTGCATTTCATTTGGAAGTCAAGGCGCCAGAGTCTGGAGAAAGGCTGGAGAAGAGCAAAATCCAAGTTGCTTGAAATCCAGTGTGAAGTTCCCACAGTCAGCAATGGTTTGGGGAGCCATGTCAGCTGCTGGTGTTGGTCCACTGTGTTTCATCAAGTCCAGAGTAAATGCAACTGTGTACCAAGAGATTTTAGAGCACTGCATGCTTCCATCTGCTGAAAAGCTCTATGGAGATGAGGATTCCATTTTCCAGCATGATCTGGCACTTGCCCACAGTGCCAAAACCACCAGTAACTGGTGCACTGACCATGGCATCACTGTCCTTGATTGGCCTGCTAATTCCCCTGACCTGAACCCCATCGAGAATTTGTGGGGTATAGTTAAGAAGAAGATGAAAGACACCAGACCTACAAATGCAAATGAGCTGAAGGCCGCTATCGAAGCATCCTGGGCATCAATAACACCTCAGCAATGCCACAGGCTGATTGCCTCCATGCCACGCCGGATTGATGCAGTAATCCGTGCAAAAGGATTCCCAACCAAGTACTGAGTGCATCAATGGACATTTTCAAATGTTTGATTTAGTTTTGCTGTTATAAAATTATTTTTTTACTTGGTCTGAGGAAGTATTCTAATATTTTGAGATAGGATTTTTGAGTTTTTTTCAGCTGTAAGCCAAAATCAGCAATATTCAAATAATAAAAGGCTTGAAATAGTTCAGTCGATGTGTAATGAATCCAGAATGTATGACATTTTTGTTTTTTTAATTGCATTACAGAAAATAAAGAACTTTATCACAATATTCTAATTTTCTGAGACAGTCCAGTATATCGCGATGTGACATGGCCTACTGTTATTTTGTCATCACAAGAAACAGCTTTTTTTCAAAGATTTATTGTTTAAGGTTGTTATTTAAGTGATGGACTGTTTGACCAACAATGAGTGTCACAGTTTGGGTTTTAACAGCGCTGGCCAATCAGAGGCATTGTTTAATAGCACGGCCAATACAGCCGGGGACAGGTTTGCATGCAATGTGTGCGTGACTTTGATAGGTTGGTGTTGGCTTTCACAGGGAAACAGCTCTTCCACAACTTTACATTGTAAAGTCATTCATCAATTAAATGGGACTCTGAGGCAAGTCAGGAATGTGCAAAAAAAACTGGTCCACAGCAGGTGCTCCGTGCATTGTTATTGAGTCGGAAGGGAAAGCAAACAGCTAGGCTAACAACTCTCAAGCCACCACGGCCCAACATGGCTAGTCACAACGCCAGATCCATTACCCATGAAATGGATGAAATGGAGCAACAATTCAAAGAAAACGTGATTTCTTTCTGCACACATTTCTTTTGTCATTACATGATATTGTTAGTAGCACATCGCCCCTGTCCATGGCAAATATCTGCCTTTTGGCACGTTTGGCTGAAAAAAAAACCTCAAGCATGATTGGGATGTAATGTCTGCTAGTTACTGGCATTTCTACATTAAGTTACTCCCTTGGTGACATCCCACCTAACCCCTTGAATGTGAATTAAACCCACAACCATGTGAGTGTAGCTAAGGAATCATATCAATTAAGCTACTAATGTTTTTAGGTTCAAACCAGAACTCTAAACCTTAACTTGGCTCCAACCAAAACCCTTGTCAAAAATTTGTACTGCCTTGACTGGGAATGATTGAACCCACAACCATCCATCCATCCACTATCTGCACTGCTTATCCTCTGTAGGGTCGCTGGAGCCCATCCCAGCCATCTCAGGGCATTGGGCAGGGGACACCCTGAACTGGTTGCCAGCCAGTCACAGGGCACATAGAGACAGACAACTCACTTGCTCATTCACACCTAGGGACAATTTGGACTGGCCAATTAACCTGACAAGCATGGTTTTGGAATGTGGGATGAAACCGGAGTGCCCGGAGGAATCTCACGCAAGCACGGGAAGAACATGCAAACTCCACACTGGAAGGTTCAATCTCTTGACCTCAGTACTGTGCCGCACACGCGCTATCCACTGCACCACCTTGCTCCCGAACCTACAACCAAGTGAGTGTATTACAGGATTATTATCAATTGAGTTACCAGTACCTTTACATATAAAAACCAAACCTCCAAACCTAATCCGTGCTCCAACCAAAACCTTACATGTAGACTGGGGATTTAACCAACAACCATATGAATGTAATTCTTGACATTTAGCACCTGAGCTGTTACCAATTCAAGGTGGAACTCTATACTTATCTGTGTCCCCAGCCAAGCCATAACCCTAGCTACAGCTAAAACTCTTATTACTGAATTTCCACTGCCCTGACTGAGGATTGAACCAACAACTATGTGGTTGGTGAGGCAGAATTCTTACCATTTGAGCTACCAGTGCCTTCATAAATTTCTACCAGAACTCCAAACCTAACACTGGCTCCAAACAAAACCCCCCAAAAAGCACATTTTAGATTTTGCACTGCCTAGACAGGGAATTTGACTCACAACCATGTGAGTGTAATAGACAAGTCTTACCATTTGAGCTCCGAGTGCTGTTACAAATTCAAACCAGGCTTCTAAACCAAACCCTGGCTCCAACCAAAATACTTACTATTGAAAAGATATTGACTGGGGATTGAACTCACAACACTGTGAAAATAATATAGGAAATGTAACATTTAAATAACCAGTGCTGCTACTGATTCTAACCAGAACTCTGAATTTAATCCTGGCTCCAACCAAACCCCCGGTTACAGCCAAATCCATAATTCATATTGTCCTGCCTGGGGATTGAAGCTTCAATCATGTAATTGTCATTATTATTGGTCTGTAGTTGTAGTAGTTAAATGATGAGTATCTTTTGAGCTATCAGTGCTCTTACATTTTCAAACAGAATTCTAAATCTAACCTGGCTCCAACCAAAATACCATTTGTATATTTGATACTTCTTTGACTGGGTAACGAACCCACAATCATGTGTAATATAGGATTCTGTAAAGTGGGCTTAAACGTATATGCTCAAAAGTGTGTATTTCTAATCAGTTGGCCCTTTTTGGCATCTCCTAGTTTTCTTGTCTTTGTTTAAAAGTGTACCGTCCCAGCGGGGAGGGTCGGAGGGAGTTTCTTTTCTTGTTTTTTGTCTCAGTACTATTCCACCCTTTGTGACTTCAATAAAATACAGCGCAGTGGGGGAAGGTTTTTAGAAGGGGTGTGGCCGGCGAGACGAAAGGAACCACCTTCTCCAACTGCAGTTGTCTAGAAAACTTAAAAAGTCTTTGCCTGAGTTTCCTTCTACGATTAGTCAATACTTTTTAGCTTTCCCACACCTAAGTGGTCACTTAAGATCCAACATTTTTTGGTGCCGAAACCCGGGAATCACATCTTGGGCGGATGGCCGTCACGGAACAAAGGACGCCAAAGAAAGCTGACGTCAGCGCTTTGAAGAAGCGGGCCTCCGAATTCTTGCTTCGTCCGTCCGCTTGGAGACGATTTTCCAACAAACCAGGCGAAAGTAGAGGCATCAGGTATTTGTACCTAAAATAGTTTCACACCAGCATTTTTAACATTAAAATTGATGAGGAAAATAAGGATACGAGTCAGACGTTAAAGAAGGAAAAAAAGAGGTGAATGGGATCAGTGCGCGCAAGAGTCAGCGGACTCGACCGTTTAAAATAAAATCGCGTTGTCCAAGGAGTCATATGAAAAAAAAGAATTAGGCCATGACTCATTTAGAAACAAGAGTTTCTCGGGGCGGATAACGCGGCGTGTAAATTAAAGGTTCTCGCGGTACGTATAAAACCGGACTCCGTTCGTTGGAGTAGAATTGAAAGACAAAGGATCCCCTCGCGAAATAATGACTAAATGATGACTCATGTATTGGCTCCTAATATTTGTTTTTTTTCTTTTATGGTAGTTAAACAAAATCAATAAAACGAAATTGAGCTCTTTATTTTAATCAAAGAAAAAAGTGTGATAATATGTGCAGATGCACTGCAGCGATTGTGTGATCAGGGTGTAAGAAAATATAAACTCGTGATTGAATGTGATTGTGAAAGATTATGTATGTCTTATTTGTTGCCGCGTGGGTTGTCTATGTTACCTATCCTATCAACCTTTTCTTCCTGTCCTTTGTTGTGTTTGCGTGGCGCACTTGTCCAAAAAAACGGCTCGAACAAATTGTGCTTTTAAACGTCAGAAAACGCTTTCAGAAGAGCTGAGATTATTCAAAAAGTGATGTTTAAGAAAAATTGATAGAACATGTGGTAAGAAGTCGAAAAAATAGAATTTTTGGGGAATTTTTTTTCAACATGGGGATTGTCTACAACATACAGAGTGCAGGCCCCAAGTGGTCCCAAAGATTTTTTTTTGTCCGGTCCGAATTTTTTAAAGTTTTTTTTTTGTTCCATTGAAACTGATTGACAGCCAGTTTCAATGGAACTAACAAAGACAATTGAGTCATTTCATTTTTGAGATGGAAACATTTTGGAAAAATATTTTTGATGGGCCAAGCAACATTCAAGCAGTGAATTACGAGTGATTGTCACATGAACTGTGGGGCACACGTCAAGGCCGTCATTAAAACTGGAACACAAAGGACATTCAAGAATAAACGTCGGCTTGAAGTAAGATTAGAGTCTCGTTAATGAAAAAAATGTTTACATATTTGAAGAAGAATGATAAACTTATCTAGGTTGTCCACAATTGATGATATATAACCACATAGAGGAAGTTGGTAAAATGTCAATATGGACTGTTTGGAATCATTTACATTTTATTTTAGGAGACAAAATAAAAAGGAGAACTGTTTATAATCATTAAGCTTCTTCTAAAAAGCGATTATGTTAATTTTTGCTGGAAAAATTGTATTCTAAATACGCTCTCCATGTAACTTTTTTGTTTTGCGTAACATAATGAACACATCATATTAGAAGGTTTTACATTTCTTGCCAAATTCAGAAGCATTAAGGTGATTACAAAGAAAAATAGGTAATAGGAAAATACCTTTGATTTTATTTATGTTAACGAAAGCACTAAGCATTTACATTTGTAAAATTGTACAATCAGAACCTAGCAACAAAAAATTTAGAAAACTAATATTGTCATGATTACCCAAGTGGAACCACCTGGGGTAATCATCTGACGCGCGGGAATGCGCTTCCTGATTGGTTTATGTTCCCTTTTTAAGCACGCTACGCCGAGACCTGGTTGTCTGAGGATTACTTCTGTACCCCGTATGACTCTCCCGATTACATGTGCCTTCTTGTTTACCTGATTCTGCCTGCCTGCCTCCGATCCGACCTGCTTCCGTCCCACGCTACGATCTTCTCTTCAGTCCCGGTAAACTCGACCTGCTTCTGTCAAACGCTACGATCTTCTCTCCAGTCCTGGTAAACTCGACCTGCCTCCGTCCCACGCTACGATTGGCTACGTCTTCCGAAGTTGTCTTCACGGCGTTGCTGCTGCTGACGTTCAACGGTCATCGCGTCTCCCGCTAACCCTTACACTTCCCCAAATAAAGAATTGTACGAATGCTCTGGGGTCTCCTGCTCTGTTCTGGTCCTCGTGACAGAATCCTCAGACCAGAATGGACCCCGCGTTCGTACATCTGCCCCCTGACGACTATGAAAGCCAGAACCAGCAGCCCAATCCCCCTTTAGAATGTGCAGTTCGGCAAGTCATTTCCGACGTGGCGAAATTGGCTAAGCAAGTGAGTCAGTTACGGCTCGAGTGGGATCAGTTAGGTCGGGACTGGTCCTATCTCTCCAAAGTAATGACCCATCAAGCCACTTCATCGGCGCCCAACACTGACAGGCCACCTTCGACCTTTCCCAGTTCATTCAGCGCAGGATTCGCTGAGCCGCGAGTGGGCGCGCCAGAAAAGTTTGGGGGAGATCCCGCTCAGATCCGCCCATTCATAGTAAATTGTAGATTAATATTTGATCTCCAGCCCCGCAATTTTGCTACGGAAGCAGCTAAGGTAGCGTTTGCCATTAATCACCTCACGGGAAGAGCGCGTCTTTGGGGAACGGCCGCCTACGAGAGAGGTGCTACGGCGTGCAAGTCATTCAACCTCTTGGCTCAAGAGCTGATTAAGGTCTTTGACTCTGGTTCCTCATCGGTCGACGCCGCCCGTTCGATCATGAACATCCGCCAGGGGAGACGTTCCATTGCCGACTATGCTGTCGACTTTCGTACGCTAGCAGCACAAAGTGATTGGAATGAAGAGGCGCTGGTCGACGCCTACCTCCACAGTTTGTCCGGTTATCTCAAGGATGAATTAGTCTCCCACGCTCCTCCGGCAACACTTGACGAAGCTATTGACTTGACCGCCCGGATCGACCGTAGAGTTCAGGCGAGACGCCGAGAGAGGGAGGGTCCCAGCCAGTCCGTCACCAGGCAAGTTCAAGAAGCTAATAATGTACCCAGCCCCATCGTAGAAAGGATGGAGGTGGACCAGGTCCCGGTCATCCCCATCGAAGAAAGGATGGAGGTGGACCGGGTCTCTCTTTCCCCCGAGGAACGCCGGCGAAGGTTTGTTATTCAATTATGTTTATACTGCGGTGGCAAGGGACATCGCGTGGCCACCTGTCCGGTAAAAGGCCAACGCTCGTCGGACGTACGGGGCGTCCGATTGAACTCAGTCCTTGTATCTGCTCCCAAAGACGCTAGACCCGTTATCCAGGCTTCTCTCTTCCTCCCCGATTCTACGCAGACATTCCCGGCCCTGATTGACTCTGGCGCTGAGGTAAATATCCTTGATCTGTCCCTCGCACGCAAAATGGGGATACCTGTTAAACCCCTTCCTAATCCGGTATCTGCTCGGGCTTTAGATGGTCACCTGTTAGGCACAGTGTCTCAAATAACTGAACCCATAGAATTACAGTTGTCTGGAAATCACCGAGAGAAGATCCGATTCCATTTACTTCACTCCCCGAGCCAACCCCTCGTTCTGGGTCATCCATGGTTGGTCCAACACAACCCCCATTTCGACTGGCGCACTGGGTCGATACTGGAATGGGGCATGGACTGTCACCAAACCTGTATGCGAGCCGCTCCTTACCCGGGTCACTCTACTTCCACAAGAGCTTCACCCAATCTGTCCAAGGTCCCAGTTCGTTACAACCACCTACGGGAAGTCTTCAGTAAAGCTAAGGCCTCTTCCCTGCCACCCAATCGGCCTTATGACTGCGCAATGACTCCCATGCCTGCCTGTTCGACTCCCTTGCCTGCCTGTCCGACTCCGCGGCCTGCCAGTCCCACTCCGACTCCGACTCTCCGGCCTGCCAGTCCGACTCCGCTGCCTGCCACTCCGACTCTGCTGCCTGCCAGTCCGTCTTCGACTCTCCGGCCTGTCTGTTCGACTCTCTGGCCTGCCAGTCCGACTCCGCTGCCGGCCCTGATTCTTCCTGTTCTGATTCTGTCCTTTCTGCCTGCTCTGTTTGCCGGTTCTGATTCTGCCTGTCCTGTTTTTGCCGGTTCTGATTCTGCCTGTCCTGTCTGAATCGCCGGTCCTGATTCTTCCTGTTTGCCCTCCGGACCCACCCTCTGCCGCCCCTTCGGATGCTGATGAGGGGGCTTCCCTCCATTCGGAGAGATTCTGAGAGGTACTGTGCTGTTACATAGTTCCCCGATTACCTGTGTTTCCCTGTGACGTGTCTTGGATTAAAAATTTTTTTTTCCTGGGGGACTTCTGGAGCCGTCCCTTGAGGGGGGGATTCTGTCATGATTACCCAAGTGGAGCCACCTGGGGTAATCATCTGACGCGCGGGAATGCGCTTCCTGATTGGTTTATGTTCCCTTTTTAAGCACGCTACGCCGAGACCTGGTTGTCTGAGGATTACTTCTGTACCCCGTATGACTCTCACGATTACATGTGCCTTCTTGTTTACCTGATTCTGCCTGCCTGCCTCCGATCCGACCTGCTTCCGTCCCACGCTACGATCTTCTCTTCAGTCCCGGTATACTCGACCTGCTTCCGTCCCACGCTACGATCTTCTCTCCAGTCCTGGTAAACCCGACCTGCCTCCGTCCCACGCTACGATTGGCTACGTCTTCCGAAGTTGTCTTCACGGCGTTGCTGCTGCTGACGTTCGACGGTCATCGCGTCTCCCGCTAACCCTTACACTTCCCCAAATAAAGAATTGTACGAATGCTCTGGGGTCTCCTGCTCTGTTCTGGTCCTCGTGAAAAATATGATGTACTGGAGGAGATGCTGGGATTTAAGTAAACATCTACATTGAAATTTTTAATGAAAACATGGCATGCAGCAAGGTTATACACAAAACCTCAGAGTAAACATGAGATAATAAGAGATGAAGAGTATCAAGATAAACAAGTGAGGAAGAAAATGTTTACAAAAGTAATGCTTAAAGATTGGCTTAAAATGATAATGGTCTGCATTTATATAGCGGTTTTCAAGTAATGAATAATTTCTGATTAAAAAACAAAAACGAAGAGTGAATCATAACAATAGTAAATTAAAAGCATTTATTTGGCGAGTTCATGATTTAACTCGTGGGTTAATTCCAATGATGATGATAGTTAAGCAATTCAGTGACTGAAACAGTGCAATTAGCCAAATTTGAGATTTAGAGACTGACAATTTTGAAAAAGAAATTGTTTAGACTGTATTTATTTGATTTAGAATCTTGTGATCTGGTATTTGTCGAGTCCGCCGAGGATGATAAAGTCTGGGGCCTAGTGAGTGGGAAATTTGTGCAAGTCCCTATTAGACTTATCAAAGAAAGATTTAATGTCACATGTCATGTTTTAATCTTCACAAGAAAGTGAATGGCGCAAGCGAACACATACTTACTAACCAACTAACACTGAACATTTTTTTCAGTGTCAAATTAATGAGCGATCAAAGAAGAACTCCTTGATATTGTGCCAGTAAAAGACAACCCGTTGCATAGATGTGATAGAAGCAATGATGGCTGCGTTTGCAAAATCAAATCTACCCAAACCGAAACTACAATAGTTACGGATGGAGCCCTAGCCAGGATCGGATCCATGAACGGGCTTGTGGGGCTGTGCAAAGCTGATCAAACATTTCCAGACTTTTGGGATTTCCACTGCATCATCCACAGGGAGCGACTCGTGTCTAAATCACTAAATTTTGACAACGTCATGAAACCTGTGATGGAAATCGTCAACTTAATCTGCACACATGCGCTAAACCACAGGCAATTCAGGAATCTCATTGCTGAGCTGGACCAAGGGCTTCCAGGTGACCTGCTGCTGGATTGCACTGTGAGGTGGCTGTCAAAAAGCCAGGTATTCTCTGGCTTCTTTGAGCTTTTGGATGCAGTGAAACTGTTCATGGAGGAGAAGGACAAGGACTATCCCGAGCTCTCAGACCTCAAGTCGATTATGGATCTGGCATTTTTAGTCGACATTGTATGCCACCTGAACAGACTGAACCTTACCCTGCAGGGTAAATTCAAAATGCTGCCTGACCTGATGCAAAGTGTGTTTGCATTTGTTAATAAACTAAATCTGGAATGGATGTATGCAGCGGTGAGGGTGACAGATGAAAATTCACGAGGCAGGTAGAAAGGCCTACACCTCAAGGTCAAATGTTCCAGATCAGGGGTACATCCTCTAGAAACAATCCTGACATCTGTACACCACTGATTATTGATCAGAAAGCACACACCCCCTCCTTGAGATTTTCCAGTAATGATATTATCCATATCCTGTCTGAAGAATGTAAATCCTGGGGGCTGGTAGAGAGAATCAGGATGATGAGATTGCAACCACGTCTCCGTAAAACAAAGCACATTACAATCACGGAAGTCGCGGAGGTTAGCCAGACGTTGAAACAACTCGTCGGTCTTATTATACAGGCGCTGAACGTTAGCCAACACGATGCTTGGAACAGGTGCATTATACTTCCGACGACGAGATCTCACCAAATGGCCACCTCTACTCCCACGTTTCCGCTTCTTAGGCTTGGGTTGATTTGATTTTGAATTCGAATTAATCCACTCAAGAATTCCGCTGATTTCGTCCGAGTTTGGTGGCGAATTTGACACACTGGCAGCAGGACGTAATGCCAATAATCCTTCTCTTGAATATTGCACTAAAGTAGAAAACGTAAACGTAACGGTAAAAAGATGCGATAAAAAACAGTGTAGAACAGTGCTCACAATGTTAACTGTTGAAAATTATTGATATTATCATGTTGGTGTGGTTATTTTCATCAAATCTAGCCGAGTAGAGATCTGTGCATGCGTGCTACATGGTTAGAAGATTGTTTTTTTTAATGTGTACCCATGTGTATACTGTGGCTTTTTAGTAACAAAGAAAAAAAACAATCGTCTTGCCCCCGTCGACAACTATGATGTGGCTCTTTGTAGTAACACAGACGAAAAATTGGCTCCTAGTCGCTGAATGGTTGGCCACCCCTGGTGTAGTGCAACCAAAAAATTATTTTGGCTTCATGGCTTGCGTGTTTGTTGGACGAACAACTTGTCTTTTTTCATCTGCCCTGCTTGCACCGACCTTCGGAGACATAATTAGGGGCTAAAACACCCGTATGCCGCTCAGCATCGCACCCTAGCGTACCGGCGTTTGAACTCCGATTTTCTGACCGAACAGCGAAGCAAGAATTTCTCGAAATTTTTGGTTGAACACCAATTTGTCCGAACTGAGAGGCGTTCGAAAACCGAGGTTCCACTGTAATTTGAAATGGCGGACTTAATATATAATAAGTTTGTCTCACTTATTGGAACATCACAAGAGTTCTTGGACATTGTTTAAACAGTAAAATGGCTGAAATACCTTGTAATATCATAAACCAAAGTGTGGATACACACAATTTAAGAGCAAGCACAATTAAGAGCAGGTTTTTCCAATGTGGTGCCCCCTAAGGACAGTTGAGGTGTCCGCAAACCTCTTCTGGAAATAGCTTATTAAGCCAGGTCATTGTCATTTTCTCGTGAAATTTTTTTTTTTTTTTAGTGTTCGATTAATTCTATTTAACCCCATCTATCTATCTATCTATCTATCTATCTATCTATCTATCTATCTATCTATCTATCTATCTATCTATCTATCTATCTATCTATCTATCTATCTATCTATCTATCTATCTATCTATCTATCTATCTATCTATCTAGGTCATATCCCTCAAGAGGGGTGACCAACAGCAAGACAAACACGTTTACAAAAACAAAGAAAATAAAAAGGAAAAAGTAGCATAAAACACATTGGCCAACCCAAATGTCCAAACAAGTTAAGCACCTCGGCACCCAAGTCGGTCATGCTTTCGTCCCTCCAGATGAAACGGGACACAAGAAAGCGGCCGTGACACTCGGGTCAGCGTAACACAACACACTCTTCTGTTCAAAAGCAGGGCCCGACAGCTTTCACTGGTTTACCCCTGCCGCATCATACAGGTGCCCTGCCCATCCCTTAGAACACGTCTAAAACATCCCGCTATCCGTTTGCAACACCTCTCCACTCATTCCTATCACTGACACTTATCACTATCACTCATTCCTATCATCTATTTAACTTCTCAATAGTTAACCTGGTAATGACATTGTTACAATTTGGACTGCGCTAAATCAAATCTACTGGACTGTCTCAGAAAATTAGAATATTGTGATAAAGTTCTTTATTTTCTGTAATGCAATTAAAAAAACAAAAATGTCATACATTCTGGATTCATTACACATCAACTGAACTATTTCAAGCCTTTTATTATTTGAATATTGCTGAATTTGGCTTACAGCTTAAGAAAACTCAAAAATCCTATCTCAAAATATTAGAATATCATGAAAAAGTATACAAGTAGGCTATTCAACTAATCACCTGAATCATCTAATTAACTCGAAACACCTTGCGAGGGTTTCCTGAGCCTTAAAAACACTCAGCTTGGTTCAGTAAACTAAATCACTGCTGATCTGACTGCTGTCCAGAGGACCATCGTTGATACCCTCCATCAGGAGGGTAAGACTCAAAAAGAAATTTCTCAAAGAGCAGGCTGTTCACAGAGTGCAGTTTCAAAGCATATCCACAAAAAGTCTGTTGGAAGGGAAAAATGTGGCCAGAAACGCTGCACAACCAAGAGAGATGACCGCAGCCTTAACAAAATTGTGAAGAAGAGCCGCTTCCAGAATTTGAGGGAGCTTCAAAGACTGTGGGCTGAAGCTGGAGTCCAGGTATCAAAAGCCACAGTTCACAGACGTGTCCGGGAAATGGGCTACAATAGCCGTATTCCCATGGTCAAGCCACTTCTGAACTCAAGACAACGGAAGAAGCGTCTGACTTGGGCTATGGAGAAGAAGCACTGGACAGTTGCAGAGTGGTCCAAAGTCCTCTTTTCAGACGAAAGCAAGTTTTGCATTTCATTTGGAAGTCAAGGCGCCAGAGTCTGGAGAAAGGCTGGAGAAGAGCAAAATCCAAGTTGCTTGAAATCCAGTGTGAAGTTCCCACAGTCAGCAATGGTTTGGGGAGCCATGTCAGCTGCTGGTGTTGGTCCACTGTGTTTCATCAAGTCCAGAGTAAATGCAACTGTGTACCAAGAGATTTTAGAGCACTGCATGCTTCCATCTGCTGAAAAGCTCTATGGAGATGAGGATTCCATTTTCCAGCATGATCTGGCACTTGCCCACAGTGCCAAAACCACCAGTAACTGGTGCACTGACCATGGCATCACTGTCCTTGATTGGCCTGCTAATTCCCCTGACCTGAACCCCATCGAGAATTTGTGGGGTATAGTTAAGAAGAAGATGAAAGACACCAGACCTACAAATGCAAATGAGCTGAAGGCCGCTATCGAAGCATCCTGGGCATCAATAACACCTCAGCAATGCCACAGGCTGATTGCCTCCATGCCACGCCGGATTGATGCAGTAATCCGTGCAAAAGGATTCCCAACCAAGTACTGAGTGCATCAATGGACATTTTCAAATGTTTGATTTAGTTTTGCTGTTATAAAATTATTTTTTTACTTGGTCTGAGGAAGTATTCTAATATTTTGAGATAGGATTTTTGAGTTTTTTTCAGCTGTAAGCCAAAATCAGCAATATTCAAATAATAAAAGGCTTGAAATAGTTCAGTCGATGTGTAATGAATCCAGAATGTATGACATTTTTGTTTTTTTAATTGCATTACAGAAAATAAAGAACTTTATCACAATATTCTAATTTTCTGAGACAGTCCAGTATATCGCGATGTGACATGGCCTACTGTTATTTTGTCATCACAAGAAACAGCTTTTTTTCAAAGATTTATTGTTTAAGGTTGTTATTTAAGTGATGGACTGTTTGACCAACAATGAGTGTCACAGTTTGGGTTTTAACAGCGCTGGCCAATCAGAGGCATTGTTTAATAGCACGGCCAATACAGCCGGGGACAGGTTTGCATGCAATGTGTGCGTGACTTTGATAGGTTGGTGTTGGCTTTCACAGGGAAACAGCTCTTCCACAACTTTACATTGTAAAGTCATTCATCAATTAAATGGGACTCTGAGGCAAGTCAGGAATGTGCAAAAAAAACTGGTCCACAGCAGGTGCTCCGTGCATTGTTATTGAGTCGGAAGGGAAAGCAAACAGCTAGGCTAACAACTCTCAAGCCACCACGGCCCAACATGGCTAGTCACAACGCCAGATCCATTACCCATGAAATGGATGAAATGGAGCAACAATTCAAAGAAAACGTGATTTCTTTCTGCACACATTTCTTTTGTCATTACATGATATTGTTAGTAGCACATCGCCCCTGTCCATGGCAAATATCTGCCTTTTGGCACGTTTGGCTGAAAAAAAAACCTCAAGCATGATTGGGATGTAATGTCTGCTAGTTACTGGCATTTCTACATTAAGTTACTCCCTTGGTGACATCCCACCTAACCCCTTGAATGTGAATTAAACCCACAACCATGTGAGTGTAGCTAAGGAATCATATCAATTAAGCTACTAATGTTTTTAGGTTCAAACCAGAACTCTAAACCTTAACTTGGCTCCAACCAAAACCCTTGTCAAAAATTTGTACTGCCTTGACTGGGAATGATTGAACCCACAACCATCCATCCATCCACTATCTGCACTGCTTATCCTCTGTAGGGTCGCTGGAGCCCATCCCAGCCATCTCAGGGCATTGGGCAGGGGACACCCTGAACTGGTTGCCAGCCAGTCACAGGGCACATAGAGACAGACAACTCACTTGCTCATTCACACCTAGGGACAATTTGGACTGGCCAATTAACCTGACAAGCATGGTTTTGGAATGTGGGATGAAACCGGAGTGCCCGGAGGAATCTCACGCAAGCACGGGAAGAACATGCAAACTCCACACTGGAAGGTTCAATCTCTTGACCTCAGTACTGTGCCGCACACGCGCTATCCACTGCACCACCTTGCTCCCGAACCTACAACCAAGTGAGTGTATTACAGGATTATTATCAATTGAGTTACCAGTACCTTTACATATAAAAACCAAACCTCCAAACCTAATCCGTGCTCCAACCAAAACCTTACATGTAGACTGGGGATTTAACCAACAACCATATGAATGTAATTCTTGACATTTAGCACCTGAGCTGTTACCAATTCAAGGTGGAACTCTATACTTATCTGTGTCCCCAGCCAAGCCATAACCCTAGCTACAGCTAAAACTCTTATTACTGAATTTCCACTGCCCTGACTGAGGATTGAACCAACAACTATGTGGTTGGTGAGGCAGAATTCTTACCATTTGAGCTACCAGTGCCTTCATAAATTTCTACCAGAACTCCAAACCTAACACTGGCTCCAAACAAAACCCCCCAAAAAGCACATTTTAGATTTTGCACTGCCTAGACAGGGAATTTGACTCACAACCATGTGAGTGTAATAGACAAGTCTTACCATTTGAGCTCCGAGTGCTGTTACAAATTCAAACCAGGCTTCTAAACCAAACCCTGGCTCCAACCAAAATACTTACTATTGAAAAGATATTGACTGGGGATTGAACACACAACACTGTGAAAATAATATAGGAAATGTAACATTTAAATAACCAGTGCTGCTACTGATTCTAACCAGAACTCTGAATTTAATCCTGGCTCCAACCAAACCCCCGGTTACAGCCAAATCCATAATTCATATTGTCCTGCCTGGGGATTGAAGCTTCAATCATGTAATTGTCATTATTATTGGTCTGTAGTTGTAGTAGTTAAATGATGAGTATCTTTTGAGCTATCAGTGCTCTTACATTTTCAAACAGAATTCTAAATCTAACCTGGCTCCAACCAAAATACCATTTGTATATTTGATACTTCTTTGACTGGGTAACGAACCCACAATCATGTGTAATATAGGATTCTGTAAAGTGGGCTTAAACGTATATGCTCAAAAGTGTGTATTTCTAATCAGTTGGCCCTTTTTGGCATCTCCTAGTTTTCTTGTCTTTGTTTAAAAGTGTACCGTCCCAGCGGGGAGGGTCGGAGGGAGTTTCTTTTCTTGTTTTTTGTCTCAGTACTATTCCACCCTTTGTGACTTCAATAAAATACAGCGCAGTGGGGGAAGGTTTTTAGAAGGGGTGTGGCCGGCGAGACGAAAGGAACCACCTTCTCCAACTGCAGTTGTCTAGAAAACTTAAAAAGTCTTTGCCTGAGTTTCCTTCTACGATTAGTCAATACTTTTTAGCTTTCCCACACCTAAGTGGTCACTTAAGATCCAACATTTTTTGGTGCCGAAACCCGGGAATCACATCTTGGGCGGATGGCCGTCACGGAACAAAGGACGCCAAAGAAAGCTGACGTCAGCGCTTTGAAGAAGCGGGCCTCCGAATTCTTGCTTCGTCCGTCCGCTTGGAGACGATTTTCCAACAAACCAGGCGAAAGTAGAGGCATCAGGTATTTGTACCTAAAATAGTTTCACACCAGCATTTTTAACATTAAAATTGATGAGGAAAATAAGGATACGAGTCAGACGTTAAAGAAGGAAAAAAAGAGGTGAATGGGATCAGTGCGCGCAAGAGTCAGCGGACTCGACCGTTTAAAATAAAATCGCGTTGTCCAAGGAGTCATATGAAAAAAAAGAATTAGGCCATGACTCATTTAGAAACAAGAGTTTCTCGGGGCGGATAACGCGGCGTGTAAATTAAAGGTTCTCGCGGTACATATAAAACCGGACTCCGTTCGTTGGAGTAGAATTGAAAGACAAAGGATCCCCTCGCGAAATAATGACTAAATGATGACTCATGTATTGGCTCCTAATATTTGTTTTTTTTCTTTTATGGTAGTTAAACAAAATCAATAAAACGAAATTGAGCTCTTTATTTTAATCAAAGAAAAAAGTGTGATAATATGTGCAGATGCACTGCAGCGATTGTGTGATCAGGGTGTAAGAAAATATAAACTCGTGATTGAATGTGATTGTGAAAGATTATGTATGTCTTATTTGTTGCCGCGTGGGTTGTCTATGTTACCTATCCTATCAACCTTTTCTTCCTGTCCTTTGTTGTGTTTGCGTGGCGCACTTGTCCAAAAAAACGGCTCGAACAAATTGTGCTTTTAAACGTCAGAAAACGCTTTCAGAAGAGCTGAGATTATTCAAAAAGTGATGTTTAAGAAAAATTGATAGAACATGTGGTAAGAAGTCGAAAAAATAGAATTTTTGGGGAATTTTTTTTCAACATGGGGATTGTCTACAACATACAGAGTGCAGGCCCCAAGTGGTCCCAAAGATTTTTTTTTGTCCGGTCCGAATTTTTTAAAGTTTTTTTTTTGTTCCATTGAAACTGATTGACAGCCAGTTTCAATGGAACTAACAAAGACAATTGAGTCATTTCATTTTTGAGATGGAAACATTTTGGAAAAATATTTTTGATGGGCCAAGCAACATTCAAGCAGTGAATTACGAGTGATTGTCACATGAACTGTGGGGCACACGTCAAGGCCGTCATTAAAACTGGAACACAAAGGACATTCAAGAATAAACGTCGGCTTGAAGTAAGATTAGAGTCTCGTTAATGAAAAAAATGTTTACATATTTGAAGAAGAATGATAAACTTATCTAGGTTGTCCACAATTGATGATATATAACCACATAGAGGAAGTTGGTAAAATGTCAATATGGACTGTTTGGAATCATTTACATTTTATTTTAGGAGACAAAATAAAAAGGAGAACTGTTTATAATCATTAAGCTTCTTCTAAAAAGCGATTATGTTAATTTTTGCTGGAAAAATTGTATTCTAAATACGCTCTCCATGTAACTTGTTTGTTTTGCGTAACATAATGAACACATCATATTAGAAGGTTTTACATTTCTTGCCAAATTCAGAAGCATTAAGGTGATTACAAAGAAAAATAGGTAATAGGAAAATACCTTTGATTTTATTTATGTTAACGAAAGCACTAAGCATTTACATTTGTAAAATTGTACAATCAGAACCTAGCAACAAAAAATTTAGAAAACTAATATTGTCATGATTACCCAAGTGGAACCACCTGGGGTAATCATCTGACGCGCGGGAATGCGCTTCCTGATTGGTTTATGTTCCCTTTTTAAGCACGCTACGCCGAGACCTGGTTGTCTGAGGATTACTTCTGTACCCCGTATGACTCTCCCGATTACATGTGCCTTCTTGTTTACCTGATTCTGCCTGCCTGCCTCCGATCCGACCTGCTTCCGTCCCACGCTACGATCTTCTCTTCAGTCCCGGTAAACTCGACCTGCTTCTGTCAAACGCTACGATCTTCTCTCCAGTCCTGGTAAACTCGACCTGCCTCCGTCCCACGCTACGATTGGCTACGTCTTCCGAAGTTGTCTTCACGGCGTTGCTGCTGCTGACGTTCAACGGTCATCGCGTCTCCCGCTAACCCTTACACTTCCCCAAATAAAGAATTGTACGAATGCTCTGGGGTCTCCTGCTCTGTTCTGGTCCTCGTGACAGAATCCTCAGACCAGAATGGACCCCGCGTTCGTACATCTGCCCCCTGACGACTATGAAAGCCAGAACCAGCAGCCCAATCCCCCTTTAGAATGTGCAGTTCGGCAAGTCATTTCCGACGTGGCGAAATTGGCTAAGCAAGTGAGTCAGTTACGGCTCGAGTGGGATCAGTTAGGTCGGGACTGGTCCTATCTCTCCAAAGTAATGACCCATCAAGCCACTTCATCGGCGCCCAACACTGACAGGCCACCTTCGACCTTTCCCAGTTCATTCAGCGCAGGATTCGCTGAGCCGCGAGTGGGCGCGCCAGAAAAGTTTGGGGGAGATCCCGCTCAGATCCGCCCATTCATAGTAAATTGTAGATTAATATTTGATCTCCAGCCCCGCAATTTTGCTACGGAAGCAGCTAAGGTAGCGTTTGCCATTAATCACCTCACGGGAAGAGCGCGTCTTTGGGGAACGGCCGCCTACGAGAGAGGTGCTACGGCGTGCAAGTCATTCAACCTCTTGGCTCAAGAGCTGATTAAGGTCTTTGACTCTGGTTCCTCATCGGTCGACGCCGCCCGTTCGATCATGAACATCCGCCAGGGGAGACGTTCCATTGCCGACTATGCTGTCGACTTTCGTACGCTAGCAGCACAAAGTGATTGGAATGAAGAGGCGCTGGTCGACGCCTACCTCCACAGTTTGTCCGGTTATCTCAAGGATGAATTAGTCTCCCACGCTCCTCCGGCAACACTTGACGAAGCTATTGACTTGACCGCCCGGATCGACCGTAGAGTTCAGGCGAGACGCCGAGAGAGGGAGGGTCCCAGCCAGTCCGTCACCAGGCAAGTTCAAGAAGCTAATAATGTACCCAGCCCCATCGTAGAAAGGATGGAGGTGGACCAGGTCCCGGTCATCCCCATCGAAGAAAGGATGGAGGTGGACCGGGTCTCTCTTTCCCCCGAGGAACGCCGGCGAAGGTTTGTTATTCAATTATGTTTATACTGCGGTGGCAAGGGACATCGCGTGGCCACCTGTCCGGTAAAAGGCCAACGCTCGTCGGACGTACGGGGCGTCCGATTGAACTCAGTCCTTGTATCTGCTCCCAAAGACGCTAGACCCGTTATCCAGGCTTCTCTCTTCCTCCCCGATTCTACGCAGACATTCCCGGCCCTGATTGACTCTGGCGCTGAGGTAAATATCCTTGATCTGTCCCTCGCACGCAAAATGGGGATACCTGTTAAACCCCTTCCTAATCCGGTATCTGCTCGGGCTTTAGATGGTCACCTGTTAGGCACAGTGTCTCAAATAACTGAACCCATAGAATTACAGTTGTCTGGAAATCACCGAGAGAAGATCCGATTCCATTTACTTCACTCCCCGAGCCAACCCCTCGTTCTGGGTCATCCATGGTTGGTCCAACACAACCCCCATTTCGACTGGCGCACTGGGTCGATACTGGAATGGGGCATGGACTGTCACCAAACCTGTATGCGAGCCGCTCCTTACCCGGGTCACTCTACTTCCACAAGAGCTTCACCCAATCTGTCCAAGGTCCCAGTTCGTTACAACCACCTACGGGAAGTCTTCAGTAAAGCTAAGGCCTCTTCCCTGCCACCCAATCGGCCTTATGACTGCGCAATGACTCCCATGCCTGCCTGTTCGACTCCCTTGCCTGCCTGTCCGACTCCGCGGCCTGCCAGTCCCACTCCGACTCCGACTCTCCGGCCTGCCAGTCCGACTCCGCTGCCTGCCACTCCGACTCTGCTGCCTGCCAGTCCGTCTTCGACTCTCCGGCCTGTCTGTTCGACTCTCTGGCCTGCCAGTCCGACTCCGCTGCCGGCCCTGATTCTTCCTGTTCTGATTCTGTCCTTTCTGCCTGCTCTGTTTGCCGGTTCTGATTCTGCCTGTCCTGTTTTTGCCGGTTCTGATTCTGCCTGTCCTGTCTGAATCGCCGGTCCTGATTCTTCCTGTTTGCCCTCCGGACCCACCCTCTGCCGCCCCTTCGGATGCTGATGAGGGGGCTTCCCTCCATTCGGAGAGATTCTGAGAGGTACTGTGCTGTTACATAGTTCCCCGATTACCTGTGTTTCCCTGTGACGTGTCTTGGATTAAAAATTTTTTTTTCCTGGGGGACTTCTGGAGCCGTCCCTTGAGGGGGGGATTCTGTCATGATTACCCAAGTGGAGCCACCTGGGGTAATCATCTGACGCGCGGGAATGCGCTTCCTGATTGGTTTATGTTCCCTTTTTAAGCACGCTACGCCGAGACCTGGTTGTCTGAGGATTACTTCTGTACCCCGTATGACTCTCACGATTACATGTGCCTTCTTGTTTACCTGATTCTGCCTGCCTGCCTCCGATCCGACCTGCTTCCGTCCCACGCTACGATCTTCTCTTCAGTCCCGGTATACTCGACCTGCTTCCGTCCCACGCTACGATCTTCTCTCCAGTCCTGGTAAACCCGACCTGCCTCCGTCCCACGCTACGATTGGCTACGTCTTCCGAAGTTGTCTTCACGGCGTTGCTGCTGCTGACGTTCGACGGTCATCGCGTCTCCCGCTAACCCTTACACTTCCCCAAATAAAGAATTGTACGAATGCTCTGGGGTCTCCTGCTCTGTTCTGGTCCTCGTGAAAAATATGATGTACTGGAGGAGATGCTGGGATTTAAGTAAACATCTACATTGAAATTTTTAATGAAAACATGGCATGCAGCAAGGTTATACACAAAACCTCAGAGTAAACATGAGATAATAAGAGATGAAGAGTATCAAGATAAACAAGTGAGGAAGAAAATGTTTACAAAAGTAATGCTTAAAGATTGGCTTAAAATGATAATGGTCTGCATTTATATAGCGGTTTTCAAGTAATGAATAATTTCTGATTAAAAAACAAAAACGAAGAGTGAATCATAACAATAGTAAATTAAAAGCATTTATTTGGCGAGTTCATGATTTAACTCGTGGGTTAATTCCAATGATGATGATAGTTAAGCAATTCAGTGACTGAAACAGTGCAATTAGCCAAATTTGAGATTTAGAGACTGACAATTTTGAAAAAGAAATTGTTTAGACTGTATTTATTTGATTTAGAATCTTGTGATCTGGTATTTGTCGAGTCCGCCGAGGATGATAAAGTCTGGGGCCTAGTGAGTGGGAAATTTGTGCAAGTCCCTATTAGACTTATCAAAGAAAGATTTAATGTCACATGTCATGTTTTAATCTTCACAAGAAAGTGAATGGCGCAAGCGAACACATACTTACTAACCAACTAACACTGAACATTTTTTTCAGTGTCAAATTAATGAGCGATCAAAGAAGAACTCCTTGATATTGTGCCAGTAAAAGACAACCCGTTGCATAGATGTGATAGAAGCAATGATGGCTGCGTTTGCAAAATCAAATCTACCCAAACCGAAACTACAATAGTTACGGATGGAGCCCTAGCCAGGATCGGATCCATGAACGGGCTTGTGGGGCTGTGCAAAGCTGATCAAACATTTCCAGACTTTTGGGATTTCCACTGCATCATCCACAGGGAGCGACTCGTGTCTAAATCACTAAATTTTGACAACGTCATGAAACCTGTGATGGAAATCGTCAACTTAATCTGCACACATGCGCTAAACCACAGGCAATTCAGGAATCTCATTGCTGAGCTGGACCAAGGGCTTCCAGGTGACCTGCTGCTGGATTGCACTGTGAGGTGGCTGTCAAAAAGCCAGGTATTCTCTGGCTTCTTTGAGCTTTTGGATGCAGTGAAACTGTTCATGGAGGAGAAGGACAAGGACTATCCCGAGCTCTCAGACCTCAAGTCGATTATGGATCTGGCATTTTTAGTCGACATTGTATGCCACCTGAACAGACTGAACCTTACCCTGCAGGGTAAATTCAAAATGCTGCCTGACCTGATGCAAAGTGTGTTTGCATTTGTTAATAAACTAAATCTGGAATGGATGTATGCAGCGGTGAGGGTGACAGATGAAAATTCACGAGGCAGGTAGAAAGGCCTACACCTCAAGGTCAAATGTTCCAGATCAGGGGTACATCCTCTAGAAACAATCCTGACATCTGTACACCACTGATTATTGATCAGAAAGCACACACCCCCTCCTTGAGATTTTCCAGTAATGATATTATCCATATCCTGTCTGAAGAATGTAAATCCTGGGGGCTGGTAGAGAGAATCAGGATGATGAGATTGCAACCACGTCTCCGTAAAACAAAGCACATTACAATCACGGAAGTCGCGGAGGTTAGCCAGACGTTGAAACAACTCGTCGGTCTTATTATACAGGCGCTGAACGTTAGCCAACACGATGCTTGGAACAGGTGCATTATACTTCCGACGACGAGATCTCACCAAATGGCCACCTCTACTCCCACGTTTCCGCTTCTTAGGCTTGGGTTGATTTGATTTTGAATTCGAATTAATCCACTCAAGAATTCCGCTGATTTCGTCCGAGTTTGGTGGCGAATTTGACACACTGGCAGCAGGACGTAATGCCAATAATCCTTCTCTTGAATATTGCACTAAAGTAGAAAACGTAAACGTAACGGTAAAAAGATGCGATAAAAAACAGTGTAGAACAGTGCTCACAATGTTAACTGTTGAAAATTATTGATATTATCATGTTGGTGTGGTTATTTTCATCAAATCTAGCCGAGTAGAGATCTGTGCATGCGTGCTACATGGTTAGAAGATTGTTTTTTTTAATGTGTACCCATGTGTATACTGTGGCTTTTTAGTAACAAAGAAAAAAAACAATCGTCTTGCCCCCGTCGACAACTATGATGTGGCTCTTTGTAGTAACACAGACGAAAAATTGGCTCCTAGTCGCTGAATGGTTGGCCACCCCTGGTGTAGTGCAACCAAAAAATTATTTTGGCTTCATGGCTTGCGTGTTTGTTGGACGAACAACTTGTCTTTTTTCATCTGCCCTGCTTGCACCGACCTTCGGAGACATAATTAGGGGCTAAAACACCCGTATGCCGCTCAGCATCGCACCCTAGCGTACCGGCGTTTGAACTCCGATTTTCTGACCGAACAGCGAAGCAAGAATTTCTCGAAATTTTTGGTTGAACACCAATTTGTCCGAACTGAGAGGCGTTCGAAAACCGAGGTTCCACTGTAATTTGAAATGGCGGACTTAATATATAATAAGTTTGTCTCACTTATTGGAACATCACAAGAGTTCTTGGACATTGTTTAAACAGTAAAATGGCTGAAATACCTTGTAATATCATAAACCAAAGTGTGGATACACACAATTTAAGAGCAAGCACAATTAAGAGCAGGTTTTTCCAATGTGGTGCCCCCTAAGGACAGTTGAGGTGTCCGCAAACCTCTTCTGGAAATAGCTTATTAAGCCAGGTCATTGTCATTTTCTCGTGAAATTTTTTTTTTTTTTTAGTGTTCGATTAATTCTATTTAACCCCATCTATCTATCTATCTATCTATCTATCTATCTATCTATCTATCTATCTATCTATCTATCTATCTATCTATCTATCTATCTATCTATCTATCTATCTATCTATCTATCTATCTATCTATCTATCTATCTATCTATCTATCTATCTATCTATCTATCTATCTAGGTCATATCCCTCAAGAGGGGTGACCAACAGCAAGACAAACACGTTTACAAAAACAAAGAAAATAAAAAGGAAAAAGTAGCATAAAACACATTGGCCAACCCAAATGTCCAAACAAGTTAAGCACCTCGGCACCCAAGTCGGTCATGCTTTCGTCCCTCCAGATGAAACGGGACACAAGAAAGCGGCCGTGACACTCGGGTCAGCGTAACACAACACACTCTTCTGTTCAAAAGCAGGGCCCGACAGCTTTCACTGGTTTACCCCTGCCGCATCATACAGGTGCCCTGCCCATCCCTTAGAACACGTCTAAAACATCCCGCTATCCGTTTGCAACACCTCTCCACTCATTCCTATCACTGACACTTATCACTATCACTCATTCCTATCATCTATTTAACTTCTCAATAGTTAACCTGGTAATGACATTGTTACAATTTGGACTGCGCTAAATCAAATCTACTGGACTGTCTCAGAAAATTAGAATATTGTGATAAAGTTCTTTATTTTCTGTAATGCAATTAAAAAAACAAAAATGTCATACATTCTGGATTCATTACACATCAGCTGAACTATTTCAAGCCTTTTATTATTTGAATATTGCTGAATTTGGCTTACAGCTTAAGAAAACTCAAAAATCCTATCTCAAAATATTAGAATATCATGAAAAAGTATACAAGTAGGCTATTCAACTAATCACCTGAATCATCTAATTAACTCGAAACACCTTGCGAGGGTTTCCTGAGCCTTAAAAACACTCAGCTTGGTTCAGTAAACTAAATCACTGCTGATCTGACTGCTGTCCAGAGGACCATCGTTGATACCCTCCATCAGGAGGGTAAGACTCAAAAAGAAATTTCTCAAAGAGCAGGCTGTTCACAGAGTGCAGTTTCAAAGCATATCCACAAAAAGTCTGTTGGAAGGGAAAAATGTGGCCAGAAACGCTGCACAACCAAGAGAGATGACCGCAGCCTTAACAAAATTGTGAAGAAGAGCCGCTTCCAGAATTTGAGGGAGCTTCAAAGACTGTGGGCTGAAGCTGGAGTCCAGGTATCAAAAGCCACAGTTCACAGACGTGTCCGGGAAATGGGCTACAATAGCCGTATTCCCATGGTCAAGCCACTTCTGAACTCAAGACAACGGAAGAAGCGTCTGACTTGGGCTATGGAGAAGAAGCACTGGACAGTTGCAGAGTGGTCCAAAGTCCTCTTTTCAGACGAAAGCAAGTTTTGCATTTCATTTGGAAGTCAAGGCGCCAGAGTCTGGAGAAAGGCTGGAGAAGAGCAAAATCCAAGTTGCTTGAAATCCAGTGTGAAGTTCCCACAGTCAGCAATGGTTTGGGGAGCCATGTCAGCTGCTGGTGTTGGTCCACTGTGTTTCATCAAGTCCAGAGTAAATGCAACTGTGTACCAAGAGATTTTAGAGCACTGCATGCTTCCATCTGCTGAAAAGCTCTATGGAGATGAGGATTCCATTTTCCAGCATGATCTGGCACTTGCCCACAGTGCCAAAACCACCAGTAACTGGTGCACTGACCATGGCATCACTGTCCTTGATTGGCCTGCTAATTCCCCTGACCTGAACCCCATCGAGAATTTGTGGGGTATAGTTAAGAAGAAGATGAAAGACACCAGACCTACAAATGCAAATGAGCTGAAGGCCGCTATCGAAGCATCCTGGGCATCAATAACACCTCAGCAATGCCACAGGCTGATTGCCTCCATGCCACGCCGGATTGATGCAGTAATCCGTGCAAAAGGATTCCCAACCAAGTACTGAGTGCATCAATGGACATTTTCAAATGTTTGATTTAGTTTTGCTGTTATAAAATTATTTTTTTACTTGGTCTGAGGAAGTATTCTAATATTTTGAGATAGGATTTTTGAGTTTTTTTCAGCTGTAAGCCAAAATCAGCAATATTCAAATAATAAAAGGCTTGAAATAGTTCAGTCGATGTGTAATGAATCCAGAATGTATGACATTTTTGTTTTTTTAATTGCATTACAGAAAATAAAGAACTTTATCACAATATTCTAATTTTCTGAGACAGTCCAGTATATCGCGATGTGACATGGCCTACTGTTATTTTGTCATCACAAGAAACAGCTTTTTTTCAAAGATTTATTGTTTAAGGTTGTTATTTAAGTGATGGACTGTTTGACCAACAATGAGTGTCACAGTTTGGGTTTTAACAGCGCTGGCCAATCAGAGGCATTGTTTAATAGCACGGCCAATACAGCCGGGGACAGGTTTGCATGCAATGTGTGCGTGACTTTGATAGGTTGGTGTTGGCTTTCACAGGGAAACAGCTCTTCCACAACTTTACATTGTAAAGTCATTCATCAATTAAATGGGACTCTGAGGCAAGTCAGGAATGTGCAAAAAAAACTGGTCCACAGCAGGTGCTCCGTGCATTGTTATTGAGTCGGAAGGGAAAGCAAACAGCTAGGCTAACAACTCTCAAGCCACCACGGCCCAACATGGCTAGTCACAACGCCAGATCCATTACCCATGAAATGGATGAAATGGAGCAACAATTCAAAGAAAACGTGATTTCTTTCTGCACACATTTCTTTTGTCATTACATGATATTGTTAGTAGCACATCGCCCCTGTCCATGGCAAATATCTGCCTTTTGGCACGTTTGGCTGAAAAAAAAACCTCAAGCATGATTGGGATGTAATGTCTGCTAGTTACTGGCATTTCTACATTAAGTTACTCCCTTGGTGACATCCCACCTAACCCCTTGAATGTGAATTAAACCCACAACCATGTGAGTGTAGCTAAGGAATCATATCAATTAAGCTACTAATGTTTTTAGGTTCAAACCAGAACTCTAAACCTTAACTTGGCTCCAACCAAAACCCTTGTCAAAAATTTGTACTGCCTTGACTGGGAATGATTGAACCCACAACCATCCATCCATCCACTATCTGCACTGCTTATCCTCTGTAGGGTCGCTGGAGCCCATCCCAGCCATCTCAGGGCATTGGGCAGGGGACACCCTGAACTGGTTGCCAGCCAGTCACAGGGCACATAGAGACAGACAACTCACTTGCTCATTCACACCTAGGGACAATTTGGACTGGCCAATTAACCTGACAAGCATGGTTTTGGAATGTGGGATGAAACCGGAGTGCCCGGAGGAATCTCACGCAAGCACGGGAAGAACATGCAAACTCCACACTGGAAGGTTCAATCTCTTGACCTCAGTACTGTGCCGCACACGCGCTATCCACTGCACCACCTTGCTCCCGAACCTACAACCAAGTGAGTGTATTACAGGATTATTATCAATTGAGTTACCAGTACCTTTACATATAAAAACCAAACCTCCAAACCTAATCCGTGCTCCAACCAAAACCTTACATGTAGACTGGGGATTTAACCAACAACCATATGAATGTAATTCTTGACATTTAGCACCTGAGCTGTTACCAATTCAAGGTGGAACTCTATACTTATCTGTGTCCCCAGCCAAGCCATAACCCTAGCTACAGCTAAAACTCTTATTACTGAATTTCCACTGCCCTGACTGAGGATTGAACCAACAACTATGTGGTTGGTGAGGCAGAATTCTTACCATTTGAGCTACCAGTGCCTTCATAAATTTCTACCAGAACTCCAAACCTAACACTGGCTCCAAACAAAACCCCCCAAAAAGCACATTTTAGATTTTGCACTGCCTAGACAGGGAATTTGACTCACAACCATGTGAGTGTAATAGACAAGTCTTACCATTTGAGCTCCGAGTGCTGTTACAAATTCAAACCAGGCTTCTAAACCAAACCCTGGCTCCAACCAAAATACTTACTATTGAAAAGATATTGACTGGGGATTGAACTCACAACACTGTGAAAATAATATAGGAAATGTAACATTTAAATAACCAGTGCTGCTACTGATTCTAACCAGAACTCTGAATTTAATCCTGGCTCCAACCAAACCCCCGGTTACAGCCAAATCCATAATTCATATTGTCCTGCCTGGGGATTGAAGCTTCAATCATGTAATTGTCATTATTATTGGTCTGTAGTTGTAGTAGTTAAATGATGAGTATCTTTTGAGCTATCAGTGCTCTTACATTTTCAAACAGAATTCTAAATCTAACCTGGCTCCAACCAAAATACCATTTGTATATTTGATACTTCTTTGACTGGGTAACGAACCCACAATCATGTGTAATATAGGATTCTGTAAAGTGGGCTTAAACGTATATGCTCAAAAGTGTGTATTTCTAATCAGTTGGCCCTTTTTGGCATCTCCTAGTTTTCTTGTCTTTGTTTAAAAGTGTACCGTCCCAGCGGGGAGGGTCGGAGGGAGTTTCTTTTCTTGTTTTTTGTCTCAGTACTATTCCACCCTTTGTGACTTCAATAAAATACAGCGCAGTGGGGGAAGGTTTTTAGAAGGGGTGTGGCCGGCGAGACGAAAGGAACCACCTTCTCCAACTGCAGTTGTCTAGAAAACTTAAAAAGTCTTTGCCTGAGTTTCCTTCTACGATTAGTCAATACTTTTTAGCTTTCCCACACCTAAGTGGTCACTTAAGATCCAACATTTTTTGGTGCCGAAACCCGGGAATCACATCTTGGGCGGATGGCCGTCACGGAACAAAGGACGCCAAAGAAAGCTGACGTCAGCGCTTTGAAGAAGCGGGCCTCCGAATTCTTGCTTCGTCCGTCCGCTTGGAGACGATTTTCCAACAAACCAGGCGAAAGTAGAGGCATCAGGTATTTGTACCTAAAATAGTTTCACACCAGCATTTTTAACATTAAAATTGATGAGGAAAATAAGGATACGAGTCAGACGTTAAAGAAGGAAAAAAAGAGGTGAATGGGATCAGTGCGCGCAAGAGTCAGCGGACTCGACCGTTTAAAATAAAATCGCGTTGTCCAAGGAGTCATATGAAAAAAAAGAATTAGGCCATGACTCATTTAGAAACAAGAGTTTCTCGGGGCGGATAACGCGGCGTGTAAATTAAAGGTTCTCGCGGTACGTATAAAACCGGACTCCGTTCGTTGGAGTAGAATTGAAAGACAAAGGATCCCCTCGCGAAATAATGACTAAATGATGACTCATGTATTGGCTCCTAATATTTGTTTTTTTTCTTTTATGGTAGTTAAACAAAATCAATAAAACGAAATTGAGCTCTTTATTTTAATCAAAGAAAAAAGTGTGATAATATGTGCAGATGCACTGCAGCGATTGTGTGATCAGGGTGTAAGAAAATATAAACTCGTGATTGAATGTGATTGTGAAAGATTATGTATGTCTTATTTGTTGCCGCGTGGGTTGTCTATGTTACCTATCCTATCAACCTTTTCTTCCTGTCCTTTGTTGTGTTTGCGTGGCGCACTTGTCCAAAAAAACGGCTCGAACAAATTGTGCTTTTAAACGTCAGAAAACGCTTTCAGAAGAGCTGAGATTATTCAAAAAGTGATGTTTAAGAAAAATTGATAGAACATGTGGTAAGAAGTCGAAAAAATAGAATTTTTGGGGAATTTTTTTTCAACATGGGGATTGTCTACAACATACAGAGTGCAGGCCCCAAGTGGTCCCAAAGATTTTTTTTTGTCCGGTCCGAATTTTTTAAAGTTTTTTTTTTGTTCCATTGAAACTGATTGACAGCCAGTTTCAATGGAACTAACAAAGACAATTGAGTCATTTCATTTTTGAGATGGAAACATTTTGGAAAAATATTTTTGATGGGCCAAGCAACATTCAAGCAGTGAATTACGAGTGATTGTCACATGAACTGTGGGGCACACGTCAAGGCCGTCATTAAAACTGGAACACAAAGGACATTCAAGAATAAACGTCGGCTTGAAGTAAGATTAGAGTCTCGTTAATGAAAAAAATGTTTACATATTTGAAGAAGAATGATAAACTTATCTAGGTTGTCCACAATTGATGATATATAACCACATAGAGGAAGTTGGTAAAATGTCAATATGGACTGTTTGGAATCATTTACATTTTATTTTAGGAGACAAAATAAAAAGGAGAACTGTTTATAATCATTAAGCTTCTTCTAAAAAGCGATTATGTTAATTTTTGCTGGAAAAATTGTATTCTAAATACGCTCTCCATGTAACTTGTTTGTTTTGCGTAACATAATGAACACATCATATTAGAAGGTTTTACATTTCTTGCCAAATTCAGAAGCATTAAGGTGATTACAAAGAAAAATAGGTAATAGGAAAATACCTTTGATTTTATTTATGTTAACGAAAGCACTAAGCATTTACATTTGTAAAATTGTACAATCAGAACCTAGCAACAAAAAATTTAGAAAACTAATATTGTCATGATTACCCAAGTGGAACCACCTGGGGTAATCATCTGACGCGCGGGAATGCGCTTCCTGATTGGTTTATGTTCCCTTTTTAAGCACGCTACGCCGAGACCTGGTTGTCTGAGGATTACTTCTGTACCCCGTATGACTCTCCCGATTACATGTGCCTTCTTGTTTACCTGATTCTGCCTGCCTGCCTCCGATCCGACCTGCTTCCGTCCCACGCTACGATCTTCTCTTCAGTCCCGGTAAACTCGACCTGCTTCTGTCAAACGCTACGATCTTCTCTCCAGTCCTGGTAAACTCGACCTGCCTCCGTCCCACGCTACGATTGGCTACGTCTTCCGAAGTTGTCTTCACGGCGTTGCTGCTGCTGACGTTCAACGGTCATCGCGTCTCCCGCTAACCCTTACACTTCCCCAAATAAAGAATTGTACGAATGCTCTGGGGTCTCCTGCTCTGTTCTGGTCCTCGTGACAGAATCCTCAGACCAGAATGGACCCCGCGTTCGTACATCTGCCCCCTGACGACTATGAAAGCCAGAACCAGCAGCCCAATCCCCCTTTAGAATGTGCAGTTCGGCAAGTCATTTCCGACGTGGCGAAATTGGCTAAGCAAGTGAGTCAGTTACGGCTCGAGTGGGATCAGTTAGGTCGGGACTGGTCCTATCTCTCCAAAGTAATGACCCATCAAGCCACTTCATCGGCGCCCAACACTGACAGGCCACCTTCGACCTTTCCCAGTTCATTCAGCGCAGGATTCGCTGAGCCGCGAGTGGGCGCGCCAGAAAAGTTTGGGGGAGATCCCGCTCAGATCCGCCCATTCATAGTAAATTGTAGATTAATATTTGATCTCCAGCCCCGCAATTTTGCTACGGAAGCAGCTAAGGTAGCGTTTGCCATTAATCACCTCACGGGAAGAGCGCGTCTTTGGGGAACGGCCGCCTACGAGAGAGGTGCTACGGCGTGCAAGTCATTCAACCTCTTGGCTCAAGAGCTGATTAAGGTCTTTGACTCTGGTTCCTCATCGGTCGACGCCGCCCGTTCGATCATGAACATCCGCCAGGGGAGACGTTCCATTGCCGACTATGCTGTCGACTTTCGTACGCTAGCAGCACAAAGTGATTGGAATGAAGAGGCGCTGGTCGACGCCTACCTCCACAGTTTGTCCGGTTATCTCAAGGATGAATTAGTCTCCCACGCTCCTCCGGCAACACTTGACGAAGCTATTGACTTGACCGCCCGGATCGACCGTAGAGTTCAGGCGAGACGCCGAGAGAGGGAGGGTCCCAGCCAGTCCGTCACCAGGCAAGTTCAAGAAGCTAATAATGTACCCAGCCCCATCGTAGAAAGGATGGAGGTGGACCAGGTCCCGGTCATCCCCATCGAAGAAAGGATGGAGGTGGACCGGGTCTCTCTTTCCCCCGAGGAACGCCGGCGAAGGTTTGTTATTCAATTATGTTTATACTGCGGTGGCAAGGGACATCGCGTGGCCACCTGTCCGGTAAAAGGCCAACGCTCGTCGGACGTACGGGGCGTCCGATTGAACTCAGTCCTTGTATCTGCTCCCAAAGACGCTAGACCCGTTATCCAGGCTTCTCTCTTCCTCCCCGATTCTACGCAGACATTCCCGGCCCTGATTGACTCTGGCGCTGAGGTAAATATCCTTGATCTGTCCCTCGCACGCAAAATGGGGATACCTGTTAAACCCCTTCCTAATCCGGTATCTGCTCGGGCTTTAGATGGTCACCTGTTAGGCACAGTGTCTCAAATAACTGAACCCATAGAATTACAGTTGTCTGGAAATCACCGAGAGAAGATCCGATTCCATTTACTTCACTCCCCGAGCCAACCCCTCGTTCTGGGTCATCCATGGTTGGTCCAACACAACCCCCATTTCGACTGGCGCACTGGGTCGATACTGGAATGGGGCATGGACTGTCACCAAACCTGTATGCGAGCCGCTCCTTACCCGGGTCACTCTACTTCCACAAGAGCTTCACCCAATCTGTCCAAGGTCCCAGTTCGTTACAACCACCTACGGGAAGTCTTCAGTAAAGCTAAGGCCTCTTCCCTGCCACCCAATCGGCCTTATGACTGCGCAATGACTCCCATGCCTGCCTGTTCGACTCCCTTGCCTGCCTGTCCGACTCCGCGGCCTGCCAGTCCCACTCCGACTCCGACTCTCCGGCCTGCCAGTCCGACTCCGCTGCCTGCCACTCCGACTCTGCTGCCTGCCAGTCCGTCTTCGACTCTCCGGCCTGTCTGTTCGACTCTCTGGCCTGCCAGTCCGACTCCGCTGCCGGCCCTGATTCTTCCTGTTCTGATTCTGTCCTTTCTGCCTGCTCTGTTTGCCGGTTCTGATTCTGCCTGTCCTGTTTTTGCCGGTTCTGATTCTGCCTGTCCTGTCTGAATCGCCGGTCCTGATTCTTCCTGTTTGCCCTCCGGACCCACCCTCTGCCGCCCCTTCGGATGCTGATGAGGGGGCTTCCCTCCATTCGGAGAGATTCTGAGAGGTACTGTGCTGTTACATAGTTCCCCGATTACCTGTGTTTCCCTGTGACGTGTCTTGGATTAAAAAAATTTTTTTCCTGGGGGACTTCTGGAGCCGTCCCTTGAGGGGGGGATTCTGTCATGATTACCCAAGTGGAGCCACCTGGGGTAATCATCTGACGCGCGGGAATGCGCTTCCTGATTGGTTTATGTTCCCTTTTTAAGCACGCTACGCCGAGACCTGGTTGTCTGAGGATTACTTCTGTACCCCGTATGACTCTCACGATTACATGTGCCTTCTTGTTTACCTGATTCTGCCTGCCTGCCTCCGATCCGACCTGCTTCCGTCCCACGCTACGATCTTCTCTTCAGTCCCGGTATACTCGACCTGCTTCCGTCCCACGCTACGATCTTCTCTCCAGTCCTGGTAAACCCGACCTGCCTCCGTCCCACGCTACGATTGGCTACGTCTTCCGAAGTTGTCTTCACGGCGTTGCTGCTGCTGACGTTCGACGGTCATCGCGTCTCCCGCTAACCCTTACACTTCCCCAAATAAAGAATTGTACGAATGCTCTGGGGTCTCCTGCTCTGTTCTGGTCCTCGTGAAAAATATGATGTACTGGAGGAGATGCTGGGATTTAAGTAAACATCTACATTGAAATTTTTAATGAAAACATGGCATGCAGCAAGGTTATACACAAAACCTCAGAGTAAACATGAGATAATAAGAGATGAAGAGTATCAAGATAAACAAGTGAGGAAGAAAATGTTTACAAAAGTAATGCTTAAAGATTGGCTTAAAATGATAATGGTCTGCATTTATATAGCGGTTTTCAAGTAATTAATAATTTCTGATTAAAAAACAAAAACGAAGAGTGAATCATAACAATAGTAAATTAAAAGCATTTATTTGGCGAGTTCATGATTTAACTCGTGGGTTAATTCCAATGATGATGATAGTTAAGCAATTCAGTGACTGAAACAGTGCAATTAGCCAAATTTGAGATTTAGAGACTGACAATTTTGAAAAAGAAATTGTTTAGACTGTATTTATTTGATTTAGAATCTTGTGATCTGGTATTTGTCGAGTCCGCCGAGGATGATAAAGTCTGGGGCCTAGTGAGTGGGAAATTTGTGCAAGTCCCTATTAGACTTATCAAAGAAAGATTTAATGTCACATGTCATGTTTTAATCTTCACAAGAAAGTGAATGGCGCAAGCGAACACATACTTACTAACCAACTAACACTGAACATTTTTTTCAGTGTCAAATTAATGAGCGATCAAAGAAGAACTCCTTGATATTGTGCCAGTAAAAGACAACCCGTTGCATAGATGTGATAGAAGCAATGATGGCTGCGTTTGCAAAATCAAATCTACCCAAACCGAAACTACAATAGTTACGGATGGAGCCCTAGCCAGGATCGGATCCATGAACGGGCTTGTGGGGCTGTGCAAAGCTGATCAAACATTTCCAGACTTTTGGGATTTCCACTGCATCATCCACAGGGAGCGACTCGTGTCTAAATCACTAAATTTTGACAACGTCATGAAACCTGTGATGGAAATCGTCAACTTAATCTGCACACATGCGCTAAACCACAGGCAATTCAGGAATCTCATTGCTGAGCTGGACCAAGGGCTTCCAGGTGACCTGCTGCTGGATTGCACTGTGAGGTGGCTGTCAAAAAGCCAGGTATTCTCTGGCTTCTTTGAGCTTTTGGATGCAGTGAAACTGTTCATGGAGGAGAAGGACAAGGACTATCCCGAGCTCTCAGACCTCAAGTCGATTATGGATCTGGCATTTTTAGTCGACATTGTATGCCACCTGAACAGACTGAACCTTACCCTGCAGGGTAAATTCAAAATGCTGCCTGACCTGATGCAAAGTGTGTTTGCATTTGTTAATAAACTAAATCTGTTTAAGGCGAATATTGAAAAGGGAGATTTAACACATTTTCAAACTCTGCTAAAAGCCAGTGAGGAAGTCACCAGCGCCGCCCTTAAAAAGAAGGGACAGATACGCAAAACTGATTGAAAACCTGAAAGCTTTGCGACCCGGTTCTATGATCTAGAACAGAAAATACCACAGATTATGTTCCTTGTCAACCCATTTAATGCGAAGATGGACTGTTTGAAAGCCCCACTCGTAAGAGATGAGGCTGTGGCTGAGTTGGAAATGATTGACCTTTGCGAGGAGGATCGACTGAAAGCTGTTTTAAGAGAAGGTACAGTTAAGTTCTGGAAAAGTAAGCCAATTGAAAAATACCTCAACATCAAACAAGCTGCGCTTAAGATACTGTTCAAGTTTGGGTCAACATACGTCTGTGAGTCTGTGTTTTCCGTCCTGAAACATGTTAAATCAAAGCATTGATCTCTTCTGACACTCATTTAAAAGAATTGCTTAAAGTAGCAGTAACAGAATACAACCCAGATTTGAAGAGGATTGTTCAAGATAAGGATTGCCAGAAGTCCAACTAGGCAGCAAAGTAAGACAAAGATGTTATGCTTGAACTGAGAATTTGTGTGTGGTGTAGTTTAGTTTATTCAACCAATAATCTTCACATAAAAATCATCGGAAATTGTCTCGTTGTCTCGGCTCAGTGAGAATTTTAAAATTTAACAACATTCAACATTCAGGATATAAAACGAAAAACAGAAATTACAATTTACAATTATTGAAAATTCGGACAGCACTCGGGTAAAAACTGTTCGTAAACCTTTTAGTACCCTTGAATGACTTCAAGCGTCTACCGTTCCGTAACAGATGAAAGTGATCATTGCCAGGATGACTCTCTCATCCTTAAGAAAATTTAAGGTACGTTTTAAAACTCTATCATTATACTGGTATATAGATTCCAGGGATGCCCACAATCTTTTCCGCTGTGCGGATTACAGAATTGAACTTCGACAGATCTTTAGAATTTTCTCAGAGTTCAGTGCCCAGCTTAGATCTTCTGAAATGCAAGTCCCGAGAAGTTTGAAATGTTCCACCTGCTCGACTCTTTAACCATTGATAAGTAAAAATTCCTTCTGGTTTTTGTATTTCGTCCGAAAGTCAATAATCATTTCTTTGGTTTTGTCCAAATTCAATATCAAATCATTTCCATTGCACCATTCCACGATGTTATCCCCCTGCCGTCTGTATGCGCTCTCATCATTGTTCATAATGTAACCAGAAACAGTAGTGTCGTCAGCAAATTTAACAACTAGATTATTATCAATGGATTTGCAATCATACGTAAATATGGAATAAAGTCAAGGTGATAAAACACATCCTTGTGGCGTACCGGTGTTTAGAACGAGATCTTTCGAGGTATGATTACCAATTTTCACAACTTGATGACGTTCGAGCAAAAAATCCAAAATCCAATTACAAATCGAAACGGGAAAACTGAGGTCATCACGTAATTTCACATATAATTTAGAGGGTATGATGGTATTAAACGCAGATGAGTAGTCTATAAATAAAATCCTGACATACGAGTTCTTTTTCTCCAAGTGTTCCAAAACCCTATGTAAACAAATGTTCAGCGCATCTTCAACACATCTGTTCGCACGATACGCGAACTGATAATCATCTAGACCGGTCGGTAGTAATGACTTAATATAGTGTAAGATGAAGCCTTCAAATACTTTCATGGGTACTGGCGTCAGTGCTATGGGTCGAAGATCATTCAGGCATGTGACGGTGTTTGACTTGGGAACTGGAACGACGGTAGCTGTTTTGTATACTGCTGGAACTTTGGCAAGGCGGAGTGACCGATTGTAGATGAGGGTGAACACGTGGGCGAGTTGTGCTTCGCAGAACTTGAGGAGCCGCGGTGAAATAGAGTCTGGGCCCGGGGCTTTCCGCTCCCTCAAGCGTTCGAACTTGCACTTGACTTGCCACTCCTCGATAACAAATGGAGGTTCACACTGAGTGTCCGGCACAGAAACGGGTTCACTGGTGTTGGCTTTGTCGAACCTGGCATAAAAGTAATTCAATTTATCTGGTAAAGTAGCGTCATCCGAGTCAGCAGAACGTTTATGACCCTTGTACTGAGTAATGAGGTTCATATTCGCCCAGACGTCCCTAGAGTCGCGCCGTTGCAAATGTTTCCTTGATGCGTGTTTTAAAAGTCCGTTTTGCATCCCTGATGCCCTTCTTCAGGTCAGACTTGGCCTTACGGTATGCAACAGGGTCGGAGTCCTTGGCCCGATGAGCTAAGTCCTTGTCAACAATTTTCCGTCGCACGTCCTTGTTGAACCATTGCTTGTTATTGCCATATTGCGTCACAGTTTTCGTGGAAACACACGCGTCCTCACAGAACTTGATGTACTCCGTGACCGTGTCAGTGAATTCATCCAGACTACTCTGTTGATTGAAAACTGCCCAGTCAGTGTCCTCAAAACAGTCCTGCAACTCGTCAATAGCGGATCTCGACCACACTTTCAAAGTCCTTTGCACCGGTTTTGACCTCTTGAGTTCTTGCTTGTAGGACGGTATCAATAAAACTGTTGAATGGTCCGAGTTTCCAAAGTTGGCTCTCGGGACCGATTTGTAGGCACCCTTGATTGAACAATAGCAGTGATCTAAGGTCTCCTGTCCTCTAGTAGGACATGTCACTTGTTGCCGAAAGTGAGGTAATACAGTTCTAAGGTTAGCCTGATTGAAGTCACCAAGAACAGAGTATCAGGGTCAGAGTTCTCGTACCTGGTTATCACATCATGAAGGTTGTTCATGGCGGAATCAACATTGGCCCTGGAATGGATGTATGCAGCGGTGAGGGTGACAGATGAAAATTCACGAGGCAGGTAGAAAGGCCTACACCTCAAGGTCAAATGTTCCAGATCAGGGGTACATCCTCTAGAAACAATCCTGACATCTGTACACCACTGATTATTGATCAGAAAGCACACACCCCCTCCTTGAGATTTTCCAGTAATGATATTATCCATATCCTGTCTGAAGAATGTAAATCCTGGGGGCTGGTAGAGAGAATCAGGATGATGAGATTGCAACCACGTCTCCGTAAAACAAAGCACATTACAATCACGGAAGTCGCGGAGGTTAGCCAGACGTTGAAACAACTCGTCGGTCTTATTATACAGGCGCTGAACGTTAGCCAACACGATGCTTGGAACAGGTGCATTATACTTCCGACGACGAGATCTCACCAAATGGCCACCTCTACTCCCACGTTTCCGCTTCTTAGGCTTGGGTTGATTTGATTTTGAATTCGAATTAATCCACTCAAGAATTCCGCTGATTTCGTCCGAGTTTGGTGGCGAATTTGACACACTGGCAGCAGGACGTAATGCCAATAATCCTTCTCTTGAATATTGCACTAAAGTAGAAAACGTAAACGTAACGGTAAAAAGATGCGATAAAAAACAGTGTAGAACAGTGCTCACAATGTTAACTGTTGAAAATTATTGATATTATCATGTTGGTGTGGTTATTTTCATCAAATCTAGCCGAGTAGAGATCTGTGCATGCGTGCTACATGGTTAGAAGATTGTTTTTTTTAATGTGTACCCATGTGTATACTGTGGCTTTCCCACACCTAAGTGGTCACTTAAGATCCAACATTTTTTGGTGCCGAAACCCGGGAATCACATCTTGGGCGGATGGCCGTCACGGAACAAAGGACGCCAAAGAAAGCTGACGTCAGCGCTTTGAAGAAGCGGGCCTCCGAATTCTTGCTTCGTCCGTCCGCTTGGAGACGATTTTCCAACAAACCAGGCGAAAGTAGAGGCATCAGGTATTTGTACCTAAAATAGTTTCACACCAGCATTTTTAACATTAAAATTGATGAGGAAAATAAGGATACGAGTCAGACGTTAAAGAAGGAAAAAAAGAGGTGAATGGGATCAGTGCGCGCAAGAGTCAGCGGACTCGACCGTTTAAAATAAAATCGCGTTGTCCAAGGAGTCATATGAAAAAAAAGAATTAGGCCATGACTCATTTAGAAACAAGAGTTTCTCGGGGCGGATAACGCGGCGTGTAAATTAAAGGTTCTCGCGGTACGTATAAAACCGGACTCCGTTCGTTGGAGTAGAATTGAAAGACAAAGGATCCCCTCGCGAAATAATGACTAAATGATGACTCATGTATTGGCTCCTAATATTTGTTTTTTTTCTTTTATGGTAGTTAAACAAAATCAATAAAACGAAATTGAGCTCTTTATTTTAATCAAAGAAAAAAGTGTGATAATATGTGCAGATGCACTGCAGCGATTGTGTGATCAGGGTGTAAGAAAATATAAACTCGTGATTGAATGTGATTGTGAAAGATTATGTATGTCTTATTTGTTGCCGCGTGGGTTGTCTATGTTACCTATCCTATCAACCTTTTCTTCCTGTCCTTTGTTGTGTTTGCGTGGCGCACTTGTCCAAAAAAACGGCTCGAACAAATTGTGCTTTTAAACGTCAGAAAACGCTTTCAGAAGAGCTGAGATTATTCAAAAAGTGATGTTTAAGAAAAATTGATAGAACATGTGGTAAGAAGTCGAAAAAATAGAATTTTTGGGGAATTTTTTTTCAACATGGGGATTGTCTACAACATACAGAGTGCAGGCCCCAAGTGGTCCCAAAGATTTTTTTTTGTCCGGTCCGAATTTTTTAAAGTTTTTTTTTTGTTCCATTGAAACTGATTGACAGCCAGTTTCAATGGAACTAACAAAGACAATTGAGTCATTTCATTTTTGAGATGGAAACATTTTGGAAAAATATTTTTGATGGGCCAAGCAACATTCAAGCAGTGAATTACGAGTGATTGTCACATGAACTGTGGGGCACACGTCAAGGCCGTCATTAAAACTGGAACACAAAGGACATTCAAGAATAAACGTCGGCTTGAAGTAAGATTAGAGTCTCGTTAATGAAAAAAATGTTTACATATTTGAAGAAGAATGATAAACTTATCTAGGTTGTCCACAATTGATGATATATAACCACATAGAGGAAGTTGGTAAAATGTCAATATGGACTGTTTGGAATCATTTACATTTTATTTTAGGAGACAAAATAAAAAGGAGAACTGTTTATAATCATTAAGCTTCTTCTAAAAAGCGATTATGTTAATTTTTGCTGGAAAAATTGTATTCTAAATACGCTCTCCATGTAACTTGTTTGTTTTGCGTAACATAATGAACACATCATATTAGAAGGTTTTACATTTCTTGCCAAATTCAGAAGCATTAAGGTGATTACAAAGAAAAATAGGTAATAGGAAAATACCTTTGATTTTATTTATGTTAACGAAAGCACTAAGCATTTACATTTGTAAAATTGTACAATCAGAACCTAGCAACAAAAAATTTAGAAAACTAATATTGTCATGATTACCCAAGTGGAACCACCTGGGGTAATCATCTGACGCGCGGGAATGCGCTTCCTGATTGGTTTATGTTCCCTTTTTAAGCACGCTACGCCGAGACCTGGTTGTCTGAGGATTACTTCTGTACCCCGTATGACTCTCCCGATTACATGTGCCTTCTTGTTTACCTGATTCTGCCTGCCTGCCTCCGATCCGACCTGCTTCCGTCCCACGCTACGATCTTCTCTTCAGTCCCGGTAAACTCGACCTGCTTCTGTCAAACGCTACGATCTTCTCTCCAGTCCTGGTAAACTCGACCTGCCTCCGTCCCACGCTACGATTGGCTACGTCTTCCGAAGTTGTCTTCACGGCGTTGCTGCTGCTGACGTTCAACGGTCATCGCGTCTCCCGCTAACCCTTACACTTCCCCAAATAAAGAATTGTACGAATGCTCTGGGGTCTCCTGCTCTGTTCTGGTCCTCGTGACAGAATCCTCAGACCAGAATGGACCCCGCGTTCGTACATCTGCCCCCTGACGACTATGAAAGCCAGAACCAGCAGCCCAATCCCCCTTTAGAATGTGCAGTTCGGCAAGTCATTTCCGACGTGGCGAAATTGGCTAAGCAAGTGAGTCAGTTACGGCTCGAGTGGGATCAGTTAGGTCGGGACTGGTCCTATCTCTCCAAAGTAATGACCCATCAAGCCACTTCATCGGCGCCCAACACTGACAGGCCACCTTCGACCTTTCCCAGTTCATTCAGCGCAGGATTCGCTGAGCCGCGAGTGGGCGCGCCAGAAAAGTTTGGGGGAGATCCCGCTCAGATCCGCCCATTCATAGTAAATTGTAGATTAATATTTGATCTCCAGCCCCGCAATTTTGCTACGGAAGCAGCTAAGGTAGCGTTTGCCATTAATCACCTCACGGGAAGAGCGCGTCTTTGGGGAACGGCCGCCTACGAGAGAGGTGCTACGGCGTGCAAGTCATTCAACCTCTTGGCTCAAGAGCTGATTAAGGTCTTTGACTCTGGTTCCTCATCGGTCGACGCCGCCCGTTCGATCATGAACATCCGCCAGGGGAGACGTTCCATTGCCGACTATGCTGTCGACTTTCGTACGCTAGCAGCACAAAGTGATTGGAATGAAGAGGCGCTGGTCGACGCCTACCTCCACAGTTTGTCCGGTTATCTCAAGGATGAATTAGTCTCCCACGCTCCTCCGGCAACACTTGACGAAGCTATTGACTTGACCGCCCGGATCGACCGTAGAGTTCAGGCGAGACGCCGAGAGAGGGAGGGTCCCAGCCAGTCCGTCACCAGGCAAGTTCAAGAAGCTAATAATGTACCCAGCCCCATCGTAGAAAGGATGGAGGTGGACCAGGTCCCGGTCATCCCCATCGAAGAAAGGATGGAGGTGGACCGGGTCTCTCTTTCCCCCGAGGAACGCCGGCGAAGGTTTGTTATTCAATTATGTTTATACTGCGGTGGCAAGGGACATCGCGTGGCCACCTGTCCGGTAAAAGGCCAACGCTCGTCGGACGTACGGGGCGTCCGATTGAACTCAGTCCTTGTATCTGCTCCCAAAGACGCTAGACCCGTTATCCAGGCTTCTCTCTTCCTCCCCGATTCTACGCAGACATTCCCGGCCCTGATTGACTCTGGCGCTGAGGTAAATATCCTTGATCTGTCCCTCGCACGCAAAATGGGGATACCTGTTAAACCCCTTCCTAATCCGGTATCTGCTCGGGCTTTAGATGGTCACCTGTTAGGCACAGTGTCTCAAATAACTGAACCCATAGAATTACAGTTGTCTGGAAATCACCGAGAGAAGATCCGATTCCATTTACTTCACTCCCCGAGCCAACCCCTCGTTCTGGGTCATCCATGGTTGGTCCAACACAACCCCCATTTCGACTGGCGCACTGGGTCGATACTGGAATGGGGCATGGACTGTCACCAAACCTGTATGCGAGCCGCTCCTTACCCGGGTCACTCTACTTCCACAAGAGCTTCACCCAATCTGTCCAAGGTCCCAGTTCGTTACAACCACCTACGGGAAGTCTTCAGTAAAGCTAAGGCCTCTTCCCTGCCACCCAATCGGCCTTATGACTGCGCAATGACTCCCATGCCTGCCTGTTCGACTCCCTTGCCTGCCTGTCCGACTCCGCGGCCTGCCAGTCCCACTCCGACTCCGACTCTCCGGCCTGCCAGTCCGACTCCGCTGCCTGCCACTCCGACTCTGCTGCCTGCCAGTCCGTCTTCGACTCTCCGGCCTGTCTGTTCGACTCTCTGGCCTGCCAGTCCGACTCCGCTGCCGGCCCTGATTCTTCCTGTTCTGATTCTGTCCTTTCTGCCTGCTCTGTTTGCCGGTTCTGATTCTGCCTGTCCTGTTTTTGCCGGTTCTGATTCTGCCTGTCCTGTCTGAATCGCCGGTCCTGATTCTTCCTGTTTGCCCTCCGGACCCACCCTCTGCCGCCCCTTCGGATGCTGATGAGGGGGCTTCCCTCCATTCGGAGAGATTCTGAGAGGTACTGTGCTGTTACATAGTTCCCCGATTACCTGTGTTTCCCTGTGACGTGTCTTGGATTAAAATTTTTTTTTTCCTGGGGGACTTCTGGAGCCGTCCCTTGAGGGGGGGATTCTGTCATGATTACCCAAGTGGAGCCACCTGGGGTAATCATCTGACGCGCGGGAATGCGCTTCCTGATTGGTTTATGTTCCCTTTTTAAGCACGCTACGCCGAGACCTGGTTGTCTGAGGATTACTTCTGTACCCCGTATGACTCTCACGATTACATGTGCCTTCTTGTTTACCTGATTCTGCCTGCCTGCCTCCGATCCGACCTGCTTCCGTCCCACGCTACGATCTTCTCTTCAGTCCCGGTATACTCGACCTGCTTCCGTCCCACGCTACGATCTTCTCTCCAGTCCTGGTAAACCCGACCTGCCTCCGTCCCACGCTACGATTGGCTACGTCTTCCGAAGTTGTCTTCACGGCGTTGCTGCTGCTGACGTTCGACGGTCATCGCGTCTCCCGCTAACCCTTACACTTCCCCAAATAAAGAATTGTACGAATGCTCTGGGGTCTCCTGCTCTGTTCTGGTCCTCGTGAAAAATATGATGTACTGGAGGAGATGCTGGGATTTAAGTAAACATCTACATTGAAATTTTTAATGAAAACATGGCATGCAGCAAGGTTATACACAAAACCTCAGAGTAAACATGAGATAATAAGAGATGAAGAGTATCAAGATAAACAAGTGAGGAAGAAAATGTTTACAAAAGTAATGCTTAAAGATTGGCTTAAAATGATAATGGTCTGCATTTATATAGCGGTTTTCAAGTAATGAATAATTTCTGATTAAAAAACAAAAACGAAGAGTGAATCATAACAATAGTAAATTAAAAGCATTTATTTGGCGAGTTCATGATTTAACTCGTGGGTTAATTCCAATGATGATGATAGTTAAGCAATTCAGTGACTGAAACAGTGCAATTAGCCAAATTTGAGATTTAGAGACTGACAATTTTGAAAAAGAAATTGTTTAGACTGTATTTATTTGATTTAGAATCTTGTGATCTGGTATTTGTCGAGTCCGCCGAGGATGATAAAGTCTGGGGCCTAGTGAGTGGGAAATTTGTGCAAGTCCCTATTAGACTTATCAAAGAAAGATTTAATGTCACATGTCATGTTTTAATCTTCACAAGAAAGTGAATGGCGCAAGCGAACACATACTTACTAACCAACTAACACTGAACATTTTTTTCAGTGTCAAATTAATGAGCGATCAAAGAAGAACTCCTTGATATTGTGCCAGTAAAAGACAACCCGTTGCATAGATGTGATAGAAGCAATGATGGCTGCGTTTGCAAAATCAAATCTACCCAAACCGAAACTACAATAGTTACGGATGGAGCCCTAGCCAGGATCGGATCCATGAACGGGCTTGTGGGGCTGTGCAAAGCTGATCAAACATTTCCAGACTTTTGGGATTTCCACTGCATCATCCACAGGGAGCGACTCGTGTCTAAATCACTAAATTTTGACAATGTCATGAAACCTGTGATGGAAATCGTCAACTTAATCTGCACACATGCGCTAAACCACAGGCAATTCAGGAATCTCATTGCTGAGCTGGACCAAGGGCTTCCAGGTGACCTGCTGCTGGATTGCACTGTGAGGTGGCTGTCAAAAAGCCAGGTATTCTCTGGCTTCTTTGAGCTTTTGGATGCAGTGAAACTGTTCATGGAGGAGAAGGACAAGGACTATCCCGAGCTCTCAGACCTCAAGTCGATTATGGATCTGGCATTTTTAGTCGACATTGTATGCCACCTGAACAGACTGAACCTTACCCTGCAGGGTAAATTCAAAATGCTGCCTGACCTGATGCAAAGTGTGTTTGCATTTGTTAATAAACTAAATCTGGAATGGATGTATGCAGCGGTGAGGGTGACAGATGAAAATTCACGAGGCAGGTAGAAAGGCCTACACCTCAAGGTCAAATGTTCCAGATCAGGGGTACATCCTCTAGAAACAATCCTGACATCTGTACACCACTGATTATTGATCAGAAAGCACACACCCCCTCCTTGAGATTTTCCAGTAATGATATTATCCATATCCTGTCTGAAGAATGTAAATCCTGGGGGCTGGTAGAGAGAATCAGGATGATGAGATTGCAACCACGTCTCCGTAAAACAAAGCACATTACAATCACGGAAGTCGCGGAGGTTAGCCAGACGTTGAAACAACTCGTCGGTCTTATTATACAGGCGCTGAACGTTAGCCAACACGATGCTTGGAACAGGTGCATTATACTTCCGACGACGAGATCTCACCAAATGGCCACCTCTACTCCCACGTTTCCGCTTCTTAGGCTTGGGTTGATTTGATTTTGAATTCGAATTAATCCACTCAAGAATTCCGCTGATTTCGTCCGAGTTTGGTGGCGAATTTGACACACTGGCAGCAGGACGTAATGCCAATAATCCTTCTCTTGAATATTGCACTAAAGTAGAAAACGTAAACGTAACGGTAAAAAGATGCGATAAAAAACAGTGTAGAACAGTGCTCACAATGTTAACTGTTGAAAATTATTGATATTATCATGTTGGTGTGGTTATTTTCATCAAATCTAGCCGAGTAGAGATCTGTGCATGCGTGCTACATGGTTAGAAGATTGTTTTTTTTAATGTGTACCCATGTGTATACTGTGGCTTTTTAGTAACAAAGAAAAAAAACAATCGTCTTGCCCCCGTCGACAACTATGATGTGGCTCTTTGTAGTAACACAGACGAAAAATTGGCTCCTAGTCGCTGAATGGTTGGCCACCCCTGGTGTAGTGCAACCAAAAAATTATTTTGGCTTCATGGCTTGCGTGTTTGTTGGACGAACAACTTGTCTTTTTTCATCTGCCCTGCTTGCACCGACCTTCGGAGACATAATTAGGGGCTAAAACACCCGTATGCCGCTCAGCATCGCACCCTAGCGTACCGGCGTTTGAACTCCGATTTTCTGACCGAACAGCGAAGCAAGAATTTCTCGAAATTTTTGGTTGAACACCAATTTGTCCGAACTGAGAGGCGTTCGAAAACCGAGGTTCCACTGTAATTTGAAATGGCGGACTTAATATATAATAAGTTTGTCTCACTTATTGGAACATCACAAGAGTTCTTGGACATTGTTTAAACAGTAAAATGGCTGAAATACCTTGTAATATCATAAACCAAAGTGTGGATACACACAATTTAAGAGCAAGCACAATTAAGAGCAGGTTTTTCCAATGTGGTGCCCCCTAAGGACAGTTGAGGTGTCCGCAAACCTCTTCTGGAAATAGCTTATTAAGCCAGGTCATTGTCATTTTCTCGTGAAATTTTTTTTTTTTTTTAGTGTTCGATTAATTCTATTTAACCCCATCTATCTATCTATCTATCTATCTATCTATCTATCTATCTATCTATCTATCTATCTATCTATCTATCTATCTATCTATCTATCTATCTATCTATCTATCTATCTATCTATCTATCTATCTATCTATCTATCTATCTATCTATCTATCTATCTATCTATCTATCTATCTATCTATCTATCTATCTAGGTCATATCCCTCAAGAGGGGTGACCAACAGCAAGACAAACACGTTTACAAAAACAAAGAAAATAAAAAGGAAAAAGTAGCATAAAACACATTGGCCAACCCAAATGTCCAAACAAGTTAAGCACCTCGGCACCCAAGTCGGTCATGCTTTCGTCCCTCCAGATGAAACGGGACACAAGAAAGCGGCCGTGACACTCGGGTCAGCGTAACACAACACACTCTTCTGTTCAAAAGCAGGGCCCGACAGCTTTCACTGGTTTACCCCTGCCGCATCATACAGGTGCCCTGCCCATCCCTTAGAACACGTCTAAAACATCCCGCTATCCGTTTGCAACACCTCTCCACTCATTCCTATCACTGACACTTATCACTATCACTCATTCCTATCATCTATTTAACTTCTCAATAGTTAACCTGGTAATGACATTGTTACAATTTGGACTGCGCTAAATCAAATCTACTGGACTGTCTCAGAAAATTAGAATATTGTGATAAAGTTCTTTATTTTCTGTAATGCAATTAAAAAAACAAAAATGTCATACATTCTGGATTCATTACACATCAGCTGAACTATTTCAAGCCTTTTATTATTTGAATATTGCTGAATTTGGCTTACAGCTTAAGAAAACTCAAAAATCCTATCTCAAAATATTAGAATATCATGAAAAAGTATACAAGTAGGCTATTCAACTAATCACCTGAATCATCTAATTAACTCGAAACACCTTGCGAGGGTTTCCTGAGCCTTAAAAACACTCAGCTTGGTTCAGTAAACTAAATCACTGCTGATCTGACTGCTGTCCAGAGGACCATCGTTGATACCCTCCATCAGGAGGGTAAGACTCAAAAAGAAATTTCTCAAAGAGCAGGCTGTTCACAGAGTGCAGTTTCAAAGCATATCCACAAAAAGTCTGTTGGAAGGGAAAAATGTGGCCAGAAACGCTGCACAACCAAGAGAGATGACCGCAGCCTTAACAAAATTGTGAAGAAGAGCCGCTTCCAGAATTTGAGGGAGCTTCAAAGACTGTGGGCTGAAGCTGGAGTCCAGGTATCAAAAGCCACAGTTCACAGACGTGTCCGGGAAATGGGCTACAATAGCCGTATTCCCATGGTCAAGCCACTTCTGAACTCAAGACAACGGAAGAAGCGTCTGACTTGGGCTATGGAGAAGAAGCACTGGACAGTTGCAGAGTGGTCCAAAGTCCTCTTTTCAGACGAAAGCAAGTTTTGCATTTCATTTGGAAGTCAAGGCGCCAGAGTCTGGAGAAAGGCTGGAGAAGAGCAAAATCCAAGTTGCTTGAAATCCAGTGTGAAGTTCCCACAGTCAGCAATGGTTTGGGGAGCCATGTCAGCTGCTGGTGTTGGTCCACTGTGTTTCATCAAGTCCAGAGTAAATGCAACTGTGTACCAAGAGATTTTAGAGCACTGCATGCTTCCATCTGCTGAAAAGCTCTATGGAGATGAGGATTCCATTTTCCAGCATGATCTGGCACTTGCCCACAGTGCCAAAACCACCAGTAACTGGTGCACTGACCATGGCATCACTGTCCTTGATTGGCCTGCTAATTCCCCTGACCTGAACCCCATCGAGAATTTGTGGGGTATAGTTAAGAAGAAGATGAAAGACACCAGACCTACAAATGCAAATGAGCTGAAGGCCGCTATCGAAGCATCCTGGGCATCAATAACACCTCAGCAATGCCACAGGCTGATTGCCTCCATGCCACGCCGGATTGATGCAGTAATCCGTGCAAAAGGATTCCCAACCAAGTACTGAGTGCATCAATGGACATTTTCAAATGTTTGATTTAGTTTTGCTGTTATAAAATTATTTTTTTACTTGGTCTGAGGAAGTATTCTAATATTTTGAGATAGGATTTTTGAGTTTTTTTCAGCTGTAAGCCAAAATCAGCAATATTCAAATAATAAAAGGCTTGAAATAGTTCAGTCGATGTGTAATGAATCCAGAATGTATGACATTTTTGTTTTTTTAATTGCATTACAGAAAATAAAGAACTTTATCACAATATTCTAATTTTCTGAGACAGTCCAGTATATCGCGATGTGACATGGCCTACTGTTATTTTGTCATCACAAGAAACAGCTTTTTTTCAAAGATTTATTGTTTAAGGTTGTTATTTAAGTGATGGACTGTTTGACCAACAATGAGTGTCACAGTTTGGGTTTTAACAGCGCTGGCCAATCAGAGGCATTGTTTAATAGCACGGCCAATACAGCCGGGGACAGGTTTGCATGCAATGTGTGCGTGACTTTGATAGGTTGGTGTTGGCTTTCACAGGGAAACAGCTCTTCCACAACTTTACATTGTAAAGTCATTCATCAATTAAATGGGACTCTGAGGCAAGTCAGGAATGTGCAAAAAAAACTGGTCCACAGCAGGTGCTCCGTGCATTGTTATTGAGTCGGAAGGGAAAGCAAACAGCTAGGCTAACAACTCTCAAGCCACCACGGCCCAACATGGCTAGTCACAACGCCAGATCCATTACCCATGAAATGGATGAAATGGAGCAACAATTCAAAGAAAACGTGATTTCTTTCTGCACACATTTCTTTTGTCATTACATGATATTGTTAGTAGCACATCGCCCCTGTCCATGGCAAATATCTGCCTTTTGGCACGTTTGGCTGAAAAAAAAACCTCAAGCATGATTGGGATGTAATGTCTGCTAGTTACTGGCATTTCTACATTAAGTTACTCCCTTGGTGACATCCCACCTAACCCCTTGAATGTGAATTAAACCCACAACCATGTGAGTGTAGCTAAGGAATCATATCAATTAAGCTACTAATGTTTTTAGGTTCAAACCAGAACTCTAAACCTTAACTTGGCTCCAACCAAAACCCTTGTCAAAAATTTGTACTGCCTTGACTGGGAATGATTGAACCCACAACCATCCATCCATCCACTATCTGCACTGCTTATCCTCTGTAGGGTCGCTGGAGCCCATCCCAGCCATCTCAGGGCATTGGGCAGGGGACACCCTGAACTGGTTGCCAGCCAGTCACAGGGCACATAGAGACAGACAACTCACTTGCTCATTCACACCTAGGGACAATTTGGACTGGCCAATTAACCTGACAAGCATGGTTTTGGAATGTGGGATGAAACCGGAGTGCCCGGAGGAATCTCACGCAAGCACGGGAAGAACATGCAAACTCCACACTGGAAGGTTCAATCTCTTGACCTCAGTACTGTGCCGCACACGCGCTATCCACTGCACCACCTTGCTCCCGAACCTACAACCAAGTGAGTGTATTACAGGATTATTATCAATTGAGTTACCAGTACCTTTACATATAAAAACCAAACCTCCAAACCTAATCCGTGCTCCAACCAAAACCTTACATGTAGACTGGGGATTTAACCAACAACCATATGAATGTAATTCTTGACATTTAGCACCTGAGCTGTTACCAATTCAAGGTGGAACTCTATACTTATCTGTGTCCCCAGCCAAGCCATAACCCTAGCTACAGCTAAAACTCTTATTACTGAATTTCCACTGCCCTGACTGAGGATTGAACCAACAACTATGTGGTTGGTGAGGCAGAATTCTTACCATTTGAGCTACCAGTGCCTTCATAAATTTCTACCAGAACTCCAAACCTAACACTGGCTCCAAACAAAACCCCCCAAAAAGCACATTTTAGATTTTGCACTGCCTAGACAGGGAATTTGACTCACAACCATGTGAGTGTAATAGACAAGTCTTACCATTTGAGCTCCGAGTGCTGTTACAAATTCAAACCAGGCTTCTAAACCAAACCCTGGCTCCAACCAAAATACTTACTATTGAAAAGATATTGACTGGGGATTGAACTCACAACACTGTGAAAATAATATAGGAAATGTAACATTTAAATAACCAGTGCTGCTACTGATTCTAACCAGAACTCTGAATTTAATCCTGGCTCCAACCAAACCCCCGGTTACAGCCAAATCCATAATTCATATTGTCCTGCCTGGGGATTGAAGCTTCAATCATGTAATTGTCATTATTATTGGTCTGTAGTTGTAGTAGTTAAATGATGAGTATCTTTTGAGCTATCAGTGCTCTTACATTTTCAAACAGAATTCTAAATCTAACCTGGCTCCAACCAAAATACCATTTGTATATTTGATACTTCTTTGACTGGGTAACGAACCCACAATCATGTGTAATATAGGATTCTGTAAAGTGGGCTTAAACGTATATGCTCAAAAGTGTGTATTTCTAATCAGTTGGCCCTTTTTGGCATCTCCTAGTTTTCTTGTCTTTGTTTAAAAGTGTACCGTCCCAGCGGGGAGGGTCGGAGGGAGTTTCTTTTCTTGTTTTTTGTCTCAGTACTATTCCACCCTTTGTGACTTCAATAAAATACAGCGCAGTGGGGGAAGGTTTTTAGAAGGGGTGTGGCCGGCGAGACGAAAGGAACCACCTTCTCCAACTGCAGTTGTCTAGAAAACTTAAAAAGTCTTTGCCTGAGTTTCCTTCTACGATTAGTCAATACTTTTTAGCTTTCCCACACCTAAGTGGTCACTTAAGATCCAACATTTTTTGGTGCCGAAACCCGGGAATCACATCTTGGGCGGATGGCCGTCACGGAACAAAGGACGCCAAAGAAAGCTGACGTCAGCGCTTTGAAGAAGCGGGCCTCCGAATTCTTGCTTCGTCCGTCCGCTTGGAGACGATTTTCCAACAAACCAGGCGAAAGTAGAGGCATCAGGTATTTGTACCTAAAATAGTTTCACACCAGCATTTTTAACATTAAAATTGATGAGGAAAATAAGGATACGAGTCAGACGTTAAAGAAGGAAAAAAAGAGGTGAATGGGATCAGTGCGCGCAAGAGTCAGCGGACTCGACCGTTTAAAATAAAATCGCGTTGTCCAAGGAGTCATATGAAAAAAAAGAATTAGGCCATGACTCATTTAGAAACAAGAGTTTCTCGGGGCGGATAACGCGGCGTGTAAATTAAAGGTTCTCGCGGTACGTATAAAACCGGACTCCGTTCGTTGGAGTAGAATTGAAAGACAAAGGATCCCCTCGCGAAATAATGACTAAATGATGACTCATGTATTGGCTCCTAATATTTGTTTTTTTTCTTTTATGGTAGTTAAACAAAATCAATAAAACGAAATTGAGCTCTTTATTTTAATCAAAGAAAAAAGTGTGATAATATGTGCAGATGCACTGCAGCGATTGTGTGATCAGGGTGTAAGAAAATATAAACTCGTGATTGAATGTGATTGTGAAAGATTATGTATGTCTTATTTGTTGCCGCGTGGGTTGTCTATGTTACCTATCCTATCAACCTTTTCTTCCTGTCCTTTGTTGTGTTTGCGTGGCGCACTTGTCCAAAAAAACGGCTCGAACAAATTGTGCTTTTAAACGTCAGAAAACGCTTTCAGAAGAGCTGAGATTATTCAAAAAGTGATGTTTAAGAAAAATTGATAGAACATGTGGTAAGAAGTCGAAAAAATAGAATTTTTGGGGAATTTTTTTTCAACATGGGGATTGTCTACAACATACAGAGTGCAGGCCCCAAGTGGTCCCAAAGATTTTTTTTTGTCCGGTCCGAATTTTTTAAAGTTTTTTTTTTGTTCCATTGAAACTGATTGACAGCCAGTTTCAATGGAACTAACAAAGACAATTGAGTCATTTCATTTTTGAGATGGAAACATTTTGGAAAAATATTTTTGATGGGCCAAGCAACATTCAAGCAGTGAATTACGAGTGATTGTCACATGAACTGTGGGGCACACGTCAAGGCCGTCATTAAAACTGGAACACAAAGGACATTCAAGAATAAACGTCGGCTTGAAGTAAGATTAGAGTCTCGTTAATGAAAAAAATGTTTACATATTTGAAGAAGAATGATAAACTTATCTAGGTTGTCCACAATTGATGATATATAACCACATAGAGGAAGTTGGTAAAATGTCAATATGGACTGTTTGGAATCATTTACATTTTATTTTAGGAGACAAAATAAAAAGGAGAACTGTTTATAATCATTAAGCTTCTTCTAAAAAGCGATTATGTTAATTTTTGCTGGAAAAATTGTATTCTAAATACGCTCTCCATGTAACTTGTTTGTTTTGCGTAACATAATGAACACATCATATTAGAAGGTTTTACATTTCTTGCCAAATTCAGAAGCATTAAGGTGATTACAAAGAAAAATAGGTAATAGGAAAATACCTTTGATTTTATTTATGTTAACGAAAGCACTAAGCATTTACATTTGTAAAATTGTACAATCAGAACCTAGCAACAAAAAATTTAGAAAACTAATATTGTCATGATTACCCAAGTGGAACCACCTGGGGTAATCATCTGACGCGCGGGAATGCGCTTCCTGATTGGTTTATGTTCCCTTTTTAAGCACGCTACGCCGAGACCTGGTTGTCTGAGGATTACTTCTGTACCCCGTATGACTCTCCCGATTACATGTGCCTTCTTGTTTACCTGATTCTGCCTGCCTGCCTCCGATCCGACCTGCTTCCGTCCCACGCTACGATCTTCTCTTCAGTCCCGGTAAACTCGACCTGCTTCTGTCAAACGCTACGATCTTCTCTCCAGTCCTGGTAAACTCGACCTGCCTCCGTCCCACGCTACGATTGGCTACGTCTTCCGAAGTTGTCTTCACGGCGTTGCTGCTGCTGACGTTCAACGGTCATCGCGTCTCCCGCTAACCCTTACACTTCCCCAAATAAAGAATTGTACGAATGCTCTGGGGTCTCCTGCTCTGTTCTGGTCCTCGTGACAGAATCCTCAGACCAGAATGGACCCCGCGTTCGTACATCTGCCCCCTGACGACTATGAAAGCCAGAACCAGCAGCCCAATCCCCCTTTAGAATGTGCAGTTCGGCAAGTCATTTCCGACGTGGCGAAATTGGCTAAGCAAGTGAGTCAGTTACGGCTCGAGTGGGATCAGTTAGGTCGGGACTGGTCCTATCTCTCCAAAGTAATGACCCATCAAGCCACTTCATCGGCGCCCAACACTGACAGGCCACCTTCGACCTTTCCCAGTTCATTCAGCGCAGGATTCGCTGAGCCGCGAGTGGGCGCGCCAGAAAAGTTTGGGGGAGATCCCGCTCAGATCCGCCCATTCATAGTAAATTGTAGATTAATATTTGATCTCCAGCCCCGCAATTTTGCTACGGAAGCAGCTAAGGTAGCGTTTGCCATTAATCACCTCACGGGAAGAGCGCGTCTTTGGGGAACGGCCGCCTACGAGAGAGGTGCTACGGCGTGCAAGTCATTCAACCTCTTGGCTCAAGAGCTGATTAAGGTCTTTGACTCTGGTTCCTCATCGGTCGACGCCGCCCGTTCGATCATGAACATCCGCCAGGGGAGACGTTCCATTGCCGACTATGCTGTCGACTTTCGTACGCTAGCAGCACAAAGTGATTGGAATGAAGAGGCGCTGGTCGACGCCTACCTCCACAGTTTGTCCGGTTATCTCAAGGATGAATTAGTCTCCCACGCTCCTCCGGCAACACTTGACGAAGCTATTGACTTGACCGCCCGGATCGACCGTAGAGTTCAGGCGAGACGCCGAGAGAGGGAGGGTCCCAGCCAGTCCGTCACCAGGCAAGTTCAAGAAGCTAATAATGTACCCAGCCCCATCGTAGAAAGGATGGAGGTGGACCAGGTCCCGGTCATCCCCATCGAAGAAAGGATGGAGGTGGACCGGGTCTCTCTTTCCCCCGAGGAACGCCGGCGAAGGTTTGTTATTCAATTATGTTTATACTGCGGTGGCAAGGGACATCGCGTGGCCACCTGTCCGGTAAAAGGCCAACGCTCGTCGGACGTACGGGGCGTCCGATTGAACTCAGTCCTTGTATCTGCTCCCAAAGACGCTAGACCCGTTATCCAGGCTTCTCTCTTCCTCCCCGATTCTACGCAGACATTCCCGGCCCTGATTGACTCTGGCGCTGAGGTAAATATCCTTGATCTGTCCCTCGCACGCAAAATGGGGATACCTGTTAAACCCCTTCCTAATCCGGTATCTGCTCGGGCTTTAGATGGTCACCTGTTAGGCACAGTGTCTCAAATAACTGAACCCATAGAATTACAGTTGTCTGGAAATCACCGAGAGAAGATCCGATTCCATTTACTTCACTCCCCGAGCCAACCCCTCGTTCTGGGTCATCCATGGTTGGTCCAACACAACCCCCATTTCGACTGGCGCACTGGGTCGATACTGGAATGGGGCATGGACTGTCACCAAACCTGTATGCGAGCCGCTCCTTACCCGGGTCACTCTACTTCCACAAGAGCTTCACCCAATCTGTCCAAGGTCCCAGTTCGTTACAACCACCTACGGGAAGTCTTCAGTAAAGCTAAGGCCTCTTCCCTGCCACCCAATCGGCCTTATGACTGCGCAATGACTCCCATGCCTGCCTGTTCGACTCCCTTGCCTGCCTGTCCGACTCCGCGGCCTGCCAGTCCCACTCCGACTCCGACTCTCCGGCCTGCCAGTCCGACTCCGCTGCCTGCCACTCCGACTCTGCTGCCTGCCAGTCCGTCTTCGACTCTCCGGCCTGTCTGTTCGACTCTCTGGCCTGCCAGTCCGACTCCGCTGCCGGCCCTGATTCTTCCTGTTCTGATTCTGTCCTTTCTGCCTGCTCTGTTTGCCGGTTCTGATTCTGCCTGTCCTGTTTTTGCCGGTTCTGATTCTGCCTGTCCTGTCTGAATCGCCGGTCCTGATTCTTCCTGTTTGCCCTCCGGACCCACCCTCTGCCGCCCCTTCGGATGCTGATGAGGGGGCTTCCCTCCATTCGGAGAGATTCTGAGAGGTACTGTGCTGTTACATAGTTCCCCGATTACCTGTGTTTCCCTGTGACGTGTCTTGGATTAAAAATTTTTTTTTCCTGGGGGACTTCTGGAGCCGTCCCTTGAGGGGGGGATTCTGTCATGATTACCCAAGTGGAGCCACCTGGGGTAATCATCTGACGCGCGGGAATGCGCTTCCTGATTGGTTTATGTTCCCTTTTTAAGCACGCTACGCCGAGACCTGGTTGTCTGAGGATTACTTCTGTACCCCGTATGACTCTCACGATTACATGTGCCTTCTTGTTTACCTGATTCTGCCTGCCTGCCTCCGATCCGACCTGCTTCCGTCCCACGCTACGATCTTCTCTTCAGTCCCGGTATACTCGACCTGCTTCCGTCCCACGCTACGATCTTCTCTCCAGTCCTGGTAAACCCGACCTGCCTCCGTCCCACGCTACGATTGGCTACGTCTTCCGAAGTTGTCTTCACGGCGTTGCTGCTGCTGACGTTCGACGGTCATCGCGTCTCCCGCTAACCCTTACACTTCCCCAAATAAAGAATTGTACGAATGCTCTGGGGTCTCCTGCTCTGTTCTGGTCCTCGTGAAAAATATGATGTACTGGAGGAGATGCTGGGATTTAAGTAAACATCTACATTGAAATTTTTAATGAAAACATGGCATGCAGCAAGGTTATACACAAAACCTCAGAGTAAACATGAGATAATAAGAGATGAAGAGTATCAAGATAAACAAGTGAGGAAGAAAATGTTTACAAAAGTAATGCTTAAAGATTGGCTTAAAATGATAATGGTCTGCATTTATATAGCGGTTTTCAAGTAATGAATAATTTCTGATTAAAAAACAAAAACGAAGAGTGAATCATAACAATAGTAAATTAAAAGCATTTATTTGGCGAGTTCATGATTTAACTCGTGGGTTAATTCCAATGATGATGATAGTTAAGCAATTCAGTGACTGAAACAGTGCAATTAGCCAAATTTGAGATTTAGAGACTGACAATTTTGAAAAAGAAATTGTTTAGACTGTATTTATTTGATTTAGAATCTTGTGATCTGGTATTTGTCGAGTCCGCCGAGGATGATAAAGTCTGGGGCCTAGTGAGTGGGAAATTTGTGCAAGTCCCTATTAGACTTATCAAAGAAAGATTTAATGTCACATGTCATGTTTTAATCTTCACAAGAAAGTGAATGGCGCAAGCGAACACATACTTACTAACCAACTAACACTGAACATTTTTTTCAGTGTCAAATTAATGAGCGATCAAAGAAGAACTCCTTGATATTGTGCCAGTAAAAGACAACCCGTTGCATAGATGTGATAGAAGCAATGATGGCTGCGTTTGCAAAATCAAATCTACCCAAACCGAAACTACAATAGTTACGGATGGAGCCCTAGCCAGGATCGGATCCATGAACGGGCTTGTGGGGCTGTGCAAAGCTGATCAAACATTTCCAGACTTTTGGGATTTCCACTGCATCATCCACAGGGAGCGACTCGTGTCTAAATCACTAAATTTTGACAACGTCATGAAACCTGTGATGGAAATCGTCAACTTAATCTGCACACATGCGCTAAACCACAGGCAATTCAGGAATCTCATTGCTGAGCTGGACCAAGGGCTTCCAGGTGACCTGCTGCTGGATTGCACTGTGAGGTGGCTGTCAAAAAGCCAGGTATTCTCTGGCTTCTTTGAGCTTTTGGATGCAGTGAAACTGTTCATGGAGGAGAAGGACAAGGACTATCCCGAGCTCTCAGACCTCAAGTCGATTATGGATCTGGCATTTTTAGTCGACATTGTATGCCACCTGAACAGACTGAACCTTACCCTGCAGGGTAAATTCAAAATGCTGCCTGACCTGATGCAAAGTGTGTTTGCATTTGTTAATAAACTAAATCTGTTTAAGGCGAATATTGAAAAGGGAGATTTAACACATTTTCAAACTCTGCTAAAAGCCAGTGAGGAAGTCACCAGCGCCGCCCTTAAAAAGAAGGGACAGATACGCAAAACTGATTGAAAACCTGAAAGCTTTGCGACCCGGTTCTATGATCTAGAACAGAAAATACCACAGATTATGTTCCTTGTCAACCCATTTAATGCGAAGATGGACTGTTTGAAAGCCCCACTCGTAAGAGATGAGGCTGTGGCTGAGTTGGAAATGATTGACCTTTGCGAGGAGGATCGACTGAAAGCTGTTTTAAGAGAAGGTACAGTTAAGTTCTGGAAAAGTAAGCCAATTGAAAAATACCTCAACATCAAACAAGCTGCGCTTAAGATACTGTTCAAGTTTGGGTCAACATACGTCTGTGAGTCTGTGTTTTCCGTCCTGAAACATGTTAAATCAAAGCATTGATCTCTTCTGACACTCATTTAAAAGAATTGCTTAAAGTAGCAGTAACAGAATACAACCCAGATTTGAAGAGGATTGTTCAAGATAAGGATTGCCAGAAGTCCAACTAGGCAGCAAAGTAAGACAAAGATGTTATGCTTGAACTGAGAATTTGTGTGTGGTGTAGTTTAGTTTATTCAACCAATAATCTTCACATAAAAATCATCGGAAATTGTCTCGTTGTCTCGGCTCAGTGAGAATTTTAAAATTTAACAACATTCAACATTCAGGATATAAAACGAAAAACAGAAATTACAATTTACAATTATTGAAAATTCGGACAGCACTCGGGTAAAAACTGTTCGTAAACCTTTTAGTACCCTTGAATGACTTCAAGCGTCTACCGTTCCGTAACAGATGAAAGTGATCATTGCCAGGATGACTCTCTCATCCTTAAGAAAATTTAAGGTACGTTTTAAAACTCTATCATTATACTGGTATATAGATTCCAGGGATGCCCACAATCTTTTCCGCTGTGCGGATTACAGAATTGAACTTCGACAGATCTTTAGAATTTTCTCAGAGTTCAGTGCCCAGCTTAGATCTTCTTAAATGCAAGTCCCGAGAAGTTTGAAATGTTCCACCTGCTCGACTCTTTAACCATTGATAAGTAAAAATTCCTTCTGGTTTTTGTATTTCGTCCGAAAGTCAATAATCATTTCTTTGGTTTTGTCCAAATTCAATATCAAATCATTTCCATTGCACCATTCCACGATGTTATCCCCCTGCCGTCTGTATGCGCTCTCATCATTGTTCATAATGTAACCAGAAACAGTAGTGTCGTCAGCAAATTTAACAACTAGATTATTATCAATGGATTTGCAATCATACGTAAATATGGAATAAAGTCAAGGTGATAAAACACATCCTTGTGGCGTACCGGTGTTTAGAACGAGATCTTTCGAGGTATGATTACCAATTTTCACAACTTGATGACGTTCGAGCAAAAAATCCAAAATCCAATTACAAATCGAAACGGGAAAACTGAGGTCATCACGTAATTTCACATATAATTTAGAGGGTATGATGGTATTAAACGCAGATGAGTAGTCTATAAATAAAATCCTGACATACGAGTTCTTTTTCTCCAAGTGTTCCAAAACCCTATGTAAACAAATGTTCAGCGCATCTTCAACACATCTGTTCGCACGATACGCGAACTGATAATCATCTAGACCGGTCGGTAGTAATGACTTAATATAGTGTAAGATGAAGCCTTCAAATACTTTCATGGGTACTGGCGTCAGTGCTATGGGTCGAAGATCATTCAGGCATGTGACGGTGTTTGACTTGGGAACTGGAACGACGGTAGCTGTTTTGTATACTGCTGGAACTTTGGCAAGGCGGAGTGACCGATTGTAGATGAGGGTGAACACGTGGGCGAGTTGTGCTTCGCAGAACTTGAGGAGCCGCGGTGAAATAGAGTCTGGGCCCGGGGCTTTCCGCTCCCTCAAGCGTTCGAACTTGCACTTGACTTGCCACTCCTCGATAACAAATGGAGGTTCACACTGAGTGTCCGGCACAGAAACGGGTTCACTGGTGTTGGCTTTGTCGAACCTGGCATAAAAGTAATTCAATTTATCTGGTAAAGTAGCGTCATCCGAGTCAGCAGAACGTTTATGACCCTTGTACTGAGTAATGAGGTTCATATTCGCCCAGACGTCCCTAGAGTCGCGCCGTTGCAAATGTTTCCTTGATGCGTGTTTTAAAAGTCCGTTTTGCATCCCTGATGCCCTTCTTCAGGTCAGACTTGGCCTTACGGTATGCAACAGGGTCGGAGTCCTTGGCCCGATGAGCTAAGTCCTTGTCAACAATTTTCCGTCGCACGTCCTTGTTGAACCATTGCTTGTTATTGCCATATTGCGTCACAGTTTTCGTGGAAACACACGCGTCCTCACAGAACTTGATGTACTCCGTGACCGTGTCAGTGAATTCATCCAGACTACTCTGTTGATTGAAAACTGCCCAGTCAGTGTCCTCAAAACAGTCCTGCAACTCGTCAATAGCGGATCTCGACCACACTTTCAAAGTCCTTTGCACCGGTTTTGACCTCTTGAGTTCTTGCTTGTAGGACGGTATCAATAAAACTGTTGAATGGTCCGAGTTTCCAAAGTTGGCTCTCGGGACCGATTTGTAGGCACCCTTGATTGAACAATAGCAGTGATCTAAGGTCTCCTGTCCTCTAGTAGGACATGTCACTTGTTGCCGAAAGTGAGGTAATACAGTTCTAAGGTTAGCCTGATTGAAGTCACCAAGAACAGAGTATCAGGGTCAGAGTTCTCGTACCTGGTTATCACATCATGAAGGTTGTTCATGGCGGAATCAACATTGGCCCTGGAATGGATGTATGCAGCGGTGAGGGTGACAGATGAAAATTCACGAGGCAGGTAGAAAGGCCTACACCTCAAGGTCAAATGTTCCAGATCAGGGGTACATCCTCTAGAAACAATCCTGACATCTGTACACCACTGATTATTGATCAGAAAGCACACACCCCCTCCTTGAGATTTTCCAGTAATGATATTATCCATATCCTGTCTGAAGAATGTAAATCCTGGGGGCTGGTAGAGAGAATCAGGATGATGAGATTGCAACCACGTCTCCGTAAAACAAAGCACATTACAATCACGGAAGTCGCGGAGGTTAGCCAGACGTTGAAACAACTCGTCGGTCTTATTATACAGGCGCTGAACGTTAGCCAACACGATGCTTGGAACAGGTGCATTATACTTCCGACGACGAGATCTCACCAAATGGCCACCTCTACTCCCACGTTTCCGCTTCTTAGGCTTGGGTTGATTTGATTTTGAATTCGAATTAATCCACTCAAGAATTCCGCTGATTTCGTCCGAGTTTGGTGGCGAATTTGACACACTGGCAGCAGGACGTAATGCCAATAATCCTTCTCTTGAATATTGCACTAAAGTAGAAAACGTAAACGTAACGGTAAAAAGATGCGATAAAAAACAGTGTAGAACAGTGCTCACAATGTTAACTGTTGAAAATTATTGATATTATCATGTTGGTGTGGTTATTTTCATCAAATCTAGCCGAGTAGAGATCTGTGCATGCGTGCTACATGGTTAGAAGATTGTTTTTTTTAATGTGTACCCATGTGTATACTGTGGCTTTTTAGTAACAAAGAAAAAAAACAATCGTCTTGCCCCCGTCGACAACTATGATGTGGCTCTTTGTAGTAACACAGACGAAAAATTGGCTCCTAGTCGCTGAATGGTTGGCCACCCCTGGTGTAGTGCAACCAAAAAATTATTTTGGCTTCATGGCTTGCGTGTTTGTTGAGCCTTGATCCAAAGGTACTTTTGACAAGCCAGCTGGATAGTTGGGATAAATGCACCTTCGCAGCATTATCAAATAGACCCCACCATCTGTCTCAGAATCATTCACTGGAATAATTTTTGTCTGGAATTCTAAAGGCCTGTTTTCGATTCCCAGCAAGTGCGATTAATACAAATGTTTGGCTATTGATCCCTATTTTTCTCTCCAAGGATTTTTATTCAGGGTTTGTACGGGTGCTTGAAATTCTTGAAAAAGCTTGATTTTCAATCTTGTATATTTAAGGTTTGAAAAGGGATTGGATTTTAGATAAAGTGCTTGTAAATGCTTGAAATTGTTGCCATGTTTATCATGTTAAGTGTTTTCAAATAAGGGTTTAAACCTATTTTATGATTCCTCTGGTCCAGCCGCTCTATGACGATCAGACTTCTCATTGAATTTTAGGTGTAGTGCTGCCCTGATCATGTAGGTGACGCAACAAACAAGTGCTTCCGCCGCATCAAAGGAATCGGGTTGTGAGTGGACACAACAGTTGCTGCAGAAGAAGAATACATTTGAAAAGAGATGGCGAAAAAAATTAGATCGAGCAAAAAGAGGCAGCTTACAATGGAGGAAAGCACGTTTATCAAAACTTTTGGACATGCTGCAGCGAATGGAAACAAAAAAGGCAGAGTAGGTCGGTGTGAGAGCGGTGGAAACAGTGGAGAGAGTGGGAGGGGTCGAGCAAGTGGGAGACGTGCGTTTGTTGCCCTGAAATCACCCGGTTCTGAGGATTTCAGTGAACCAGATCCGGATATTTTCAGATGAATGGCTGCCGTCTGGTTCTACTGAAAGTAGCAGAGCTTCGCCCCCGGTCATATCGTGGTCGTAATCGTGATGCAGGTAAGATGTGAAGTATATGGGTAGCTGAACAAACGATAAAACAAAAGTTTTTCTGATGTAAAAAATCTGGAAAGATAAGTCCAGTCAAATTAACTGTAACTGTCACGTCCAGATCGGAGGCAGGGGGCAGGAGGCAGGAAGGGTGAACTCATTTGCGTTAACGATCAGTTACTTTTATTAAGGAATTAAAAGTCGTCCAACACTCAGGGACAAAAACAAAAACAGGCTTACAGGCAAACAGGAACTCAGACTAGGAATACTCACAAAACAGGCTTTTACTTAGAACGGGCAAGTACAGGTTTCCTCAAGTCAAACAGAACCGAATAATGCAAAGTAATGCAATGAACCCGCAACTCGCAATCCCCACAACCCGCCCTTAAGAAGCACACACGCAAATTAGAAAATCTGCTACAGCCGGTGCCAAGAGGGCGGGACCAGTCGGTTCGCCACGGCGACCATGCTGGACATGACAGAGCCCCCCCTTTAAGGGACAGCTCCTGAGGTCCCAAAAAAAGAAAATAAATACCTCGCACCCCGGAATGGGTCGACGCTCCCGATAAGGGCAACCCCGCTCCCTCCTCCGAACACGCAGGAATGGGGAGAGGCAGGTGCCGTCGGCGTCGGACGAGTCGGACTTGGCGCTCGGCAGGGGGGGGTCGGACAGGCGATCGGCAGCGGAGTCGGACAGGCGATCGGCAGCGGAGTCGGACAGGGGATCATCAGGGGAGTCGGACAGGCAATCATCAGGGGAGTCGGACAGGCGATCATCAGGGGAGTCGGACAGGCGATCATCAGGGGAGTCGAACGGGCGATCATCAGGGGAGTTGGACAGGCGATCATCAGGGGAGTCCGGCGGGCGATCATCAGGGGAGTCTGGCGGGCGATCATCAGGGGAGTCCGGCGGGCGATCATCAGGGGAGTCAGACAGGTGATCATCAGGGGAATCAGACAGGCGATCATCAGGGGGAATCAGACAGGCGAACAGCAGGAGAATCAGACAGGCAGGTAGGAGAGTCGGACAGGCAGGCAGGGGAGTCGGACTGGCAAGCAAGGGAGTCGGAGTGGCAAGCAGGAGAGTCGGACAGGCAGGCAGGAGAGTCGAACAGGCAGGCAGGAGAGTCGGACAGGCAGGCAGGAGTGTCGGACAGGCAGGCAGGAGAGTCGAACAGGCAGGCAGGAGAGTCGGACAGGTCGGCGTCAAATCTTCCCGGGGACCCCATTCGAGGCAGAGCATTGGCCACGACGGGCGGGGCCGTGGTTCGAATGGGCAGGGAAGGTGACCTCACTGGGCGCTTGCCAAACGGCGTCCTCCAGCTCTCCCCAAATTGTGTTGGGATCGTTCGCTGAGTTCACATCTTGGCGGGTTCATTCTGTCACGGGACCGGACCAGATCGGAGGCAGGAGGCAGGAAGGGTGAACTCATTCGCGTTAACGATCAGTTACTTTTATTAAGGAAATAAAAGTCGTCCAACATTCAGGGACAAAAACAAAAACAGGCTTACAGGCAAACAGGAACTCAGACTAGGAATACTTATAAAACAAGCTTTTACTCAGAACGGGCAAGTACAGGTTTCCTCAAGTCAACAGAACCGAATAATGCAAAGTAATGCAATGAACCCGTAACCGGCAATCTCCACAACCCGCCTTTAAGAAGCACACACGCAAATTAGAAAATCTGCTACAGCCGGTGCCAAGGGGGCAGGGCCACGGCGACCATGCTGGACATGACTGTGTTACAGGTGATGAGACCCACAGAGCCCCCATGCCATCTTTTGGTGGAGATAAAACAAAGAAAGGTAAACATGTTTTTTTTTTCAATATCATGAAAAATGAAATGAATGAAAAATAATGAATGAGGTAAATAATAATCAAAAGGTAATCATATGCACCGCAGCGCAGTGGTTAGCGCATCTGCGGCAAAGTTTTGAGGTCATGAGATTGAACCTTCCTGTGTGGAGTTTGTATGTTCTCCCCGTGCTTATGTGGGTTTCCTCCGGGCACTCCGGTTTCCTCCCACATTCCAAAAACATCCATGTCAGGTTAATTGGCCAGTCCAAATTGTCCCTAGGAATGAATGAGCGAGTGAGTTGTCTGTCTCTGTTTGCCCTGTGATTGGCGACCAGTTCGGGGTGTCTCCTGCTCACTGCCCGAGGATGGCTGGACTCCAGCACCCCCGCGGCCCTACTGAGGATAAGCGGTGCAGATAGTGAATGAATGTATGTGGAGTTTGAACCAAACTATGAACACAATTTACTGGTGCATCAAGCAAGGGCTGCAACCGGAACTAGGACTGGTGTCAAGTTGGCTGGCCACCCCAGGAGATTGTTTTCACTGCAGAACCAGGCCCACAGAATGCTGCTGCTGAGCTGGAGTCAATTAACCAATTGAATTCCTGTAGCTCTTCCTCACTGATGAACTGTTGCAAAATATTTGTCATTAGACAAAATTGTATGCACATCAATATTTTTAAGCAAATTTAGAAATGCAACCTCACAGCAGAGACAAATCCTGGAAGCCAGTGACGGTGCCAGAACTAAAAGTTTTTGCATTGAGTTTTATTACTGGATTTATCAAAAAGCCAAGCCTGTAGTCGTACTGGAGCGTTGATGAAATAGATGCGACTTCCATATTTAATCCAAACAATGCCCAGAAATCGATTCCAAATAATATGTAGGTTTCTTCGTTTCAATGATAATGTCACATGCGACACTAATGATAAAATGTATAAAGTCCGCCCAGTTTTGGATTATATTGTTCACAAATGCAAACAATTGTATCAGTGAGGAAAAAACATTTAAGTGATGGTGGTTGCAATGAAAGGACAAAAAAATGTTAAAATGGTGACAACCTGCTACCAAGATGAAATGGAAATGGTTGAGGTGTGGCAGAGGGGACACAAAACAAAAGTGACCCAGTTTAAGCCAGCATGTGTCAACGCCTATAACTCGAACATGAATGGCGTGGATAGGCTTGATCAAAATGTGGCCTACCACTCCCTTCCTAAGGTCCCTAAACTGGTCCAAAAGGTTTGTAGCTTATGTTATGCAAATTGCAATGTTCAACGCATATGTCTTTTATAGGGCCAGAAATCCAGAACAGTGTAAAACACTTGGATTTCATACACAGGGTAGTGAGGGCGTGGTCCAAAAGGCGGGAGAAGGAGGAGGATGAGGATGAGAGAGAGCAAGTAGAGGATGGTGAGCCACACAATCCACGGGCGCCATATAAAACAGACCCAGAAAGTAGACTGGATGGCAACATGGCAAGACACAGGCTGGATAGTCTGACAGCCACCAGCAAAAAGTCCACACCGACATGGAGGTGTCGCGTCTGCACACGCAGGGCCCTTCGTAGTGAAACTAGTATGTGGTGCGCATCCTGCCATTTTCCATTACACCCAGGAAAATGTTCAACATTATACCACACACAAAAAAACTAATTAGGGCACACGCGCGCACCCAACCATACACACACCAAAGGGTAAGTTTGTTCATAAGTTGTCATTTGTTCATAGAGTTTATGTTTATAACAAACACCTTGTTTACAGTGTTGTTTGTGATTTCACTAAAGCTAAAAAAAAACTCAATCCCCAATCTGCTTGAAATGCCTCATTGCACAAAAAGTGCTTTTTCTCCTTTTTGTAGTCAGAGACGGGTAATTTCCTACTCTAAAGAAGCTAGATTTGTTTTACCCAATGAAAAAAGAGGGTCTAAACTTTCTTTTAATGTGTTCCATGTTTATGTAGTCATAAAACTAAATATTCTGTGGGTCTTGAAAAATCAGTCAAAATCCTCAATAATGGCTGGCAGTGGGAGGATGGTGGCTGATAAAATTGCTGGCAGTGAATGAGATAGTAAAAAGAGCACTGGAATTACCAAAATATCAAGTCAAGAAATAATCAAGAATTTATTTTTAACTTAACATCCTGTTCCATTTATTGAAATAGCTGCAACCAGTGCAGGATTTCAGCTTGTTAGTTAAAACCTTTTAAGAAACAATGCACAGGTAAGGTAACAGGTCATAAGGTCTTTGACTCAACCTTTCAGTAATAAAGTGCAAAACTGAACAAAATGAGGTGCACAGATGAGGAAAAAAATACTTATTTCAATACACACACACTAACAGCACCAGAGCAGATAAATGACTCAAGTTTCAAGATTTCAACACATTTAAATCATCAATATGTAATATTTGACCACTAAATGGCTCTGTGTTGTCTAGTACAAGCGAGGGCCAGTAATACACGGCAGAGCGTGGCGGCAAGATGCCGGAAGAATTTGTCACTAATCTAAGAAGTCAAGTCAAGTCAAATATTCTTTATTTGTATAGCCCTTAATCACAAAGAGTCTCAAAGGGCTTCACAGGTTATTACACAGACTATTTTTTCAGACTATTATTACACCATCCCCTGATCTGGAACCACCATGAGGGCAAGGAAAAACTCAAAAACTTCAACATGAGGAAAATGAAGAAACCTTGAGAAGGGATTCCACAGTGATAAAGAATTACAACTTTCGCTGCAAATGCTTTTTTTTCTAAATCAAAATTAACATTGGTATAATAGTACTTGTATTCTTGCCCAATATTCAACTCAATTTTTTTTCCTGGATGAAAGTTTTTTTTGTAACACCAGGAGGTCCAAAATATTACACTATTGTCCCTTCACAGTGAATAGATAGATAGATAGATAGATAGATAGATAGATAGATAGATAGATAGATAGATAGATAGATAGATAGATAGATAGATAGATAGATAGATAGATAGATAGATAGATAGATAGATAGATAGATAGATAGATACTTTATTCATCCCCGTAGGGAAATTCACACTTCCAGCAGTCTACCCTGTTGTTTATTAACAGATTAACATGATGCCCTAGGGGTGCTTGTAGCGGAGTGGATGACGTCACGCTAGTCCAAAAGTTCGACATCCCTGCGGCAGATGGAAACCTTTTCTTTGTGAAAATCCAGGGATACACCACCTCGTGTTAGCAAGTCCGCCTCCTCTCCGATTCCTCCTGGCTTTCGTCTCTCTGTATAGCGGCGTTGAAGCCGGGTAGCTCCGGGTGGCTACACGTTAGCGTCTGGAATGCTAAACGTGAGCCACGTTTCCGCAAAAACACAGCAACTGCAGCTGACTGCAGGCCAACAAAACGCTTTTTTTTTGCTTTAAGTTCTTAGGCTTTGAAAACAAAGACTGGTACAGATTAAAGGGAGGTACACATCAAAAAAAGAAGGTACAGTAATTGCAAATGTGAAAAATATTCTCAAATATGAAAAATATTTTGAGAACCACTGCCCTAACCTGAACTCCAACTTCAACCCTGGCTAAAACCCTAACCTCAGTATAAAGTTGAAACCCTTAGTTTCAAACCCTGACCTTTTTGCAACACCAATCTTTAATGCAGAGGTGGGTAGCAAAAAGTGACATTTCCTCAGTTGCGTTTATTTTAGTAAATTTGGGACATTTTGTAATTCTAGGAGTATTTTTTTTATCACTATACATTTTACTTTGACTAGAGTAGATTTGTGAAGAATAAACTACACTACATTTAACCCGTTACTCAAATCCCCTCCATGTAAGTCTCCGCTGAGGTGCATTTATTTTGTTTGTTTCTTTTATTTAAATTTGACCAGTTATTCAAACTGCTCTTCCTGGGGAGCAAATATGTCTCCCTCCACTTCCAAAACGCCCACCCAACAACCCAAAAAGTCAAGCGATGACCCGGTTCTGGATGGGCTCGTACTTGCGGAAGCTAAAGCTTGTACCAAACAATCATTTGTTACCAGGTTCCTTTAACTTGCTACCAACACATCTCGTTATTCGGGACTTTTTAAAGAAATTTGATTTAGAAACACAAGAATGTCACACTTTACAAAACCACAGGGCCCTTATTGCTATTGTGCAAGAGCGAGCAACAGTGAGTCCTGTGCGAGGGCTTGCATTTGGCGAGCCTACTAGGGTTTGGAGCAACGTGAATCATCCTGCCCTCCCAAACAGACTACGGGACCTGTCATGGATGGTGGCTCATGAGGTTCTCTCAGTCAGAGCCGTAATGCACCAACGAGGAATGTCAGCGATTCCGACATGCCCTAGACCTGGCTGTGGCGCACAGGAGTCGGTGAGGCACCTTTTTTGTGAGTGCAGCACTGCCAGGGACCTGTGGGCAATGGCCGGCCACCTAGGAAAATTCCCGGACTTGCCAGCAGGGGAGGTCCCTGACGCACAGTACGTGCTTTACGGGGTGAGTCGGTCGAAAAGGTCACAGAACGACTTTGTCAAGGACTGGCTCACTCTCGCCGCCATCAAAGACGCCATCTGGACCTCCAGAAACCTGCTGTTATGGAGGTGTAGGCAGATCCCCCCGTGGCTGTGCTCCGAATGGCTGCAGATACCATACAATCTGCGAGCGGCAAGCCTAGGACGCAGCCATAAAGAAGAATCGTCTGCACCCACCCGGGGGAGGGAACCGGAGCTCCACTGTGGGGGTCCCGGCAGCAACGGCCTGGTTATTCGGGTGGTTGTGGAAGTAGAAGTAAGAAGGGAGCGGACTCATCTGAGCATCCCGGGCAGAGGACTGGAGGATGCTGCTTGGGAGGGTGGGATGGAATCCCACTTGAGAAGACAGAGCTATGCCCTTGCACAATAGTATTGCCCTTTACACATTGGTTAACTGCTGTTAAAAGTGTCGATAATAACTGTTTAAACCTTATATTGTTAGAATATGATATAATGAAATTGTGAATGTATTTAATTGCTTAAATACCCCCATCATAGGCTGTTCACTTTGCTAGCCTCTGGGAAGAGGTACTGCAGTGTGCGGTGCAGGACCACCAGGTTCCACAATGGTCTTGTCCCCCTGGCCATTAGACTGTTAAATGGTCAATCAAACACATAGTAAATCTAAACTGCTGCTAATCTGTACATCTGTTGGTTTTGTTTGACTTTTTGCACTACTGGCAGTTCTTTTATAGCTAGCCACTCCTTGCACATCTGTTTCTCTGCACTATTGTACTTACAGTGTTATTGTTACAGTGTTATTGTTACTGTTTACCTGACTTGTTTACCTGACTGCCCATTTTGCACATCTGGTTAGCTGCTCCTCTTGCACTATTTTTTTTACTATTACTGTAAAATACTATACATAGCCATAATTATTTAGTATATTATTAGTACTCAATACTCCAACTCAATACAACATTTTATTTGTATCTGTACATTCAAGGAAACTGTGCGGGTCAGATGTATCGACATTTCGTTCTGTATACACGTGTACTAGAATGACAATAAAGTAGATCTGAATCTGAATCTGAAAAGTGTTGATAAAAACTCATATTGTTGGGATATGATATAATGAAATTGTGTGTTTAATTGCTGGTAAAAATGTCGGAAAAAAATGTTAAAACGTCATATTGTCAGATATAACGAAATTGTGAATACGCTTAATTGCTGTTAAAATTGTCGAGAAAAATTGTTCGAACCTCACATTGTTTATTTGCTGTTAATAGTGTCAATAAAATTGTTCAAACCAAAAAAACACTAAGTGGCACTCGTGAGCAGGATAAGGATGTTTTTTTTCTTTTTCTTATTTTTAGTTTTGCCGGACAATCGCTCATTCAATACGCTTTCATTTCATATCTATTTATCTAAACACTTATTTATGCATTTTTAACACTCAAGGCATTTTGACCATCGAATCTCCACGCTAGCGGTGTTATAACTTTGGCATTTCCATTTTTTTTTTATAATTTCCAACCATTTAAAAGGATCAAGGGGGACCTTAGTGCATACATACATACATATATACAGACATACATACATATATCTCATCTCATGAGCTGCACCGCTTATCCTCAGTAGGGTCGCAGGGGTGCTGGGGCCCATCCCAGCAATCATCGGGCAGTGGGCAGGGGACACCCTCAACTGGTTGCCAGCCAATTATATATATATATATATATATATATATATATATATATATAAAATATGTATATATATATATATATATATATATATATATATATATATATATATATATATATACATATATATATATATATATATATGAAATATGTATGTGTATATATATATATATATATATATATATATATATATATAATATGTATATAAGACTTTTGAATATTTATCATGCCCTAAGTACCGTAGTTTCCGCACTATTAGGGCGCACCGGGTTATAGGGCGCACCCCAAAAAAATAGTTTTTGGTCCTATATCTTCCATAGATAAGGCGCACCGGATTATAAGGCGCTACAATGGGAACGTCGACAAAACAGTCAGATGGTTCAGTCCAACTTATTACCCCCTTAACATTCCCAAAGCTTGCAAAGAAGCAAATACGTGTCGTAGACACGTGCGGATGCGGTGTCCGTACGATGTCACTCAAATCCATCATTTCAAATATCATTCGGATGGTTAAAGTCTTGGGATTCAAGAAATGCCAAACATTTCTTAGTTTCTATTTTCTTTTTCGCTCGCAACTTTACTGTGCATATGACAATAAACACTTGGAATTGAGTTTAATTCACTCAACTCATAACAGCAACATCAAGATCGTTCTAAAACAAGATACCGGGAAAATATAAAGCCGCATAGCTCACCTACGTTCTCACGTTCAATAATGATACGCAATCATGGTCTTCTTACAACCGTGAGTGAAGTAAATCCAGGAGAGTAATTATTTGCAAATAAAGACTAATAAAACATGTTTCTTTAAGGTGTACTTTAGCAAGCTTGCTAAGCTTGCTACACCATTGCTAAACTCGGCCAATTGCAGGGTTTGTTTTTGCCATCTAGCCAATCCGAGGCTCCGAATAACTTCAGCCAATAGCGATCGATTTAACGGATGATTGACACATCTTTTTCGGCCAATTGCAGGGTTTGTTTAGGCCCTCTAGCCAATCTGAGGCTCTGAATAACTTCAGCCAATAGCGATCGATTCAACGGATGATTGATACATCTTTTTGGCCAATTGCAGGGTTTGTTTTGGCGCTCTAGCCAACCCGAGGCTCCGAATAACTTCAGCCAATAGTGATCGATTCAAATGATGATTGACACATTGGTTAGCCAATGAAACGCCGGTAAATAAATCCCAGCATACACCGCGGACTACTTGGCGTTCGGGGGAAAATCTAGTCGGAGGCGGCAAGTTAATTGCATGACTTTGCGAATTAATTTTGTTCCATAAATAAGGCGCACTGTATTATAAGGCGCATGGTCAGCTTTTGAAAAAAATTAAGACTTTTAGGTGCGCCTTATAGTGCGGAAAATACGGTATACGACGGAATAAGTCAATAATTCATTACAGCATTTTTTTGAAGGTCCCATTTTTTGATAATGGCAATTTTATATCCAAAATCGCACTCTAGGTATTTTGACCATATAATGGCAATTCCTTTGTGGTATTATAACTTCGTAATATCTGATTATTATTATTTTTCACTTCCATTAACTCTAAATGTTTAGGGGGACCTTAGCAAACAATCCAACGAAACAAGAAAAAAAACATCAGATGACACGAAAGCTTTGATAGGAAACTTTGCAGAACTTGTACTCACTTGGTTGAGGTGAGCAGCAGCGCCTTTGTTTTGTTGTACAGTAGTCGATAAACATTTTGGTCTTCTTGTGCTGTCTTCTTCACCTCCGGTTGATGTACAAAAATCGTCAGTGAGACATTGTCTCAAAAAACCTGGGACGCACCACTTTTTTGTCCCACTAACAACAGTTACGGAAGTTACGTCGGCTGAGCATATATAAACTTGCCTGAAATTCACGTATCCAATAAGAAACAACTGGAGGAGCCTAAACAAATCAAACAGAGCACCGAGTGTTGAGAAACAAAAAAGACTTATCAGCCTGTTTAATTTCAAATAACAATAATTCATTTCCAAAAAGAACTTCACAAATAGCAATACACAATATAAAGCATGTACTGTGCACGAAATTCACTTATCCTATGCTAAACAACAGCAGTAGGAGCGAAGCAAATAAAAAAGACCACTGAGTTGAGAATCATACTCAGTCTGCCCACTGTTGAATTTCAAACAGCACTTGATTTTCAAAAGTAACTCCACAGCAGACAATGCACAATATAATGAATGTAATGTGCATTTTTGCACATTGCACTTGTGCATCTGTACTGTTTGTTTTGTAATCCCAGCAGTTTTGTGTGAAAAAAATGCTCACGAGTCCTTCTTTGTGCACCAACTGTAATCCTAACAGTGCACAGATAAATCATAAATTTGTCTCTGACGCCACCTGATGGTTTCTGCGTATAAAGCCACCCCCCCCGTTGCATTTAGCAATCACTCGTAATGCATTGAAACGAATCAGGATTAAAATATTGAAAATTGTGAGTTATAATTGGAGTTGATGGGACATATTTTCTAATTATACATCAGGTGTAGGTAATGTATGAATCTTTTACATACGACAGTTTAAAAATTACAACTAGGTGCAGTGTTGAACCTTGACCTGTTTCAGCATTCTGTGTGAAATATCAGCTATGTAGAGTGCTTTTTTCTATGCCTTTTCTTACATGATAAATCATCAAAACCGTCAGATAAAAAAATTCACACCAGAAAAACCGTCTCTGCGTTCTCAAAGGAAACATCCTCAGTAGAGTCGCGGGGTGCTGGAGCCACCCAGCTATCTACGGGCAGTGGGCTGAGGACACCCTGAACTGGTTGCCAGCCAGTCGCAGGACACACAGAACTAAACAACTCACTCACTTAGGGACAATTTGGACCGGATAATAAACCTGACATGCATGTTTTTGGAATGTGGAAGGAAACCGGAGTGCCCGGAGGAAACCCACGCAAGCATGGGGTAATGTAATGGGGCATATGCAAACTCCACACAGGAAGGCTTGATCTCATGACCCCAGAACTATAACAATACTTTTCCTTTGGTACATTTTTAGGCTACTATACCCACACCTGCTCTAATATAACACTTAGTTGAGTTGGACTTTTGTTTTACTTTTGATGTAATCTGGAGGCAAGTGAAAGAATGAAAACCCACCGATTCCTTTCACGTATTCATGTTCACCACAATTTTATTCGACTCGCGTATATTGTTCGAGACATTCTACAGCTTCCCCGTGAAACCAAAGACAACATATTAATCTATTTTTGTTAGATTTAATTTTTTTTTCTTTTTTCTTTATTGTTGAAATATCATATCAATTCAACTTGATCAACTTTAAAAAATACATTTCTTGCGAAGTCCAAGGTGATTTGTGTTCCTGCCTGCTGGAATTGCTGCAAATGGCCAGCAGATGGCAGCACACACCATCTTATCAGGCCCGTTGAGCCCCTTCAACATTTCGGTTTAGTCCGCACTGAAAAGATACAAATGAAAATATTTTTTAAAAATTTAATAAAAACATGTTTTGTGTCGTTTTTCTAATTATTTACAAATGGAAAATTGAATTGTTTTAAAAAAGTAAATGAACACGTTTTTGTTATTTTACGTTATTTTTTTATAAATGAAAATCAAATTAATTGAAAAAGTAAATGAGCACTTTTTACAAATGAAAAAAAAAACAGTCTATAAGGAAATAAACACCCCTTTGTCATTTAATATATTTTTAAAATTGAAAATTACACAAATTCAAAAAAAACAAATGAACATGTTGTCATTCTTCTATCGATTTAAACAATACAAATCCTAAAAAAAATACATCATCAAATATTTTTCATCATGAAAATATGAAACTGCTCTCCTATCTTCTTTACAAAAAAATCAAATAGATAAAAATCCCAAGAATTTTAAAATACATCATCAAGTTTTTAATTCTTCATAAAAATATGAAACAACTCTCCCTGTTTCTTTTTCCCTCAATGCTATTAAAACAATTAGCATTCATTTTTATATTTTCAATTATTTACTTGTTTTTCCAGTAAAAAAATAAAATAAAGCAAAATTGCTCATTTAGAGTTTTATTTTAGCAACAACTATCATTTTAAATGGCACATTTCCATTTTCTGTAGAACAGCCTTGTGTTAATTTGAAGGATTAATATTTTACTCAAAAAGCAAGTCATTTGAAATAAAGAATTGAATGAATCCAAAGTTTTAGTCCCCCGTATCTTATTTTAAGTGGTTTTTCTTATTTTTACCTCTTTGTAGATAAATTTGGACTAAATTCAATTCAAATATTAGTCATGTGGCTCACACGAGGTTTGGCCAAAATGTCAATGTCCAAACAAAGTCTTTACTGTTTTTGAAGACATATTTGGTGAATAAACTTAGAAGATGTTAGATGAGATAAACACAACAATTTTTGACATTTAAGTTTGAACTTAGTCATGTCTAAAATGGAAAAAGTCCAGAAGAAGGTCTGGTTCTGGGCATATAGTCTTGAAAATATTTGTTAAACCTTTATTACCCAATTATCGTACAAGCCACCAGGATTTTTTTTTTTGTCATTTTGTCCATGACAGAGTCAGAATCATGTTATATGAGATTAATTTTGGTCCTTTTTTCCAGAACAACCCACAATATCTGTTAATATCTACCACAACTACATTTAAGACAATGCAATAACAATTTAAAATAAAAACAAAACAAAAAACAAAGCAAAAAAAACAAAACAGACTAGGATTTTCAAGATTATAATGAAGTAGAGACTGGAAATTAAAATGAACATTTTGTAAAACAACACAAACTGGAAATATGAACTGTTATAAATACATATAAAAAAGGTTTTTGAGTTTTAGGTGTCTACATATTGTCAACTTTTTTTCATCATTACCAGGTGTTTTATGGTATGACCCACCGCTACTCCAATTCATTACCTCTTTGACAATAAAAACTAATAGAGTAATGTTCAAAGGATTCAAATTGTTTAAAAAAAATCAGTTTCAGATAACAAAAAATTCTTTACATAATGGATTACCTATTATGCCCAGTCGGTGTAATTTTTTGCCTGTGATTGGTCCGTTGCCACACTAGGATGCCTGTGAGATACAATTGTGGAAAGTACCCGCCTAAATGATTAAATCAATTGAAATCGATTATTAAAAGCGTTGGCACCAATTAGATCATCGATTCGATGTATCAGATGATTTATGTGCCACTAAGTACATTAAATTAATGGAAATAAGTGTGCGTTCCATTGTGATGTTGAGGGTTGTAGTCCGTCAGAGGGCGCCAAGAAAGTTTTTTTTAAATAAAAAGTCTTTAAGTTTTTAAGTCTTTTATTGAAGTCATTATAAACAAAATTTGCATGAAAGTTTCATCATGAAACAAAATGAACAATATTTAAGGGATCAGAAAGTGCCGCATAAGTACAGAGAAAAAAACAAATAGAAAAATTGTAAATAAGAAAAAAAAATGTTAAAAGAAAATTAATAATAATGACGTGTAAACTCAACACAGAAAACAATATTTGAATAAAAAGGAGGAAATTAAAAATGTCTTTAAGAAATCTGATTCATCGATTCATCGAAAAATAATCAACCGATTCATTGATTATGAAAATAATTGTTGGTAGCAGCCCTAGTGAAGCTGGTGTTTCCTTTTTTGCTTCACAGAGATCAAAAGTTGTCACTGTATCGGCGATCTTTCGCAAACCCCTCTGTCTTCTGTTCCGGATAAACTTGTCAAAAGATGAGGTCGTCACCTCCCCCTCGCAAAACGGCAAAGCCAATCAAAAGTTATATTAACCTGACGCTCTGAGAGCTAATTGAGGGGCGGTCCTGATGCCTCCCTCACTAGCTTGGACGTTTTTGTAATTATGAAGGATAATAAGCAGGACCACATCTTTGGGCCACAACACCAGCATCCTTGCCACCTTTGATGACCCGCCTAGATGAGGAGGGGGGATCTCTAGGGGGGCCGCTAGATGATGTTGCCTCCTCTGATGCTCTCTTATCTCTTGCCCGGGGTGAAAGATGTTCTAATCTGTCACCGCAATACTCTTAAACCCTGGTTAGTACGGCGATTGGAGCAACTTTTGTTCGCCATAATCCTCCAGGCCGGCGAGTGGCGAGGAGGGGGGAGGTCATGTTTGTCACAAGTGTGCCAGCCTCGCCCTCTTTAACCCTCTCCCCCCATCGTAAGCTTAATTCAGAGTTTCAAATGCAATTGCGAGATTAAAAATAAATAAAACGGCGCACACGCTTTCGAAGCAGTCGGCTGGATTACTAGGGAGAGAAAAAAGTTGTAGCTTTCTTTGGCGGTTTCCAAGACAACAAAGACATTCATTAAATCAGATCAGTTGGTCAAGCAAGAAAAATCGCCACCGAGTAAACCAGGCAAATCCAAAGTCCGGCCCGTGATCAAATTTTTCCTACCCACGGCCTCTGTCATAAAATTATTAATCAATGACGCCCCAGTAATACTGACCGCAGTATAATATAAATTTGAACAAAAGAAAAAAAAAATCACAATTTCACCAAATGATGAGAGTAGCCCTTTGGCCTCCTTGTCCTTAGCTTCCTGTGAAAATTTTAACCCACCCCATTTCCGACTGTAAATAAAACAAGGAAAATGGACAAACACAACAATATTATAAATTTACCTTTGAACTAAGTCATGTCTAAAATGGAAAAGGTACAGAAATAGGTCCGGTGCTGGGCATATAGTCTTGAAACTAGTTGCTAAACCTTTATTACCCAATTATCGTACAAGCAGCCAGGATTTATATATATATATATATATATATATATATATATATATATATATATATATATATATATATATATATATATATATATATATATACAGGGTTGGGTAGGGTTACTTTAACTTGAATACTTTCAATTACTTTTGGATTACTCCAATACCAAATATTCTAATAAAAGACAAAATAAACTAAATATGAATAAATTTACTAAATTTTGTGCTGGCTTGGGGAGTAACAAAATAGATGGAACGGCAAAAATGATGTTGGCAAGCTGTTTGGATTTATTTTCATTTTGTTTCTGTCGCATTTTATGTTAGTTTTGCCGGAGATCAAAGAGATCAAAGCCAGGAGAGAAAGCTTACCACGCGTTGTGAGTCATAATTTTATTCATATTTAGTTTCTTTTGTCTTTTATAGTCAGTGCTCACATATTTTTAGCTTACCAAATCCGGCCCGCTTTCTGAAAAGTTTGGACATCCCTGGAGTGTACCATTAAAATATACATTGAAGAAGAAAATTTAGAGCCATTAGATAATAATAATAATAATAATAATTTCCTTGTATTGTCATTCTGTGTAACAATGTACACAGAACGAAATGTCGATTGCACCTGACCCGTTGTAGCGAGCCGATGCAGCCGCAGCCAACAGAGGGCGCCGCCGACCACTTTTTAAGTCTTAGGAATGACTCGGCCGGGGCGCGAACCACCGACCTCCCAGTCTCAAAGCGGGCGCCTTGGCGGCACAGCGGCTGGGTGGGGAGTGCACAGCCTCACGGTGTGGAGGTCCAGGCAGGACCTGTTACTTCACAATAATATCACTCTGGTAGAATTAAAAAGTAGTCATCCAAATAATTACTTGAGTGAAAGTAAAACGTACTTGGTTTAGAAAGTGGTAATAGAGTAAAAACAAGTATTGAGTGACTGTAGCAACGTCTTATTGATTAATTTATTATTTTTTGGGTAAAGCAAATATTCAATCAATAAAGAAAGAAATCCAATTTTAATGTCAGTTTTATATTAAGGATTGGAAAAAATAACAATTAAGGTGCATAATATGCTCCTCACCTGGGCAACAAAAAGGGTGCATTAAAACGCAGCATGCATTATTAAAAATTAAATCGAAACCTTTTAAAATGGTAAGGAAAAAAAAACACTCTCATACAAAATAAGTTTGATTTCTATTGAGTTACTTTACTCTTTTTACCTTTGGACTCCATGGCCAATCCATACCTGTCAACCTGTACAGTTTTGCCGTGCAAAGTACATTTATTATGCATTTTACGACGTGTGCGACGTACGAGAAAATCTGTACAGAAAAACGCAAATTTGTCAATTATGGGTACCATCCGTATACACCGACTATCACAAAACGGCAAATCAATCAAGTCAAACGAGTTCGCTATCTGTATCGTTTTTTTTTTGTTGCAAACGAAGCGAGCGGTTTGATGTAGTGAAAGGAAGTCCGTCTCAACTCTCAAATGGCTCACTTGCTTTGATGCATTATTTTGCGAATTATTATGTTGTATAAAGAAGTTACGAGAAAAAGGAAGTATAAAATGAGAAAATGAAAAAAGACAGGTTTGTGGTTATCCCTTTAACAGTATATCACCAACAATAATTTAATGGAGAAAATGAATTAATAATTTGAATAAGAAAATGTATTATTCTACTTAATTATATTTGCATGTATTTTTTCCTTCTACGGTGGACTTCGAAGCTACTTAATTTTTGAACTTTTTTTTATAATAAACTTCATTCATGTCGAGCAACAAAATGTTAATTAACAATATATATGATATAACGAAACACATGTACAATATAACATGTTAAACTACATAAATAAACACGTTTGAAAAAAAATATGGTGTAAGATTATTTTTTATTTTCTAAGGGAAAATACGACAGTTCGTAAGGGCATGGAGCCGTGGAGGTTGACAGGTCTGCCAATCACACACACGCACTGGTATGCTTTACAACAGCCACCTCCTTGGTATGTATCAAGTAAACTTAACGGAGTAAATGTAACTCATTACTACCCGATTCTGGGTCCAGGGTTCAATTCCAGCTACGAGCCTTCCTGTGCGGAAATGAATGGATGGAGGATAGAAATATTGCTTGTTTAAATCACTGTATTAATGTTAGTATTACATGACGGAGAAAACAAGAAAGGTTTTTATCTTATGTAATGCAATAAAAAGAATTACAATTAACATACATTCTGGATTCATTACAAATCAACTGAAAGTTTTTGTTGCTTATTATGGCGTCGTGGGATCATTTCTTTCAGAAATTACACCTGTAAGTAGACTTCATTACGGCCATACCAGTCTGAGAACACCAGATCTCGGGAAGCTAATCAGGGTCAGGCCTGATGAGTACTCAGATGGGAGACCGACTGGGAATATTAAGTACTGTTGATCGTCTTTTGCGCACGATCTGCTGTGACAGCACTGATTGGCACAGTCAACTAATTTGAATTATCATTATTATCCATCCATCTATTCATCCATCCATCATCCATTATCTGCAACGCTTATCCTCAGTAGGGCCGCGGGGGTGCTGGAGCCCATCCCAGCTATCTTCGGGCAGTAGGCAGGGGACACCCTGAACTGGTTGCCAGCCAGTCGTAGGGCACACAGAGACAGAGAACTCACTAACCACTGCGCCGCCGTGCTGCCCCATTATCATTATTATTAATAATAATCTCATAAAGGGAAAAATTAAATGAGCTCAAACTTGAAAGGATAGCGTGGTTTATATTTTTCTACCATCTTCCAGATTTGAGAATGTGAAAAGGCCCCTAGGGCCAACCAATTGATGACTGATGCTTGATCAATGAAAGCAGATCTCAACATTTCTAATTTACAATTATTGACTTGAGATTTTTTCCTCTGTCACATTATAAAAGCCCCTAGTGGTGGAAAAATACTTTATTCGTTCAGTAAAACACAATTCAAATAGTAAGCAAAAAAACACAAAGTATCTAAAGGACAGGATTTTACATTCAGAAATTTGTAAGAGACATTTTGGCAGCAAGTGCAAAAGCTTAGATGACCAAAATGATCAAAACTAGCTTGTCCAAGGATTGAGGAACAAAGTAATTTTAGTGACAGTTGCACGGCGTATGCCAGGGGTCATTTGTCGGGTGTTTCCAGCTTGCCGTTTTTTTTTTGCCGTGGATAAACATCAGCTTTTATTCCAGTTACTGGCTGATATTGATCCTCACTGGACAAAAAGAGAAGTGCGTTTGGAAGTTTTGCGAAGTGGTATGCTTCCGCCTCCGTAGTTTGTCTTCTTCCAATGCACACACTTTAGCTCCATTCTGAGCCACAATTAAACTCTAGTGGTGGATAGTACACACTGTGACTTTAAGATCATAAAGATCAGACAACAGTTGCAGCAGCGGCATATCAGTTGAATGGCGGGCCTCGGGGAACAACTATTATAACCCCAAAACATTTTTTACACAGCAGTAATGCAAATTAAACATAACCAACGAAAAACCCAACGGCAGCATAGACAGCCAGCTCCCTCTTGTGATGTGTCCACATGCATTTTTTTCTATGGATGTCGTGTTGTTGACCTTAAATTTAATGAATAAACAAAAGGTTAAACTTGTTTTGTATTTCATTGTTTTTCTTATTTGTACATATGTTTTCATAATGACAGGGTTTTTAGGGATGTGATACACAATTAGCTTTAAAAAAAAAAAAAAAAAGAAGCTTATTCTTGTATTTTGTAGTTTATTTGTTGCTCCAATAAAAAGTCAGTACATATTTTAAATTGACATTTTTTCTTTCCATGTAGGGATTCCAGTTGCTTGACTATAAAATTGCTTAGTATAAAATGTTCGGTATGAGTTAAACGTTCCCTGTGGAGTGAAAAAAATAAATACTATTACAATATTTTGTTTTTGTTTTTTTAAAAATATGAATACCATTACATTATTATTGGTAAGAAAATCTGTCGTTTTTTCTTTTTCTGCATTTTTCCATTTTTTTCCTTCTTTTTTCTTTTCTTTTCCTTTTTCTTCTCTTTTGTTTCCTTTTTCCTTAGCTTTTTGCTTTGTTTATTTTGTTTTTTTTTCTTCTGCTTTTTCTGCTTTCTTCTTCTTTTGTTTTTCATTTTCCCTTTTATTTTTCGTCTTGTTTTGTTTCATTTTCCTACAATCTGTTTTAATTGGGTGGGCATAGCATATTTGTTGGTAGGTACACCCCACCCACCTGCCCCCCCTCTGGTAACACCCCAGATGAAGACATAGAAGGTGAGGTGGCTTTGTTCCATGATGAGCTTTTTGTCTCTCCAGCTTTCAAACATGTTTTGGTTACAGCAGAAAGAGATGTAAATATTTGGAAGGGCAGCTTTGTATTGTCATCAGTGTTACCTTGCGTCTATATACGCCGTGAAGACCGCTTACATTTAATTCTGTTTACGTGGCTTCAATCTCACTCCAATATTTCATGCTCGCCTTAGCGTTTAAGTGCAGCTGCACTCCTTAACATTCAAGGACTCTGTTGATTTTTTTTTCATATTTTAGCAGCTGAAACTCCCAAATGTCACGTCGGTGGACTCTGTAAAATATTCCAAGTATAATTGCAGAAATTCCCTTCTGGTAAACAAAACATCAAGTACTATCCAGCTGTTTTTTTATTTGCAACTTGGCCTCTACATACTAATACTAATAATGACCATTTTTGTGCTTCACGATGCAACAAATTCCAATACACACATAAAAGTAAGAAAAACTGGGTAATAAATCTTGTCTTAACCCTTTTATTACCATGGGCGCGCCAGCCCCCGTTATACAAGCTCTATTTAAATTACCGTACCTGATATAAAAAAAAAAAAAAAATCAAATTGAAGTAATGTAGTACTCCAAAACACCCACAAGAAGGCAGGAAATTCCCACAATTGTATGTCACATGCATCTACATGTGGCAACGGACTAACCATAGACAAGAAATGACACAGACTGGGCATATTGTACCACCTCGGTAGCCTAGATGGTAGGGCGCCCGCTCCGATACTGGGAGGTCGCTGGTTCAAGCCTCGGTTGAGTCATATCTAAGACTTATAACATTGGTACTCATTGCCGCCCTGCTTGGCACTCGGCAATTAGGGTTGGAATTGGAAAAAGGTGCCTGAAAATAACGCCGACACGCCTGTCATTATGGCGTTGTCATCGGAATTGCCACTGCCCTCTACCATTCACACCCAAGTGAACAGGTCTATTTAGAAAATTGTCTCTTTTGGCTTGGCTCACCGATGAGCGCTCTTTTGGCTCCGAAACTGTTCCTCTTATTCTTATTTTTTAATAATATGTTAGTCACCAAGGTCGACAAAAAAACAAAAAATGTTCTTTGATTGGCACTGGTTCTATTCTGTTAAAGGTACTATAAAAATAAAACATTGGCCTTGAAAGTTCTTGAAAATTAATTGAGTTTGGCTATAAAAGGTGAACGAACCCTGTAAAAAGCTCCTTTCAGCTTTGAGCTGATATTTTGTATTACGTGAGTTGAGGAAGAGAACCTTTCAAAATCAGGCAGGACATGCATCCCTCCAGGCCTGGGTTGTCCCCCTCTAGGATAGAACATCAAGCATTCCCAACAGCATTCCCAACTCCAGATTGTAGACTTTATAAAATGTTTTTGGTTAAATCCAACATGCCATTTAGCATAGATGTATGTGTTTATAAACAAAACCTTTTATAAATATTTGCCTTTTTGGTCAAATGTTTGTTGTAAATGGCAGGGTGAAAAAAAAAAACAGACACTGTTTGAGAAAACAAGCTATAATCATAATTGTCCCTGAGTTTGACCACTATGTATTTCTTAGTGTTGAACATATTAGTGTTGTAATAAAGTAATACAAACATTAAACACAGGATATTTTTTCTCAAACGTCATGACACCAAATTTTGGTGAAAGACACCCCCCATATATATATATAAAAACTGACCAAGTTGGAAAGCAATCCCTCCTCCAATGCCACTGTGATGATATTTTGCAGTTCTTATTGATGCTGATTGATCAAATAATTCTCAGCTCGAGATCGGGGGCTGCGTCTACTTAAAGATCAGTGAAAAGAGGCCATTTTTCAGATGGCACTGTCAGGCCGACATGACACTAACACTGTTGCTAATCTCCCCAAGATGATGATGAAGATGATGAGGCCTATTCGTAGCCTATGCAACTTTCATTGGCCAAAGCCAGATGAAGATGTCCACTAGACGAGCGCTTCTCCTTTTGTGTGGCGTTTGGCGTCCTTGGCAGGCAATCAGTGGCTAGCCTGACGCACTTTGACGGGATTCCTGATCTTGTACGTAGCCAACCTTTTTCAAGCGTCGAGCTACTTTTTGCTAATTATTTGCGCTAAATGCGCCTAGTTTCACATACATTTCTAAAATTATCACTTATTTTCTACTACTTACTATGTTTTTACCAGGTTAATTATTGAAAATAGAAAGAAACAGGAAGATGGAAATAGATAGATAGATAGAGAGAGACAGAGAGAGAGAGAGAGAGAGAGAATAAAAGGGAGAAAGAGAAAGGGAGAAAGAGAGCCAGAGAGAGAGAAAGAAAGGGAAAAAAGAAAGAGACATAGAGCAAACTAGAGAGAGAGAAAGAGTGAGTGAGTGAGTGAGTGAGTGAGTGAGTGATGAGTGAGTGAGCGCAACAAAGAGAGGAAGATAAAAAAGAAAGAAAGAAAGAAAGCTAGAGAGTGAGAGAGAGAGAGTAAGACCCGAGGATAAAAAGGAAAATAAAGAAAAACATCCCTTTCTCTCTCTCTCTCTCTCTCTCTCTCTCTCTCTCTCTCTCTCTCTCTCTCTCTCTCTCTCTCTCTCTCTCTCTCTCTCTCTCTCTCTATCTATCTAACTAACTAATAACCCACCCAGCCAATATGAATAGCAAGTGGCCTGCCAGATATTGACTGCAGTATAACTGCGCCTTATTGTGCGGAAAATTTGTCTTGTATTAGCATGTTTGTCATTGGAGTAATCCAAAAGTAATCCAAAGTAACCCAGTTACATTACTTTAATATTAGAGTATTCACGGCAGTAGCTCAGGAGGTAGAGTGCTCGTCTTGGGATAAAGGGATCCCAGTTCGAATCCCGCCTCGTCCGTGTTACATGTCGAAGTGTCCTTGGGTAAGACACTGAACCCCTAATACCCCCAATAAGCAGGTTAGCGCCTTACATGGCTGCAAGGCCGCTATTGGGAAATGTGGAGCACATTGTAAAGCGCTTTGGGAAGTCATTGACTTGAAAAGCACTATATAAATGCAGACCATTTCATTTTCATTTCATATTACATTTTTAAAGTAACCACCCCAATTCTGCCGACACCATTCGTCATTAGACCTGGAGGACCAGAAGCATATAGTCTGACGGCTGTCACAAGCTCAAAGCCGCCTTGGTGAGCGGCTTAAAACCTCATTGACCGCAATCAGTGAAATTCTTTGGAGAGAGATTAATCAGGATTGACTCTTTGCTCGCAAATTGTTCTCTCATTTGTTTAATTGAAAGTAGACTTAATGTTCTCGGCTGCAATCACAGCGACTTTGCCTCCCATTTGATCAGCCCGAATCGCCGCGGGCACAAGTGCTTCCCCCTTTGACTTTTCATTTTTTCACCATAATTCAGGGGTGTCTAAACTTTTCAAAAAGCAAGCCGGATTTGGTCAGATATAAATGTGTGAGGGCCGAGCCTGGCATCTTTTCAACAGTCTTTAATAATTTCACCCCCTGTGAAAGGTTTGCAGTGCTTAGCGATCAATGTGGCGACCTTGTAGCTCACCTTTGTAGCAATTTCATTTTACACCATAGGGTCTTGTGAAAAAGCACTGCAGTGCAGTTAAAACAGCTTCCAGTTGCTTCACCTTTTCACAGCATTCACTTCCAGTTTATTTTTGTAGTCAGCATGTTTCGTCTGGCAATACCTTTTGATGTTATATTCTTTAATGTTATTCTCAGGAAAATTAGGCAAACACAGTTGTTTCGGATTTGGGTGGAAAAAATACACCAATTTCACCTTGTCGGAAATGTGGTGGGCTAAAATTCTCACAGAAGGTAAAGGGCAAGGTGGCCAAAGGGCTACTGCCATTAACTGGTGAAATGGTGATTTTTCTTTAGGTACAAATGTATTTAATACTTTGGTCAAGATAACTGGTGGGCCACATATACCGTATTTTCCGCACTATAAGGCGCACCGGGTTATAGGGCGCACCCCGAAAAAATAATTTTTGGTCCTATTTTTGACATACATAAGACGCACCGGATTATAAGGCGCTACAATGGGAACGTCGACAAAACAATCAGATAGTTCAGTCCAACTTATTACCCCCTTAACATTCCGAAAGCTTGCAAAGACGCAAATACGTGTCGAGAACACGTGCGGATGCGGTGTCCGTACGATGTCACTCAAATGCATCGTTCCATCATTCGGAAGGTTAAAGTCTTGGGATTCAAGAAATGCCAACCATTCCTTAGTATCTATTTTCTTTTTCGCTCGCAACTTTACTGTGCATATGACAATAAACACTTGGAATTGAGTTTAATTTAAAAATAGACACTCCATTCCATCCATTATCTGCACCGCTTATCACAGAAACATCGAGTTCAGTCTGAAACAAGATACAGGGACAATATAAAACCCGGAGTAGCTCACCGAAGTCGTTGTGTTCATAATAATGTGCAGCCAATGTCCTCTTATATCCGTGAGGGTAGTAAATCCAGGAGAATAAAATATTTACAAATACAGAATAGAAAAAAATGCTTTCTGTATGCCGTCAGCCACGTGCTATACGCATTCATCTTTTTCGGCCAATTGCAGGCTTTGTTTCGCCGTTTAAGCCAATGCCAGCCTGTAAATGATAAAAAGGATCCGCCCCTTGACCTCCGAATAACTTTAGCCAATAGTGATCCATTCAAATGATAATTGACATATTGGTTAGCCAATGAAACGCCGGTAAATAAATCCCAGCATACACCGCGTACTACTTGGCGTTCGGGGGAAAATCTAGTCGGCGGCTGCAAGTTAGTTGGAAAACTTTGCAATTTTAAAATTGATCCATAAATAAGGCGCACTGTATTATAAGGTGCATGGTCAGCTTTTGAAAAAAATAAAGGCTTTTGGGTGCGCCTTATAGTGCAGAAAATACGGTAATTGATTTTATCACAGAGGCTGCGGCCCGGTAAAATTTTTTCACGAACCATATTCGGCCCCCAGGCCTGGCTTTGGACATAACGGACAAAATTTCGAACACAATTGCTGAGTCCCAAGATGTAAGCAGAATAACAATTATACAAAAATTATCTGTTATTTGTTTTTGTCCTCTCTCTTCACAAACGCCCCAAAAAATACAACAGTACCTCTACTTCAGATCGAATTGGTTCCAGCAGTGACGATGTATAAGGAAACTGTTATAAACCGAAACCCGTTTTCCCATTGAAATAATTTGTTTTTACCAGCTATCCGGCTACCTCTTTAGTTAGCTAGCTATCTTCCTACCTATTTTGCTATTTAGCAAGCTGTTTAGCTATTTTATTTCTATTTATTTTTTTACATTTTCTGCATGCTATAAAGCTAACATTTTACCTTTTTCAATAGTTTTCAAGCAAGATTTTGGCCTCCTTTCTTGCTAGCATTGTTTTAACTTTTTATCTGGTTATTTAGATGTGTTTTTACTCTTTTAGCTAGCTATCGAGCTCCCTTTTAGTTTTTTCCCTGTTTACCTTTCTTGCTAACTATCAACTACAGTTTTAGCTAGCTATTTAGCTACTTTTTAAACTTTGTAGCTAGCTACATTCCTACCTTTTTAGTTATTTACCAAGCTATACAGTTAGCTTTTGAATGTTTTGCATGCTATCTAAAAAGCATTTTACCTTTTTTGGTAGTCATTAAGCTAAATTTTGGGTTTCCCTCTAGCTAGCTCTCTATCTTTGCTTTTAGCTCTCTATCTGGCTGTTTAGTTGGCTTTTTTAAAAAAAAACTTTTTTTAGCTAGATGTCTAGCTCTCTTTTAGTCTTTTACATTTTTATACTTCTAGCTAACTATCAAGCTCAATTTTGCCTATTTAGCAAGCCATCTAGCTAAGTTTCTGTTTTAAAAAATTCTATCCAACAAGATGCCCGTTGTGCTAATTAGTAAAAGGTTTCTCTCAGTAAAGCTGCGAGACCCCTGATTTAAATCAACAATCCAAAGGCCCTCATGTGACTGCAAGCATTAAAAACTGGCGTCAAATGCTGCAACGGTGAATTGATGTGTCACCGTTTGCAAGCATCTGTGGCCCTCGCAAGCGGCCATGTTGGTGGGGGGGGGGTCAACGTGCCTCAAAGGGGTTGGCGAGAAGCAGACCAGTGTCAAAGTTCGGCAGCATGTCCTGAAAGCATACTGCGACCTACTTCTACAAGCTGACACGTCATCACAACTCAACGCTAAACCTCAATGCAACAAGTTACCAGTTCTACAAGTTGGAAGATGTTTTCTCTGAGGACACCCCTTTTACTAAACACTTTTGACCAGATTTTGTCATTGACATGGTTTATACACCATTTTCATGGCCAAATTCAAGTACTTTTCACACACTTTCAAGGCCAATTTTTCATTTTTCCAGTACCTTTAAAGGAAGAGATCCAGCACCGATCAAAAGAATGCTTTTTTTGTCTGTTGACATTGATGACTAAAATAAGTTCGCTATCTTGCTGCCACCACGTACTTTGCGCTATATTGAGCTGTTTCTATCTATGATGGACGATATTTTTGTGTCAATGGGTTGCCGTAAACTGACAAAAATTCTGCCTCAACGATACACGTGCAGATTAAGATGTCACATTTCTTTACAAATAGGGAAAGGACTCCAAAGGTGTCGTAATGATGCAGTTCAATACGGAACGAAAAAAAAAAAAAACAAGGACTCATTTTAACAATATTGTTTGATTCAAACAGTGCATTCAATCGTTGCACTGCTGATCTTATGCTTTTTGTTTTTCCTTTTTGACATTATTATAATTGATATTTTTTGGATGTTTTTCAGAGAACATGTGTCTAAATTGGTTGAAATAAAATTGTAAATAGTTATTTTTTTTTGCATTTTATCAGGTATTTATAGCACTGAAGAGTTATTAGTTTTTATTTATATTCTGTTGTTTTGCATTTTCAAGGATTGTTGTTCAACTTATATCTGTTCAGTGTTTAAAAATATTTTTTGTATTTTAAAATTGTATCTAAATATGTAAATATTTGTTTGTGTGTTTTTCAGAGATCCCCTGATGCTTCACATGACACACCATAATGACAAGCCAGCAAAGTCAAGTTAAGTCAAGTCAAGTCACATTTATTTATATAGCCCTTAATCACAAAAATGTCTCAAAGGACTGCACAGGATTACAATGACACAATTACCTGATCCCAGACCAGCATGCGGGCAAGGTACAACTCAAAAACCTCAGTGTGAGGAGAAAAGAGAAACCTTGAGAAAGGACCCCACACGTGGCAATCCCCCCTCCAGGATTGACCAGGGTGAATCACAATTAGCATTACTGTACACAGAATAGTAAACACTAGGTAAGATGTTGAAAATGTCCGGAAAGAGCATGACACCCACGACGCCCCCAGCCTGTAAACTAGTCCAGAAAGTCTATGACGGCCACGACGCAGCTTCCTATCTCTGCCAGCTGGTAAATGCAGGCGTTGACATGCTTCAGGTCAAACGCTGGTCCGCTGACTCATCTCAAACCATCCTTTTCCTTTGTATCACCACCAGGCAGGCAGTCGGAAAAAGACAGGACAATACAGAATATGAAATGGGCATCAATCATAAGCTTTGGAATAGAAGTGTGTCTTAAGCCTCGATTTAAAAACTTCCGTTAAGGTTGCAGATCTTATCTCCGCAGGCAGGGCGTTCCATAACACCGGGGATGGAGAACGCTCTCGAGCCTGCAGACTTCTTGGCTCTCGGAGTCACAAGTAGACCGGCATTTTCCGAGCGCAGACTCTGCAGGAACATAGGGGAAAATCAAATCAGAGAGATAAGAGGGTGCAAGCCCATGCAAACATTTATATGTTAATAAGAGAACCTCAAAGTCACACCTTAAGTGGACTGGGAGCCAGTGCAAGTTGGCCAACACAGGAGTAATATGCTCAAATTTTTTTGTCTTAGTCAAAAGTCTAGCTGCCGCATTCTGAACCAGTTGCAAACTTTTAATGCCAGACATCGGGAGACCAGAAAGCAATACATTACAGTAATCAAGCCGAAAAGTAATAAACGCATGAATTAAAACCTCTGCATCTGATTGGGACAGCATCGAACGAATCTTCGCAATATTACGGAGGTGGTAGAAAGCTATTCTAGTAATATTTTTCACGTGTAACTGAAACGACAGATTAGGATCAAATATAACACCTAGATTTTTGACTGAGTCACTATGGGTGATATTACATTTGTCTAGGTTTAGGGTAGTGTTTGAAAACAACTGACGACAGTGAGCTGGACCAATAGATAGATAGATAGATAGATAGATAGATACTTTGTTCATCCCCGAAGGGAAATTCACATTTCAATAATCAACATTTCAGTTTTTTTCTGGGTTAAGGCGTAAAAAATCAAGGTGACATCCATCTTTGAATCTCAGTAAGGCAAGCCTCCAGATTTCTACAACTTAAATGTCCAGTTGTTTCCAGTGGCATATACAGTTGAGTGTCATCTTCATAGCAATGGAAACTAATATTATACTTGCGGATAATGACACCAAGCGGGATCATATAAATACTAAAAAGAAGGGGGCCAAGTACAGAGCCTTAAGGAACACCACAGGGGACATTAGATTGTTTAAAGGTCAGATTGCCATAGTTAACACATTGCATCCTGTCTGACAGGTAGGACCTAAACCACGAGAGTACAGTTCCTGAGATACCAATGCGTTCTAGACGAACAAGTAATATGTTGTGGTCGACAGTATCAAAAGCAGCGCTGAGATCCTGCAGCAGTAACATTGATGAGGCACCGGAATCTATTGCTAAAAGGAGATCATTGGTTACTTTAGCCAGGGCTGTCTCAGTAGAGTGGTTTGCCCTAAATCCTGACTGGACAGTTTCAAAGAGGTTATTTTCTGACATGAAGTCATTTAGCTGCTGTGCAACGACCTTTTCAAGTAATTTAGCAAAAAATGGCAGATTTGACACTGGCCTATAATTATCTAGGCTTTCTGGGTCAAGGTTAGGTCGCTTAAGCGTGGGTTTAATGACGGCAGACTTGAAGGCTACAGGAACAATACCCGAGGATAGCGATATATTAATAATATTTAAAACTGATGGTCCTAAGATCCCAAACAGATCCTTCACCAGTGAAGCTGGAAACGGATCGAGCAGGCATGTAGTTTGATTGGCTCTACTGACCATCTGTGTTAGATTATCAAGGGACAAATCATTGAAACTGGAGAATGTTTGCGAACAACCGCCAACACAGTCCTTACCTAGCACCTCCACATCTTTGAGATAGGAGGAGGATACAGAGCGTTCTTTTAAAATTTAATTCCTGATTAGTTTAATCTTTTTATTAAAAAAATCCATAATGTCGTTAGCAGAATAAGTAACACTATTTGGGTTAAGTTGTTGCCTGGTAAGTTTCGACACTGTGTCAAACCCAAATTTCGGATTATTCTTATGTTTTACAATAATCTTAGAGAAAAACGATGCTTTAGCTGAGGCAAGAGCTACTTTATATTTCAGCAAGCTGTAACACCAGGCCAGTCGGAAGACCTCCAGCTTAGTAGTGCGCCATTTTTGTTCAAGTTTTCTGCAACCTTGTTTGAGTAACCTGGTTTCTTTAGTAAACCAAGGTGTATTCTTCTTTGGTCGAAATTTATGCCTTAGGGGCGCCACAGAATCAAGAACATTAACCAAAGCAGTATTGAAGTTGTTTGTAAGTGAGTCAACAGGCCCAGTGTACGAAGGGAAGGCTGCAGTTACCGTAGGTAATAGTTCTTTTAAGGCTAATACCGTGTTAGGGCGGATATTGCGACTGCTAAAGCCTAAATTTTCCTTATCACAGTAAACATTAAACAGCACCTCACACTTAACAAGATAGTGATCAGAGATGGCATTAGGATACGGTAACACTGTAACATTAGAGGCTACTACGCCACGGGTCAGAACGAGATCAAGGGTGTTCCCATCTTTATGAGTGGGCACATCAACTATTTGATTGAAACCAAATGTATCGATCAGTGACTTAAAAGCAATTGCAAGTGAATTTGATGGGGAGTTTATGTGAACATTAAAATCACCAATAATTACAACATTGTCCGCATAAGTTACTAAGTCTGTTAACAGTCCCGAAAATTAATCCCAAAAAATTTGAGTATGGTCTATGTGGGCGATACACAACAACTACATAAATTGGTGTTGACATTAAGGACCTCATAACAAGTGCTTCAAACGTTTTAAAAACAGTAGGGGTACCAGGAGTAAATTTCAACTTACCTTCCGATATAAGAGCAACACCTCCACCTTTTTGCATGGTCGTGCCAAGTGCGAATTCACAAAGTTAGGGGGAGAAGCCTCATTTAACACTACAAACTAATTTGGTTTTAACCAGGTCTCACAAAGGCCAATAAGGTTAAGATTGTGTTCATTAATAAGGTCATTGACAAGTAAAGCTTTGGAGGCTAGTGATCTAATGTTCAGAAGGCCAAGCTTCAGCACTGTGGACTGAGCTAAAACCTTTCGCGAGTTTTGAACCTTAATGGCAACCTTAGTGGTAACCTCCACAGGATTATACTGCCGGGTCTTGTGCCTTGCATGACGGCAGAGGCGGCCCGAATTCCATACCACAGGAATATTGTTGACAGATGACTATTGGAAGAAAATAATGTTATTTCTTCTCCCTCCTCACCTAACAAGGGAGAAACAGAGGTAAGAAGCACAGAAGAAGATGCTATAGAAGAGTACAGATCAGGGTGTATGGTGCAGTCAATAGAACGCTCTAAACTACAAAAACTATGTGAATTGCATGAATCTAGCATAGGGCTAGTTAGCTCTAGCGTTACAGACTCCACACCCGTGGTTACAGGTTCACTAATCACCTGTGACCTGGCCTGCACTAGTGTACCCAGTCATGGAAGGCTTAAACAGTAATCTCTATCATTAGAAAGAGTGAGAGCACCTTCCCAGTTAGGGTGAAGGCCGTTTCTCCTCAGCAGGTCAGGTCGGCCCCAGGAAGCAGGCCAGTTATCCACAAACCTAAATCCCTGCTGACTGCAAAAACCTGCCAGCCACCGGTTTAGCGAGACTAGTCTGCTAAACCTCTCATCATTGCCTCTCGCAGGCAAGGGGCCAGAGACAATTACTCTATGCCGACTCATTTTTCTGGCGAGATTAAAGGTCCTAGCAATATTTTTCTTTGTAATCTCAGATTGCCTTTAGTATCATTAGAGCCGACGTGAATGACTATATCAGTGTAGCTAGCCCTGTCCTGGTGTCTAGTTTTGCATGTCAGCTCCCTCAAATTAGCCTCAATGTCGGGTGCTTTGGCCCCAGAAATACACATAACCGTGGCTGGGGTGCTAAGCTTTATGTTACGGGTGATGGAGTCACCTATAACTAGGGTGCGGGAGCCAGTAGATCGGGTGGAGTGGGACTAGCTAGGGGGCTGAACTTGTTATGCGTCTGAATTGGCTTACCGCGATTAGCATGCCGTTTAGGGCTAGTGCAGGTTCGCTACAACCCACGCTAGCAGTGGTGTCCGAGGCACCTAACATTTTCCGTTTAAACTGCTCTAGCTCACGGACACGTCCCTCTAGAAGGGCTACTTGCCTACGGAAGCGGGAGCAACCTTTACAGCAACCCATACTCACTTGTGAGCAGTCGGATGCCGAAAGAGCGTCTTAGCATGCCCTTCAACAGCGATCGGCAGCAGCTTCCGACTGTAAAACAATTGTGCGCAGCAGTTACCTTGCGCCAATCGTCTGAGATACTTACCCGAAACTTTTCAACTGTTCGAGATAAAAAGTCTCAGTCCAGAATTCTGCTATAGTAGGAATCTGAATCAATCTCGTAGTCGCGACGACGTGAGCAACACAAAAACTCCCGCCAAAGCAGGCCTGTTGTTGTAATTTTCACGCATGTTTGAAAAGAATATTCTTAATTTATTGCGTGGTTTATAAACATGGCAATAGCAACAATTTCAATCATTTTCAAGCACTTCACTCAAAATTCAAGTTCAAGCATTTTCAAAGATCTCAAGCACCCGTACGAACCCTGCATTGAGTTTGGAAAAATTAGTCATGCACAATAATGGAAAAAAATACAGTTTCTTTACACATAAATACATTATTCAATCAGTTGCAGTGGTGGATTATCAGGACCTGCAAGGCCTTCTTTGCTGGCTGAAAAATTATAATAGCATTTAATTTTCTATCGACAGCTGGGGTCAGAAGCCTTTTTGATCCAAAGAGCCATTAAATCAAAATATTTGGATTTTTTTTTTCGGAAGGGTGCCATACTATATATTTTAAGACAAAATTCAACAAATTTGCCAAGCCTGCTGTCCAGGAAAGCTATTTTTTCCGTGCATTTTATTTCACTCCGTGACATTAGATCAGGGGTCAGCAACCTTTTCGGTGTGGGTTGCCAATTTCAAATTTTCTTGTAAATCAGTGTGCCACACCAAGATTAATGACTCGCACATCAATTTTTCTTATATCCAACAGAGCTGTCATTTTACACCAGTCCAAATATACAACATGGATATACATTGAGATTGTATAACTGACCAATTTATCTTCCACTATTTTTGTTCATCAACAAAATAAAAAATTACTGTGAGCAACATGTGGAAAGGCCTGTAGACATCCATGACTTCAACTATTCTTCATCAACAATGAACTACAATCAAAATCAATGATATGGCGTGTCTGAAACTCGTGAGAAAAAGTTAGCGGACACTCGGGCAGACAACTCTGAAAAGTTGCCTGCCCAGCCATAAATTTGCCTGCCCCTTTTTTTACAACTTGAAACACAATAAGACGACTAATCGCAAAAAAACATTGTTGCAAAGTATTAAGGACTGATAATCAGAATATATAACAGAACAATACTTTAAAATTAAGTTTATTATAAATGTACTTATAACGTTCATTGCATGGATATGACATCGCTGCTTTCCATCTGCCATCAGTATGTACCTGTGTTTACTCATCTTCATTCATGCAATGTTTGCTACAAGCCACGTGAACTCCTCTTTCCACGATGCTTTTAATGTATGTTTACGTTTTGTAGCATCATAAATTTTGCTTCCTTTGAATATTTATTCTGGGACTGAGTTTTTGGCTTGATTCCTAACCACTTCTCCATTTTCTTGTGTTCTCTGTGCATCTACTTTTGTTAAGATTTGTCAATTTAATAGCGCTCTTACTCGTGATATTGCGGTGAGACATTTTCCATTGTGTGACATCATTACGCACGCACCATATTTCGTTTTGCTAATGTTGATTGCCATGTTGTATTGAATGGAGCCGTGTTGATGTTTTGCTTGCTGTTGAGGAATAAATATGCTTAAAGGCTGAACCACAATGTCCTGCTTATCTTCTCACGCATAAGGAAACTGCACACTCTGACATATCCTGAACAACTTTGGAAAATTATATGCAAATGCCCGACCTTATAACGCTCAGGAAAGTCCGGAAGCACGAAGTTATTCGATGTCTTCTGATCGGCTGCCGAATATGCAAATTGCTAGACGAACGGAAATTCAGAAAATTTAAAACCGAACGCAGATTTCGAAATCGGAATATAGTAAATGTTTGATTTGAAAAGGCAAGGCAAGGCAAGTTTATTTGTATAGCACAATTGATACACAAGGCAAGTCAAAGTGCTTTACCGAAATGGCAAAGAGACAGGTTAAAAACACACAATTACAGTTAAAAAAAGACATTGAAAATTTAAAATGTGTTTTTTAAAATGCATTAATAACATAAAACATAATAAAATCAATGAATTAAAATAAAGTAAAATTGAAGAGTGCAGATAGAACCCTTTCAGTTGTAAAATAGTTTTTTTTTTTCTTTCTTGAAAATGTTGTCGGCCACCCGGGCAGAGACGTTGTGAAAGTTGTACGCCTGACATAAAAGATGCACGCCCAGGGCCTTCGGGCAGACATTATTTCAAACACTGGATATGGACAGCTACCATACCATTCATCAATAAAATCTTATTTTAGAAACTATCAAAACTTGAAACACACACACACACCTTTAATGTATTCGCCATCAGTAAATGGTTTTCCGTGCTTTGCCATGCAGTGAGCAATGTCATGGCTTGCTTCAGTGATAGCGTTTGTAGCAGTGACAGATGTTTTCAGGGTCTGTGTTTGTTTGCCGTATCTGGACACAACGCGTTTTAATGTCTCTGTCATGTCAGACTCATCATTGAATTCATTTTCATGTTTCGTCTTGTCATGACATTTAACACTTGAGGTGCGAGGTACAACGCTCTCGAGGCATAATGCTCAAACAGCGCGGTCATTTTTTGCACAAAGCCTCGGTCATCTGTCCATGCTGGCTGAAAAGAACGATATTTTTCGCTGGGTGAGCTGCTGTGATTCCTTCATTTATCGTGCACCGGTGTTCCTGTGGGTGCGTTTAAACACGGATCCTCCCTTCTCTGCGAGGCGCGGTGCAGACATGCACTCATGAAGTAGAGGAGGCGGGGCGTTACTGTAAAGCCTCTAGATAACACAGCGCAACCGAAAATGTCTAAATTTCACCTAAAAATCCGCATGAAAAAAAAAATACAATTTTGCCGTGCTCTCGTGTGCCACTGGTCAACCCCTTGCGTGCCACTGCTGGCATGTGTGCCATAGGTTGCCGACCCCCGCATTAGATGGTTTGATGAAATTTATGCAATAGTAATAATGCCAGAGCCTGTGCCCCTTATCATACTGATGTCAATACAAGCATCCTGCACATCAGATCAGTTCTGCCAATAATCTCAATCCTGCCTTCAAGACAACACAGAGAAAGATGAGCTGTACTTTTTAATATGTCCACTTGATGTCATCCAAGCCAGTTCACCACTCGCAAAACAACAGTATTTCTCTCTCTCTGTTCTTTTTACTCTTTCTCATTATTTTTCTTACTCTCTCACTCACTCTTTCTCTCTCCATTTCTCTCTTTTCTGCTCTCCTTTTCTTTCTGTCTTTTTTCTCTTTCTTTCTCACACTCCTTTTTTTCAATTTTTTGTCTTTTTCTTCCTCACTCTATCTATCTTTTTTTGTACTTACTATTTTTCTCTATTTCTCTCTGTCTCTCGCTCTCTCCTGCCTCTCTCTGTATTGTCCTCTCTTTATTTCTCTCATTCTTTCTCCCTTTTTCTCTCTTACCTTATTTCTTTCTTACTCTGTCTCCCTTGTTCTCTCTCTCTTTTTAACTCTCTTTCTTCCTTGTTTTTCTTTCTCGCTCTCTCTTTCTCCTTTTACATGTCTTTCTTTCTCTGCCCCTGTGAGATGGCTTTTCTATTATGCGCCCCCCCAAGTAAGATGAGTTTGACATGCCTGGTAAAGTGCATTCCAGAGTATGAACAACATATTCAAAATTATCATAAGCAAAGTTTTATCTCAGAGCACAGGAACTCATGAAATAAGCCCTATATAGCTTGTGAGGCATATGTTCTTGACACTTTTAAAACATTTCAACTTTGATTTTTAATTGTTTATACTAAGCAACTTTAATGTCAAGCAACTGAGAATCTTTAAAAAAACACACAACAAAATGTTAAAAAAAGGCGACTTTTCAGTGCAACAACAAATAAACTGTGAAATACAAGAACAAACTTTATGGTTGTTCTGTAAAACACATTATTCGTGGAAACAAACATTTACAAAAAAACAAAAAAAACAAAACAATTTTAACCTTTTATTTTTTTCTAAATATATTTAAAGTCAACCACATAAAATCCCTGAAAAAAACATGCCCGTTGACTAATTACAAGAGAAAAAGCGTCATAAAGGGAAACGACTCTTGATTGGTGGGGAACTCAGGTTCATAGAGCCTGTTCGCTCGCGAAGGGCACATCACAAAGGCCATAACTAAAAGCCTAGGTGTGATATGCAAGGCCCGCCACTGATCAGTTGACACTACTTCTTAGAAACACTTCAATCATAAATGGCCCTCATTAAAATATACTTTTTGATTTTCTATAGAAACAGCACAACTTGGTTGTGTCTCCTCTCTACCTCTTCTGAATGTAACCCATGCGCTGCAGAGCTTTGTTAAGTTAAGATTTGAAGCATTTATGTTCCTCATGTGAATATATTTTCATTTTCTATAGAAGTAATAGCAGAATAGCAAAGGCACTGAAGAAACACAATAATGAGTCGCCACGCTGTAATCTTTAATCAGCCAACACTACTAATCTAAACATTTATGTTCCTTATTAGAACCTACTTTGATTTTCTGTAAAATAGTAGTATCACTTGGTTGTGTCTCGACCTCTTTGAAATGTGACCCAGGCTCTGCACAAAAATGTATGTAAAAACACACAAAAATGTACATAAACACACACAAAAACGTACATAAACACACACAAAAACATATGTAAACACAGAAAACGTACGTAAATACACAGAAAAACGTACATAAACACGCACATGAAAATCTACGTAAAACACAGAAAAACGTACATAAACACGCATAAGAACGGACATAAAGCACCACTTTCTTCTCATGGTTAATCTTTGCCTTGTCATAATCATATTTTATTTCCTTGACTATTTAGAGGTCGCAGGATTGTTTCCTGGCTCCTCCTGGCTTGTCCTTGGGACAGATACTGCACCTCTAATGCCCCCGATCAAAAGATAGTTGCCTGGCATGGCTGACGCCACTACCGGTGTGTGAGTGTGTGTGTGAATGGGTAAGTGTAAAGCGCATTCTAAAGCGCTTCGGGAGGTCTTCAGTGACTTGAAAAGCCCTATATAAATGCAGACCATTTACCATTTATTTTTGATTTGTTTTTATTGTACTTTAACCATTGTGTGAGTCAGTATTATGTGTTTCGGGTTGTCAAGCAGGGATAAAGGAATGGGTATTATTGTCTTATTGTACACTCAATGGTTTATAAGGCACTTGAGTGGAATTTTATTGCCTGAATAGTGCTTAACAAATACATTTGATTTGATTTCGACCGTCAGTAAAGTAATGGCGTTGCTGAAAAAATAATTAGTTAGATTACCATGTTACTAATAAAAAAAAATGCCGTTATTCCCAACACGGATCATGATTAGACTTGAATTAAGTTCCTGACATTGGCGCTTTGAAAATAAAGTAATAAAGTAAAAAAAAGCCGGCGGAGGCAAATTGTTATCTGGGCTTCGTGACGCGATGGAACTTGGGCAGCTCCGTAGCTGCCGAGGCAAAACGTGCCCTTTCATGTGCGCTGACATGTTTTTCGGCGCTAGCAAAGACCTCAGAGGCTCTGGAGCACATAAGGCGCATCAGGTCTGAAGAAGTCGGCATCATCTTTGATTTGCCAGCCGGCCACGCGGATGCAAACCAGTCGTGCCTGCAGGTCATGCTCTGTTTTTCGGCTCTACTCTCGTTTGCTTTCCTCTGGAGATGCTGCCAGGCAAGAGTAGACGCTATGTCTCCACTTCAAACCTTATAAGATCTCCAGCACGCCTCAGAGTTGGACTCAAAACTGGCGGCGGGTTGATCCTGAGCAGACAGGATCTGAAGCGCTAAAGGGCGGTGTCGGCGTCATGCTGTTTTGAGGTTTAGTGTGAGAGGTGGGTAGTAACGAGTTACATTTACTTGGATAAATTTACATGAGTAAGTTTTGGGACATTTTGTACTTCCAGGAGTATTTTTAAATCACTTTGTACTTTTACTTAAGTAGATTTGTTAAGAAGAAACTAAACTCCGACTCTGCTACATTAGGCACTATTGAACCCGTTTCTTAAATCCCTTCCACATAAATACGCGTCTGTCCGTCTCTGAAAGGCACATTTATTGTGTCATATACTTAGTTTATTTTAGTCAGACTTGACCAGTGGACCAAAATAACCACCAGATAGTACTTGTGAGCACACTGAAAACTGATGTAAAGGTGAGCTACGAGATCGCAATGCTGATCGCCAAACACTAAACATTTTCCAGGGGGTGAGTTTATCAAAAACTGTTCAAAGAATGCCAGGCTGAAAAGTCGTCCCTCACACACTCGTTTTAGCAAATCTGGCCTGATTTCTGAAAGGTTTGGACACTCCTGCTATATGCAGAATCATTCAATTGTAAATGCATTTGCCATTGTATACACTTTAAGGCGCACCAGATTATAAAGTGTACTTTAAAACTTCTGGCCAATGTGGGGTTTTCAGGGGAGCCTGATAGTCCAGGAAATTCAGTAATTTGACATGTTTTTCAAAATAACCTTTAAGTGACCTTACCATCAATCACGAGAGGAAAAAAACACGCTGCACTTTGGCCACTGTAATCAACGAGGGTTTGTCTCTTTTTCCATTCAAATATTTGAGCGCTGAAACTCTAGCCATCACACGGAGAGTAAATAACCAGGGCTGGGGAAGGCAAATGAAGGCGCGCGGCGCTTAAGACCTTATTGCTTTTGAGTGCTTTTTACTGTTTCCGTATTTTGACTGAAATCTTAATGCAGTGAGGATTAAAAGGATTACAACATAATCTTGAATAATCCAAAGTAGCACGGACCAAGGAGCGCTTGTAATCACGCCATAAAAGCTGTCCGGAGGTCTGACAACATTGTCAGTCACGTAGAGGATTAAATATTTGTGGCAAAACTTTTATTAATGCAGGGAGGGTTGGGGTGGGGGAAAATAGGGGGGTCAATTTATTAAAAGACAGCACGACAAACTGTGGCCAGATCGCTGCCTACGAGACAAAAAATTACCCAGACCAGATTTATTCCTCCAATTTTTGTTTCTGATGAGCGCTCGGCAGATTCATTAAACATGTGGGGCACAGGGGAGTGGGGGTGGGGGAATCAATTTTTATTAGCTTTACTGAAATGCTGTCACGCTGTCCATTAGCTCCTTCATTAATTCATATTTTTGCGGCGCACGGCTAGAAATCATCTCGGCGGCTAAATAAGCATTTCATCAATGCTGCTTGTTGGCTACGGACGAGAGATCTGACACTTATATTGACATTTGCGCTACAAATATGGATAAATACAAGAAAGCTGTGCGTGAGCGGGAGGACTGATGGGAAAGGGGTCAGCAACACACGGCTCAGGAGCCGCATGCCTCTATAGCGCTGCTGGACGGCTCCCTGAAGCTTTTACAAAAATGTGCAAAAATTGAAATAAAATGGAGGAGGGAACTAATAATAATAACAGTACTACTACTACTACTACTACTACTACTACTACTACTACTACGACTACTACTACTACTAATAATATGGTGTCTGTAGGAGGACGAACATAACACAAACTAACCTTTTCCAATGCTGTAAAGTTTTTAGAATAAATATTACATTTTAACTCTGGTGTTACTAATAGGAAACTATTATATTAAATGAGAGAGAAATCAGCTCCTTTACTTGTATACTCTCTCTTGTCTTTACTGTTTGAGGTGAGCAGAGAGCAAGCTTTGCCCCTCTTAAAGCAGCAGCATCACACTTTCATGCTGCACTCATAATTGAAAAAAGTCACATTAAATGGGTAAGAGCACAGTACTGTAATAAGCATTTTTTAGTAACAAAATTCTTTTTTTGTTATGTGATTTCTGATATTTATCAGTATATATTTGGAATGACTCTTGTGGATGTTATTTATGTCTTGTTGCTCAGGATGGCTGGTTTTAGTATAAAAAGAAAAGAAAATGCTGCGGCTTTGTTTGACTTTTTGCTCATAAATCGGACTTAAAGTGCATGAATGTGATTTTATTTACTTTACCGTATTAAAGGGCTGCTTTTTTTATTGTTAATGGATGCTACATTTATTGTACTCTTTTTGTGGCCCAGATAAGGGTTGCGTTAGGTACGTTCAATTTTGTTGTTTTTTTAAAGTGAAAATGACATCAAAGATTGGATTTATTTATTGTATTTCTTTATCAATAAAAAATACTGTAATTTATTAATATTTATATGATGTTAAAGGTGGGGTGCATCGTTTGAGGTGTCTTTAAAAATTAAAAGTACAATATTTTCTCCATGTATGTGTTGATAATGCTCAACTGAGTTCAAAAAGCCTTTTTTTCCCCCTTGGCGTCTCATGGGACTCGCTCAACATTTTTTCCTGGGTTATTTTGTTAGTGTAGCTTGAAAATTGTAAAAGTAAGAAAAGGCCTGTATTCTAAATACGGTCCAAACACCAACCCAGACCTCAAAAAATATAAAAAATAACAGTTTAATTGTACTTGAGGAATTCAGCTGACTGAGGCTGCGATCATGACTTTAAGCCGGGAGAAGGCAGCAGAGAGTAACAAAATTTGAAGTTGCGGACACCTAGTTCAAGCTTGAGGCGGTATTCTACAACAGAATAATCACGTGGTGCATCATTCTTCACAGGATGCGTTAAACTGACATTTTAACAGTGGACTAATGTAGCTAATAAAGGTACACACAGTATAAGGCTTTTATAAAGCTTTACATTTTTTGCAGCTCCAATCATTTTTGTTGTTGTTTTAGTCCAACATGGCTCTTTCAACATTTTGGGTTGCTAATCCCTAGACAAATCGTTTCAATAGTCGGTGACTCTTTGACTATTGGGATAGTCGTTACTTGTACACTTCAAATGCATCGCTTGTCCCCTTCCGATTTCAATATCTTCGAAGGTGACGCTTGAAATGAGGCATAATTCCCATTATTCAACTTGTCCCCCAATCTTTTGCTATCCACGAGCGTGTAACCTGTCGGTCCAATCAGGCCCGTGGAGGGGCCACATGCCAGCGGAGAGGCGAAAGGTGTCACTCACCGGTTATGCCACGCTCCGTCTGATGAGGCTGAGATGACGTGATGGGCCCCGGTTGCACACATTTGGGGAAACCTGCAGGTTGATCCTTTCAGACTGAATGGCTTTCACTGTCCGTGTGTCCTCTTGCATCTGCAACAACTCCATCATTTTTATGATGTGATTTCATTCATCTTTTACTGTATGTGCATGATTCTAAAACAGTAGTTCCCAAAGTCCACCTGGGCTTCAACGCCCAGCAAGTCATCCAAAAAGCTCCTGGAACCCAAACCGAAACTTATGCCAATAATGTAGTGCTGGACAGAGCTATGCCAGTCTGTTTCAAAGAAATAATCAATTTTAGTGGCTCTGCTCTTGCTCTTTATTTTTGTACAATAAATGAAAACAAGATTCAACACTGGAAAAGGAAATTCTCATTTTATGATTAGCTTCCAGACGATTTATTTTCTTTTTGCCTTCACATCTAATAGAGTTGAAACCCCACCTCACAGTATTCCACGGCTGATTTTGTGAGTTTTAAGAACAGTTCCTACCCCTCGCACCAAAAGGTGCAGTTTGACATGTTTTCAAACCGTTGACGGATGGCTTCTGAACGACAGAGTTCGTTAGTTCTTCCTTTCAGTTGTCATCTTAATGATTGTGTTAAGATTGAAGCTAAAAGGATCTTGAACCCAAGATTTTTTTCCGCTGACAATTCATTATGTTTTGTGCAGCGCAAACCATAATCATAGTCAAGTCTTCACCTGCCTCTTGTGCCAAGCATCTTCTCCCTCCTTTCTCTCTCTCTCCACCAAGCAATTGGCATTGTAGGGCTTGGGTGTGGCGCTGCCTGAATCACTCATTTGGGCTGGGCACAAAATAGGATAGACAAGATGGAAGGCGCAGCTAGACAGAAGACATGTTTTGGTTCTCTTCTCCAGAAAAATATTTAATTATAACTATGTCTAAGACAACGGTTCACTTACCCCCCCGAAAAAGACAATTGGGGTTCGTGGACCACTGTTGCAGAAGAAAGAACACTTAACGTGAACATTAAAAGGAATATTTGGGCACTGACAAGTTTTTGTCCAAGCAAACAATCAAATGACCAGTAGAAACAAAAATATGCCTACAAAAATATGCCATATACAGTGAAGAAAAGAAGTATTTGAACACCCGGCTATTTTACTGTTTCTCCCACTTAAAAATCTTGGTGGGGGTCTGGAATTTTTATCGTAGGTGCTTTGACCTTGATATGCTTTTTACGGAGCTAGTGCTTGGTTTTCTTGGCTGTGTGCTTCGGGCCGTTGTCGTTTTGGAAGATCCAGCCACGAACCATCTTCAATGTTCAGACTGAGGGAAGGAGATTTTTCGCCAAAATCCCACAATACACGGCCCCAGTCATCCTCTTTTTAACGCAGTGCACTCGTCCTGTCCCATGTGCAGAAAAACACCCCTAGAGCATCCCCATTCCACCCCCATACTTCACAGTAGGGACAGCTTTTTGGTTATAAGTTAAAGTCTTACTAATTGTATGGGGTGGACAGGTGTCTTTATGAAGCTAACAACCTCAAATAAGTGCATCAGGATGAATCAGGATGATACATGGAGAGCAGGTGGACTTACAATGTGCACACTAACAGGTCTTTCAGGGTCAGAATGATACACAGGTGTTCAAATACTTATTTGCACCTTTATCACACAAATAAATTGTTCGAAAAATCATGCATTGTGTTTTCTGGATTTTTCTTTTTAGTTTATCTCTCTCACAGTGGACATGTACCTACGATGAAAATGTCAGAGCCCTCCATGATTTCTAACTGGGAGAAATAGGAAAATAGCAGGGAGATCAAATACTTATTTTTTTCACTGTAAACGGGTGAACAAATATATAAATCCGGCAATACCCAAATATGAGACATAAATTAATTTTATTTGTTTATTTATGCTTTTTGTCATTTATTTTCTATTTCTTTCAGTATTTATTTCATCATGTTTATTGTCGTGTACTGATTCATTTATTTGTATGGTACATTGTTGTGTATTTTTTATTTATTTTGTCACGTAGTTTGTTGTGCATTTTGTTGTGTATTTTGCTGTTTATCCTGTTGTGTAATTCGTCGTTTATTTTGTCAGGTATTATTTCATGTATTTTGTAGTGTATTTTGAAATGTAATTCGTCATGTGGTTTGTCATGTAGTTTGTAGTGTGTTTTGTAGTATATTTTGTCATATTTTTTGGTAAAATTCTTTTTCACAGCAAAACATTATTCAAATGAGGTCCAGTGTCCTGAGATTTTCACCTATTGGTTGATCAGTGATGAATGAAAAAGCTACTGTTTGATCAACAAGTAGGTGAAAAACTAAGCCAGTTTGACCCAACCCCTCATTTGAATAAGATATGTTCGGACAAAATACACGAGGAAATTCATGAAAACATGCACAACAAAATGCACAACAAAATACACGACGCAGACCAACAGAACACATGATAAAATATGGAACAGAATGCAAGATAAAATAAATGACAAAATAAACAAAACAATTCATGACAAAATACAGGTCAGAATAAACAACAACTAAAAAACCCAACACTGCTGCTCCCAATGGACTCATTATTCTAATCAGTTAAAAGTGTTTAACATTTTAAAAAGGTAAATTAATCCTGTGTTATTTCTTTCTTGGGTTATTTAGGGCTACACAAATAAACATGACTTGACTTGAAAACAATACAAACAACAAAATAAATGACAAATTACGATACAAAATAAGTGACTAGTTAAACAAAAAATACACTCCAAAATTCATGCCAAAATACACAACGGCCATTTTAACTTTTAGCTTCTTTTCTATTTACCTTTCTAGCTATCAAGACCCCTTTTTAACTATTTAGCGAGCAATCAGGCTAAGTTCCTATTTCAAGAATTGATATCAAACTGGGTTCCCTTAGCGCTGAATAGAAACAAAATGAGTTTGTTATGGATTCTTCATCTGTGCCAATAGTTAGGCAGCACTCGAAATTTACTCATCAATTCAGTGTTTTTAACCCTATTTTGAGCCAAGGCACATTTCTTTCATTGAAAAAAATCCTACGGGACAGTACCATTCGGTGTCATTGCAGCTCTTGTAAAAGTAAACCCAAATAAAGGATAGCTTACACTTGATCGCACAAGTACACAAATTGGATCATTTCCCAGGGCACAGAACGACAATTAATTGCTGAAAACACTAATGTTTGAGATCGATGTACGTCCGCCCAGCAATCTGACTGGCTAGCTACTTCCTGGTTAGACCCACGCAGTGCGTACACATTACTGACTCAATAATTAAATAAATCATCTAATTCATTTTATAATTTTTTCACAAACTGATCGCAAAATGTTCAAATTGAAATGCAGAACGAGAGGCTGCCGGAGTGCGGAAGGAGATAGTCACTGCTGTTGAACTGAAGCTTAAACAACATTGGATGCATTTCACATAACTTTTGGCGAGTTTCTGCCCTTGAAAACCTAATGCAGCCCAACCTCACCTAGACCTTAGTTCCAGAAGCCCCTGAATAAATCGTTGAGACCCCTGAAATAAAGTCTTGTGGGCTGTTGATTTGGCCAAGCTTTCAGGAACACTTGAACCGATCTATGCCATGAGTACAGTCCAGGGGCGATTTTAGGTTCTGAGCTTCGCAGAGTGTCTGGCTTTTTTTTTTAACACTAGCCCTAACCCATTTGGAGTGACTTACGATCATTCTGTTCCGGAATGGTATTTCACTTTGTGCTTAGCAAAAAGACTATTACTACACCATGCCCAGATTTTACTCATGTATTTTAATAGAGTAAACACACACACTAAAGAAAAACATGGAATATCATATACAGTGGCACTGTATAGCATTCTCTCACCTTAATACATCGGAGCCTCCACAGACTTGTCCACTATGCTGCAAGTGACACTAGGCATGTGAAAGAGAATCTGTGAGAGGAGCGAGAGCGGTGATAGGACTCAACCATTTTAAGGCAGTGGAGTACTGTATTTCCAACTGAAATGTTGATTATTGGTTCAGCTCATTGTCGTGAGTTGTTTTCAAACACTGCCCTTAACCTAGACAAATGTAATATCACCCATAAGTGACTCGGTCAAAAATCTAGGTGTTGTATTTGATCCTAATCTGTCGTTACAGTTACACATGAAAAATAATACTAGAATAGCTTTCTTCCACCACCGTAATATTGCGAAGATCCGTTCTATGCTCTCACAATCAGATGCAGAGGCTTAATTCATGCGTTTATTTCATCTCGGCTTGATTACTGTAATGTATTGCTTTCTGGTCTCCCGATGTCTAGCATCAAAAGTTTGCAGCTGGTTCAGAATGCAGAAGCTAGACTCTTGACTAAGACAAAAAGGTTTGAGCATATTACTCCTGTGTTGGCCATTTAAACTGGCTCCCAGTCCACTTAAAATGTGACTCTGAGGTTCTCTTATTAACATATAAATGTTTGCATGGACTTGCGCCCTTTTATCTCTCAGATTTGATTTCCCCCTATGTTTCTGCACGGAGCCTCCACTCTGAAAATGCCGGTCTACTTGTGACTCCGAGAGCCAAGGAGTCTGCACGCTCAAGAGCGTTCTCCATCCGGGCCCCGGTGCTGTGGAATGCTCTGCCTCCGGAGATGAGATCTGCAACCTCACTGGAAGTTTTTAAATCTAGCCTTAAGACACACTTCTATTCAAAAGCTTATGATTGATGCCCATTTCATATTTTTTATTGTCCTGTCTTTTTCCGACTTACTGGCTGGTGGTGACCAGCGTCTGGACCTGAAGCATGTCAACGCCTGCATCGTCCAGCCGGCAGAGTTGGGAAAATGCGTCGTTGCTGTCATGCACTTTCCGGACAAATTTCAGTATGTTACCTAGTGTTCTCTTTTATTGATGTTTACTATGTTTGTGTAGTGTGACCCAATACTAAATCTATTCCAACCTGGTCGTCCTGGAAGGGGGATTAACACTTGTGAGGCCCCTTTTTTCCTCACGCTGAGGTTTTGAGTTTTTCCTTGCCCGCATGTTGGTTTAAGATCAGGCGATGGTGTCATTGTAATCCTGTGCAGTTCTTTGAGACATTTTTGTGATTAAGGGCTATACAAATAAATGTGACTTGACTTGAACCATTTTAAGGCTGTGGAGTTGTGTATTTCCAAGGATGTGTTGTTCACAGTTTTGTTTAGTTTGACTTAATTCTATCATTTTTCATCATATTTAAATATGGTGTCCGTACTGACTAACTCCATCTTCTGGCTGAAATTATCATTGCAGCTCCTTTTGGTGCGTGGGCAAGTAAGTGAAATTCTTAGTTACGCTCAAATAAACTCTATCTTTTTAATCTTTTTGGGGGTTTGGGTTGGTATTTGGACTGTATATGAAACAGTCCTTTTTTTCTTTTTTTTTTTTTCTTTCACCATTTTCTTCATAGAACAAAAGAAAACTGCCAGCACGGGTGAAACAGTATTCTCCTTCACCCAACCCCTCCGCCTCCTTTCCTCCACTGAGGGTAAACGTAAAATAAAAGAAGCTAGGGTGAGTCGAAAAAAAAATAAATAAAGGCTCTTTGATGTTAACATACCTAATATTTAATATATTTAGCATATTTAATTTTAAACTTTGGAAGGACACATCAAACTATGCACCCCACCTTTAGGCCTATCCAGTCCTTCATCAAGGAAAAGGGAATTTTTTTTAACTTTCAAATTTCTGGTCAAAATGGGGGTTTTTAGGTGCGCTTTATAGTGTAAGGATCTGACACACCTTCTATGACCAGTGGGCCCCATCCAAGGTTTAAACTCTGCACAAGTGTGTCCATACACCACGCACCTGTGCCCAATTATCCTGCACCCATTAAAAAGGACATTTTGATGACCACACATTTGTCTGCTATTGTCTACCTGGTTTTCAAAGCCTTTTATAATATCCACCTTTGTGTGAGATTAGTTTGTTTGTTTCCGGTTTCTTTGTTGACTGCTTTATTCCATTTCCAGTTTTCGTGTTTCTAGTTAGTCAGGTTTGTTTTTTTGTTTCTGATTTCTTTTTTCAACACTTGTTTGTTTAATACTTTGGTCCTAGTTTTTATTAATAATTACCGTCCTTGTTCTGGGTACCCCTGCCTACCCCAAATGGGTCAATTTACTCCCAAAACATAACAGATAGTCCGGAATATACAGTCATTTAAAGTTTTTCAGCAGTGTTACAGTTTAGAGATGAAGTTGCTTCGGATTTGAGAATCTGTTTATACAGTTTCAAAGCATTGGGTGTGGCCATAGCCATGTTTTTCTTAGTGCCCGGCTGCCTGATCTCCCTTTTCGAAAAAGAGACGGTTCGCTTGAACGCCTGGCGCCCTAATCCGGGTTTCCTCTGAGCTAATCCGCCTTGTTTAGGCTGCGGCAGCGCTGCAAAAAGCGCAGCAGGGGGCACGTTCCACTCTTGTGACGCCACCTTTGCTGTATTTGAATGCCACTGGGAATAATGCATGGGGGGCAGCCGCATGCCCGAGTGCGCAAGCGGCTTCGTGCCATTTGCCAGCTAGCATCTAACGGAACGAACGGCCAAACAACAATGCAAACATGCCTACTATTTGCAGTTGTGACATTTCCTAAAAAAAGTGTGATATCAGTGTTCCGCCAGTATTTTTCAATTCAAATTCAAGACTTTTTAAGAGCTTTTCAAGTCTACATTCAATGACAGCTACAACCTCGCATCTATTCTGCCGTACATTTATGCAATAATTCACAAGAAGCTGTCAGAATAACTACGAATAAATGCATAAGACGGGCAGCGCGGCGGCGCGTGTGCGGCACAGTTCTAAGGTCTTGGGAACCTCCTGTGTGGGTTCAAATCCAGCTACCGGACTTCCTGTGCGGAGTTTGTATGTTCTCCCCGTGCTTGCGTGGGTTTCCTCCGACATTCCAAAGACTCCAGATCGATAAGGTCAGAGAAAATGAAAAATAACTTTACGACACAATGTTCCATACTTTTTGTTAGTTTATTTATCACAATCCTTTTGAGTTTCCTTATTCCCCACTATGTTCCTGCTCAGAGCCTTCACTCAGAAAATGCTGGTCCACCAGTAATCCCAAGAGCTAAGAAATCTGCAGGTTTGAGAGCGTTCTCCATCCAGGCCCCTGTCCTGTGGAATGCTCTACCCTCTGAGATACGATCTGCAACATCAATGGAACTGTTTGAGTCGAGGCATAAAACACACTTGTATTCTATTGCTTATGAATGACCTATATTTTATGTTGATGATGATTGTGTATTGTTTGTTGATGCTTTTTTATCCATTACAAGCTGGTCTCCCTGGAAGGGGAATTATCACCAGAGTGGCCCATCCTGAGATTTTCCTCGCCTTCGTGTACGTTTTAGATCAGGGGATGGTGTAATAATAGTCTGTCGTCTGTACAGCCCTTTGCGTCTTCTAGTGTTTAAGGGTTAACAAATAAAAATGACTTGACTTATTATATCGTTATTAGCAGATAATACTGGGAAAAAAAGACATTTGAAAGTTACATGAAATACAGTGGAACCTCGGTTTTCAAACGCCTCTCAGTTCGAACAAATCGGTTCTCGACCAAAAATTTCGAGAAATTCTTGCTTCGCTTTTCCTTCAAAAAATCGGAGTTCGAACGCCGGTACGCTAGGGGCGATGCTGAGCGGCGTACGGGTGTAGATTGCCCCCACCCCTCGTGAAGAACAGGTGCGGCAGTAGCTCAGGAGGTAGAGCGCTCGTCTTGGGATCAGGGGATCCCAGTTCGAATCCCGGCTCGTCCGTGTTACATGTCGAAGTGTCCTTGGGTAAGACACTGAACCCCTAACACCTCCAATAAGCAGGTTAGCGCATTACATGGCTGCAAGGCCGCTATTGGGAAATGTGGAGCACATTGTGAAGCGCTTTGGGAAGTCATTGACTTGAAAGGCGCTATATAAATGCAGATCATTTCATTTTCATTTCATTTCATTGTCACGTGAGCGTGCACTTTTTTTTTTCTTTTGTATTTAATATCGCTGAACGGAGTGTTTTAAACCCTAATTATGCCTCGGAAGAAGTTCGGTGCAAGCAGCAAAGTTGCTACAGGTGAAAAAAGAAGAGTAGTGCGTACAACTATTGCATTTAAGAAAGAAATAATAGCAAAATATGAAGAAGGTGTGCGAGTTTCCGATCTTGCTATACATGCAGCATGGCTTCTGCTGAGCACCACAAAGGTAAGAAATCCTATTCATAATTCTTTTCTTTATCCTTTAACCGCTCACCACTTGTTGTGGAGACCTGGGTGCTAAATGACGTGTAAACGACCTTTCATACGGAAGATTACGCTAACGCGAACGTACGATTAGCCTGCGTTAGGTTCATGTTTACGGTCATGGTAAACATTCAAGGGTGTTGGAACGGATTAAAACGATTTAACATTACTTTTAATGGGAAAAACGATTTTCCGTGATCGACCAAATCGGTTTTCAAACAGGGTCCTGGAACGGATTATGGTCGAGAACCGAGGTTCCACTGTACTTGTAAACAAAATTTAAGACCTTTTCAAGGCCTTAATTTGCGGTTATCAAATTGACTTTTTTTTCCAAATTTTCAAAACCTCACGGGAACCCTGGATATCCAGTCAGCTTGGTCTGGAGTTAGCATCGTTTACGTTTGATAAACATTCTTTTTGTCACAGTCCTGTGCACAGGCTTGGTTTCTTCTCCTTTTCTCTCCCTCTCGCTTGTCCATAGCTTACTTGCCAAAAGTGTTGGGCACGTTACTTTAATAAGTAAATAGTGACTAACAACTTTTTATTTGTATTTTTTTGGTATTTGTACATCATGACCTCCAGGAATACACTGACACTGTATTATCCTATATTAGACACTGTACGGAAAATGTCAAATAAAAAAAATCAGGTTCTACCCAAACCAAAAACCCTGGATGTCCAGCGGGGTGCGCACGCTGCTTAAACACCGCAACACCGCCTTCATTTCTGGAGACAAGGCCCTTTACAGCACGGCCAGGGCTGACCTGAAGAGAGGCATTGAGGATGCAAAGGCAGCTTACATGAGGAGGATCGAGCACCTCTTCAATGGAAATGACTCAAGGAGGATGTGGCAGGGTCTACAACACATCACAAACTTCAGAGGCAACAACCTGGCAAATGTTGAGACTGATGCTTCACTAGCTGCGGATCTAAACCAATTCTTTGCCCGCTTTGAAGCTGGAAGGCCACAAACAGTCACACCACAGCCACCAACAACCAGCAGCAACACACTGACACTTCAGGAGCATGAACCCCAGGAAGGCAGCTGGCCTGGATGGAGTACCAGAGAGGGTACTCTGGGACTGTGCCGAACCGCTGGCTGGGGTCTTCACCACCATCTTCAACCAGTCCCTGTCACAGGCTACTGTCCCACCCTGCTTCAAAACCTCCACCATCATTCCCATCCCCAAGAAGTCAGCAGTGGAAAGCCTCAACGACTACAGGCCTGTCGCACTTACGCCTGTAGTCATGAAGTGCTTTGAGAGGTTGGTGTCCCAGCACATCAAGGACTCCCTGCCACCCACACTGGACCCCCACCAGTTTACCTACAGGGCAAACTGCCCCACTGACGACGCTACAAACACCGCACTTCACACCGCGCTGAGCCACCTGGACCACGGGGGGAGCTACGCCAGAATGCTCTTTCTGGACTTCAGCTCAGCCTTCTGTACCGTTATCTCGGAGATCCTGGTGGATAAACTCTCTCACCTAGGACTCTCTTCCCCCATTTGCCACCGGATAATGGACTTCCTCTCAAACCGCCCACAGTCCGTGAAACTCTGCAACCACGTCCCTCCCACCCTAACACTGTGAACTGGCTCCCCCCAAGGATGTGTACTGAGCCCCCTGCTTTTCACCTTCTACACCTCTGACTGCTCACCGACCCACCTTACAAACACAATTGTTAAGTTCGCCGACGATACTACCATGGTCGGCCTCATCTCAGGAGGGGACAAGGCGGCGTACAGGGATGAGGTGGAGTCACTGACAACGTGGTGTTCGAAAAACCACCTCATACTGAATACCACAAAAAGAACTCATACTGGACTTCAGGAGGAAAGGCAGGAACCCAGCACCACTCATTAAAAACGGAGACTGTGTAGAAAGTCCACTCTTTCAAATTCCTGGGTGTGCACATCTCCAATGACCTCTCCTGGACTGCAAACACCAGAGCGGTGGTAGAGAAGGCCCAGCAGTGACTCCATTTCCTGAGAGTGCTCAGGAAAAATTATCTGAAACAGCAGCTGCTGGTGTCCTTCTACAGAGCCACAGTGGAGAGTATTCTGGCATACTGCAATGCGGTGTGGCATGCTGGGTGCACGGCAGCAGACATGAAAACACTTGAGAGGGTCACCAACACAGCCCAGAGAATCGTTGGTTGCTCTCTGCCCAGTCTGGAGGACACTGCCTGCTCTCGCAACCTCAGCAGAGCAGAAAACATCATTGAGGATTCTTCTCACCCCGGCCACCACCTATTTCACCTGCTGCCTTCCGGCAGACGCTACAGGTCACAAAAAACAAACAGACTCAGACAAACAAACTGAAACTCTTACAAACACACTACCTCATACAGATGCAAAGTTGTATTCATGCTTATGCTTACTTTGCACAATGTTGCCTATTTTGCACTACCGCATATTGCATTTATACAATCCCAAAACTGTATGTAAACACCCAATGTAAATATCTTCTGCCTCTACATGCCCACACTTTCTTGTGTAAATATTGTGTAAATGATCTTTTATATATTTTTTTTTAGCCTCACAATAAAATGTGATACTGGAGTGCCATGTCCAATTTCGTTGTCACAATATGTTCAACCCATTTTATAACAATGATAATAAAGGCATATTCTATTCAATTTTATTCTATTCTTCCAAGTAGTAACTGCATTAGTAACTAAATTACTCTATAGTAAAAGTAAATAGTTACCTGGGAAAGTAATTATTTCTGTTACTTAAAAAGTAAAAAAGTAGATCAAATTGAAATTTTCTGAGGAGTATTCAAGTCAGTTGAATGGAGAAATGAAACGTTAAACAAGTTATTTATATGGAATACCTTGGAAGCATTAATGTTGACAAGTATGTAAATAGCAACATAGTGAACATAGCTAACAACTAATAAGGCATGACACCCCAAGATAAACATGCAAAAAAAGAGTTGAAATGGAGAATAAAGATACAAAAAAATATTAAGATGGATAGGGAAATATTTGCACTGAAAATAGTGCAAAAAAAATAGTCCAAATTGTTTCAAATTTTTTAATTTGGGGTTGTCATGGCTCAGATGAAGAAATTGTCTCGGAGCTTGTTTGTCTTTTTTTTTAAAGACTTATAAAGTCTGCTTGTTTTAACATTTTTTACATGCATTGAATAAAATAATAATAAATAATATGTTTTTGTCCCCTGTCCACTGCCCAATGATTGCTGGGATGGGCTCCAGCACCCCCGCGACCCTACTGAGGATAGGCGGTGTAGCTAATGAGATGAGATGAGAATATGTTTTTGTAAATTGAGCAAAATGATCTAACCTTTTCTAGAGGAGTGAATTTTGCGTACCTTAAGCAACAGAAAAACAGCCAGGAACAGAAGCTGTTGGTGTCTGGCATTCTGGCATACATTATAACCGTATGCTATGCTGGGTGCACAGCACCAGACAGGAATACCTTACAGAGTTATAGGCTGCTTTCTGGTCGGCCACCACCTCTTTGACCTCTGGCAGATGCTACAGGTTCCCAAAACATAGACTAACGCTATTGCCCGAATGGTCTGATGTAATTACAAATTAGGCCAGTCGAAAAGCATTATCTTGTAAATAATTTGTCTGAATGCAATGTTTTTCCTCCTTTGTTTCACCTCTATTCATGTATAAAAAAACCCCAGTGTGTGCTAGATGGACTTGTCACTTAATATTTTCAGATTTAATTTCCCCATGGGTTCCTGCTCGAAGCTTTCGCTTGGGAAATGCTGGTGTACTAGTGATCCAGAGAGCCAAGAAGTAAGGTCCTCCATTTGGGCCCCGTGCTATGGAATGCTCTGTCCTCTGAAATTCGATCTGCAACCTCTGTGGAACTGTTTTAATATAGGCTTAAAACATACAGTGATATGACATTAATCGTTCAAAGAAATTACTATAATTCAGGTATTTTTAGTCCTCATGCGCCCTGCGACTGGCTGGCAATCAGTTCTGGGTGTCTCCAGCCTATTGCCCGAAGATGGCAGGAATGGGCTTCAGCACCCGCGCAACCCTACTGAGGAAAAGCGGTGCAGATAATGGATGGATGGCAGGATAGTTCTCATGCGAGATTAAGGATAGCAGATTTGCAAAAGTATCATAATCTTCATTTCTCATAAAACAAATCAACAGTTCAAGAAAGAGCAGTTGTTGGGATTATGGATTAGATGCCACTTTTTGTCCAATCAGGTTTCCGACATTTCAATCTCATCTGCCAAGAAATATTCAGAATAAGTCACGCTGGCCGAGCTCACGTCAAAACCATTTTATGGATTGTCAACCAAATTCCAATTTGTGCTCACGAGAACAATTTCTTTGCTATTATTGGATGTTGCAGGTATGTGTTACTCAGAAGGAAAAATAAATAAGTCAGAGGAATCATTTTGCACAAACACATTCAATATTCAACATTGCCAACCCAAATGCCCAAACACCCACAAGTTAAGCACCTCGGCACCCAAGTCGGTCATGCTTTCGTCCCTCCAGATGAAACGGGACACAAGAAAGCGGCCATGTCACTCGGATCAAGGGTGACACAACACACTCTTCTGTTCAACAGCAGGGCCCGACAACTTTTACTGGTTTACCCCTGTTGCATCATGCCCTGCCCATCCCTTAGAACGCGTCCAACATCCTACTATCCTTTCACAACACCTCTCCACTCATTCCTATCACCAACAAGAGCTGGAGCTTCCATTATATTTAGACCTCTTTCCTTCAGTGCACTCATAACACTATCCATCCACATCAATCTCGGCCTTCCTCTTAGTCTCCTTCCATTTGCTTCTGCTCTGTAGATCCTCTTCAACATTCGCTCCTCATTCATCCTCTCCATGTTTCCAAACCAACCGAGTACTCTCTTATCTACGCGCTTGCTCAGTTCCACTACTACTCCAGTTCTCTCTCTCACAATTTCATTTCCCAATCTATCCAATCTTGTCACTCCTAACATACTCTTCAAACACTTCATCTCAAAAACATCCTTCTCAAATCTGCGTTCAGGCTCCAAGTCTCTGCACCATACAACACAGTCGGCAAAATCAGACTCTCATCAGTCCCAAAATCAGTCCCCCTCTTAACATCCATACTTATACTCTTGTTGCTCATCACTCTCCCCAGAGCACCCAAATCCTTGCTTTCTTGATTCACCCCGTGCAATACCTCACACTCCATGCCAACTGCAGCCACATCCCAACCCAAGTACCTAAAGCTTTCAACTTCTTCAAGCACCTGTCCGTGCAACCTTATTTCTAATGCCATGCCCACTCCATCACGCGAACACTTCATCACCTTACTCTTTCCAACATTCACACATAACTTACGCTTATGTGAGAGATGTACAAGATATAAACTCTCTGTTGGCAGAATTACTCAGATGAAAACACTCATTTAGGTTTCAACCTCCTCGCGAATGGAGCGGGCACGGCCGAGCAGCCATCTTCCCAGAATCCCGGCCGAACTCTCCCCAATTGGTCAGTAGGCGTAGTTTATTTTCTTAAACACATAAACAGGAAATGAAGTCACACATAAGCGCGGCTTGACAAGAAAATGAAATAAAATTGAGAAACGTATTTACAAAGCTTGAAGTTTTCCATCAAATCTGGTGTGATAGTTTGTTGAAGTATAAAGCGGCCCTGGCCTTTGCAGAATCAGCCTACCTTTCGAAGGTGATTGCGTCACAAAAGAACAATCCCAAGGTCCTTTTCGACACTGTAGCATCGCTCACAAGGCAACAGACTATCCCAGATAGCTCCACTCATTCTGCCCACGACATAATGGTCTTCTTTACTAAGAAGATCCAAAGCATACAGGAAGAAATTGCTAAAGACAGTATTAATTCAACACATACTAAAGCACTCAAATCTATAGATGCACGACATGGTGGCTGTCCAGGGATTTTGTCCCGTTTTAGTGAACTGTCACTCGATAATCTTAAACAGATGGTGAATACGGCCAAACCGACGACTTGCCAGTTCGACCCGCTTCCAGGTTCACTTATTAAAGGTCTCTTTGGCGTTCTTGCACCTTCAGTTCTAAATATTTTAAACATATCACTCTCCTCAGGAGTAGTTCCAGCTGCTTTTAAGTCCGCCGTCATTAAACCCACACTGAAACGACCCAACCTTGATCCAGAAAACTTATGTAATTATAGACCTGTGTCAAACCTACCGTTTCTTTCTAAAAGTAGTGGCACAGCAGCTGAATGATTTCATGTCCGAGAACAATCTCTTTGAATCAATGCAATCAGGATTCAGGGCTAACCACTCTACTGAGACAGCTCTGATTAAGGTAACCAATGAGCTCCTACGGGCAATGGACTCGGGCGCATCATCACGTTTGCTGCTGCTGGACCTTAGTGCTGCATTTGACACAGTGGAACATAATATCTTGCTAGAACGGTTGGAAAAATGGATTGGTCTCTCAGGAAACGTCCTATTATGGTTCAGATCCTACCTCTCAGATAGGAAAAACTGCGTTAAATATGGCGAATTGACATCTGAGCCATTTAGTGTTACTTGTGGTGTTCCGCAGGGTTCAGTGCTTGACCCCCTTCTCTTCAGCATTTATATGCTTCCACTGGGTGATATTATTCGCAAGTATAATGTCAGTTTCCATTGCTACGGAGATGACACTCAACTCTATCTCCCGATGGAAGAATCTGCCACACTAAACTGTGTAAATTTAGAGGCCTGCCTCACTGAGATAAAAGAGTGGATGTCACTCAATTTCCTGCGTCTCAACTCTGAAAAGACTGAAATGTTAGTTATTGGTCCATCTAAGTCCCGTGACTTGTTCTCTAAAACCGCTGTGAACATAGACAATTGCCACATCACACAGAGCGACTCACTTAAAAATTTAGGTGTCATTTTCGACCCCGATCTGTCCTTTCAAACAAATGTGAAGAAAATTACTAGAACTTTCATCTCCGTAACATTGCTAAAATTCGTCCTATACTTTCTCAGTCGGATGCGGAAATCATAATTCACGCGTTTGTTACCTCCCGTCTCGATTACTGTAATGCACTACTTTCCGGTCTTCCGATGACCAGACTCAAGAGTCTTCAGCTGGTACAAAATGCTGCAGCGAGGCTTTTAACTAGGACAAGAAAGTACGGTCACATCACCCCAATTTTGGCTAACCTGCATTGGCTCCCTGTTTGCCTAACATGCGATTTTAAGGTTCTCCTACTACTATACAAAATCATACATGGACTTTCCCCCTCATATCTTTCAGATCTGATCTCCCCCTATGTCCCGGCCCGAAGCCTTCGTTCCGAGAGCGCCGGTCTCCAAGAGCCAAGAAGTGTTCCGCTGGATCGAGAGCGTTCTCCATCCGGGCACCGGTGTTGTGGAATGCTCTTCCCCCTGAGATCCGATCTGCAACCTCGGTGGAAATGTTTAAATCTAGGCTTAAAACTCACTTCTACTCTATAGCATACGAATAACCTAAACTTCTTATATGTAATAACTTGTGAAGCCCTTAGAGACTAATTGTGATTAAGGGCTATACAAATAAAAATGACTTGACTTGACTTGACAAAGAAAATGGAATTAGACTGATCTTTGAAACGTGACCATGTGTATGTGTGTGATGATGGTTTTTATATTCCTAAATATAAAAACAGGTTAATTTCATAGCATGGAAGTCTGAGAAATACACGTCCAAAAACAGTCAACTTTACAGCTTATCAAACACTCTTCCAAACTCCATTACCAACCTTCTCAATGTCTCCTTAGGGTCAGCCACAAGCGCTGTGTCATCTGCAAACAACAACTGACTTACCTGCCACACCGCTCTACTGTTGTCCATCATCTCTACACCTCTACCAAACACTCTTACATTCACCTCTCTCACCACACCATCCATGTACACATTCAACAGCCATGGTGGCATCACACACACCCCTGTCTCACACCAGTCAACACAGGGAACCACTCACTAATCTCACTCCCTACTCTTACACATGCTCTGCTGTTCACATAAAAACTCTTCAATGCTTCCAACAACTTTCCACCCGCTCCATACATTACCATCACCTGCCACAACGCATCTCTATCAACTCTGTCATATGCCTTTTCCAAATCCACGAAAGCAAAAATAAACATTTTTGACTTTTGCAAAATATACTACTTATGTACTGCAAACACCTGATCCACACATCCTCTTCCTTTCCTGAAACCACTATGCTCCTCCATCACCACCTCATCCGTTCTTCCTCTCACTCTCCTAATCAAGACTCTTCCATACAGCTTACCCGGAACAGACAACAAACTGATACCTCTCGAATTGCTACATTCATACTTATCACCTTTACCCTTATACAATGGCACCGCACATGCACTACACCAATCAATCGGAACCACACCACTTAAAAAGCATACATTCAACAAGCGTACTAACCAGTCAATTATAGCCGTGCCACCTTTCTTCAAGCATTCAGCAGTACAACCATCCAACCCAGGCGCCTTCCCTCCTTTCATTTCTTTCACTGCCTCTTGCACCTCCCACAGGCTTCAAATTTAAATCACCCAACACGGGCATTCTCCCCATACCACCGATCGCCTTGACTCTCACTTCTCTCCCATCTTCCACATTTAGCAACTCCTTAAAATCCTCTGCCCATCTCGTCCTGACTGCACTACCGCTAACCAGCAATCTACCGTCCTTATCTTTCACTTTCTTTTCCTTTCCAGACTCCCTTTTTCTTACTCTTTTCATTTCTTTCCAGAACACTCCTCTCCTTCCCTCAAAGTTCACTCCTATCTTTTGACAACATTCATCATTTGCTTTCCTTTTTGCTGCTTAGGGCCCGGTCACACAGCCGTTTGCGGTTGAATCACGGCCAGAAATTTCTGCCTGTGAGGCGGACGCTATTGGACGCTTTGAGATCGCCATACAGACGAGATACAGCAGTGCTTAACACGCGGTCGGAAATTCACACGCGGTTGGCAGCGCGAGAAAGTTTTGCGCTGCTCAATACTTTAGAGCACGGGTACACAGCCTTACACGGCGTATCGAGGCTGAATCACGGCCAGAAATTTCTGGCTGTGAAGTAGACGCTGTTGGGCGCTATTGGACGCTTTGAGACCGCCATATAGACGAGATACAGCAGTGCTTTACTCGCGGTCGGAAATTCACACGCGGTTGGCCGCGCGAAAAAGTTTTGAGCTGCTCAAAACTTTGAGCACGTGTTAACCGCGGGCGGCACACGAGGTAATGACGCGGAAATGACGCGGAACGACGTGCTCTGGCCGCGGCCAGGGCGTGGTTACACATGGGTAGGACGGGGAATTTCAGCGGGTAATCGTGAGTGGAGCATGGTCATAGCATGTTCTGCGCCTGTATCGCGGTGTTATTACGTGAAATTAGCGTGTTACGCGTGTGACGGTCAAACGCCTTTCTCCGCGTATATACAGCGCATTTGCCGAGCACACGTCAGTTGTGCTAAGGGGTGGACATGGATCCCCGTCACCGTAGTGACCTCGTCTTAATCTATTTTTATTTCTTGACATTTCTTTTAATTTGATAACATAATAAAATAAAAATGAAAAACTATTACAATAATAACATATTGGCTTCTTCGGTGCCATAGCTTGAAATCTTGATCTTCACGGGACTGTGTCCTGAGCGGTTATGATTTCTACAGCCCGGTGTTATGCCGAGAAATGCATCCCTGCCGAGATTTGCATCCCCTCGCTACTACAACCACTTTTACCTCGTTTTATCTCACTTTTAGGGAATGTAATGGCGAACATATAACCAAATCCACTTCGTCTTGCAGTTGTTGGGAATGTAATACAACATAAACCATTCCGTCTTTGTTTTTGTTGTGAACGTAATCGAACGGTAATGCACACCGTATATAAAGCACTTTTGAGAACTGTTATGCACTCTACCGTAAAGCTTACTTATTCACGTCCCTCTTTTTAAACAATGTATTGGCAATCACCAACTCATTTTCCACACATAACTCAATCAATTTATTCCCACGCTCATTTCTTCCTGGTATTCCATATCTACCAATCACATTTTCAACTGTTCCATCACCTTAATCTCTAGCATTCAGGTCACCTAGTATTACCACTTTCCACCCTTCTTTTGCACTTGCCACACATTTGGACAAGTCCTTCCAGAATTCCTCACTCATCATTATCACTTCTTTCTGAACCAGGTCCGTATGCAATTATAAACATCCATACTTCTACACCCCACTTTAACCTCACCCACATCAATCTGGAAGATATCTCTAAAGATGGTAATTAAAAAGGTAATTAAAACGACTGAAAAATAGAAATAAATAGTACATCAAGAAGTATTAGAGCTCCCCTTGCCAATAACGTTATCGGTGAGCCATAGCCTGCAGCCAAGTGGATAACATGAGTGGCTAGAGAAGGAAACCATGGTAAAAAGGGTCCAGGTGCCTGTATCTCGGACAGCAACATTGGTTTGAATGACCGATTGTGGAAGGCGAGTGACATTAAAGGACAAACTGTCAAGGTTTGCCACCTGCAGTCCCTCCCCTTCTCCAAGATATGGCAGCATTGCCCCATTTTTCCAGTGTCCCTCTCCATTCCCAATCATCATTAGCCACCCTCTACCATTAATACTCCAGTACCCTATGTTGGGCTCTAGGCAGCACGGCCGCGCAGTGGTTAGCGCGTGTGCGGCACAGTTCTGAGGTTGTGGGAACCTCCTGAGTGGGTTCAAATCCAGCTCCCGGCCTTACTGTGCGGAGTTTGTATGTTCTCCCTGTGCTAGCGTGGGTTTCCTCCGGGCACCCCGGTTTCCTCCCACATTCCAAAAACATGCATTTCAGGTGAATTGGCCGGTCCAAATTGTCCCTAGGTGTAACTGAGCGAGTGAGTTGTCTGTCCCCGTGTGCCCTGCGATTGGCTGGCAACCAGTCCAGGGTGTCCCCTGCCCACTGCCTGATGATTGCTGGGATGGGCTCCAGCATCCCCGCGACCCTACTGAGGATAAGCGGTGCAGCTGATGAGATGAGATGTTGGGGTCTGGCGTGCCTCCTTGGCTTCTTTCGATGACCGTCTGGCATACCTCTCATACCCCTGACTAGCAGATATTACCTTGTTGGGGAGGCATTCCACTTTCTCCTCTGTTCTTTGCGAGCCCTATGTGGCTACGCTCAGTCCCTTTGACAGAGAGCCATCCTTTTCTTTGCGTTCCTCATGCAGTGTTCTGTGGTGTTTGATCAGCAGCTCTTCTCCTATTCCACTGATAATTCCCGGGTGGCCTACCTGATCAACCTGTTGTCTTGCAGAGCACTGCAATGGGCCACAGCTCTTTGCGGACCGAACTACCCTGTCCTCTCTTCCCTTGCGGGGTTCACTTGAGAGCTACCGTATCATTGACCACCCAACTCGTCAGGCTGAGGCATTTAGACGACAACACACCCTTTTGCCAAACCTTCCGTTATGTAGCAGACTTCTTCATTAAGTTCCACATCCTGGCAGCTGAAAGTGGGTGGGCAGACAACCAAGCCAACCAGAGTGCTTTCTACCATGGCCTTTCCGAATCCGTTAAGGACAAGCTCACCACCTAGGATGAGCTAAGTAACCTTAATGCATTTATCCATCTGCCTTGATGACCACCTTCAAGCCCAACAAAAAGTTACGACAAGCCCGACCCTAAGTGCATTCTCCTGCACGGCACTCACCGCTGCACCTTCCCTGCCCTGGTGGATTCTGAGTCAGATTACAATTTCATGAAGTGTTTAGGACTGGCTCAGTGTGCAGACTTGTCAAGCAATCAGTAGTACACGATCTTGTATCTCATCATGGAGTTTCCTGTCACCCCAGTGGTCTTAGGTCTACCCATGTTGAAGCTCTACAACACCCAGATAGAGAGGCGGTCGGAACATTAACTATCGTTGGGAGCTACCTGTCATCCCACGTGTCTGCAGTCTCCCAAAGGCTCCTGTTAGCCCCTCTGTTCAGTCTTCTTTTCCTTTTCCGAGTATCTATCGTGACATTGCTTCGGTCTTCAGTAAGAACTATCACCAATCCCTTCTGCTTCATCACCCATAAGACTGCGCCATTGACATGCTCCCCGACACATCGTTTCCCAGCAGCAGGCTGTACAACTTCTCCAAACCTGAGTGAGCTGCTATGGAGGAATATGTAAGCAAATCCCTGGCCTCATCCATCCCACCAGTTCTCCCATGGGCAGTGGCTTCTTTTTTATGCACAAGAAGTATGTAAGCCTGCGCCCCTGCATTGTTTACTGGCGGCTCAACGACATTGCAGTTTGAAACAAGTACCCCATTCCCCTCACCAACAACATAGCTGAAAAATCCTCGCTGCTCAAATGGTAAACCCTGATGATACAACCTTGAGGCCTAAAACCACAAGAATCTGAAGACAATACACCAAGCATTAAAAATCCTATTTGCTGCCTGCTTTTGTATTTTGTATTTTTTATTTACTTATATATGGCATCTCCAACTTGCTTCATGCTTATAATGGACCATAATTGTCAAAGCGGTAATAAGCCCTTGTCAAGTGAGGTCAGATCACAAGACAAACAAATAGAAAATTGCTCCCTATGAGCTTTCTCACTGTCACTGTCTGCTAGTTACCTTGAGCTGTAAAAAGGTGTTTACTCGCCTGCCGTCCTGCTTTTCTCAGCCTTCCTATTAATTGCCATTCAGTTTCGGAAGTTTGCGCGCTCAAGTGCAGGTGCACCGTTCAAGATGAATAATTTGCTGAAAGCAGCATGCTAAGTAGGGTCTAAAATGGAAAACTGGAAATAGAAAAAAAGATACATTTATGTACAATGTAAAACCTGTGAATTTCAATTAATCTTGTGTAGAGCGATGGATATAACTTTGACGATACATACAAAGGAAAAAAAAGAAATCGCCGCACACAGAATAAAAATAACATTGTGTGGTTTACCTTTATAACATATGCATAAAAGTTTCAAATCATCGCCCTAATTAATGATTACAGTGCAGTGAAAAATTTTTCGCCCCCTTCCTGATTCCTGTATTTTCTGCATATTTATCACTCACAAAGGTTTCGGATAATCGAGACACTTTTAGTATCACAGAGAGACAACCAGAGGAAATACAAAATGCAGTTTCGAAATGTTGATTCATTTATTATTGTACAAAACCAATCTAGGCCTATCTGACCCTATATGATAAAGCAATTGCTTTATGATAATTGGTAATGAGACTTTCACAACCCTGTGGAGGAATTTTGACCCACGAATCTTTGCAAAATTGTTTCAAATCTACAATATTGGAGGGTTGTCTAGCATGAAGTATACGGCTACAGCACAACATCTCAATTAGATTTAAATCCGGACTTTGACCTGGCCACTCCAAAACCATATTATTATATTTGTTTAGCCTATTTGTTTAGTGGACCTGCTGGTGTGTATTGGATTGTTGTCCTGCTGCATAATCGAAAAAGCGCTTGAGTGTGAGGGCACAAACTGATGCGGTGACATTCTCTTTCAGGATCTTCTGTTAAACACTACTTCACTATTCTGTGAACCACTACAAGTTGACCTGGTCCTGAGGTAACAAAGTTGCCCCGCTGCAACCACCATGCTTTACTGTTGGAATCATGCTGCTTTTGTCAAATGCTGTGCGCATTTTCTCGCCACTTGTAACGAGCTGCACTCCTTTCAAAAAGTTGATTTTTTTGAGGAAAATCAAGATGCTTTTTGACAAATGTGAGACAACTCTGTGTTTTCTGTCCCTCCTTTCTTTCTTTTACATCTGGCAGAAAAATGGCACAGTATTTGACAAAAAACAACATGATGCCAACAGTAAAGCATGGTGGTGGTAGTGTGATGGTCTTGGGCGATATTGGCACTGTACCTTAAGCCTGTTTCATGTGAAGAACATTAGTGTGGGTTCAGGCATAGCTAAAAATAATTGTCCCAAATTGTACAAAATAAACTGTTAAATTCTACACAAGGTAAAAATGGCATAGCACATGCTGACGCGGTGACTGGGCGGATAGCGCGCAGTCCCGTGGTGCGGAGGTGGGTTAAATTCCAGCTACTGCAGCCTCTCTGTGTGGAGTTTGCATGTTCTCTCCATGCCTGCGTGGGTTTCCTCTGGGCACTCCGGTTTCCTCCCACATTCCTAAGACACGCATGTCTGTTTACCGTATTTTCCGCAGCGCACCGGGTTATAGGGCGCACCCCGAAAAAATAGTTTCGGGTCCTATTTTTGACATACATAAGACGCACCGGATTATAAGGCACTACAATGGGAACGTGGACAAAATAGTCAGATAGTTCAGTCAAACTTATTACCCCCTTAACATTCCCAAAGCTTGCAAAGACGCAAATACGTGTCGAGAACACGTGCGGATGCGGTGTCCGTACGATGTCACTCAAATGCATCGTTCCATCATTCGGAAGGTTAAAGGCTTGGGATTCAAGAAATGCCAACCATTCCTTAGTTTCTATTTTCTTTTTTGCTCGCAACTTTACTGTGCATATGACAATAAACACTTGGAATTGAGTTTAATTTAAAAATAGACACTCCATTCCATCCATTATCTGCACCGCTTGTCACAGAAACATCGAGTTCAGTCTGAAACAAGATACAGGGACAATATAAAACCCGGAGTAGCTCACCGAAGTCGTTGTGTTCATAATAATGTGCAGCCAATGTCCTCTTATATCCGTGAGGGTAGTAAATCCAGGAGAATAAAATATTTACAAATACAGAATAGAAAAAAATGCTTTCTGTATGCCGTCAGCCACGTGCTATATGCATTCATCTTTTTCGGCCAATTGCAGGCTTTGTTTTGCCGTTTAAGCCAATGCCAGCCTGTAAATGATAAAAAGGATCCGCCCCTTGACCTCCGAATGACTTTAGCCAATAGTGATCGATTCAACTGATGATTAACACGTCTTTTTTGGCCAATTGCAGGCTTTGTTTTGCCGTTCAAGCCAATCCCAGCCTGTAAATGATAAAAAGGATCCTCCCCTTGACCTCCGAATAACTTTAGCCAATAGTGATCCATTCAAATGATGATTGACACATTGGTTAGCCAATGAAACGCCGGTAAATAAATCCCAGCATACACCGCGGACTACTTGGCGTTCAGGGGAAAATCTAGTCGGCGGCGGCAAGTTAGTTGCAAGACTTTGCGAATTAATTTTGTTCCATAAATAACCGCACTGTATTATAAGGCGCATGGTCAGCTTTTGAAAAAAATAAAGGCTTTTAGGTGCCCCTTATAGTGTGGAAAATACGGTAAATGGCAGCTCTAATTGTCCCTAGGTGTGAATGACTGAGTTGTCTGGCTCTGTGCGCCCTGTGACTGGCTGGCAACCAGTTCAGGGTGTCCCCTTCCTTTTGCCAAACGCCAGCTGCGATGGGGCCCCAGGCGATCCTAGTGACGATAAGTGGCGCAGATAAATTGATGGATGGGATAGGGCTTTTCAGCAGAAACAGAAACTCCATCTGTAGATAAATACAGTCAGGTACTGGAAACATCCTCCACATTCCAAAGATACTTTTTATTTTCTCTTTGACATGGGTAAAAGTGCCAAGGTTATCGTCCATCTCTTCTCTTTGGTCTGGGTCCCCAATAATGACACAATGGTCGAATTCCAAGAAAATTCAAGGCCTAAATCCAGATAACATGATTCTTTGTGTTTTGTGGTTTTCATCGACTTACGAGGCTTTTCCAATTCGGGGTACTAAAGGTTCAGACCACATGAACAATTTTACTCCAAAAAAATCATGCCATACTCCGGGGGTCTACTGTACATACTGAACCGCAACGTTATTGACATACAAGTAGAGGCTTATTAGCCAATCAGAATGCTTAACACAATGCCTGGTGCATATCAGAGAAGGAGCTAAACCATGAAGTGAAAAACCTTATGCTGAGGGTTTTTTACATTGGCTTCACACATTCCCAACTCCAAAATTGGGGCCTTAAGAGTTCAACATTGCTAGAACAGTGTTTGGAACAAAACTTTTACTTGGTAACAGGAACTATAATGTGTTAATAAATTTAATAAAGTTTAGTAATTAACAGTTGTTTTGACACGGAAAATGAATTGTGATGATCTCTGACTGCTGAATAATTCTGCATCACTCCTACGATCATATACAACGCTCTACCTACCAGTACTAATCAGTGAGTTAGCTAAGCGTATATGCGCATATTTGGATGTGTAAGTAGCGAATGGTAGACAAGTCAAGTCACATTTATTTGCATGGTCCTTAATTAGCTAATATTTCGAAGGACTGCATATGCCACAATCACAACACCCGCTAATCTGAAAAAGATATACGGGCAAGGAAAAACCTACAACATGACGAAAATAAGAAACCTTGAGAATGAACCAATAGAGTGGTAATCCCCCTCCCAGGATGACCTAGCCGCGTAGATTTTGCATTGAGTAATAATACACAAAACATATTGAACATCGACTAAATGGAAAAAAAAATGTCCATAACAGCATGAATGCAGCTTCCCATCTCAGCCGGCTGGTTGATGCAGACCAGTCCGGGTGCTAGTCTGCTGTCTCAACTCGATACCTCCTTCTTTCTCATTTCACCACTTACCAGGAACCCGGAAAGGACAGCAAAAGAAAAGTATGAGGTTGGCATCAATCATAAGCCATATAATAGAGTTGTGTCTAAAAACTAGACTTAAAAACATCCACTGACACTGCATATTTTATCTCCGGAGACAGAGCATTCCAGAGCACCGCGGCCAGGATGGAGAATGCTCTAGACTCTAGACGGTCTAGAGTCTGCAGATTTTCTCTTGGCTCTTGGAATCACAAGTAGACCAGCATGATTAGTGTTAGGGTTAAAGGGTAAGGGTTAGGGTTAGGGTAAAGTTTAGGATTAAGGTTAGAATGAGGGTTACTTCAACGGTTAGGGTTAGGATTACGAAATGAAATGATCTGCATTTAAATAGCGCTTTTCAAGTCAATGACTTCCCAAAGCGCTTTACAATGTGCTCCACATTTCCCAATAGCGGCCGCTATGTAAGGCGCTAACCTGCTTATTGGAGGTATTAGGGGTTCAGTGTGTTACCCAAGGACACTTCGACATGTAACACGGACAAGCCGGAATTCGAACTGGGATCCCTTGACCCCAAGACGAGCGCTCTACCTCCTGAGCTAATGCCGCCCCTATTATTGGGGTTAGGTTTAGGGTTATAGGGTTATATGGTTATATGTTTATATGGTTAAAGAGTTATAGGATTAGGGTTTAGGGTTAGGGATAGAGATTTAATTAGAAATTAGGGTTAGAATTAGGGTTAAGGTTAGCGTTTGGGTAAGGCTTAGTTTTTGGGTTAGGGGTTAAGGTTAGATGGTTAGGGTTATGGTTAAGGTTAAGGCTATAGGGTAAGGGTTGGAGTCAGGGTTAGGGGGCAAGGGTTAGGGTTAGACTTAGATTTAGGGTTATGTTAAGGGTTAGTTTTTTTTATGCGTTTGGGTCTACCGTCTGTTCAGGTTCTGACATTAGGTCTGGGTTAGGGCTAGGCTTAGGTTGTATTAAGGGTTGGGATTATGGTTAGGTTTTTGAAACAATATTGCTTTCCCAAGGTCCCCCCAAAAAAATTCTTCTGGGGGTCCTTGGGAAACCAATTTTTTAGCACTCGCCATACAGGAAAATATAGCGTTTTTTTGTGTGTCTTACCTGCGTTCGTTTAGTCCATTAGGGTTAGGGGTTAGGGTTAGAGGGTTAGGGTTAGAGGGTTAGGGTTAGAGGGTTAGGGTTAGAGGGTTAGGGTTAGAGGGTTAGGGTTAGAGGGTTAGGGTTAGAGGGTTAGGGTTAGAGTTAGAGGGTTAGGGTTAGGGTTAGAGGGTTAGGGTTAGAGTTAGAGGTTTAGGGTTAGGGTTAGAGGGTTAGGGTTAGGTTTTTGAAACAATAGTGTTTTTTTGTGTGTCTTACCTGCGTTCGTTTAGTCCATTAGGAAAGAGAGTGTTTAGTTTTTTTATCCAGTCTTTTTCTGCTAAGCGTCTTTCTTTTTGTGTCCAATTGCTATTTGTTTGAAGGCCCGATATTTCTAAAGCTTGTATCCCATGATGAATGAAGTGTGCAACAAGATGTGTATTAATTTGTCTAAGGTTCCTAATGTTGTAAATGTGTTGTGCTAGTCTACATCTGATAGAATTTCCTGTCTCTCCTACATATTTAATGTCACAGTGTTTACATTTTATGACATAAATACAGTTTTCTGTGGTAGGAGTGATTCTTTGTTTAATCAGGTAGTTTGTTTTTGTAATGGTGTTCCTAACTGTGGTGGCTTGTTTGTAAAATGTGGGCGCCTGTGTTTGTATTGTGTTAATTTCAGGTAGTTTGCTTTTTACTAAGTAATCTTTGAGGTTTTTGTTCCTTTTAAAGGCTGGGATGATTTTGTAATCTTGAATTAAGGGTTGGGATTATGGTTAGGGTTAAGGTTAGGGTTAGAGAGCTATTGAAGTTGTATTTGAATCCAAAACAAATATTTGAGGCCAATATTAAATGAACAGGGGGGCTCGACCATTATTAGCCCCAATTTTATTTTTCTCACAGCAGTTTCCAGTGTTTTTCAAGTATGTGTTTCCCCAAAAAGTTTTTTAGATGTTAGATGTTAGTGTGTTCTTGTATTTTCTAGTTTTTTTCTTGTCGTGCTGAAGAAAAAAAAAACGTTTTTAACAACCATTTCCTTGTTTTATGCATGGGTTCTAGTTTGAAGTTGCTTGGTTATAAAAACAGTCCAAATGAATTTAAAGTTCACTGCGGAGTGAAAAAAAATGTTTTCATATTATAATAGAATGACATTTTAAAAAAAATATTTTGTTGAGAATATCACATTCTTTTTAATAATATACTGAACAGATGGACGCCCCAAAACCAGTCTCTTTCCTTTTTTTTCTCTGCTTTTTTCTATTTATTTTTCCTTTTGTTATCTTCTTATCCAATTATCTTTTTTCTTGTTTTGTTTCTTTTTCACCCCAATCTTCTTACTTATTCTTTCCTGCTTTTCTTATTTTGTCCTCAATTTTCCTTTTTTATTTTGTTTTTTTATGTTTGTTTTTTTATCTTTTCCAATAGCTTTTTAATTCTGTTTTTCTTTCTTTTTCCTCTTTTTCTCCTTGTGCATGTTATTTTGTTCTTTTTTTCACTCACCTTTCTTTTTTCTTTTAATCCACACATAGGTTACCCAAGGTTCCATTCTGCCCGGCCAAAACTTTTTCATTCATTTGCTAATTTTCTTCTCCTCAGCCTCCCTGTGGTCTTTTTCATCCCTGCTCTTGGGTTACACTTCTTGTTCGCCAGAGTTGGCAACGCTTATGTAATAACAGATGGAAGTGAGAAAACGACGTGCCTTCCTTTTCTCGTTCCTCGTGTTTCTTCATTTATTTTTAATGCTGCCGGCATCTCTTTGTCTCTCGATGTGTGCGTGACCCCCGGAGCACCTGTCTACAGCAAATGGCCGCCGTAGCGTACCTAATTAGCGTGCACCCCAAAAACATAAAAAACGTAGCACAAAAGCAAGTGATGTCAGTGGAGAGGAAAGTGCACAGGATGCAGTTCAGTTTTGGTCGGCATGTAGCGCAGATGCGAATCAAATGAGGAAGGGAAATGTTTTTCTTCCCTCCTACATCATTTTTCTGGGAATGGAGTTCTGTTAAATTTATGTAAAAACGTCTCGTAGCAGTAAGGCCTCTTAGGCCGTCCTGACAAATTTGATCATGGACTGCACTTGTACAATAATACCTCTACTTACAAATGTCTCTACACAACAAACTCATATTATTACATAAACATGAACATTTTTCCTATAGTTAGAGGATACAAAGTCAAAAATACAGTACAGTGTGCTCTGCCATTTGTTGCTCCTAGAGTTTTACCTGGCTAACAGGTGCGTATGCTTGAATCCTGGCATGCTGTTCGTTTCCTCTTCCCGACCTGTAAACAGTGCTGAATAGTACTTCTGCAAAGGTCTGTCATTCAAAATGGACCCCACGAAAGACACGGAGAAAAGTGGACAAGGAGAAAAGAATGAATATTTTAATATTATGATGGAATTGTGTTCATACCTTGTCAATAAATGTTTTTAATCATGGCCGCGCATATTCAACATCATTTGTCGCTAATAAAAAGTGAAATAAATTTGAAAATAAGGGTGTGTGTTATAGATGAAATATGGTGTAAGGATAAAATAGATAATTATAATATATAATTAATAAAATGATAATAAAATATAATAATATATAATAATATTGCTGCTCGTTGCCTGTTTGGCTTTGCTTTAAATTCACTCCTGGTCAGTCCGTCAACAAACCTTTGCACTTGGAAGACTTGTATTTTGACTCTGTCCGGTATCCTGCTCGTGTATCCAGTATTCTGTATCGACCCCGCCGGTCTCGTTCTGTCCGTTATCTAGCTCCAGTCTCCAGTATCCGGTATAGACCCCGTCTGTCTCGTTCTGTCCGTTATCTTGCCCCAGTCTCCAGTATTCTGTATCGATCTTGTCTGTCTCGTCCTGTCCGGTATCTTGTTCCAGTATCCGGTATCGATTCTGTCCATCCTGCCTTGTCCGGTATCTTGCTCCAGTATCTGGAATCTATCCCGTCTGTCCCGTCCTGTCCGGTATCTTGCTTGGTTATCCAATATCCGCTATCGATTTCCTCTGTCCTACCCTGTCCGGTATCATGCTCCAATGTCCAGTATCGATCCCATCTGTCCCTTCCTGTCCGGTATGTTACTGTTGTATCCAGTATCGATCCCGTCTGTCCCGTCCTGTCTGGTATCTTGCTTCAGTATCCGGTATTGATCCCTTCTGTCCCGTCCTGTCCGGTATCTTGCTCGTGTATCCAGTATCAGGTATCGATCTTGTCTGTTCCGCCCTGTCCAGTATCTCCTCATGTATCCAGTTGGAATTTAATTATCAAAATGTACGATTTACCAAATTGTTCGAATTAGTTATCTGATTCCATTAAACAAACACAACCTACATTCACCCAACAATTTTATGGGCGCTCGTTTCTTGAGAGAAAAATGAACAGGACATTTTCACACGGGGGCGGATTTATTTTCCTAACAATTTAACTAAGTGTACTCCATCGAAGACGGCCGAAGTGACTTTGGAGTCCGTGGGAAGCCTTCTTCTGAAGTCCTTTAGCTCTCTCTTCTTGGACCACGTCTCCCCGCAAGATGGCATTTCGGCTCCTCCCATAGGCATGCCAAGGAACTGTTTGCGCCCATTGTTCTCACAACACAGCGCCTTGATGTCTGGCTTCTCAAAACAAAGCCTGCGTTGAACAACGTCTGGATGTGCTGATGTGCTATCAGCAGTACGTCTCGTTCCTGTAAACGACATCTTACACCAGCCTGCCCTGACCTTTTACATTGAACTCAAGCACAGTATTGCATTAAACTGAATAATTTGTAGTCAATCGTATGAAATCATTTATAGTCAAAATGTATAAAATCCTTTAATCCTGTATCTGGTATCGAACCCGCCTGTCCTGTCCGGTTTAGATCTGGTCTGCCTCTGGCTTCCTATTTTCCCGCGTCTGACTTCCCTGTCTCACTTCTTCTGCCCAGCGATCGGCGAATCACTGGCGTTTGCGTTCACTCGCATGACTGCCCCATTTCCGTATAATGAAGCTTGTGTGAAAACATTACGTGTCTGGGTCCACCGTCTGTCCTAACTTTTATTCTGTTTATTTGGTTGGACACCTTCAAATGAATAGGATGCCAGTTTGTGACTGTTTTTTGACTATTTTACCTCACTGCTGTTTGCTGTTTTGACTTTTATATGATGTTTAAGTCATTGCCAATAATGGCTGTCATTTTGCTGTTCTTTGATCACCTCACTATTTCATCCTTTTGTAATCTCGGAGATTTAATTGAAAAAAAGGCTTAGCGGAGGACCTTTAGAACAGGTTGAAATTTGATAGCTCGCTCCCCTGTTTTCCTTGTAAGCTTAAAATCCACTGATTTCTTCTTTCCCTATTTTGAGAGTCAACTAAACATCGCATCCATCCATTATCTGCACCGCCTATCTTCAGAGCCCATCCCAGCTATCTTCGGGCAGTTGGCAGGGGACACCCTGAACTGTTTGCCTGCCAGTCGTAGGGCACACAGAGACAGACAACTCACTCGCTCATTCACACCTGGGGACAATTTTGACTGGCCAATTAACCTGACATGCATGTTTTTGGAACGCCGGAGAAATCCGGAGTGCCCAGGGAAAACCCACGCAAGCTTAGGGAGAACATGCAAACTCCGCACAGAAAGGCTGGTAACTAGATTTGATCCCATGATCTCAGAACTGTGCCACGGACGCATTAACCACTCAGCTGCTGTGCCGTCCCGTACAATAAAGACTGTAAATGTGAGACCCACGTAAATGAGTGCATGAATGAATAAATGTTGAATGGATGCTTGTAACAGGGAACAGCCATGTTTTTGCATTATTCATTTGTTTTCATGTTATTTCATTTATATGTTAATATTTGTAAATGTTGTCTCGTTTTGTTGCACTTTAATTATTTAGCACTTTTTTGTTTTGGTTTTGCAAAACCTTTGCCCTTGTAGTCATGCAGCGGGGGCAACTAAGGGGTCCTGAAAGTAAGAGGGTTGGCCCGTTGAAGGTAGAATAAAAGAAATGAATGAGACACGAATGCGAGAGCGCGCAAAAACAAAATGACAAATGTTGACGCAAACGAAAAAGATTAAAACTCTTTCAGCCAACACACATTTGTTGGAATCCTCCAACAAATCTTGACGAGCCAGCCAGGAGGTGGAGAAAGATTTGCCCTCACAAGAATGTAAGACGGACACGGACGAAGAACTGTAACTCCTAGACCTGAGTTTGGGGCAATTAAAAGAAATGTGCATTTTTGCTAAAGTGTACGGGGAGAAAGTAACAAAAAGGCACATACTGCTGTGCCTTCTTGACTAATCTATCAATGACGTGATAGATAGCGAGGATGACGAAGTTGCCGAACATCATTTGCATGAGAGGCTAATGCTAACGGAAAGGCTAACTCATGGACACGTATTGAGCCAGTGAGTGAAGTGGATGTAGCAACAGAGGAAGAACTATGCTAACCTACAGTTAGATTTAGACATTTGACGTCATCAGACTGCTAAGACTGATAAGAAGATAATTCAGAATTCATGGACAAATTGTTGAACATGAGCAAGCAAAATCTTATCATTCACAAGTTTAGTGCGTCAAATTGAAATGGGCCACAGTGAACCTGAAATAACAGAAGCTGTTGTAAAAGCTATTAGCCCAGGACTTAAGTATCAGAGATATGTTGGAAATCAAAAGTGAACTAACTTTGTCCCAACTAAGGAAAATATTGAAAGGACATTTCAAAGAACAAAGTTATTATTTGTATCATCGTCTCGTAAATACAGTACAACACAAGACAGCCGTGAATCACTACAGAATTTCACTTACTCTTCAAACCAATTGAGTTGAAGGAGAGGCTCCTAATTGCTGTAGAAGACCCAGTTACAGATGAGCAGTATAGTCCAGAACTCATACACCGCAGATTCCTGAGATCAGTGAGTACCAGTCTACTTAGTGACCACGTCAAATTTCAATTAAAAAGTTCCCTGATGATGTAAATGTCCCTTATGAAATGCTTATTAAAAAGATGAATGAAGATGCCAGCGCAGACTGGGATAGACAGAAGAAACTCAAGAAGAACAATAGTTGCGAATTTACAAGAATACATGAGATGCACACAGAAGCGGTGATTTGGCAACAATATCAACACGATGCAAAGGCACAAGGAGCTGTAACGCAGAATGCAAAAGGACGGAAGGTTACCATAGCAATACACCAAAACAAAACTACATTTTTTGATGTCATTAAAGCGTTAAAGCAGGAAGCCAAAGAAATGAAGAGGAAAATGCAAAATACTCCAGTGGGTACCCACACTCCGCGATGAGCAACAGAAGCTCATGTATAGCATGTCAAGACAGTGGAAGGGCACATAAATGAGAACATTGCTTTAGGTATGGTCAAAAAGATCATGTGTCGAGAGGCTGCAGAGGCCCATGGAGGTCGTCTGGTGGTTCTAGTGAGGCAACCATTTCCGGACACACCGTCAAGTCATCGAACCCTTTCACCCCAAGCCAAGGAAAACAGAGCAAGGAGTTACATCAGTTGCTGCTGAACAGCACATCAGCAGGGAGGCGCCACATATGTGAGACACTTGTCAGCTTACTCTTACTGCGCCTGATCGGAAAAAAATGTCTTGTTGACTGGGTCACAAGTAAGCATGATTAGTGAAAAATGGAGTAGAAACAATATACCCCACACATCTGTGCGCAAAATCGTGGAACTCCTGAAATCCAGTACTCTGCTTGGAAGGGCAGTGAACAAAACGGCCATCCTTTTTACAGGTTGGATTGAAGTTCCAGCTGAAATCAGGTGACACACACAAACAAGAACTCCTTGTACCCATGCTTATTGCCTGGGATTCTAAAGTACCCGATAAACCCATAATTGGTTACAATTTGATTGAGGAGTTGGTAAAATGTGGAATTGAGAAACATCCCGATCTCACAACCACAGCAATGAGTAAATCGTTCGCCATTAACTGCAAACTAGTCCAAGTGATGACACGGCTCCCCCTGAAAAAAAACTTACAGAAAGAAGGTGTTGCTCAAGAGGGAAGATGTCATACAGTCATACCAGCCAGGAAAAACAGAAGAGGTAGTGCGCTGTGTGAAAACAAGTCCTTTACCTACTAAAAAATGAGTTTTGTTTGATCCTGGAGAGAGCCTGATGTTGCCGGATGGCCTGAAAATAACAAAAACCAACATCCGTTTGCAGAGAGAGACTTGGTCAAGACTCTCTATCCCTATAACCAATAACACTTCTTATAACATCAACCAGCTCGGTGGCCTTGGGGGTATGGCGCCCGCCCCGAGACTGGGAGGTTCTGGTTCAAGCCTCGGCCGAGTCATACCTAAGACTTAAACACTGGTACCTGTTGCCTCCCTGCTTGGCGTTCAGTATTAGGGGTTGGAATTGGGGGGTTTGGTCACCTAATGACTCCCAACACCTAAGTTGGGTTGAGCGAGGAGGCTGGGAATCCCCCTCCTCTGTATCACTCTCCCAAAAGACTCTAGCCACCTCCCACTAGGGGGATATGGCTGCGGTATATATATAACATCAACCTCAACCCACGTACTGTGCTTGGACAGGTACTTTGCCGGTTGAGGCGAAGTGGATGGGGAAATCCAAAGGAGGGGAGTTCAAGGCAAACATTGAACAAAAACAAGCAAATAAGGAAAAGAAGTGATTTCAGCAGAACAAAATGGAGATGAGTGGGATCCTTCAGTGCCTGTCGACCACCTTCCAAACGATCAACATATAAAGATAAAACTGTTGAGGGAAAAGAGCAAGGCATTTGCACGAAATCCTGATAACGAAGGCGATATCCCATTCCTCACCTTAAAAATAAGAATCCAAGACACCACTTCAGTCAGATTCACAAACACGTTGGTACTCAAACCTTTACACAAAGAAGTTAAGGTATATTTTGAGGATTTATTTAACCCTGGGTGGATAAAGAAATCAAGATCAAACAATTCCTCGCCAATTGTTTTTAAGGATGGTAACCTCTCCCTGTGCTGTGACTACCGAGAGCTGTACCAGAAGTCTGTCCCAGACCGTCATCCCATCCCTCGTGTGCAAGACATGCTGAACAACTTGACCGGAAGTGAATTGTTTTCTTTCTTGGATCAGGGAAAAGCGTACCACCAGGGATACATGGATGAAAACAACCAGCCAATCACTGCATTTATCTCACAACGGGGCCGCTACAAGTGCATACGGATTCCTTTTGGCCTGTCATCAGCCCCAGAATAATTCCAACGAAGCATGGAGGAATACCTTGTGGGACTCAGGGAGAAATCATGTCGACCTTAACCTCGATGACAATCTTATGCACAGTCGCAGATTTAAAGACCATCTTCGTGATTTGCAAGAAGTCCTGCGTTAGAAACATGCCGTCAAGCTGATACCAGAAAAGTGTACAGTGTTTAAAGACAGTATGAATTCCCTTTGTGAAGTTGGCTCCAGTACAAGCACTGAATGACAGAACATCCGGCACGGTAGGAGACTTACGAAAACTGTTAGGATTTTTATCTCATTCCCAGAAGTTTATTCCCAACTTTTCCAAGATAGCCAAGCCACTGTATAACTTACTTGTGACTAAGAAATTGACAGCAGGGAAACCCATGGAGAGCATGAAGACGAGAAAGGGGGAGAAAAGGAGATCAGACGAATTGCCATCCAGTAAGCCCATCACCTGGACAGCAGACCATCACAAGGTACTCCACACTGTGATAGAATTCCTCCTCCACCCTCCGATCTTGGGTTACCCACAATTTGAAGACCCATTTATTATGCACTGTGATGCATCACAAAGGGAGTTGGTGCATTTGTACCTGAGACAGCAAGATAGGCTTGTGGTCATTGCATATGGATCCAGAAGGCTGTCAGAACAAGAAAACAACTATCACATTCACTATGGTAAATTACAATTCCTTACCATGAAGTGGGCTATTTGTGAAAGATTCCGTGAATACCCTTGTTTTGCACCATTGTTTGTGGTCTACACAGACAACAACCCATTAACCTATGTTTTGTCAACGGCCAAGTTGAACGCAACGACACATAGATAGATGAGTGGCAGAGCCAACAGACTTAAACTTTACTCCACAATCACTGCTGTATCGGAAAGCACAACGGGGATGCAGATGGCCTGTCACGAATGCCACTGGACATGGATTGATAAATGCAGAACAGAGTGAAGAAGATGAACACAGTGGCGCAGGGAAGAGAAAATATCCTTTGAGAAACGGTCAGCCTTTTAGCCAAGTATCACTTCTAGATATTGATTTTTTATAAGCTAAGATTAAATGATTGTATGTTTTTAGATGTTCAAAGGAGTGTTAATGGTACTTGTTTAAATTGTTTATAGTGTTTCTAAGTATTTAAATGGTAACAAATCATGAGTTTGTTACTATTAAGTGTTTATACAGGAAAAAGGTCACAACCTCTCAGTGAGGATACATTTTCCTGCCACTAGGTAGAAGAAAAGAGCAGATATTCATAAAACACCCCCCAGGCATGTTTTTGCATTATTCATTTATTTTCCTGTTATTTCATTTATATGCTAATATTTGTTTGTAAATGTTGTCTTGTTTTTTGCACTTTAATTATTTAGCATTTTTGTGTTAGTTTTGCAAAACCTTTGCACTTGTAGTCATGTTTTTGTAATTGGACACCGGGGCAGCTAAAGGGTCCTAAAAGAGAGCGGGTTGGCCTGTTGGAGGTATAATGAAAAAGAGACTAATGAGAGATGAACAGGAGAGCGCGCAAAAACGAAATGACAAATGTTAAGAAAGTTGATGTAAATGAAAAGGATTTAAACAGTTTCGACCACCACACACCGGACTTATCATTGCCCCCCTTGAAGTGTGCAACATAAGCTATACAAATTACGATTTCCAATTTCTCAGAAATTTTTGTATTTTATCCGCACCTCAAAGTCTGGAAAATGGGATAAATACGTCGCACACTTTCAAATTTCAAGCAATTCTTAGGATATTCGTTGTTGCCTAAAGTCCGGGAAATACAGTAATAAGTTCTGCTTAATTAGGTAAGATTGATTTTTTTGCAGTGTTTTTTTAAGTATAAATTTCTAATCTTCAAAACATTGGGTTATTTTAAATAGGCTTTTTTCCAGTTTAAATACATTTTAATTTGTTTTTCCTATAAAAATAAAATATAAGATAAGCTAAAATGTTTTAGTTAGGTTGCTGTATACTGTTTTATTAATTTTAAATGTTTTCCCCCCAATATTAAAAGAAAATATGTCATGATTACTGATTGGAATCACTTGTGCCCGCTCATTTGGCGCCAACTGCTGCGGGCTCTGATTGGCTCCCTATCCCTCTTCATACCCAGTCCTGTCAATCCGCTGCTGTCAGTCCGTCTGCAAACCTCTGTTTATACAAGGCAAGCCTTTTTTCAACTCTGACTCCCGCCTGTCCCGTTTTTGCTCCCGTTTGTCTCCGGCTACGACCTGTTTTGATCCCGACCACGTCTGCTCTCCCGTCCCGGCTTACGACCCATTTTTGATCCCGACTATGTCTACATTCCCGTCCTGGTACTTACGATCCGTTTCTGACCCCGACCATGCTTTTGCTCTCCCTGTCCCATCTATCGACCTGTTTTTCCGTCCCTGACACCACCATCGCTCGCTACCAAAGATCCACTTCTGTATTCGGATCACAATCCGAGTGCGAGAACCACTTGCTTCCCGCGTCTAGCGAGTACCGGATCGCGGGCGCTGCCCTTCCTCTCTCTATCCCAATAAACTTGTGAGAAACGTTACGCGATTGGGTCTACCCTTTGTTCTGGACGTGACAAAATATTTCTCAAAATGTACCAAATCATCTACCATATTTTAGTTAGTTTTGAAGGATATTTCTTCAAATTTGAGACTTTATCACGCTTTTCAGACCTTAAACAATAAGGTAGACAATACACTTAACATCTTTTTACTGAAAAAATGGGAGTGGTGAGAGCTTAAGTTTAAAGAAGAATTAAGACATTAAAAAGTTAGATTTAAGTTGTGTCAACACAATTTAAGACCTTTTCAAGGCTATAGTTTGCAGTTATCATTTTAAGACTTTTTCAAGTTTTTAAGACCATGGGGGAACCATGTAAACAATAAACTTATCACTTTTTACCTACAAAAATGGGAGTGGTTGAAACTTAAGTCTGATAAAGACATTTGAGAGTTAAAATTAAGACTTGTTGATTACAATTTAAGACATTTTCAAGGCTTTTTTTGCAGTTGCTATATTTAAAACATTGGTAAGATGTTAAGACCTTGTCATCAGTCTCAAACTCGTGGCCCGGCGGCAAATTACGCCCCCCCAGGCTGATAGTTTGAGGCCCCCGCCTTAATATAAAAGTTACAGGGACAGTGGGTATTTTTTCCCCAACTAGATGTTACTGTATTCTGTTGTGCCACCAAAAAAGAGCTTGAAGAGATTAACAACGAAAGACAAACTGGGAAGACTTAAATTGACCAAAATGCACCTTATTGCTTTTGAAAGAAAATAAATAAGACAAGAAAAAGAAAAGAAAAAAGAGATAAAAAGAAAAAATTTAAGAAAAAAAAAGAAAAAAAGGAAAAAAAAGAAAGAAAGAAATAAGACAAACATAAAACTCAAGAAAAAAAGAAAATAAATACACAAGTAAAACAAATTGCATTTTTGTTGTTTTTGTCTTCTTCAATTCCTTTTTTCTTTTCTTTCCTTTTTTTTTTCCCTCTATTTTCCTTTTGTCCTCTTCTTTTCCCATTGTTTTCTTTTCACTTTCCTTATTTGCCTCGTCTTCTGAATTCTTACTCCGTATTATATTATTTCTGTATATTTTTCCCTTCTTTTTGTCTTTCTTTGAGAACGGAACGGTAAAACATGAAAGAAAATGGTGCTTTTTGCTCACTCTCAGTCTCTGTAGTTTATAGTCTGGCTTATGGCATGGTCACACAGCCTTTCACGGGCGTATCGCAGCTGAATCACGGCCAGAAGTTTCTGCCCGTGAAGCAGACGCGGTGGAAAATGTGCAAAATTGGCTAAACCCGCTGTTTACCCGTGGTATGCCCGCGAAACAGACGCCGGCGATGGTATCGCGGGTACTCGCGGCTGCATCGCGTTCGACCGTGCTTACACGCGGTACACACGCTAATGCACGTGATAACACTGCGATACAGGCGCAGAACAACGTGCTATGACCGTGCTCCACCCGCGATTACCCGCTAAAATTTCGCGTCCTACCCGCGTGTGACCACGTCTTGGCCGCGGCCGTAGCACATCCTAGCACGTTCGTACCGCGTCTTTACCTCGTGTGTACCACGTGTGCCGCCCGCGGTTACCCGTGGTCTAAAGTTTTGGGCAGCGCAAAACTTTTTCGCGCGGCCAACCGCGTGTGAATTTCTTACCACGTGTAAAGCACTGCTGTATCTCGTCTGTATCGCGATCTCAAAGCGTCCAGCAGCGTCTGCTTCACGGGCAGAAATTTCTGGCCGTGATTCAGCCGCGATACGCCTGTGATAGGCTGTGTGACCGGGCCTTTAGACTCATTTGTGGTTGCACTATACTGGACTGTCTCAGAAAATTAGAATATTTTGATAAAGTTCTTTATTTTCTGTAATGCAATTAAAAAAACAAAAATGTCATACATTCTGGATTCATTACACATCAACTGAACTATTTCAAGCCTTTTATTATTTTAATATTGCTGAATTTGGCTTACAGCTTAAGAAAACTCAAAAATCCTATCTCAAAATATTAGAATACTTCCTCAGACCAAGTAAAAAAATAATTTTATAACAGCAAAACTAAATCAAACATTTGAAAATGTCCATTGATGCACTCAGTACTTGGTTGGGAATCCTTTTGCAGGGATTACTGCATCAATCCGGCGTGGCATGGAGGCAATCAGCCTGTGGCATTGCTGAGGTGTTATTGATGCCCAGGATGCTTCGATAGCGGCCTTCAGCTCATTTGCATTTGCAGGTCTGGTGTCTTTCATCTTCTTCTTAACTATACCCCACAAATTCTCGATGGGGTTCAGGTCAGGGGAATTAGCAGGCCAATCAAGGACAGTGATGCCATGGTCAGTGCACCAGTTACTGGTGGTTTTGGCACTGTGGGCAGGTGCCAGATCATACTGGAAAATGAAATCCTCATCTCCATAGAGCTTTTCAGCAGATAGAAGCATGTAGTGCTCTAAAATCTCTTGGTACACAGTTGCATTTACTCTGGACTTGATGAAACACAGTGGACCAACACCAGCAGCTGACATGGCTCCCCAAACCATTGCTGACTGTGGGAACTTCACACTGGATTTCAAGCAACTTGGATTTTGCTCCTCTCCAGCCTTTCTCCAGACTCTGGCGCCTTGACTTCCAAATGAAATGCAAAACTTGCTTTCGTCTGAAAAGAGGACTTTGGACCACTCTGCAACTGTCCAGTGCTTCTTCTCCATAGCCCAAGTCAAACGCTTCTTCCGTTGTCTTGAGTTCAGAAGTGGCTTGACCATGGGAATACGGCTATTGTAGCCCATTTCCTGGACACGTCTGTGAACTGTGGCTTTTGATACCTGGACTCCAGCTTCAGCCCACTGTCTTTGAAGCTCCCCCAAATTCTGGAAGCGGCTCTTCTTCACAATTTTGTTAAGGCTGCGGTCATCTCTCTTGGTTGTGCAGCGTTTCCGGCCACATTTTTCCCTTCCAACAGACTTTTTGTGGATATGCTTTGAAACTGCACTCTGTGAACAGCCTGCTCTTTGAGAAATTTCTTTTTGTGCCTTACCCTCCTGGTGGAGGGTATCAATGATGGTCCTCTGGACAGCAGTCAGATCAGCAGTCTTCCCCATACTTGTGATTTAGTTTACTGAACCAAGCTGAGTGTTTTTAAGGCTCAGGAAACCTCGCAAGGTGTTTCGAGTTAATTAGATGATTCAGGTGATTAGTTGAATAGCCTACTTGTATACTTTTTCATGATATTCTAATATTTTGAGATAGGATTTTTGAGTTTTCTTAAGCTGTAAGCCAAATTCAGCAATATTAAAATAATAAAAGGCTTGAAATAGTTCAGTTGATGTGTAATGAATCCAGAATGTATGACATTTTTGTTTTTTTAATTGCATTACAGAAAATAAAGAACTTTATCACAATATTCTAATTTTCTGAGACAGTCCAGTACATTACAAATTACATTACAGCGCTGTTGTCGTGAACCACCCGATTTGGCCCAAACTCACCCGGATCCTATCATCAGCGGCCTCCAACTCAAGTTTGAGACCCCTGCTGAAAACAATAAACTTATCACTTTTTTATTGAAAAATGGGAGTAGTTGGAAGCAGTCTGGTGAGAGCCAGTCAAAGGCACTCAACAACATTGGCTTGAATAAATGGCGCTTTAATATCTTCATATATAACAAAAGAAAAAAAAAAAGAAAAAAAATCCTGCAGTAGATAAAACAATAAGTGCTAGTAAGGCGGAGGGGAAATATGCAGCGATTCAAACGCCATCGTCTTTTTATCTAATGGCAGCAGCAGCTGTAATGCATCCATGTGGCCCTTGCGTTAATAATTAAACAGATGCCGGGGCGGCACCTGCTGGGAGCCTGAATCATTGCGGCGGCTTTCAAGGCGACAAGCGCGGAAAAAAACAAGGGGGGAAAAAGCGAGGCACGGATGGCAAAGGCGGCCCAAGGCTACACAGTAATGAGAGCGTCTCCGGCGTCTCCGTAGAGGACTATTTGAGAAGTACTTTCTTGTCTTCATAAAAGTCCAAAAGTGTCATTTAGTTGGATAGAAGAACAGGAAGGTTGGAATCAATCACCTGTGCATCCTTTCAAAGGGTCCGGCTAGAGCAGGGGTCCGGAACCTTTTTGACCCAAAGAGCTATAAAAGCAAATATATTAAAAAAAAAACATTTTTGGAGAGCCACACTATATATTTCAAGACAAAAACTCAAAAAGCCGCCAAAATTGCTCTCCAGACGAAGGCCAATAATTTGCACTATTTTTTCTCTGTGAGATGTTTGTTGATTTGATAAAATCTATGAAATAATAATAATGCCACCAGCCTGTGTCCCATATCGCTTTAAAAATACGACCTAAAATGCGTCTACTGCCCTCAGTTACTTAGGAGATGGATCCTCAAACATGTGGCCCGGGGTCCAATTGCAGCTTGCCGACTGATCCTTTGATGCCCCCGCCTTTATATGAAAGTTTGAAGGGACAGTTGTATTGTTCAGCAGCTCCTCGTAGTAGAACAAAAAAGAGTTAAAAAAAAAATTGAGAAACTCAAATTTACACATGCATTGTGAAAGTTCTTGTTGCTCGAGAAATTTGCCTTTATTTTACATAACATGTAACATGTGACCAAAAATCTAAAAAAGGCTGAGCAAGAAAATGGTATGTAAAATTATGTATTTTGGTCACTTTAAGTCTAGTTTGTATTCTTCCTCGCACTTGTTTTTGGATGCACTACACAATACAGCAACATCTAATGTTCAAATAATACACATAGGCCCTTTTAATGTAAGTCAATCCCAAACAAATTATGGATATATTTAAACTTTTTCACATTACTTCATTTATAATTTCACGCAAAAATGTTTTTTAAGGTCTTATTTTTGTAACAAATTAAAAAATACATTTGAGAACACTGGAATGTGTTTAATCATGGATTTTCTTGGAGAAAACTTGATTTCGCCCAGTTTCACCTGGACCCTAGTTCCAAAGGCCCCGAAGTAAATTAAGTTTGAGTTGAGATTCCATTATAATGTTTAATAGAACATCACTGAAGAAACAGAAGTCTGTCAACAAAGGCCATGGCTTACTGAAAAGATATCCTCTGGTTTGTTAAGACAAAGATAAATTGATTTGGCTCAAACGGTGTGAAGCATGTGTGACAGCAATCAGGTGAGGAGTACAAACATGTTTGTGTCATACCTATAGTCAAGAATGGTGTTGGGAATGTCATAGTTTGGGGCTGCATGAGTGCAATTGGAATCGGTGAGTTACATTTGATTGAGGAAAACATGAACTGGGTCACAGGGCAATGTTCCAGCCTGAAAATTACTCCAAATACACCTCTAAAATGACCAAGGCTTTTTAAAAAGGGCCAGGCATGTCTCCAGATCTAAACCCAAAAGAACATCGTTCGGGCATCCTCAAGTGGAAGGTGGAGAAGCATTATATTTCAAATATCTCCCAGCTCTGTCATGTTGTCATGGTGGAGTGGAAGAGCATTCGAGTGGCAATTTGTGAGGCTGTAGTGAATTCCATGGCCAAAGGATTAAGGCGGTTCTGCAAAATCATATTGCCCACACAAAATATTGAACTTCTGGAACCTTTAATTTAGGGTGTATTCACTTTTGTTACCATGGATTTAGCTACTAATGGCAATATTTTTTTAAGGGGAAAGATATATTTACACAGCTATGTAGGTTTTTCACAGAATACCTCTCATTGTGTCAAAGCAACGTTTCTTAAGTGTTGTTCAATTAAACATAATGATAAAATCTCTGCAGAAATGTGAGGGGTGTACTCACATTTTGTGGCAGTGATGTCAAAGTCAAAGGGAAGGAGGGCAAAATATAAAATTTGGCTAAAAGCTGAGTGTCTGTGTTCTGAAATCCTTCCTATCCATTGAGACCTCTGACCAAGGCTCAGTGTGCTGTGCTAGCTTTCTAACATGTTGTTTGTTGACTACGTTAATGACACAGTGTATGTTTGCGTGCCAACCCTCGTTTTATATCAGAAAAGGTTCTGTTTGCAATAAGCCTGAGTTTCGTTGTTGCTGCTGTCAGGTCAGCCCAAGGTAGGACGTCTCGACAAAACAGCAGATTGATGGAAATTTGAAAATATTTTATATGACGCAACAGTCTCGTGAACCTAATTGAACCTAACAAAAACTCATAAATAACATACCAATATGATGAATAGACAACATGACAAGATGGCGACGCGCACGGGTGCAGCGGCTAATATGGCAGAATAAACGATTGGGGCTCTCCAATGCCATTTGAAGCTGGATAATAGACGTTCTCTTCAACTGCCTGCAGACTGTGAAACTTGCCATGTCTCTTCCGCCCTAATGCTGCGCACCGGATCCCCCCCAAGGATGTGTGCTGAGCATCCTCCTGTTCACCCTGTAGAGTTCAAACTGTTTAACAAGCCTTCACAATTGTGTAGTTCACTGAGGACACCACCTTGGTAGGACTTGTCTCTGATGGGGATGAGACGGCATAGAGGAAGGGGGTTGAGACGCTGACGATGTGGGGTTTGGAAAAAAACTAATACCACAAAATCCAAGGAAGTCATTCTTGACTTCTGCAAACACAAACCCAGTCACAAACATAATATATTAAGACTGTGTGGAGAGAGTCGACTCCTTCAAAATCCTGCAAGTGCACATATCTGACGATCTCAATCGGTCCGCCAACAACAGGGCTGTGTTGGGGAAGGCCCAGCAGTGACTCCACTTCCTGAGGGTTCTCAGGATTAAGAACTTGTAACAGAAGTCACTAGTGTTCTTCTGCAAAATCAAAGTGGAAAGCATTCTGGCATACATTTTTTTTTGTTGCCAAATGAAACTGGAAAAAACTGCCTTTTTGCATGTCATCTATATCCCTAGTGGTCTAGGTGTTACGGCTCCGCGCTCTCACCGCCGTGACGCAGGTTCTACTCTTGTTACATCAAATGTTTTGCGTTTGTGGTCAGGGATATTTTTTGATTGATCAATCATTGCAGAAATACGGTAGTATACTACCGTAAAACATTGCGCACCCAATCTCAGGTGTTCGTAACCTTAAAATTATTCCACCTGCTGATGCCATCTTCTGGCTGATACAATCATTGCAGCCCCTTTTCTTCACTTTACTTGTTTTTTTACTTTAAATGCAAACCATACACTAACACATACACGCAACGGCTCTCTTAAATTCAGTCTTAACATGATCCGATGTGGACGTACGTGTACTGGAAGCTGTTTTCTTAATGTAAATTGCACAAGACACAAAAGGGCGGGGTGATGCCAGACCAAAGTTGACTGCCTCCTTCGCTAAGATCTACCAGCCGGACAAGTCCTTTATGAATAGACTCTGAGGGAACTGATGACCTGAGGTCCTGAATGACCAGTGGATCAATGGTTTAGGGGGGGGCTCTGGAGGTTTCTGGCCCAGGGCCCTCTTGACTCTAGTTTCCTGCACGCATCTCGACAAGTGGCAAGGCGGTGGTAACGGCAGGGAGACAGCAGCCCAGGGACAACTGGCGTACTAGCCCAGCATGGATAAAAAATTCAAAGCGATGCATGCTCAAGATGGTCGGGAGCTGTCGAGCGAAACATAGACATGAGCCCACTGGGCTGAGATGATCTTTATGTAAGGTGATGCTTTGTTGGGAGGCGCTAAACTGCAGCTCTCATCCAGCAGCAAAACAGTCTAAAAACGTACAACTTAGGTTTCTCATAGGGGGTGGTTTGAGAAATCTAACCAAAAGTACAGGGACTATGCTGGTCCTACGAGGTGTGTTATCTGAAATACAATGATACTTCTGTATGATTCATTTGGAATGGGTGTTCGAAGACCACATTATTCAAATACCAAAGCAAAAATGCTACATTAACCAATTGCTCTTAAGATGCTCAAATTTCAGGACCTTGTCAAATATAAAACAGTTATAATCTAATTCAAAGCCCTTAACAAAAGGGTTAGTTGTTACTCATACATTTAGAAAAATTGTTTGGGATTCAAGAACACGCTCATAAATTAAGAGGCCATACAGATTTTAAAATACCTAGAATTCAAACAAGTTTTTGTGTGTGTAAAACAATCCGAGAGTACAGCGGAAACATTTGCAAAAATATTTACAGGTTTAACGCCGAAATGTCATTGGTCAGTGCGCGCAACACCGAAATGCCATTTTGGTCAACAGCCTCACTGGACAGGCAACACTGGAGAACACCCTTGATCAGGCTGGCGCAATCTGATCTGCAAAAAAAGAAATGAAAATGGGAGACAGGCACATACTCTGACCTGGTCTCGTCTGGCCCTTGTAGCTCACTCTTAGCACACTTCCAATTCCACTTTAAACTTTACATTTTTCACGAGAAAATGTGTGTTTGTCTCAGGTTTTACACATTATATTGCTGTTAAAGAGAGAAGGAGGAGAAGGATGTGCAAAGAATAACTTCTCAGAAACTGTAAAATATTGTATATATTGTGATTTAATATCGTGGCTGTTTTTATGGATTTACAAATGATTGTTTAATAATGTAAGATATGATAATTTGTTTATTTATTTGTTTTATTTATTTTGGGGATGGGTCTCCTAGAAGCCTTAGGTGATTTGTCAATTCTGTGATGTGATGTTTGTTGCAACACAACTAACAAGAAAAAATAAATAACAATAATTAAAAATGCAACCTAATCTACAAACAGTTGGTCTGGTCACAGTATGGACTGCAAGGGTCTTCGTGGGCTCTGTCAGGTATGTCTGTTCTCTTACCATTGTTGGTATTTTGTCTTGACCATTGTTGGTGCCTGTCCTTACCATCGTTGGTATATTATTGTGTTGGAATTGTTAGTTTGGAATGTAAGTTTTCCTTGTGGGGAATGGTGATGTGGTGTTTTTTTTTTATTTTAAACAAGTATTTACCGCAAGAAATAAAATGGAATACGCTACTTAGTCTACTCCCTTTGAACACATGTTATGTATTATACTATTGTATTGTACATCTGGTTTTTGCGCAAATAGTTTGCTGTTTCATTAGGGGATTTTTTTTTTTGCTGAGCCTAAACAAAGTCTCAATCAATCAAATCAATCAGTCAGTCAGTCAGTCAATCAATCAATCAATCAATGAATACAATTACCCTATTAAGTGGTAATAAACCTTACAATTGCAACATGTTACCTATTTGTTCACAGCGTTATTTATAGCGGCGTTATTCACAATACTGCTCACAAAAACAAGGTATATAGGGTTATTTGTTTGTTTCTAGGCACGTTTCATTTGGATTGCTCAAGCAATCTATTACTCAGTTTCCAATCGGATTATTTCATGCATGTAAAGGTAGTGAACAACTGCAAGGAAGAGGAGCAACGCAAGGACAACTTTGAATCAGTCCATCTCTCCACAAGCATAAAGAGCACCTTTGCTCTTTTTGTTTTGAAATGTATAAATAATACAAAGTCTATGGATCCTAATGGGGCAACGCTGCATTTTGCCATCTGAATAATTACTGCAGCTCACTACTCTAGAGAACCTGAGAGGAGCTGTCTGCACTTTACTTTCACATCCATTCATTGCTGTTTCAATCATTTTTACACACCCAAGCTGACAAAAAATGTGAAGCGGCCTATCTCCGACCTCCAACCACCCGCATGGCCAAGCCCTCCGGTGCCTCATGCACATTAAAGAGAGGCAGAAAGGAGAAATGACAAAGATGTGCTACTATTTCTATAGAAAATGAAAATATACTGTATACTAGTGATGAACATATATGCTAAAACTTGTTCTAATAAGTAGCGGTGGCAGATTGAATATGATAGCGTGCTGTCAAGTGACTCATTATCAGGTCTCTCTGTGCTTCAAATCCTTCTGAATTGGAATTGTGTTTGTTGATGGTATATTATGATATCGTAATGAATTATATTATAATATAATATTATGGTGTAGCCAAAAGCAACTCATAGTATCTCTCTGGTGCCTCGCGCACATGACCAAGTTGTGCTAACACTTCTGCAGAAACTCCAAATATATTTCAACGAGGCAATTTATGCTACAAATCTTTCTAATGAGTAGGATTAGCTGATATAATAATATAGTGAAGCCAAATTTGACTACCGTGCCTTAGGCACTTTCTGTAGAGGAAGAGAGAAGACACAACCAAGTTGTGCTACTTCTACAGAAAATCAAAATAGATTCTAATTAGGGACGTAAATGCTTAGAATCTTTCTAACAAGTGGTGTCGGCTGATTGAATACTATATCATGGCATCAAGTGACTCATTTTCGGTTCACCCCCGACGCTGAGGCAGAGAGGAGACACGACCATGTTGTGCTACTACCTTCATAGAAAATCTAAATATATGAGAGTTATAAATCTTTAAAGCTTTCTAACAAGTAGTGTTTGCTGATTATATGTTATAGCGTGACTAAAAGTCACTCATTGTTGTGTTTCTTTGGTGCCTTGCACACATTATGAAAACTAAGGAGAAGACAAGACTTAATTGTGCTACTACTTCTATAGAAAATTTAAATATATTTAAATTTCTTCCAACTAACTAATGTTGTCTGATTGAATAATATAGCTGGCTAAAAGTGACGCATTACCCGGTTCACCCGGTACCTCGTACACATTGTGAAGGGGTGGAGATAGGACACGATAAGTTGCACTGTTACTTCTATAGAAAATATATTCAATAGTGGAACATCAATGCTGAGAACCTTTCTAACAAATCATTTTGGATGATTGAATATTATAATGTGGCTAATATTGACTCACTAATGGATCTCCCCGTTGTCTTGTGCACATTGTTCAGAGGTAGAGAGGGGGCACGACCAAGTTGTGCTACTACTCATTTGAAAATCAATGTATTTTAGTGATGAACACAAATGCTGAAAATCTTTCTAAAAGGTAGTGTCAGCTGATAAAGCAGGGGTGTCACGCTCATTACAGCTCAGGGGGTTGCATGGTAGAAAAAAACTCTCACGCTCGGGTTTACTAGTTGAGTAAAGAGAAAGAGGATGGGAGAGGGATACAAAAAGAGAGAAATATTGATGGAGAGCGAGAGGGAAAGAAAAACAAGGGAGAGAGAGAGGGAGGGAAAGGGAAAAAGAGAAAGCGAGAGAAACAGAGAAATGTAGAGGGAAAGAAAAAAGAGAAAACAAGAGAGAGAGAGAGATGGAGAAAAAGAGTTAAAAGAAGAGAGAAGCAAAAGATACAGTAAGAGAAAACAGAAAGTGAGTGAGAGCAAAAAAAAAAGAGAGAAAGAGAGAGGGAGAGAAAAGAAGAGAGAAAAGAAATAGAGAGAGGGGAGGAGAAAAAGAGAAAAAATAAAGAAAGACAAGAGAGAGAGAGAGAGAGAGAGAGAGAGAGAGAGAGAGAGAGAGAGAGAGAGAGAGAGAGAGAGAGAGAGAGAGAGAGAGAGAGAGAGAAATACAGCTCCAATTGCATTATGGGTGGTGCCTGGCTTTGGCAGCATCCAGTAGACATATTTCAAACTGAAAGTCATGTTTCTCTTGTGCTTTTCTCACAGGCTTGATTAAAACCCTTGGCGGGCCTGATCTGGCCCGCGGGCTGCGTGTTTGACACCTTTGTCATAGATTATTAAAGCATTGCGTCAAGTCACTCACGAGTGGGTTTTCTTTTTTCTATCAGGCCGATAATTGTATTTAGAATTAGAATTGTCTTTATTGTCATTTATGTCAACGTTGTAAAACATTGTATGCAATGAGATTAGACATGGCGCTTAAAACTTTGAAGAGAAAATAGATAAAAGACTATCAGGAGGAGCAGGCTAAAAATGCTATGACAAAAGAATTACAAGAAAATTACAAGAAAAGTTAATAATGATAATAACAATAATAATAATAATAATAATAATGATAATAATATTGCATTTTAACAACAGTGCAATTAAAATACGTGCAATAAAATTTAGGAGCAGCAATAAAAAAACAAGGAATAAAATGTATAAGGTATATACATTGTCACGGTCGCCGTGGCGACGAGTCTGCCGCGCCCCCGAACTCAAGCTGCAGCAGATCAGCTGATTGCTGGTCTGCTACTTAAGGCTGGGTTGTGGGTTTGGCGGGCGCTGGCTCATTACACATTCCCCGGTCTGCTATGCCTTGTCCTGTTTTAGTTTTTAAAACATTTTCCGTCTGTTATGCCCTGTCCTGTTGAGTTCGTGCCGGAGGAACTCTGTACCGTTCTGTTCTGATTGTAAGAATGTTTTTGTTTGTCTTGTCCCTGACTTTTGGACAACTTTTATTTTGTTAAATAAAACTTATGGATCGTCACGCAATTGAGTTCTCCCTTCCTGCCTCCGTTCTGGTCCGATCACTCCTTCCACTCCACTCCGCCTCGTGACAGAATGAGCCAGCCAACATTTGAACTCAGCGAACGATCCCTGCGCGATTTGGGGAGAGCTGGAGGACGCCGTTTGGCACGCACCCATTGAGGTATCCTTCCCTCCTCGTTCGAACCACGGCCCCGCCCGTCGTGGCCATTGCTGTGCCTCGAATGGGGTCCCGGGAAGAATTGATGCCTGCCTGTTCGACTCTCATGCCTGCCTGCCCGACTCCCGTGCCGATTGCCTGCGTGCCAGTCCGACTCCGACTCCGCTGCCCGTCGGGCCGTCCGACTCTGCTGCCTGCCAGTCCGACTCTGCTGCCTGCCAGTCCGACTCTGCTGCCTGCCAGTCCGACTCTGCTGCCTGCCAGTCCGACTCTGCTGCCTGCCAGTCCGACTCTGCTGCTCCTGTTTTGCCGGTTCTGATTTTGACTCGCCTGTTTTGCCGGTTCTGATTCCGTCTGTACTCCATGTTTGCCGGTTCTGATTCCGTCTGTCCTCCGTGTTTGCCGGTTCTGATTCCGTCTGTCCTCCATGTTTGCCGGTTCTGATTCCGTCTGTCCTCCGTGTTTGCCGGTTCTGATTCCGTCTGTCCTCCGTGTTTGCCGGTTCTGATTCCGTCTGTCCTCCGTGTTTGCCGGTTCTGATTCCGTCTGTCCTCCGTGTTTGCCGGTTCTGATTCCGTCTGTCCTCCGTGTTTGCCGGTTCTGATTCCGTCTGTCCTCCGTGTTTGCCGGTTCTGATTCCGTCTGTCCTCCGTGTTCGCTGGTTCTGATTCTGTCTGTCCTCCGTGTTCGCCGGTTCTGATTCTGTCTGCCGGACCCCCCCAACCCTGCCGAGCGTCGAACCATTCCGGGGCGTGAGGTAGTATTTTTTTTCTTTTTTTTTTTCTTTTTTGGGGACCTCAGGAGCTGTCCCTTAAAGGGGGGGCTCTGTCACGGTCGCCGTGGCGACGAGTCTGCCGCGCCCCCGAACTCAAGCTGCAGCAGATCAGCTGATTGCTGGTCTGCTACTTAAGGCTGGGTTGTGGGTTTGGCGGGCGCTGGCTCATTACACATTCCCCGGTCTGCTATGCCTTGTCCTGTTTTAGTTTTTAAAACATTTTCCGTCTGTTATGCCCTGTCCTGTTGAGTTCGTGCCGGAGGAACTCTGTACCGTTCTGTTCTGATTGTAAGATTGTTTTTGTTTGTCTTGTCCCTGACTTTTGGACAACTTTTATTTTGTTAAATAAAACTTATGGATCGTCACGCAATTGAGTTCTCCCTTCCTGCCTCCTGCCTCCGTTCTGTTCCGATCACTCCTTCCACTCCACTCCGCCTCGTGACATACATATTGTTAGATTATCAAAATGTGTCACTAAATATGTTGTCACCTTTGCATGAGTTTTCAGCAATATTATCCATCCATCCGTCTATCCGTTATCTGCACCGCTTATCCTCAGTAGGGTCGCGTTGGTGCTGGAACCCATCCCAGCTATCTCTGGTCAGTGGGCAGGAGACACCCTGAACTGGTTGCCAATCGCAGGGCACACAGGGACAGACAATTCGCTCGCTCATTCACACCTCGAGACAATTTGGACCGGCCAATTAACCTGACATGCATGTTTTTGGAATGTGGCAGGAAAACGGAGTGCTTGGAGGAAACCCACGCAAGCACGGAGAGAACATGCAAACTCTACACAGGAGGTTCGATCTCATGACCTCAGAACTGTGCCGCACACGCGTCAGCTATACTACTTGTATTGTTTGTTCTGCACAGCATTACTTTGATAATCACATTATTAATGTAATTGTTATAACTGCGCCTTATGCTTATCCACGTATGTGAATGTGGTGCAGTGGTACCTTGTCAAGGTGGCCGTTTTGGATGTAAATCTCTCAGAATTCTGTCTAATGAAAATAACTTGTTTTTATATTCCTAAATACAAAACAATTTTTCTCACACACACACACATAAAACAACATTTCAATAATCAGTCAAATTAAATCTCCTGTACGTTAATCAATCTTATATTCTTTTATTGTGAAGTCGTGCTCATGTGTGTACTGTTTTCACTGACGTATAATAAACCACGCCCACCGTTTGGGCCCCCTCTTTCCTTTTTTCAACCGACATGAGAGCCTCGTGAGTACTTTTGCAGCTGCTATCACAATGTAGTTTTTAACAATATATGTATTTTATTTGTGTAAATACAGCCACCAAAGAGTCTTAATAATGACTATCTTTGACATACCTCTACTTACAATTGTCTCTTCATTCGAAAGTTTCAGGTTAATAATTACCTGAACAGGAAAATATTGCCTCAAGTAACAAAGATTGCCTCTAGTTAAGAAGTCAAAAACGCAGTACAGTACGTGCTGCTATTCGCCGTTCCTGAACTTAAAAATAAACTGGCTATCGCTTCAAATCAGTGTGCTCCCAGCATGCTCTTTGTGTCACAGTTCAAAGTTCACACACAAGGAGGAGGGAGAGTTTCCGAAAACGCATAGCCATCATTCAATCAGCCCAAATGAAACACAAAATTATATTAAGTCTCAACATTTTTGGACATGAATTATTCAGAAAAGTGTTGATAAGTCGGGCTATCGCTGCATACACCTCACGCATTTCCGACGGACTGTCAAAAGCCAGCAAAAGCAGATGTCATTGTATCCGTTTTTCAAAAAACGTGAAGCGAAAAGGTAAATTAATGTTTTTATTATTTTGTTTATTCTTGGTTTATTTTGCATTATGTGCCTGTTGTTTTATATTTATTGTCTGTTAATCTAATTTTACATGTGTTTGTTTTATGTTCGGATGCTCTTTTATGATTAATAAAACAACTGTAGGTTTGTGGGGCTTGGAACGGATTAGCGCATTTACACACAAAATGCGTCACTACTTATGAAGATTTTAGGTTACGAAGCTACTCTGAGAGCGAATAAAATTTGTATTTAGACATACCGTTGTCTATACTGTATTCATTCATCGTTTCAAGGTACTTTTCCAGCAGTGGTCTTCCGAATAGTCGGTCTTATCTTATCATACAACTTTCAAAATCCAGTTGTGTGCAGTTTTAACAAAAGTATCTTGTTCATTGAGTTCCTTTCCTTTGCCTTGTAATGTTAGTTCCCAGAAGTGACTGTTGGAGTTTCATGTTGAATTTTGCATATCCACACCCCTTTCCTATAAGAAACATTTTTGCAGGCCTTTTTCAAGGAGAACGCTCTCCTGAACAATTGAGCTGGAGTACACTCTGTTTTATTTTTATTTTTAACCTTGTAATAACTGTCCCCAAATAAACTGCTCTTTTCAGCTAATTTATTTTTTGTCCAAATACGTCAAATATGTCTAAATCCCAAAAATTGAACACACCGTGAGACACCGAATGTCTATGCCAAAAATATACAATTTTTTTTCAGTTTTGTGCAATAGTATATATGTTTTTCACAGTTACTTTTTGCTGTTATTAGCCCACTAACTATTGACATGACAATTATTGTACATCCCTCGTTCTGAAGCCCACCGGAGACGCTTGATTAAACCTTGAAATAAACCTCTGCAGCTGCGTGGCCCCCTAAAATGTATGAAATCAAGCACAAGCTAAAAAACTACAATTACAGGTGATCTACGGATTTAAATCATAGGGGAGGCCTTTTTGTAAGAGAAAATTGTACTAATTAGTAGTTGGGCGAGTAGAGCAAGATACTGCGAGGCTTTGAGTGTGTGCATTGTTGTGGGTGGGGGTATTGGGAGGTGGGAGCGCATAAACAGCTGCACCTGCTGCTGCGGCACACGCTGCCACGCTTAATGATATCGGATGATATCATTAGGCAAAATGCTCATAAACAGATGTTGGAGGTGCCACAGACACCGACTCAGCTGAGCCGCTTTGCATTGGAATTATTTCACAGGGCAGCTTCGTTTGTTGCGTTAATGACCCCTCTGTCATAAACGGGATGTGAGGAAGAAGGAGGCAGGGGATTCGTTGAGTCAAACAGCAGCGAGGAGTCATTGAGAACGCCTTGGAGGCTAATCTCATCTTGGAAGGGCTGGCAGGGTTCACCTGAGCTCCCATCAAGTCTTTAAACAAGAACATTCCATTTACATAAGTGGAGCTGCGCTAAGTGATACGAGAACATTATTAAAGGAGGCTTCAAGAGGAATTCAAATGGAAATAAAACATATATTTTTCTTTTAACCTTGAATTTATTCAGGGACATAACATTTACAGAAGCAGTGTCCCTGAGTGCCAAAATGTAATATTACATTTGTAATTTTTTTTTCTTATTTTAACTCATTTAGTGCCAGACATTTCTCTAAAATGGGAAGTGCCTTTGCCAGCCAATTTATTTGTGGTGTTGACTCATTTTTGAAGATGTACAGAAAATATAGCTCTGTAGCTACATAGGCACAGGTCACATACAAATAAGCTTGAATCATAATCTTCCATGAAAAAACAACAACAGGGCATCTCCAGAAAAATCAGCATCAGCCACAGAGTGCTAGAACCTGTCACCAAATTTAAATATCTTGGAGCTGTTATATCAGACAAACCATAAATCGCCATGGTTGTAATGCCAAACGTACCTCTATAACAAAGATATTCAAGTATTTTATGCCGACACTGTTGAACTGTAAATCTGCTGTTAAGCTGTCGTGAATATTTTAAAGAAAATGCCTATCAGGTGAAGTCCATAAAGCTTGTGGTGTAAAGGACAAATCTTCCATAAACAAAATAGTCAAGTTTCTCATGTAATGTATGTTCTCTTGCACCAAACTGATCCAAGTTTGTTTGTCGAGGTCCGCTGTCTGACTGTACCACCGCACCGGGATGCTTAGCTTTCAAGTGATAAATCAGGGAAGAAGTGCTCCTATAGTAATTAAATTAAGCTTTGCAAAGCATACATATCACTTTTGCCTTGTCAATATTCGGATTGGGCAATGTTTTAAAGTGAAACTGTCCGCCTAGAAGTGTTTCTTTTTTATCGCTAGCACGCTACGCCACATTAGCCTAAGGAAACGGAAATAACTCTTCTTCGTTTGTTGGAGCAACCTGGCTCGACAGTCGGGGGCGTGCCAAGGGCGGAACTGTTATCGTTACGTGAATATATTTTCACGCATTAAATTGAAAATGATAACGCAAATCGTTAACGTGACATTTTTCCTAGCCCCAATATATATATATATATATATATATATATATATATATATATATATATATATATATATATATATATACATGTTTACCTGTTATTTTTTTTTTTTAAGCAAGTGCAAGGTACGAACATCTAACAAGCCTCTTACACCTGTTTGGATTCCAGTAAAAGGTTAGCAGCACAGTATTTTTCAGCCCAGCGTTTGGCTGGAAGATGGCATGGGGGCGCCTATTTCACTGCCACCGTGACGCTCATTTGTCTTGACAAGTGAATGACAGGACGCTTGAGTCTTCCCAAGATACCGCCATTAGGTAACGCTTGTCATCTAGCAACCCCCCACGCTAATTATTTCCTTCAGCAGAGACGAGCGTCAGCGGCTAGGTAATTTTTAACCTTTCACGTGGACTTGGGGAACTCTCCTCCAGGGAGCCAGGTGCCGGAGTTGCATTCTGTCATCAAAACATGACCTTTTATGGCCGTTCACAGAGAGCAGTTGGCACTGTGTGCCACGTGCCGGCTAATGCTAATCTTGATGACTAATTTATGCATCGGCGGCGAGTCCAGTGGGTAGACAATGTGAGGTGAGCTTTAGAGGAATCCAGGAATTGCTCTGGCTAATTATGTTGCAGGGAATACGTTCAGCGTGACCTTAAGGCCTTTTTAGAATTTGTGGAGGAACGTGGCTGACCTTTTTGTTAGAACCCAAATTGTGGAAGACCAGAAAGCATGCAGGATGGCTGAATAATCCCCCCAAAATAAAAAAATCACCTGAAACTTTCCTGCCACTGTGTGCTTGGGTGGTGAAAAGTTCAAGATGCACGATAACTAATTTTCTACGCAAAGGCGCCTTGCATGGCTGGCCTTGCATGGCTGACTAGTGTGTGCGTGTGTGTGAAATGCCTGCGACAGGCAATGATGAGAAGTTTAGCTCAACTCGTGGCTGGCAAGTTTCTATAGTCAGCAGGAATTTAGGTTTGTGGACAACTGACCTTCTTTCGTGGGGCGATTTGACCTGCCGAACTGACTAGCGAGGTCTGGGCTTTCCTGCTGAGGCTGCTGCCCCAACATCCGACCCAGGATAAGCGTAAGATAATGGATGAATGAATGGATACTCACTACTTCTTCTAAAAAGTAACTGCGTTAGTCAGAGGTGGGTAATAATGAAGTAAATTTACTCCGTTACATTTACTTGAGTAAGTTTTGGGAAATTTTGTACTTCTAGGGGTAGTTTAAAATCCCTTTACTTTTACTTGAGTAACTTTGTGAAAAAAAAAACGGTACTTTTACTCCGCTACATTAGCAAATACGAAAAACTGTGGTGACGTCTTTGACTGGAGTTTACTTGAAGAGATGTTCCCATCTCTTCAAGTAAACTCCCGACTACTTTTGGAAAACCGTGATTTTCAGCTCAGATAAAGCCTCTTAAATGGCTCCTAAGGTTGTTTATCTTACATTAATTCCCACATTACATATTATTTTGTAACATCATGCACAAAATGACTTAAAAAGGTGGAAAATAAAGAAAAAAAAGGCAAAATGGAAAAACCGAAACACACAAAAAATACAATAACAAAAGGAAAAAGTAAATAAAGAAGGAAAACAATCAAACTTCACATTTTTGTATGATCACATTAACACTGAAAAACAAAATGAATATGATTAAAATATTTAAAAAATCTACAAAACAAGATAAAATACAAAAACATTTTAACCTTTTTTATGCTTAACGAAAATAAAGTCGCCAACACGGAATACAAAAAAAAAGTGGATTGACCAATTGCAAGAGAGAAAAGGCTTCCCGGAGGGAATAAGTTGTTGATTTGTTCGACTCTATGGCTCATACAGACGATGGGTTTGGGAACCACAAAAGTCCTGTCAAATATAGGGCGCACATTTTTTTTTCGACTCAGGCCTAATTTTACTTTTCTTTTAGAGCATTAGTACATACTATATTCATAATCGCTATCCAACTATATGGTAGTATCTATTTTGAATTGTGACATGATCCGAACAACTTGAGACGAGCGGAAATCTGCACCGCTGAAAACAGTGTCAGGTGTGCGTTGAAGTTATATACTATTTCATACACTGTTTTATCTTTTAGTTCTTGATCAGCTAGTTTTGAGAAGCTCTGCATTGCAGATGCAACAGTCTCAGGGAGAGTGAAGGCTACCGCAGTGCTACCCAAAGATTTGGATACAACTCATAGGTCTCTTTTTGATAGAGATAAGTTCCAGTGGGGTCATCTGTGCTTTTGTAGTTCTGGCAAGTTCTCCATCTCTGTAGCCAGTGCACTCCCATCGATATCTGATTGGTCTTGAAAAGTGAGTTTTTCTCTGAAAAGGTTACACTGGTTCTTCCTTGTCTGTGCATCAAGCTGCCTGAAGTTAAAAAGCTCTCCGAAAATGCCTCTGACGTCCTCCGTTGACTCAAAGCCGTCCTTCGAAGACGAGATGGTTGCAGTCTGCCACAACAATCAAAAAGGATACCTCTAGCCTCTTTATTGCTCTACTGCCCCAGAAAAGTGCACCACCACTTGGGCCTCACACAGAGGACCAGGGCAGACAGCAGACTAAATCGACTGAGTGTTTCTGAATTGAAAAAAATGTGTTCTTGTACAATAATTAGTGAAATAAACCATCAACTAATTTCAAACAAAACAAATAAATGAATGAAATCAAAATGTAAAAAGTGAATTGCTCTTGGGGGCCCAGCCTGGTGGTCGCCCCAAGCAACCGTTTATGCTGATGCTTTGGGTAACGGCATTGTACAGTGTAAAATAGAATTAGTAAATTTCCCTGTTACTGAAAAAATAATGCCGTTACGTAAAGGCGTTATTTATAAAGCCGTTATTCCCAATACTGCTGGCGAGTAGGGGGTGTCGGACTGGAACTGCTGAGGAGATCTTGAAAGGGAGGCTTGCAAGGTTTCTTTTTTTGGTGGTGGCAATTTTGAGTGTACCTTTAAAAAAGATGGCTTGAGTGGACAATCGTGGGATGAACAGGAAACTGAAGAAGGTGGTTGGAATGGCAGGTCTTGGGGTGGGTGAACTTGGAACGAGAAGGAAATTAGAGAAGGAGGTTGTGGGAGGGGACGCTTCACATTTTGGCAAGGGAAAATCACATCAGCATCGTGAGGTAAAAGCCCAGGATAATTATACTAAATGTGGTTAATTGTTTATTCGGCATAACCTGGGGAGTGGACAGGGGAATGGGGACTGTGTGCTCCAAATCATAACAGTATTTAATTGTATAATTGAAAAAAAAAAGTTTTTTTTATTTCACAGATTTTACATATCAGAACTTCCTTTTGGAACGTAATCCCCGCAATAAACCAGGGTTCATTGTCGTCAAAAAAAGCCCAATTTTCTGCCAATGAGGTCAGAACATTCCTTTTCGCAGTATACAATAAAACAGTAATATCTGCATCAGTCTGAAGAAGCAGAATGTTATCAGTTATCGGTCTAAGTAAGAAAAATGTTCATCATCAATTACTAGTGGATGGAATCCTCATGCATCTAGTACGCACTCAAGAAGTAATGGATTGTGTTTGTGGATGAACAAGCAAACATGTCATTGCCACCCGGAGAGTGAATATAAATGGACGCAAAGGACTAAGCTCCTGGTGCGCTGTCAGCCTGAGAGCGATGGCCGAAGCACAAACAGACATTTATGCCACCGCATTCAATAAACTTGGCTCTGCCTAGGGCTCCCCACCGAGCTGACTTCATGTTTATGGTCTTCTCCAAATTCATTCAAGTGCATCAATTCTTATTATGGCCAAGCTTTTTTGTTGTTGTTTTTTTAGTGCGCAACTGAACCGGGATCGACTGAGGTGTCAGAAGGAGAACCCGATTTGTGTGGGAGAAAACTGTTCGACTTGTTTAGTTGTCGCCATGACTGGACATCAACACTGAAAAGAAACTTCAATCCCACCCCTATTGCAGAAAGTGGTGCTCATATCAAGTATATGATTCCTATTTGAAGCTCCTGCCTTAATATGAAAGCTAAAGTGACAGTGTGCATTATTTTCCCGCTAGATGTGGCTGTATTCTGTCGTGCCTGAGAAAATGAGTGCTCAAAGCTCAGTGGAAGAAGACAGAATATGACAAAATCCATCCATCCATCCACCCATCCATCCATCCATCCATCCATCCATCCATCCATCCATCCATCCATCCATCCATCCATCCATCCATCCATCCATCCATCCACCCTTATTTTTTCTTACAGTCTTGTGTGTTTGTTTAGGGATGAATTAACTATAAAACATTTTTCACCTAGGGTTCTTTTACAGCAGAGGTGATTTCCTTCGCTTGGCCGGCGGCGGACGAGCAAGAGCTGTCGGAATTGTCGGTGTGGGTTTTTTTTTAATGAGAAAACGGTTCCTTGGCTCCAAAAACGGATGAGAAACACTGTTCTAAGACAATAAAAGGTTCATCATTTTGTGTCCCACGCAAGGTTACATTGAAACGCTCAGAGCGAGCCAGCTCAAATAAACACAAAGCAAGACAGATTTAATCTGGCGCCTCCATTAGCGATTGATTTAATCGTGCGCTAGAGCTGCCCGCTTGTCATTAAGCCGCCGAATGAGTTGTTCCGTCAGCTGCTCACCTGAGTGCTTTGCACATTGGCCATGCATAATGAATACGCACTGCAAACATTGAGTTTCTTGTCCTTCCTTTCTTGATTTGCCACCCAGGGGTGAGCGAGCGGCCACCGAGCGAGCGCTCGTCATCTGTCTGGCCCGGCTGCCAGAGGAGGTGAGCCAGCCAGCCAGCCTGAGACTTCTTTCTTCATCTTGCCATTCAGAGGTTAGAAGGAGCTGCAGGCAGGTCGCCATGCTGCCAGATGCCCCTCGGCCGCCAGATTAACTTCCATGCGTCCATATTTATTCAATGCGGCAAGGTGGTGAGAGAGGAAGTGCCACAGACTGTGGGGAGGGAGGGCAAAGTTCTCCGCATATGGAGCGCCTCTTACAAGCCCTCCTGTCGGACAAGGCGGGTGAGGGGGGGTTCAGGTCTTTGCTGCAGGCTGCACAGGTTGGCCTGGACTGGGCTGGGGAGCAGATGGCCAGCCAAAGCTTGTAGTCACACTTACCTTCCCAGTAAATCCCAAATCCCTCCGTGGACGCTCCTCCAAGGCAGCTTCTTGGAGGGAGAAATGGGGGTTACAATCTGGACCGGCGCACTACTGCCAAAACACTCTCGACACACGGATGCAAATTGACTTATTTGTGTTGTCTGCCCGCCAAGGCGCTGCTTCTTTGCGGGTAATTAAGACACCTTGAAAGTTGTTTGAATAAGATCAAGTATTGCATCTAACAACAGTGAGAAGAAGAACAAACAGCTCATGTGTGATGGCTTCCCCCCCCATTTTAATCAGAATAGGCCCCAATTCGGTTTGATTATTGTCCTATTGAAATGTTTAGCTTACTCCATGGGCGTAACCAGCCCGTTTTTGGCACCCTTCAAGAATTACAGCATTTTTAAAACTCTCTTTTCTTTGATAAAGGAAAGGATATACTTAAATATGATAGAAAACAGTAGATAAAAAAATGTGAACAACGCAGTGTAGGAAATACTTCATTGACTTAAAATGGTTCAGGCCATTTTATTCCTAGCACTGCTCTTGCCCCTCCCTGCTCTTCTTTCTGAGTTATAAAGTACTGAATAGAATGCGTTGTCTGATAAGTTTCATCCTTCTTCTTCTGAATGTATATGTATATATTCTCCATCCGGGCCACGGTGCTGTGGAATTCTCTGTCTCCAGAGATAAGATCTGCAACCTCAGTGGAAGTTTTTAAATATAGACTTAAGACCCACTTCTATTCGAATGGCTTATGATTGATGCCTACCTCGTAAATTTATTTTCCTGTCTTTTTCCGACTGCCTGGATGGTGGTGATACAAGGGAGAAGGACGATTTGAGATAAGTCAGCGGACCAGCATCTGGACCTGAAAACCAGTGCCGGAGAGCACAATGTAGCAGCAAGATTCCAGACAATTATGGCATCAACTACTAGGTATGGATTCCGCTAATGTAAAAGAAATATAATTTTTTCAACCTGTGAAAATTTTTAAGAATTTAGAATTAGTATGATAGTTCATGTATTTATTCTTATTATTACAATTAATGTTATTTTACTATTTTTTGTACCACCAGGAGGCACTAAATATTACACATTGCATACTGTTGTATTTTGTTCTTTAATTGACACATTTGGTTTTAATCAATTGATTGATTTGCCGACTCATAAAGATGGAAACACACCGGACTTGGTTCTGACTCAAATGTGATGGTGTTACTGTATGCTGTTGTATCTCTGGCTAAATGTTATATTACAGAAACTGAATGATTTAGCGGCGGCAATATTTGGTCTAGTTTCTAACCTCTCTGATCTTCTTCGAGTGATAGGTGCACAATTTCCTTTATATAAAGGCTCTATTGACTCACCTATGAATGATTTTAGTGCTGCTAAGTAATTCTAAGGTCAAGTTTGTATTATACAAATTCATGCATGGACTTGCTCCCTCATATCTTTCAGATTTAATTACCTCCTATATTCTGGTCCGAAGCCTTCACTCTGAAAATGCTGGTCTACTAGTGATCCCAAGAGCCGAGAAGACATCCGCAGGTTAGAGAGCATTCTCTATTCGAGCCCGGGGCCCCGGTGCCCTCCAGGATTCGATCTTCAACTTTAAATCTAGGCCTAAAACACACTTATATTCTATCGCTTATGAATGACATATATTTCATTTCGACAATATCTACATCTTGTGTGTTAATGCTACAACCTGGTCATCCTATTGATTTTATTTCTATTTTATATTATACTTTAATTATTAATATTTTATTTGTAATTGTATTGTTTGTTCTTGCAACATCCTTTGCAGCCTGGTCACCCTGGAAGAGGGATTACCTCATGTGCGGTCCCTTCTCAAGGTTTCTTCATTTTCCTCATGCTAAGGTTTTTGAGTTTTTCCTTGCCCTCATGTTGGTTTAAGATCAAATGATGTGTAATAATAGTCTGTAGTTCGCAATAGTCTGTGGTCTGTGCAACCCTTAGAGAACCCTTGTGATTAAGGGCTATACAACTAAACATGACTTGACATAGTGTCCCTTTAAGTAAAAACAAAAAACAGCCAGGCACTCTGGGTGCTCAGACCCCTCAAAGTTCTGAACTTAAAATCGGGTGTCGAAACTTTTCAAAACGTGGACTAGATTTGGTAAGGTAAAAAGGTGTGAGGACCGACTATTCAGGCATTCTTTGACTGATAAATTTACCCTCCTCGAAAGGTTTGCTATGCTTGGCGATCAGCGTCGCGACCTCGGAGCTTATGTAAAGCCTTGTAAAATTTTCATGTGACATGCAGGGTCTCGTAAAACAGCGCTGTAGTGCTGTAAAAAGAGCTAGCACTTGCTCCACCTTTTTGTAGTCAACATGTTTTGTCTGACAATGTGTCTTGATCTTGTATTCTTTAAAAACAACCACAGTCTCTTGCCAAATTAGCCAGAAACAGTTGTTTCGGATTTCGGTGAAAACAATACTCCAACCTCCACTTGGCCCTAACAGTAAACTTTCCTTTTTTTAATTTACTGTTGCCATGGGGTTGGATACAATTCTCACAGAAAACCAAAGGCAAGGTGGTCAAAGGGCTCATCTGGTGAAATTGTGATTATTTTTGGTAAAAATGTATTTTATACTGTGGTCAACATTACTAGCGGGCCACATATTATTAATTTAGTGAGAGAGGCCATGGGAAAGTACAAATTTGATCACGGGCCATAACTAGCCCCAGGGCGGACTTTGGGCATTGCTGATCTAGGCTGTTTTGATGCAGCATAGTTTACTTGCTAAAAAGCCTAATATGGGATTGATTTCACCAGGGGATTTCCATTTTATTTACTGTTTCCAGTGTGAATATGCCTCAGATATCAATCCAATTAAATCAAATGCTGTTGTGAACAAGTTCGAGAATCTGGAAGGTTTTGTTCTCTTTAGAAGGGTAAGACTCTGAAGTTTTTTCCCCAATAATCACTGCATGTGCTACATTAAGCAATCTTAGTTGGAACACAATAGAATTTTGAAGTTTAAAATTTTTCTTGATTTTTTTTTTGCAATAGCATCCCGACAGATGAGTTTAGCATGGACATCTTAGATCCATCCATCCATCCATTATCTGCACCGCTTATCCTCAGTAGGGCTGCGGGGGTGCTGGAGCCCATCCCGGCCATCTCCGGGCAGTGAGCAGGGGACACCGTGAACTGGTTGCCAGCCAGTCGCAGGGCACACAGGGACAGACAATTCTCTCGCTCATTCACACCTAGGGGCAATTTTGACCGGCCAATTAACCTGACATGCATGTTTTTGGAATGTGGGAGGAAACCGGAGTGCCCGGAGGAAACCCACGCAAGCACGGGGACAACATGCAAACTCCGCACGGGAAGGTTGGTAGCTGGATTGAACCCATGACCTCAGAACTGTGCCGCACACCCACCGCCGTGCTGCCCTACATCTTAGATCTTAACTGTAAAAGAGCTGGGACAAAAGCATGAAGCCTGACCTTGTCCCAGGTCAGACTTGACCACAATTTGAAAAACGAAACATTTTGCACATTTTTAGATTTTGAAGGTTTTAAGCTTTCAATAGTATGTGTGTGGCATGACATATGTCAGTAACTGGTGACATCATACAGACACGTCTTTGCTTCTCAACAGTCTGATCGTTAAAAGGTTATCTAACAAAGGGTAGATGATATTAATTATTTAATTTTTTTTTTACACCAAGATTAAAAAAATATTTAAAATAAACCAAAGCAATCCAACAACCGCTACATACGAAAAATTTTCTTACCAGCCCTTTGAGACTCTTTGTGATTAAGGGCTATACAAATTAAAAAAAAAAATGGCTTGACTTATTTTACTAAAAAAATAAAACACCTTGAAATAAGAAAGATCATACTTAAAATGAGCTAAAGGGGGTACAATTTTCTTTAGGTGCTTATGACTCACGGATCCCTCAACTGCCAGAGTCGTAAGGGCACCACTTTCTTTGGTGTGTCTTGGGCAAGAAGAGCTTGGTGGCGCCTATCCCTTCCCATGTCGCTTTTTTTTTGGGTAGGGGTTTGCTCCCCCACATGGCACAGATAGTACTGGTTCGCATGGCTACCAGTAGCAGGAGAAGTCTCCTGATCTGACTCAGATATGCTTTTCCTTTTTGGGGTCTGTTCTACTGTCGAAGTTTATAAAGATATAAACTCGTTGCTGGCGGAATTATTCAGGTCCAAGCATTTATACATTTTAAATCTACTCCGCGAATGAAGAGAGGACAGCCCGGTCGCCATATTGGTCGGCTGCCCGGGCTGAACTGACCACATCCGGTCAGTAGGCGTGGTTTATTGACGTCACACATAAGCAGGAAATTGAGTCACACATGAGTGTCATATTACATTACAATGAAAATTAGACTGAAACATATTACAAATAATGGAATTGGACTGAACAGAAATAGACTGATCTTTGAAACGTTACTATTTGTGTGTGTGATTACTTGTATATTAGGAATATGAAAACAGGTAAAAGAAGTTAATTTCATAGCATGGGAGTCTGAGAAATACACAACTAAAAATAGCTAACTTTACATCTACAGAAACCATATATTTTTCTATCATCAAACATTTTTAAAAAACGCCGGGGAGCCAGTAGGGACCGCCAAAGACCGAAAGAGCGTGTGGCTCCAGAGCAAGTTTAGCGCGCAGAGAAGTACGAGTTTGTTGGCGAAAGAAAGTCCCTTCCTTTGTTTAGCCTGTCAGAATCAAGAACACAATGCATGATGAAGTTCAGCAAAGTAACGAAACTGAAATTAAGAAATGGATTATTGTACAAATCAATACAGTTACGTCGGCACTGTCTCAAGCACAAAGGATGGGTAATTTCTCCCTACTGATCTTTTGATATTCTCCCTGCCGTACATACACAATCTAAGTCATATTTGTGTGTGTGTGTATCCCTTAACCTCAACGGTTGTAGGGGTATTACCTGTGGTGTGTCTTGGGCAAGTACAGCCTGGGGGCACCCATTCCTTCCAGGCATACAATTTTTTTTCACCTGGTCTCGAAACGAGGACCTTTCGAGCGGATGTGCTAACAACTGTACCATTTTTACAAATATAAAATAAGGTACTGAAATCAGGATGTCTGGTTTTATGCGCATATTTGGTTGTGTCTCACTAGTTGTGAACGGTCAGCAGTGTGTGTAAAAGTGGTGTGGCTTCTAAAGGAACATTGAAATCAATGGGGCAAACATGAGCACACAATTTAAAGTTTAAGAGTGCTAAATTTTGTACTTTTTATTTGTAAAATTATGTTTGAAATTCACCATTCCTAGAGTTGAAAACGTAAACATCTAGGACATCACCCAGGAATGGAGGAGGACATCTTCGAGTGGTTGGAAGACATTAGACGAAATAGATATGTAGTGTTTCGGCTGTGTTAATTTGCAAGCTCTCAAGATTGCACAAGCTATTGCTTCCACAGGTTGGTGTACCCATTTTCTTTTATTTATTTTTTTACGTGGCTATCTTTAAGGAGTTTTAGGGGGTTGGCTAGGGGTCTCAAACCTAGAGCTACCTTTTGCTACCTATTAGCACAAAGGGCACCCAGTTTGATATGCATTTTAGAATAACACCTTATCTTGTACTACTTTATATGTCATTACTATGTTATTACAAGGATAATATGTGGTATGTACTCATAAACCTTCGGGCTCAAATAAGTCAAATGAGGTATCTGACTTTTAAACACTTTGAGCGTGTTTATACAGCCTCACCTGAGTTATTGTGTCTCTGCATCTGCAAGGTGCTTACACTAGCTCACAAGAAACAATTCTCTATGGGTGTGTGAGAGTGTGCGCGTTTATAAACAGTTTGCCGCGCTGCAAAAAAAACAAAAAATCTCATTGGAAATAGAATGCGTATTTTTTTTCTAGTTGCAAGAAATTTTAAGTTGCATTTCTGATTGTTATAACTATTTATTTGTATCTAAATACTGAAGAATTGTTGATGTATGATCAAAATGCTTGCTTCCCTCATCTAAGACAGGGTTGTCGGAATTTTTAAAAAAGCGGGCCGGATTTGGTAAGCTAAAATTGTGTGAGGGCTGACTATTCAGCCTGGCATTCTCTGAACAGTCTTTGATAAATTCACCCTCCGTGCAAGGTCTTGAGAAAACATGAGCACAGAATTTAAAGTCAAAGAGTGCTGATTTTGTCAGAGCCCGAAAAGACGGTGGACCCAGCCGCGTAATTTTTTTCACACAAGCTTTATTTTACGGGAACGGGGCAGTCATGTGCGGGAACACAAACGCCAGCGATTCGGTGATCGCTGGGCAGAAGAGATCGAAACTGTACATGACAGACGGGATATATACCAGACAGGGGGGACAAATGGGATCGATACCGGATAAACAAGCAAGATGCATGACAGGACGGGACAGATGGGATCAATACCGGATACTGGATACAAAAGCAGAATACCGGACAGAACGGGCCAGACGGGATCGATACCGGATACTGGTAACATGAGCAGGATACCGGACAGGACAAAACAGATGGGATTGATACCGGATACATGAGCAAGATACCAGACAGGACGGGATCGATGTCGGATACTGGATACTGGAGCAAGATACCAGACAGGACGGGATCGATACCGAATACTGGATACAGAAATAGTTGAGGATGACTACAGTAGGGTGTTCCTTTGTAAGGTGGTCCTTGGTAACTGTCATGGTTGGTGCCTGCAGTCCCTCTTTGCCCCAAAATATGTCAGCTTTACCCAATTTTCCAAATCCCCTTTACTTTTCCTCTCCCCAGCTTTTTTCAGTTAGGCAATCAGCCGTCCCTGCTATAAATAACCTGGGCTCCCTCCTCACTTTGGATGACCAATTTGATTCCTGAAGCCTTTCACATTCCAGAACGACAAGTCTTCGCCTTCCAAGTTCAAGTTTCACCACTCAAGACCCTCCACACCATCTCCTCTTTCTGTCCCCTCCTAGTTCCACAATCATCCACCCACGCCAGCATCCTTAAAGGTATTTCCTAAATCTTCACTTCAAGATTTTAATTCACCCCAAGACCCCCTCAGGTTTCCCTCACAAGCATCCCTTTCAAGATTTCCTCCTCTGCTATCCCGGTCCCATACTCCCTTCTTGCCGGTAAAGTTTTTCCGTTAAAAAAAAGCCAAGCGGACCACCTCCCCGCCATGGGAACAGATGTCGGGTTCAGATGGTCCCATCGAGCAGCAAGGGGAAGGTCAGAATCACACGGCGGGTTAAACTGGACCCATCATGCAAACTGGCAGCGGCTGCAGCCAGCGCCAGTCGGCGGGGATTATTTCAATTAGGTCTCACGCTGCTTTAATGCCGGATTACAACTGAGCTCGCAACGGCGGAAAACATCTAAAGGCTGCGTACAGTTTGTGGCAATACAAGGCTGGAGTAGTGCAGTGGCAAGTTGGCCGCACCCAACCCTGCAAAATAAACAGTTATTTAATTACTTGTGTTGCTCGCTGCTGTTAATTGTACATAACACACTGAAAGAAACACATAGTTAAAGTGGATGTGTAATATTTCACCACTAGATGACACTGCATTGTCTGGTACGAGCAAGGGCCAGTGACGACAAAGCGTCAGCCGCAGAATGGCGGACAAACAATCTGCTAACCTAAGTGTTGATATTACAGTGTAAAAGAAATATACATTTCTCGAACGATGAGTTTTTTTTCTTTTTAATAAAGATTTATATAGGTCATTAATAGGTCATTTTTTGGACCACGAGAGGCACTAAATATTACACACTGTCCCTTTGACCCATTGGCAAAAGATTTTGCTTAATTTTTCCTATTTGTCTCATAAAATATGAAAAAAACCTCACCTACAGTAAAATAAGCTAAATTGCCATACATAGCAGGTGGTAGAAGACTTTACTCAATTTAAGTAGTATTTTCCACCAAGCTTAGAAAAGAAATACTTGCAAAACATTCTACCCAATGCTGGATACTTTGCTAAATTGAAATAGTAAATGGACTGCATTTCATAGCATTTTTAACCAGTGACTGAGGACCTGCCAATGTGCTTTACATTGTACTTCACACTTAACTGTTTACACACCCACTCACACACCATTAGCGGAGTCAGCCATACAGGGCACCTACCTGCATGTTGTGGGCATTAGGAATTCAGTGTCTAGCTCATGGACGCTTTGACATGTAATCGGGGGGGAATCAAACCAGCAACCTCTCTGTTAAGACGAGCACTCTACCTCCTATGCTACTGGAACCCTCAAGATATTGATTTCTTTTTTTTTTTTTGGTAATAAAATATACTTTAAAATGAGCAAAATTCATTAAAAAAATAATCTTTAAGGTTTTTCTCATGTTAGGGATATTTATTTTCTTACTTTTGTCACAGGGCAGCACGGCAGCGCAGTGGTTAGCACATGTGCGGCACAGTTCATGTCTTGGGAACCTCCTGCGTGGGTTCAAATCCAGCTCCAGACTTCCTGTGCGGAGTTTGTATGTTCTCCCCGTGCTTGCGTGGGTTTCCGCCGGGCACTCCGGTTTACTCCCACATTCCAAAAACATGCATTTCAGGTGAATTGGTCTGTCCAAATTGTCCCTAGGTGTAAATGAGCGGGTGAGTTGTCTGTCCCCGTGTGCCCTGCGATTGGCTGGCAACCAGTTCAGGGTGTCCCTTGCCCACTGCCCGATGATTGCTGGGATGGGCTCCAGCACCCCCGCGACCCTACTTAGGATAAGCGGTGTAGCTAATGAGATGAGATGAGAGACTTTTGTCACAAAAAAATGGAAAAAATATCTCAAAACAAAAATCAACTATATTTATAATTAGTCAACTTTTTCTGGATTTTTTACAGGATTTTTTTGGAGACCTAATTTTACACAAGCTACAAACTGTAGTGATTGTTTTCATTCGGATTCGTTGTCATATTCATTCTTTTGTGATTTAACAATCTGAGAATAAAAAAATATTTTTGTGTTGAAATGGTGTACCTGTCACCCGCAATCTGTTGGAGCTTGTTTTTCAGGTCATCTGCCATCTCTCATGGCAGTCTTTTTCTGCACATCAGTGCTCTGATTGGTTGGAGCTGGACTATACTGGGTGGAGCAACCCGCTGCTGACCCCCGTATCTGCCAAAGCATCAAATTCAGACCTTTCGATTGACTGTCTTGAACAACTATATATTCTTCAATTCACACTTCAGCTCTTTGCTCCTATAAAATATGCACAAAGGGTTGAAATACAGTAATTTAGTTTTGGCGTCAGTGGCACTGAATAAGTTATGCAATTTAAAATGGCAATTTTTGGAGAGTTATTGGACCAAAAACGGTTAAATATGATGTCAGAGTTATTGACAAAGAGAAAAAGATCCCATAATGAGTCACTTGACTCCACACTATAATATTCCATCAGTGATGTGTCCCTCATTAGAATATATTTTTATTTTTTTCAGAAGTGGTAGCACAACATGTTTTGTCTCCCCCAACATTCCCTTTAATCTTCCACGGGTCCGAGCATTCACACAAAGTCTTTGTCAAAAGAGTATTGCTTGGAATAACATTGAGCAACATTTTACCTTAATGAGACAACCAAATCATTATCAAACATGTCCAAAACCCGAGATCAAATCAAGTTACATTTTGCTGGGTTCCTAGCAAAACTAGTTAGTTTTTCAATTTATATTGGAAAGGTTGCACAGCAGACAAGAGTAAGTTGTTTTTCCAATTTTTACATGATATTTCCATTCTTAGTATAAGTTACATAGTAAGTTACAAAGTATATTTGGTTACGTAAGGCTAACATCGTGTGGATTTAGTTAGTACAGCAAAACCAAGCAGTTTATAATAAGTCTTTTTTCGGAGAAGGTACAGTGTTGGCAAAAAAGATTGACTTGATAGATTTGAAAAGTATTTGAATATAACACGAGATTTTTGATTAACCAACCACCCAAGAGAAATAGATTTTCTTTTATGTTAAGTCGCTAATGTGAACAGTCTGACATTTGACAAGACTTGTTGAGAAACATGGCAACAATTTAAATCTTTCACAAGCATTTCAACCATTATTTAAGCACTTTTCAAAACTTGAAAACACAACAGTAAAATGCAGGAATTTTCAAGGATTTTAAAAACCCGCACCCACCCTATTTCAAGGATTTGTGTTTTTTCCCCTTTGTTATTTAAGTGTTGGGTGTTTAGCAAGCCAGACGTGTCACTGTTTGGGTTTAACGCGCCGGCCGAACAGAGGCCAGTTTTAACAGCACTAGCCAATAAAGGAGAGGAGAAGTTTGCAAGCAGCATGCTATGTCGCACACCTATGTGTGAGACTTGTGTGAGCAAACAGCAAATCTAAGATAACTCTCCAGAAGAGGACGCTGTTTTCTTGAGGTTAAAGCATGTCACTATGATTAAGTACTTACAAAAAACAAAATTTAGTTTGTAGTGCAGAAGTGGTGGGAAGTAGAATGAAAGGAATGCTTAAAAATGGTTGGATGGATTGGGTGAAACGTGCTCTGGATGATGATTTAATGGTTACAAGAGTGTGTACTAGCGATAGATAAAAATGACTGATATTGACACAGCTCCAACTAGCATACCTGGGCTCCCAGGTGGCCTGCTTGTGCCAGCGGAGGGACAGAGTTAAGATCGAGCCATATGATGTGGAGATGCTGTCAGGCCTCTCTGCTGATGAAGTGTTGCATAGCACAGCAACTCACCCATTGCCGTGCTGCCGGCTTAATGTTCGGTGTTAATTTAGAAAAAGTAAATGCTGTGTGAATGTGATAGATAGATAGAGAGATAGATAGCTAGATAGATAGATAGATAGATAGATAGATAGATAGGCAGATACATAGGTAGATAGATGGGCATGATACATAGATTGATGTAACAATAGATGGATACAATTTCCACCGAAAATACAGTTTTCTTTTAAAATCGAAAATCGCACCGAAATACTGGTCTGAAAAATTGCAGATAGATTTATCATTTCAAAAATGTGCAGCCCTAACGCAAACTGATTCATCCTTCCGCTACAGTTCATCTGTCCAGTCATCGGCAAGTGGCCAAGCTCGCCACGGCCGGCGCTCACCCAAAACCCCCTTCCCCTGCTTTCCTCATGCCTACCTCCTGTTCCGCTGTGTGCCTCGCGGCAGGTTTGAGCCAGGTCAGATGTTAGACACGGGCGACAACATGTTCATGCCACATCCCTGTTTACGCCTGTACACCAACGTCCTTTTGCCAACTCCACAAAAAAGCTCTAGTGCACATGATATGAAAACAAAACAAAAATATTATAAAAGCTTCTACCCAGGTTCTGAAACTGTCTAGTGTAAAATAAAAAAAATAAAAAAGTCGTGAATATATTTTCTATGTATTTTTCCCTTTTCCTGATTTCTGTGTTTTTATGTTTTTTGTTTCATATTTATCACTCAAATAGGTTTCAGATCGTCAAACTAATTTTAACCTTTTTTTTAACCAGGCTATTTAATTTACCGCAACTCTGCGAGTGACAAACTTTTCAAAAAGGTTGATAGAGGAGAGTTCAGTGTTGGATGAAGGAGCATGATTGTTCAGATTGATCTCAACCAGCGAATCAAAAATGTTTTTGGGAGCCTGTATTATATTTGGTCACGCAGATACAACACAAAGAAAAGCAAAATGCTGTTTTAAAATGTTGATTCCATTTACTAAAGCACAAAAAAATCTTGTGAAAAAGTACTTGACCCCTGAACCTATTAGCAAGTTAGGCCACCTTTGATAACCGAAATCAAACATGTAATGAGTCTTACAGAACGCTGTGGAGGCATTTTGGCTGACTCATTTTTGCAAAATTGTTTCAAATCTGTCATATTGGAGAGTTTTCCAGCATAAACTGCCCGTTTAGGGCCACAGCACTGCATCTCAATTGGATTTAAATCCAGAATTTTACAAGGCCACTCCAGAACCTGGTGTGTTTCGTGTTTGTCCTGCTGCATTCCAAGAGTGCTCTAGTTTGACGGCAACCACTGATGGCCTGACATTCTCCTTCAGGGTCTTCTAGTAAGCACAAACAAAAAATCATTATTCCGTCAACCGCAGTTCTTGTCCTATGGTAGCAAAGCAGCCCCAGTCCATCACACTGCCACTACCATGCTTTATTGTTGGCATAATGTTATTTTTGTAAAATGAAACACCAAGCCGGCAGCACGGCGGCGCAGTGGTTAGCGTGTATGCGGCACAGTTCTGAGTTCATGAGATCAAACCTCCTGTGTGGAGTTTGCATGTTCTCCCCGTGCTTGCGTGGATTTCCTCCGGGCACTCTGGTTTCCTCCCACATTCCAAAAACATGCACGTCAGGTGAATTGGCCGGTCCAAATTGTCCCTAGGTGTGAATGAGCGAGCGAGTTGTATGTCTCTGTGTGCCCTGCAACTGGCTGGCAACCGGTTCAGGGTGTCCACTGCCCACTGACCGAAGATAGCTGGGATGGGTTCCAGCACCCCCGCGACCATACTGAGGACAAGCAGTGCAGATGATGGATGGGAACACCAAACCCCTAATGACCCAGATATGCAGGTAGGCGCCTTGCATGGCTGACTCCGCTATCGGTGTGTGAGTGTGTGTGTGAATGGGTAATTTGTATTGTAAAGTAGTTTAGTGTTTCTCAATGACTGGCGAAAGCGACATAAAAAAATCAGTCCATTTAACATTGACTTGTCTTTTATTGCATAAGTGACACAGAGGCTCCCTAAACTTTTCTCATTGCATCGGAAGCATCTGAGGCAGTAAATTTTTACTCTTGGACTTCCAGGAGTTTTGCGGACATGGGGTGGGGGCTGGTGTGAAATTTTCTCGCTCGCCTCCTCACATTCAACTCCTTTTTTCTCTCTCTTTTTGCACTTTGGCTCCCCCGGCAATGACGAGGACACAATGGCCGCACCGATTAACACATAAAAGCAGCGCGGGGAATCTGGCGGCGAGATCCTGAAAGGGCGATGCATTCACGGCGTGCCAGCCACTCTAGCGGTAAGCGGGCGCTATCAGATTGCTGATCTTTTGTTTTTCCGTTGCCCTCCATTCCAAGGGGGAAGGCGCCCAATCAGATTAGAGAGCCGCCGAAGATAAGTGGAAACATGGCAGCTCCCCTGCGGCGACGCTAATCGTCTGCAAAGAGAAAGTCCAATTCCACGTACATTCATCTGCGTTTCACTTTCATACAGGGAAAGAACTTGACAGGGCCAAAAATGTCACTGTGGCGGGGGTAAAGGCATGATATGAAAATTGCTGAATAGGTGCTGATCCGAATCTCTTTTTATCATATCGATGCTTCTTCGCTAGAAAAAGTAGGCTGAGACTGGGCTCAGGCTCTCACTGGGTCAAATGGGCCCTTGTGGTTTGCTCATTTGGTTGGACAGTGCTACTTCTTGATACGAGGATTGCAGTACATAGATCCCTTGGTTTTTGTGGTTATTGGGGACCAAAACCACCTACGAAAAGTGAAAATCTGCTAAGAAGCGTTGCACCTTCATAAAAGCCCCGAAAGGGTTAAACTTTAATCGAGATGACTTCATTATGAACTGAAAATAAAAGACTATAACATAATAACATTATAGATTTACAAATAATAACACACAAGACAGAGTTGCAGTTGACTGTAAGGTTTTATTGTCATTATAAGAAAGTAAATCTAATATATATTTACTGTGTACCGTATTTTCCGCACTATAAGGCGCACCGGATTCTAGGGCGCACCCCGAAAAAATAGTTTTTGGTCCTATATTTGACATACATAAGACGCACCGGATCATAATGCGCTACAATGGGAACATCGACAAAACAGTCAGATAGTTCAGTCCAACTTCTTACCCCCTTGACATTCCCAAAGCTTGCAAAGACGCAAATACGTGTCGCGAACACGTGCGGATGCGGTGTCCGTACGATGTCACTCAAATGCATCGTTCCATCATTCGGAAGGTTAAAGTCTTGGGATTCAAGAAATGCCAACCATTCCTTAGTATCTAGTCTCGCTCGCAACTTTATTGTGCATATGACAATAAACACTTGGAATTGAGTTTAATTTAAAAATAGACACTCCATTCCATCCATTATCTGCACCGCTTATCACAGAAACATCGAGTTCAGTCTGAAACAAGATACAGGGATAATATGTAGCCGAAGTAGCTCACCGAAGTCGTTGTTTTCAATAATAATGTGCAGCCATGGTCCTCTTATATCCGTGAGTTTAGTAAATCCAGGAGAATAAAATATTTACAAATACAGAATAGTAAAAAAATGCTTTCTGTATGCCGTCACCCATGTGCTATACGCATTCATCTTTTTTGGCCAATTACAGGCTTTGTTTTGCCGCTTCAGCCAATGCCAGCCTGTAAAGGATAAAAAGGATCCGCCCCTTGACCTCCGAATGACTTTAGCCAATAGTGATCGATTCAACTGATGATTGACACATCTTTTTTGGCCAATTGCAGGCTTTGTTTTACAGCTTAAGCCTATCCAGCCTGTAAATGATAAAAAGGATCCGCCCCTTGACCTCCGAATAACTTTAGCCAATAGTGATCGATTCAACTGATGATTGACACATCTTTTTCGGCCAATTGCAGGCTTTGTTTTACAGCTTAAGCCTATGCCAGCCTGTAAATGATAAAAAGGATCCGCCCCTTGACCTCCGAATAACTTTAGCCAATAGTGATCCATTCAAATGATGATTGACACATTGGTTAGCCAATGAAACGCCGGTAAATAAATCCCAGCATACACCGCGGATTACTTGGCGTTCGGGGGAAAATCTAGTCGGCGGCTGCAAATTAGTTGGAAGACTTTGCGATTTAATATTGATCCATAAATAAGGCGCACTGTATTATAAGGCGCATGGTCAGCTTTAAGGTGCACCTTATAGTGTGGAAAATACGGTATATATATATATATATATATATATATATATATATATATATATATATATATATATATATATATATATATATATATATATATATATATATATATATATATATATATATATATATATATATATATATATATATAATAATACCCTATTATCATATCACAGCTAATGTCACTGCATTATTTTCTCACCCAAATAAGAGTTTGCTCTGTCCACTCCACGCATCAGCCCGGTATTGCAGTACTTCCGGGAACGGTGCATTCGCAATGATCGCAGCAATGCTTTAGGGCTAGGACCTTAACTTGGCCTTTTGGCTTAGAGTAAGTGTCCCGGCTCCTAGGCTTTGTAGCGTATTATGAACTGACCGATAACGGATAATGGATAATGAATAACGAAGATAGATCAATAACCCTTAAAAACCCCAAAACCCCAATAATGTTAAAATTAAATTCAAATAAGATCAATATTTAATTTTTCTGGGTTTAGTTAGTGTCAGTACTGTTTAGCTATAACTCTTCGTGTACATATATTTAAATGCAGAAAAGGGAAGTGTAAATAATATAGGATGGTGGCTGCACACACTAATACATTATTTTCCCAATATTTAGAATCAATTATTGCAGTATTACTGTTTTGCTAGATTATCTGAAAAAAAAAATGGAACAAAAATCCAAAAGTAAATGACGTTTGTGTGCAGAAAAGCTAGCGCCTGCTTCAAACTGCAGGGAGCAGCAGTCGTCTTCGGAAAAAGACTCTGGAAAAGGGAATGGCACCCCTCCCCATCAAGAAAAGGAGGAGGAGGGAACGTTGATGTTTAATTATAGACTAGATATCAACAAACATTACTTGCAAAAGTATGGGATGATTGTTTTAGCACGGCTGCAGGCCTTTCTCCCTTTCTCTCTCGCGTACAATTAGCATGTTAGCGAGATGCTGCACACACACTCCAATGCCGTATGGATTTGAAGTCAATCTACAAATGAATACATCACAATTACTTTTTCAACTACAATTTCAGGTTATTTGCGGCCTGGATATAAATTTAGCGACCAGAATGGGCACTAAGAAATATTGAGGGATCGCCCCAATGCTGGCTTTTATTTACCCTCTGCATATTACCTCGATTTGTGTGCTTCTCTGCATTTATTTATTACTAGATCATTTTCAGTATCACACTTTGTACTATATAACTTTTGAATATTTATTGTGAATCAAGTCGGACTGTTCTTGTGGTTGAATGTTGTACCATTTCAGATTATAAACCATAGGTTAAACATGCCTGGCTGCCATTTGAGGTTTTATGTATTGATACATGTGTGGCCCGTAGGGCAAGTTGCTCCCTTGGCCAAATATTTACTTGAAAGCATTTTTCTGCAAATTTGATTTCTGCCTCAGTGGCCTCATTCACTGTGGATTAAAATCTAACTACAACAGAAACATCACACATCTAGTATTTTATGTGCATTCGAAATGATAGAGTAAAACAGGGGTGGAAAACTACAGCCCGTGGGCCACAGGGAGGCTTTTGAATTCGGCCCTCAAAACATCCATCCATCCATCCATTATCTTCCTCTTATCCGGGGTCAGGTCGCGGGGGCAGCAGCTTTAAAAGGGAAGCCCAGACGTCCCTATCCCCAGCCACTTCCTCCAGCTCAGCCGACGGGATTCCGAGGCTTCCCAAGCCAGCCGAGAGACATAGTCTCTCCAGCGTGTCCTGGGTCGCCCTCGGGGCCTCCTGCCCTCAAAACAAAACTGTTTAAAATATCATGACAATAGTTAATAAAGTGCTACTAATAAAAAATGTTTTTTGCTGTCAACTTTGTCCCCAGTGTCTCATTGTGTGTCTACAACAAAAGTACTTCGACAAAAAAACTACAAAATATTTAAAAAAACAAATACAGTGCTTAAAACCAGTGACCTCAAATAATATTTTGTTTTCATTCTGAAAAAAATCCAAGAATATAGAAATACTACAAAATATTATTACAGTAGGACTATAATACAAAATACAACTATAGAAATATTGCCACAGAAATACTAAAAGTGGGTTGTAGAAGCTATTCAAATGATCAAGAAATGAGGGCCCCCCCAAATATATTGTTGCTTAGTACCCCATGAAAGCTTCGGCTGGTCCTGATTATAGATATCATCTTTATACGATGTTTATAATAATTTCTATTTTATTTTAAGATTGTAACAAAAGTTAAAATAAAAATCTTTCTTCTATGAAATTTGCCCGGTGGATTTTAGCTTTGGTTTGAAATTTTGTAGCAATGCAGGACGCCAAAAGTTAACGTTCAAAGGATAATCTATAAGCTTTTTTTTTTAACAGAAGATTAACACCAGGAAAAGCTATACCAACCTCGGAAACCACCATTAAAGATCTGCTTAATAACATCCTTTAATTCATATTATATACATCATACATACACAATGCATATGTAATAAAAAAAAAAGTTTTAGCAAAAGTATATAGCATGACTCACTTCTGGGTGGGCTGTACCAACATCGGTTATCCCATACATCTGTCCCTGAATTATTTACCGTATTTTCCTGACTATAGCGCGCACTTAAAACCCCCAAGTTTTCCCCAAATTCTATAGAGAGCCTTATAATATGGTGCGTGTTAGATAAAATAATATATACATCAGAAATGCACAACTAAATACTTCAACATACTATACGTTTATAAATGAATCGATTTATTTTAGATGTAAAATCAGATTTCCTAATATTTATTTTCCATGAAACACATTTTTAATTTTCTGATTTTTATTTTTCAGTTTTTATGCAAAGCTTGCTTTTACTGTACTTTAAATTTAATGCGTCCGATTTATAAAACAACTTTAAGAAAGGATTTTGTACCATATAAAAAGGTCACTTTACTGTCCAGAAAGCATGGTAATCGTATGACACTCTTTAGCATAATTTCATTACTCTATAAATATTAGTAATTAGCGATGCAATCATCTTTTTTTAAATTGAAACAAAATAAAAGAAGAACAAAAAACAAAAACAAAAGCAAAACCTGGTTAAGGATTAAAAAAAACATGGTTCCTACCAAAAATCGCCAGAAACACTGTGTTTTATGTTTTATGTGCAAATATTATTCATGAATAAATAATACATAATAAATGAATAATTAAAAAAACATGAACAAAATATTCCACGCACACCAAAATAACATAGTGACTTGGGAGATAAATATATATTTGAAACTTTAAAATGATTAGTCGAATCTTGTGATTCAAACTTATAATGAACATATTTCAAAATAAATTCACTATTATATGAATTGTGCATTCAAAATGGAAACCTTCAAAAAAACTAAAATCAAATAATTGAAGAAAAACAAAACCAAATATTCTAAACAAACAAAACAATATTCTCAAATATAGAAAAAGAAACAAAAAAACAAGACAGAACAGGTAAAAATAAAAACGTATGTTTTAAAACAAATGCAAAACACTTTTGGAAAATAATAATTAAAAAAAATTCACAAAACTGGAAAAATGTTTACAATACCAGAAAAGTATTTCTGGAAAAGTACCCAAAATATTACTTAAAAAAATAAATAAATTAAAATAAAATAGGAACGAAATATTCCACAAAAACTGGATGGGCTGTGAATAAATCAAACATGAACAAGCTTAGTCAAAACTTTAAGATTTAATCTTTAGAATATGAAACAATTATTATTGTATTAAAAATAACAATAATATAGGATGCACCAAATTTAATGATCGACATTTTAGGATAAAATTTGAAAAAACATTATTATTGTCATGACAATTATTGATCTTTTTGGGGGAAACATTTTCAAAACAAGATTTTTTCTTTAGGTTTAAATATTTTGATTTTTTTTTTACATTTTCTGTTTCTAGAATTCCATTTGTTTTTGATAGTCACCACGTATCAGTTTCAAATGCATCATTTCATATTTAAAGGGACAGTGTTTCCTAGCGATACAAACAAATGTTAATTCTGTAAAAAAAACTTTGACTTGAATATTAGGCAAAAATATACAGAAATATATTTGTATATCATAAATATTATTTTATATAAAAATGTAAATGTCAAGAAACTGCATTTCTTTTACACAGTGGAATTCCAGCACCCTGCCATCTTGCTGTGCTCTGTCACACTGGTCTTCGCCAGCACCATTCAACACAGGGCCACCTAGTGGTAAAGAAATTACACACTGGAGCTTTAAAAAAAACAAACTTAAAATTAAAGAAACCTCACCTTTTTCATGGCCACAATCAAGCACTTATAAGGCCATTTTGAAAAAAAAAAAAAAATCCAGTACATTGAAAGGAAGAAATCCGGTGCCGATCGAATGAACTTTTTTTTATTTGTTGGCTTTAATGATAAAATAAAGATGCTATCTTTATGCTATTTTGAGATGTTTCTATATATGATCTACAATGTTTTTGTGTTAATGGACTGCTATATACTGTCATGAATTCCGCCATTCTGCTTCAACAACGCACTTGCAGCTTGGCTACATAACACTTGTTTACAAACATGGAAACGGCTCTATAACTGTTGAGTAATAATGAACTTCAATATGGAAGACAAAAAAAAAATCACTGTATGTATAAAAAGCTAAACAATGAGCCAAACTTTTCACTCATTTTAATTATAATGATTGTTCCAATCAATCTTTTAAAATACTGCTAAAATTCCCTTGTATTATACCTTTTTTGTAGATCTGTGAATATTGTAATTTATATTTCATGTGGGGCAGCACGGCGGCGCAGTGGTTAGCGCATGTGCGGCACAGTTCATGTCATGGGAACTTCCTGCGTGGTTTCAAATCCAGCTCCAGACTTCCTGTGCGGAGTTTGTATGTTCTCCCCGTGCTTGCGTGGGTTTCCGCCGGGCACTCCGGTTTCCTCCCACATTCCAAAAACATGCATTTCAGGAGAATTGGACGGTCCAAATTGTCCCTGGGTGTGAATGAGCGAGTGAGTTGTCTGTCCCGGTGTGCCCTGCGATTGGCTGGCAACCAGTTCAGGGTGTCCCCTGCCCACTGCCCGATGATTGCTGGGATGGGCTCCAGCACCCCTGCGACCCTACTGAGGATAAACGGTGCAGCTGATGAGATGAGATGAGATATTTCATGTGTTTTGCAGAGATCCTCATTTTCAATCATTTCATCCAAAATTCAAGCATTTTCCAGATCTTAAAAACAGACCAATAAAATTAAGGTATCTTCAAGGATTCCAATCACCCGTATGAACCCTGTAGGTTTTCTATTCTTTAGCTTGATGCCCAGTAATTTTTTCGTTGGCAGCTTATTGCAATTCAAGTATATAATAATCAATATTTCTATTTTTCATTGGGCCGTAGTTTTTGGTGATGAAAATACTTCTACAGTTTCACGTTTGTTTGTGGACCGTTTACATTCAATTAATTCCAACAAAATCCGCCCATCGTTTACAACAGGGTTACCAAACTACAGCCTGTGGCCGTATTATGCCCACCAATCACTTTAATCAGGCTCGTGAGACAATGGTGAGATGCAACAATAAAAAATTTAGCTGCTTTAGTCCGGTGCTTCAAAATTATTTTCTGTCATCCCCTTCAGACGAAGAAATTCTGTTGTGCCCCCACCGAGATCAATCTTTTTTTTTTTAAGCGATCTTATAATTTTGGTGGGGACAAAATAAAGATTGCTCAACATTGATGGTAACACAACACCTCCACACATGCCAAATACCTTTGGCACAGTTCGACTGAAGAATAAGTCTATCATCTTACTAGTCTATTGTAATGTTTTTAAGCAAAAGCTCAATTTGTCTTCGTGCTGTCCGCTGCCAACATTCTTAATATAGTAAGCACATCGGTCTTTGCTGTTGTCCCTCTGAGGTTGCAGTAAAGTGCTACCTTGATTCGCTCTTTACCCTGTGTCTCTTCACCTGTCTCCACATCCGTGTAAATATATTTTTGATGAAGTCACTTGTGTCACTTTGTGTCTACACTTCATGCTCAATGTATTATGGCTGAATAAACAAAACACTAATGTAGTGGCGGCGCAATTGCACTTTATACTGGGAAAGTTGAAAGACAAATTCACCAAAGTCAAACACTCCTGCGCCCCCTTTTTATGTTTTTGGGGAATTTCGGTTGGCATTTGGACTGTATTTGAAACAGTCCTTTTCTTACTTCCACCATTTTCATCCTGGAAAAAAAGAAAACCACGACCGCGTGCTATATATCACTCTGCCCCCTCCCTGCTCCCCCTGCCTACTTTTCTTTAGCATACGCTTAGTGACCAAAACACTGATGATAATGTAAGATTAAAGCATATAGGCACGGTGGAAATAAATAAATAAAGGCTCTTTGAACTCAATTGTACAATGTTAACACACACTTAATAGAAAAAAGACTTCATTTTAAACTTTTTAAGGACACCTCAAACTATACATCCCATTTTTAAGAAGACAACTCAACTAAGATTTTATAAACACGATCTTTCAAGTAAAGCAGGGGTTGGCAAACTGTTTGAGTTGCGGGCTGCATTGGTATGAAAAACATTGCACTGAAGGGAAAGAAATAGCTTGATGTATATAGTTTTTGGAGGATGATGGACTCACCCGTGTGGGGGAGGCAGGAACTGCATTTGCCCCTCCACTACACTAGGACTCAGTGGCGCTCTCATTGTTTCGTTTACATTCAGCCTCCAAGCACGACATCAACCACAGAGTATAAGCATTGAGTATGAAGTGTAGAACACGAAGTTAAGGAGACCCTCAAGTGATACCTTGAAAATAACATTTAACATGGTTTCAGAGATAGGCGAAAGGAGACGGGGTGAAAAGCCAAACAAAAGTCTCGCGCTAAAAGCCAAGACTAGGAAGTTAAATGAAGCGTGCGTAGCACTATACTGCACCCACAGAGACAGGCGTGGTTGCTATGTTAGAAATGTTGGATGTGGACAGCATGGACACAGATAAAGTGATAGTAATAATAATAATAATAACAATAATGATACATTGTACTTCAAAGCGCCTTTCAGGACACCCATGGTCGCTGTAGATACAGCAACAAACAACAATAAATCTATGTTAAAAATGTTGGCAGCGGACACCATGAACAAGATAAATTGATAATAATAATGATGATAATAATAATAATAATAATGATGATAATCAATTGTACTTCAAAGCGCCTTTCAGGACACTCAAGGTCGATGTACATATAGCAACAAACAACAATAAAGCTGGAATAATAAAACACAAGTAAAACAAACAAGTAATGACTAGCAAATAAAACACAGTAGAGTTAAAAGAGGGCGGTAGGTGAAGCAGGTGGTCAAGAAAAGACAAGTCTAAAGAGATGAGTTTTGAGTCCGAATCAGAAGTTGGACAAGGCCCCAGAATTCCAGAGATCAGGCAGCAATGAGATCCAGAGCTCGGTGGCAGAGCGGCTGAAAGCTCTGTACCCCATGGAGATAAGATGTGCAGCGGGTAGGACGTCGGAGAGGTAGGGAAGGGGAAAGGTTATGAATGGCCATATAGGTGTAGAGCAGGATTTTGTATTTGATTCTATGGTTGATTGGGAACCAGTGGAGTTGCTGAAGGACAGGGGTGATGTAATGGCGGGAGGGGTTTTTGGTGATGATGCGTGCAGCAGAGTTATGGACCAGCTGAAGTTTATGGAGGGACTAAGGTAAAACTGTAGAGGATGGAATTGCAGTAATCAAGGCGTGAGGTGACAAAGCTAAGGACATGGATGCCAGTTATGTGGGGGGATAGGGAGGGGCGGAGATGGTTGATGGAGCGCAGGTGAAAGTAGGCTGACTGGGTGATGTCGTTTATACGAGAGATAAAGGAGAGTGTGCTGTTGAGAATGTGACCCAGAGGGGAAGGAAAAACTGAGGAATTGTCAACGGAAAGAGAGAAGGAGTCAACTTTAGAGATGGTGCAGATGAGTAGTAGCCCCATCTTATTACTGTTTACTTTAAGGAAGTTGACGATAAACCATGAAATTATTTCAGAAAGGCAGGAGTTGAGGTCAGGTGGTGGAAGCTGTCACTGAAAGAAAAATATCAACCCATTCACGATGACAATATACTTGATTTTTCTTTCAGCAAAAATTTGCCAAAAGGCGTAGATTTGGCATGGACGAAGATACCACCAATATTAAAAAAATCATTGTTTTGTCCCCACCATTATTATGTGATCATCTTGGGAGGGCGCGAGAGGATTTTTTTGTTCCGAGGGGGAGCGTGACAGAAAACAATTGAGAAGCACTGTCTGAGGAATCGAATGTCCGACGCGGTTGAACACTTACTATTCACGTGCCTTTTTCAGCCGTCTGTCGCTATGTACCTGAGCACTAACGCAAGCGCTAAGGTCTGCAGCCGTCTGCGGAAAAAGACGCACAACTAAATAAGTGTCGGCCGATAAGGGAGCAAACGCGCTGTCAAACGTGCTTTATATCACTGACATTTATAGATGAGTTTTTAGTGCCGGCCGGCTTGGAAATAAAGTCGGCTGTGATTCATGCGTCGGCCCTGTCACTCTTACATTAATATTATGAGCAAATCAATCATGGCGGCCATCTATAATGAACAGATGCCGTAAAACGCCATTTGGCGTGACGAGTGGGGTGGCGCCTTCCGTCCATGCCTCGCAAACCCCAGCAGGAAATGATTGAGATAACAAAAAGTTAAACTAGCGGCGGCTTCCCATGCATCAAATGTTGACAATTTCTTTTTCATGAAGTTCAGATGTATTCACTGAGATTTTTAAGAAGACAGGTTGTAATATTTAGTTTTTCTCAGTGGTATAAAATATTTTGTTCAGTTAAAAACCAAAAAACAAAACAAAAACATTGTTTTGAATACTAGGGCTAAGCTAATTTAAAAAAAAAGAATAGGTCGAGAAATTAGCATTTCTTTTACACAGTGGAATCAAGGGCTGCAACATCTAATCGATCAAATTAATTTCATGTGTTTATTAAAAGAAACCAATCAGTTTGCACAACTCTGTTGTGGCGCTGAGATGTAGTACCACTTTGGTCCAGCGGAGGGCTTCAACATCATTTTATATGAATAGTTATCTTATATATATTTTTATATTTTTGTATTGAACATTGCAGCATTATCAACAAAAAGGGCATGGAACGTAGTGATTGACTGTTTTATCATGAAAAAGTCAACAATTTTAAAGGGAAGAGACAGTACTGCAGAAGTGCAGAAAACAAGTAAGAAATTACAAGAAAATGGTAAATGGTATATGGTCTGCATATATTTACAGACGCTCCCCTACTTACAACCATTCGACTTACAAAAAACGGTAGATACGATCATTTTTTTCTGGATGTTGAAAAATATCAGGACATTGCTGTAAGTTAGATTTTGTATTGGTTGCACCTTTTTCGGAGTACAGGATAGTACTGTAGTGTTTCTTTCCGCCGCTACCGGGGGCTGATAAACGAATCCACGATTGCCATGTCTGACACGGCAAAGATTCCCAGGAGGTAAACTAAGAAGAGCCGCTTCCAATCGCACCATAGAACACAAATCTAACAGAACTTCACTCCCGCTGAGCTATTTCTTGTCGTCTGATATTGCATCAGGAGACGTTAGCGTGTTCTCCCTTGTTATGCTGCGATATTTATATTATTGAGCAATGCTGTCCTAAGTTTTGTTGTCATACAGACAATAATAAAAATGTACCACCTATGAGTACCATTTGTAATTGATTTTAATTGCTAAAACCACTCCATCAGTGAAGGTTAAGATTTTCATATACTGTACCTATTTTCTATAAACTGTTGTAATTAGAATAGAATAGAATAGAATAGAATAGAATAGAATAGTCATTATTATCATTGATATCACCGTAGTAAAACATTGTATGCAAAGTCATATATATATATATATATATATATATATATATATATATATATATATATAATAATAATAATAATAATAATTTCCTTTGTATTGTCATTCTTTGTAACAATGTACACAGAACGAAATGTCGATACACCTGACCCGTTGTAGCGAGCCGATGCAGCCGCAGCCAACAGAGGGCGCCGCCATTTTTACCAATGTTATAAGTCTTAGGTATGACTCGGCCGAGGCGCGAACCAGCGACCTCCCAGTCTCAAAGCGGGCGCCCTACCATCTAGGCATATATATATATATATATATATATATATATATATATATATATATATATATATATATATATATATATATATATATATACAGTATATATATATATATATATATATATATATATACATATATATATATACTGTATATATACATATCATGTCATATTACATATTTTACTCTGGAGTCTCATCACTTTGCATACAATGTTTTACTACGGTGAGATCAATGATAATAATGACTATTCTATTTTATTCTATTGTATTCCATTCTATTCTATTCTATTCTATTCTACGGTACTCATAGGTGGTACATTTTTATTATTGACTGTATGACAAGTCTTACTGACACTGACTTCAAAAGACCATTCCTCAAACACTGCAAAGGGAACCAGGATTGTTTTTGCCTGCATGCACTGTAATTCTGGCAGATTTTGCCAGTGAATTAATTTCATTCTTTTGAGCCTCAGATGGCTTTTCTTGTGCGCTAAGACTGTCTAGGCAGTGCAGACTAAAGGGAACATTGCCCCCAACATACTACACCGTGATGTCATAAACCAGAATCATACCTGTCTACCTCCATGGCTCCCTGCCCATACAAATTGTCGTATTTTCCCTTACAAAATAATTTTACACCATACTTTTCTTTTTTTCGGAATGATGCATGATGGGATATCCCCAGGCGGCAGACGCATGCGCACAGTAGCATCACACCGCTCGCTACGTTTGCAACGAAAAAAAGGATACCGAGATAGAGGCTACCGCGGCGAACTCGTTAGACTTGATTGATTTGCCATTTCGTGATAGTCGGTGTTTACCGGATGGTACCCATAATTGACAAATTTGCGTTTTTCCGTACAGATTTTCTTGTACGTCGTACATGTCTTAAAATGCATAATAAACGTACTTTGTACGGCCAAAACGTACAGGTTGACAGGTATGCAGAATGCTCTGCACTGTGGCTTTGTAGAAGGACACCAGCAGCTGTTTTGGATTATTATTTAAATTAGCAGTGCGACTGAAATGGATGAAATAGTTTTCCACCACTGGGATACGCTATATAATACACATTGAGGACTAAGTACATTGTGAAATAAAACTCAGGAACAATGGCGACAATTATGATGTAACTGTTACGACTGGCTGTCAACCAGTTTGGGGTGTCCCCTGCTCACTGCCCGAAGATTGCTGGGATGGGCTCCAGCACCCCCGCGAGCCCTCTGAGGAAAAAGCGGTGCAGATAACGGGTGGATGATGTCAATGTCAATTATTTTGATTTAAGTATTTTCCTTGAAATAAAAACTGCATTACCCTTTTGACTGACGATCTCCTTGCTTTGATCACAGAGGCTTCACATTTCCAGATTAATGTATGCAAAAAAATTGCAGCATTTTTCGCTCCCGTAATTGTTCGTTTGTGCCACTCTAACACGACAAATAAGAAATAGCAGTACAGGCTCCGGGAAACGTTGGAAAGTAAGTCTCTACATAAAAAAAAAAAACATGACCATGAGTCTGTGTTTGATGTATGCACAGACCCCCAACCTGTCCCCCCCACCCTTCGTCCGCAAACCCTGCGCTAGATATGGCCCCTGGCTGGCAGCGTTGCACAAACCTAATGTTTGGGCTTAACTTGTTAGTTCTGCTGCTGATGCCGCCAGATATTAGCGCACCATGGACTGCTCGCTGATGGGTGACGACCGTGTTGGATGTTTACATGGGAAGGCACGCTTGCAAACGCATGGAAATATTGACACTATACGCCAGTAAAAAAATTTTCAATCACTGTAAGGCCAAGAAAATGTCTGACTTGAGGTATGAACTTAGCTTCATTTTGCAAAGTTCTGGCCTTACAAGACAAATAAATATTTCTCGAAAATAGAGAGCAACCTAAAAAAAATGAATATTTTTTATATAATGCCATCTTCACTGTTCCACAGTGTATTTACATTTATCGTGTCTATATCATCTACAACACCTTTTTCACAATATAATTAAGGGCGGTTCACTAAAAACATTTTTTTCAGAAAACCCACTGATCAAAATTAGAGAGAACACTGGTCAAATTAAAGAACAACAATAACTTGGACATGGAAAAAATCTGAAGGGTACAACAGTCTGCAATTAGTAAGTGGTGTACAGGACTCTACTGTGAATAACTTCAGCACATCTGTGGCCACAGGATAGCATTAGTCTCTCACACTGCTCTGTTGTGATTTTGGTCCATTCTTCTTCCAGCCTCCTTCACTGTTCAGTGATTGTAGTGGATTTCTTGGCCATAATTTTGTCACCAAGGATTTTCCAAAGGTTCTCTTTCGGGTTGGGATCAGGAATCAATGTTTTCACCTTTGAGGAATGTCTTTAACCGTTGTGCTGTGTGAGAAGGAGTATTGTCCTGCATGAAGACTACAGGCCGATTGGGTGATTAATGCTAGTAAAGAACAACCTGCTGTTGAAGAAGGTTCTGATACACTTTTGCATTCAATCGGCCAAGTAGCTGTACAAGAAGCCCAACTCCAGCTTCGCAATATTACGGAGGTGGTAGAAAGCTAGTACACGTGTGACTGGAACGTCAAATTAGCATCAAATATAACACCTAGATTTTTGACCGAGTCACTGTGGGTGATACTAAATTTGTCTAGGTTCAGGGTGGTGTTTGAAAACAACTCACGACAGTGAGCTGGACCAACAATCAATATTTCAGTTTTTTCTGATTTAAGGCGCAAAAAATTAAGTGACATCCATCTTTGAATCTCAGTAAGGCAAGCCTCCAGATTTCTACAACTAAAAGGAGATCATTGGTTACTTTAACCAGGGCTGTCTCAGTAGAGTGGTTTGCCCTAAATGCTGACTGGACAGTTTCAAAGAGGTTATTTTCTGACATGAAGTCATTTAACTGCTGTGCAGAGACCTTTTCAAGTAATTTTGCAAAAAATGGCAGATTTGACACTAACCTATAATTACCTAGGCTCTCTGGGTCAAGGTTAGGTCGCTTAAGCGTGGGTTTAATGACGGCAGACTTGAAGGCTACAGGAACAATACCCAAGGATAGCGATATATTAATAATATTTAAAACTGATCGTCCTAAGATCCCAAACAGATACTTTACCAGTGAAGCTGGAAACGGATCAAGCAGGCAAGTAGTTTGTTTGGCCCTACTGACCATCTGTGTTAGTCTATCAAAGGACAAATAATTGAAACTTGTTTTTGAACAACCGCCGACACGGTCCTTACCTAACACCTCCACATCTTTGAGATAGGAGGAGGTTACAAAGTGTTCTTTCAAAATTTCATTCCTGATTAGTTGAATCTTTTTATTAAAAAAAAAACATAATGTCATTAGCAGAATAAGTAGAACTATTTGGGTTAAGTTGTTGTCTGGTAAGTTTCGCCATTGTGTCAAACACAAATTTCAGATTATTCGTATATTTAACAATAATCTTAGAGAAAAACGATGCTTTAGCTGAGGCAAGAGCTACTTTATATTTCAGCAAGCTGTCACACCAGGCCAGTCGGAAGACCTCCAGCTTTGTAGTGCGCCATTTTCGTTCAAGTTTTCTGCAACCTTGTTTAAGTGACCTGGTTTCTTCAGTAAACCAAGGTGTATGCTTCTTAGGTCGAAATGTATGCCTTAGGGGCGCCACAGAATCAAGAACATTAACCAAAGCAGTATTAAAGTTGTTTGTAAGTGAGTCAACAGACCCAGTGTACGAAGGGAAGGCTGCATTGTCACTACAAATGTCCTATACTGCTCGGAATTGATGAGTCATTTGTCCATGTAAATGCCGTGACTTGTTCTCAAAAACTGCTCTGAACATTGACAAATGTAATATCACCCAGAGTGACTCAGTCAAAAATGTAGCTGTCATATTTTTGACCCTGATCTGTCCCTTCAAACACATGTGAGGAATATTACTAGAACAGCTTTCTTCCATCTTCGCAATATTGCTAAGATTCGTCTTATGCTGTCTCATTCTGATGCGTAAATTATAATTCATGCGATTGTTACTTCCCGTCTCGATTACTGTAATGCATTACTCTCCGGTCTCCCGAAGTCCAAAATCAAGAGCCTTTAGCTGGTACAAAATCCTGCAGCGAGGCTTTTAACTAAGAAAGTTTGATCACATTACCCCGATTTTAGCTAACCTGCATTGGCTCCTTGTTAGCTTAAGAAGTGATTTCAAGGTATTATGTAAAATCATGCATGGACTTGCTCCCTCATTTCTTTCAGATTTAATTTCCCCCTATGTTCCGGTCCGGAGCCTTCGCTCTGAAAATGCTGGTCTACTAGTGATCCCAAGAGCTAAGAAGAGATCTTCAGGTTCGAGAGCGTTCTCCATCCAGGCCCCGGTCCTGTGGAATGCCCTTCCCCCTGAGATTCAATTTGCAACCTCAGTGGAAATGTTTAATGTAAGATTAAATCACACTTCTACTCTATAGCATATGAATAACCTATATTTTATGTTGATGATAAGTGTCTCAGTAGCCTAGATGGTAAGGCGCCCGCTTTGAGACTGGGAGGTCGGTGGTTCGCGCCCCGGCCGAGTCATTCCTAAGACTTAAAAAGTGGTCGGCGGCGCCCTCTGTTGGCTGCGGCTGCATCGGCTCGCTACAACGGGTCAGGTGCAATCGACATTTCGTTCTGTGTACATTGTTACACAGAATGACAATACAAGGAAATTATTATTATTATTATATCATTTGACCTAATGTAGGTTTTAGATGAGGGGATGGTGTCAAAATAGTCTGTAGTTTGCAATAGTCTTTGATCTGTGCAGCCCTTTGAGACTATTTGTGATTAAGGGCTTTACAAATAAACATGAGTTGACTTGAAACATGACTTTATTCAAGTGCATCTAAGGATTTCATATACTTCCACATGCAAAAAAAGGAGCAGTAGAGATTATTTCACCCAGAAGATGGCGCCGGCAAGTAGATTATTTTTTAAATTACATGCACCTCCTTTAATTGTGTAGCTAAAAAAGATGAAAGATAATAAAGATAAACATATAAACCACCCAGCGGCACACAGCTGAGCGGTTGGCGCGTCCACGGCACATTTCCAAGGTCATGGGTTCAAATCCAGCTATCAGGCTTGCTGTGCGGAGTTTACATGTTCTCCCTGTGCTTTCATGGGTTTCCTCTGGTTTCCTCCCACATTCCCAAAGCATGCATGTCAGGTTAATTGCCCAGTTCAAATTGTACCCAGGTGTGAATGAGTGTGTGAGTTGTCTCTCTGTGTACCCTGCAACTGGCTGGCAACCAGTTCAGGGTGTCCCCTGCCCACTCCAAAGATGGCTGAGATAGGCCACGGCACCCCCGTGACCTTAGTGAAGATAAGAGGTGCAGATAACGGATGGATATAAACCAATCTTCAAAAATGTATTGTATCTTTGAGCAGCGGTTCAACGGCTCATACTCATTTCCCTCTACAACTGATTGTACTCTTTTCCCCTATCCTGTTCTGATAAAGACTCTAAGGTTGCTCAGGTGTCAGTGTTGGTACAGGCAAAATCCAGTGAGCACCTCAACACGAAATATTCCAAAACGAGCAATCGCACAACTGCTCCTCACAAAACAAATATCTACTGTCCAGATCTGTATGCTGTACCGCATGATAGCATTCTTCTAGCGTGATTATCAAATGACACAGCACAGTTCCATTACGTATCCTCCTGGAGGCGCCGACTCCTGTGCCCAAAAGCGGCGGTCATAAAAAAATCACAAGAAATCAATTTCCTCTGGATGGGAACAACAAAGGCATTCCTCATGGCAGGCCCTTCTTCCTGTCATCTGCAGGCCACAAGTCTGCTAAGCTAAGAATAGCAACCTCTTCCTCCCTTTTCATACTTTTCTGCTCCTTTAGGTGACGTGCTAGCGTTTGTGCGAGAACTTCAAGAAGTAGACAGTTATGATAAATAGGATTCCTGTCCTTATTTTGTGAGTTGTACAACTGCTGCGTTTGCTGTTTTGTAATCTTTGTAGTCACAAATAGGTTGACCATGATGCTTGGATTTAGTTTTAGCTTTGAACAGCTTGAATTTCTTTGAAAGCTAAAACAATACCATAGTCTTGATCCGCACGATCAACATCAGTAAAATTCAACAAATAAAAAAAAAAACAGGAAATGTCCTGGAAAAAAATCAAGAAATACAGATGAAGCTTTTCTTAGTTAGCAAGATTTTGTGTTTATCATTTTTCTCTGTACTAGAAGACCTAAAGTAACAGCTCGGTGGCCATGGGGTTGGGCGCCCGCCCCGAGACTGGGAGTTTACAGGTTCGAACCTCAGCCCAGTCCTACCTGAGATTAACGCCATTACTACCCATTACCTCCTTGCTTCGCGCTCGACTTTAGGGGTTGGATTTGGGGGGTCACCTAATGACTAGTAAAACATGTCTTTTATACCTTTCTTCTATATCTACGTGTCAACAATAACATACATTTAACATGTAAAGGTTTGTAAAACCACTTGCCAAATTGACATTACGTGGATGCAAAACCAAGAGAAGCTGCGGCAGCTGGAATTGAACCCTGGACTATTGCAATTTTGGGACATCAACAAAGGATTTAATTGTAAAACAAATAAAGATTTCTATTTCATGGATTTCGTCTGTCAAGGATTTCGGTTGGAACATAACCCCTGCAATTGATGAGGGTTTACTGTACTTGCAATAGTCTGATTCCAATCAGGTCATTGTCTGCACATAAATGAACACAAAGTGAGCAGCAGCTAATGCTCAAATTAGCAAAGTCCGTTTTTCTTCATAATCTTATCATGGATAAGGAAAAAATCTAAAGTACATCATTCCCTCTAATAAACAATTTAAATATACCTCTAACATTTCTTACAAAGCAAGTAAAGCGAAGCCACGCATACTCAAATGAAAGTCCATTAGTATGATAATAAAACGTGTCCACTTGGTAAAGAGACCATGTGGTCCATGAAAGGAGCGCTGGCCCCGCCAATTCTCAAAGTAGTCGTCTTTGGCGGCGACGCCTTGTTCTTGGATCGACTATCAAATGGCACATGAACGCTATCATCGGAGCAATTTCCCAAACTTCCACCACACAGAAAACGATCCAGGAACACGGCAACAAAACCGGGCGGCGTGTCAACGTCTGATTCCAAAACGTTAATGATGCACATCAAAAGCAGCGTACTTTTGTGTTCTCAGAGTCGGTTTTAAGCTCAGACTGAATGCCCGGAGAGAGTTTGATTAAACAGGTATATGGGCTCCTTTGAACATATTGAAGAGACTAATTGCTACTAAATACCCTGCAGTCCGATGCGCTGGATGGCGATGTTGAGGAAACGCTCATCAACGAGAGAAGAGATACGTTTTTGATTTGAGTGCGTCCAAGTAAAGCAATCTTTATTTTTGAGTTAAATAATCATCATTTGCCTTATTTTCTTAATCCAATTCCTAGGGAGGAGAAAGGAGGCCACAAGGGTTCATAGAAGATGGGCAACATCTGCTGGACCAGCGCATTTCAAACACTGCGCCGAGGCCCACTTTTGTGTTTCGAGACCTTGTCAAGTGCAAGAAGACATTTCTCTACTTTATATTTTCAAAAAGGTATGCCATTGTTCATTATCTTTGCTTTCTTCTGTTGATCAGATAGATAGATAGACGGACGGACGGACGGATGGACGGACGGACGGACGGACGGACGGACAGACAGACAGACAGACAGACAGACAGACAGAAACTTTATTCATCCCCGTAGGGAAATTCACACTTCCAGCAGTATCCTTGTTTTGAAAATAAAACAATAATAAAGTAAAAGGGATATAATACATAAATACCCAATGTAATGTGATGATATAGAGTATTTAAATAGTGCTACATAAAATACACACTGTAATAAAAATAGCAGAGGTAGTATAAGATTCATCCATATCAGTAAGTGGCAGCAGATTAGTATACTAAATTCCTGTTCATCAGGTAGTAGAGGGAAAAATATGAAATAACTCATTTTGTTTGATGAATCTGTTTAGGATCACACTACACAAATAAGCCAAGTGACATTTATTTATATGGCGCTTAATTACAAGACAATCTCAAAGAGCAACCGTTACAACACCCCCTGATCCTTGCAAAATGTTGACTATTTTTTTGCACTATGATGACTATTTTTTTGCACCAAATGCATATGTTGACTATTTTTTGCACTATGATGACTATTTTTGCACCAAATGCATATTGCAAAAAACCCTTACGATACCAAACTGTATCTAACATCCTACATGCCGACTTTTCTTGTGAAAATATTGTGTAAATTATAACTATAACCTTATCCTCCTTGTTTTATAACCTTATCTTCTCTGTTCCTTTATCTTCTTGTTTTTTTTACCTCACTGTGAATGTGTGAAACTGGAGTGTCATGCCCAATTTCGTTGTCACAATATGTTAACCCATTTTGTAACAATGACAATAAAGGTATATTCTATTCTAAAACCCATTTATGTGATATTTGACCACCAAATGGCACTATTGTCTAATGTGAACGAAACCATAGCCGCAGCAAGCAACAAGATGGCAAACAAACATGGCTAGGACTTATAAGTAGGGATTTCACTTTGTAATAGAATTACACATTTCTCAACCTAGGATTTTTTAAATGTTGGTATTATAATCAAAATTAGAAATGTCTTTGATATCAATCTCTCATCTCATTAGCCGTACCGCTTATCCTCATTAGGGTCGCGGGGGGGCTGGAGCCCATCTCAGCCATCTCCGGGCAGTGGGCAGGGGACACCCTGAACTGGTTGCCAGCCAATCGCAGGGCACACAGGGACAGACAACTCATTCGCTCATTCACACCTAGGGACAATTTGCATTCACCTGAAATGCATGTTTTTGGAATGTAGGAGGAAACCGGAGTGCCCGGAGGAAACCCACACAAGTACGGGGGAGAACATACTTCCGCACAGGAAGTCTGTAGCTGGATTTGAACCCACAACAGGTTCCCATGACATAAACTGTGCCGCACAAGCGCTAACCACTGCGCCGCCGTGCTGCCTTGATATCAATGTTGTGAAATATTAGACATGGCACTATAGGGTAAAATATGTACCGGTAATATAGAGACTTTGAAGAGAAAATGATAAAAGACTATCATGATGAATAAGCAGGAACATAAATTACAACAAAGTTCCTAAAAAAAATATTACATCTAAAAAATAATAATGCAATGAAAAAAGTGCATTGTAACAACAGCATAATGATTTAGCAGCACTAATACATTCCAGCCCTACATGCATAGGACTTCTAGGTAGGGATTTCACTTTGTAATAGAATTACACATTTTTCAACCTATGATTTTTTTAATGTTGGTATTATAATCAGAATTAGAATTGTCTTTGACGTATGCGTCCCATGAACTGATTGGACCCTGGAGAAATGAAAAGAACATCGGTAAACTTCTAGACAGAGTTTCCTGCACTGAAAGTAAAGGGGCTGAATACTTTTGCACACCCACTTTTTCGTTTTTCATTTTTTTTTAAAAAGTTTAAAATATCCAATTAAGTGTTTTCCACTTCATGATGGTGTCCCACTTATTGTTGATGCCTCACAAGAAACTAGAGTTTTATATCTTTATGTTTGATGTCTGAAATGTGGCAAAAGTTCACAAAGTTCAAGGGGGCCAAATAGTTTTGCAAGCCACTGTATATGTATGGATATATATATATATATATATATATATATATATATATATATATATATATATATATATATATATATATTTATATATATATAATGACTTTCGTTTTATTGAAATTCCTGCTGAAATATGTGTATAGTTTTTGGTAAATGTCCTGCAATGATGAGTCCAACAGTGCCATCTGCTGGTATGAGGTGGGGTTTGGTTTTGGCTTCTGACATGTGACCGGGAGGCGGGGTTTGTTGGCAGTCTTACCAGAGAGAACTGCAATAGTAAGACACATCTTTTGGTGCTCCACAAAAGAAGTTAATCTTAAACATTATAACCCCAGCTGACAAATCTCTCAACATGCACAGTAATGTGATTGATATTGTCAAGCTGTTTAGGTTTATTTTCGTTTTGTTTGTTTTACTAAAATATGAATTCCCCTTGTAGAGATCAAAGAGATCAAAGCCAGCAGAAAAGCTAATGTTGTGACTCATCCATTTGCAGGTAAATTGTACCTGTTTTTATACTCATTATTGTTTTTATTTCTATTTTGTCATATACATTAAAATAGAATGATGTTGGTTAAAATTCAGACTAAAAAAAAATATGTTGAATTCATTGTAAACGTTAAAAATCTACTATACGATCTCTTGTTAAAAGTATCTTGTTAATATGTAAAGATGTAAAAATGTATTGTGATATTCTAAAATGTATTTTATGTAAAGTGAAAAGAAAGCTCTTTGATATGCTTTGTTGGCAGTCTTACCAGAGAGAACTGCAATGAGATCAAAGCCAGCAGAAAAGCTAATGTTGTGACTCCATTTGCAGAAACTGTAATAATAAAAACCTCATCATCCAGTCCAGCGTGAATGTGGATCTTTGGTGGGACAGGTACACTGCGGTTACATTATATATATACAGTAAGACCTTAGTTATCGCGGTTAATGGGGAACAAAACCACCCGCTAAAAGTGAAAATATGCCAAGCAGCGACGACCCTTCAAAAAAAAAAAAAAAAAAAAAAAAAAAAAAATTATATATATATAAATATATATATATATATATATATATATATATATATATATATATATATATATATATATATATATATATATATACATATACATATATTCTTTTAAATTATTATTCTTTAGACGCGGTTAATGGGGAGCAAAACCACCCGCTAAAAGTGGAAATCTGCAAAGTAGCGACGCCCCTTTAAAAAATAAATAAAAAAATAAATAAAAAAATCTCATCTCATCTCATTATCTGCACCGCTTATCCTTATTAGGGTCGCGGGGGGGCTGGAGCCCATCCCAGCCATCTCCAGGCAGTGGGCAGGGGACACTCTGAACTGGTTCGCAGCTGCAAATCACATCAGTTCTCGCAGCTAGCTGCGTTATTCATCTACGCACGAGCCGAGTGATCCACCGCTAAGAGTCGTACAGCTGAGCGATTTTACGTCCGCCCGGGACGATCGGAGACAAATTCACGACAGGGTTTTTACCACGGGTGCCGTTCGGACGCTCCCGCGAGCGAGCCCCTAACCCGGACACAGTTACGGGGGTCCCGCGCACGTACGCCGCCTTTCGCCCGCCGCGTGCGGACGGCCGCCTCTCGTCGCGCCGCGCTACTGGGGTCGTCGGACGAGCGGGCTCCCCCCAGTTACGGGGGGTAGCCCGATCACGGCCGCCGCCTTTTCTCGCGTCGCGGTGTCACACGGCGAACTCGCATCATTACAGACCGTGAAGCTCTAAAGCCGCGAACATCGAACCGCGAAGTAGCGAGGTCCCACTGTATATATATATATATATATATATATATATATATATATATATATATATATATATATATATATATATATCTGCTAGAGAATTGCAAGGCGGCAAAGTCTTCTCGATTAGGCAGAGAGTGGCCGATGACCTTTTGAGCTATGTTGATTATACTCTGTATGACTTCCCTGTCCACTGCCGTCCTCCCATACCACATGGTTTGCCAGAATGCTTTCCACTGTAGTTTTGTAAAAGGATACCAGCAACTTATGTCCCGGGGTATTCCTCCTGAGGACTGTTAAGAAGTGGATTCCATGGCTGCTGGGCTCTTGACCACAACCCTGATGTTGGCAGACCAGGAGAGGTTGTCAGAGATGTGCATACCCAGCAGTTTAAAGGAGTGGAATCTCGACACATAGTCATTTATGATGAGTGGGGCTGGATTTGTGCATGTTCTCCTGAAGTCAAGTCTCACTTTAGTGGGGGTATCACTTGATGGCTGCAGATAACTATTTTTTTTACAGACACTAAATTTCTGCTCTTTGGGTAAAACGAAAACCGATTTGTACGATCACCGAAGCCGTTTTTTTCCATTAAAAAAAATGTAAAATTGTTTTAATCCGTTCCAACACCCTGAATGTTTATCTTGAATATTTAACGTAAAGCTAACCCAGGCTAATCGTACGTTCGCGTTAGCGTAATCTTCCGTACGAAAGATTACGCTAACATGAACGTGTAAAAATTAAAAAATCAGGTAGTTTTCACGTCATTTAGCACCCGGGTCCCCACAACAAGTGGTGAGCGGTTAAAGGATAAAGAAAATAATTATGAATAGGATTTCTTACCGGTCGGCAGAAGCCATGCTGTATTCCTGAAAGAAGGGAAACTCGCACACCTTCTTCATATTTTGCTATTATTTATTTCTTAAATGCAATAGTTGTACGCACTACTCCTCTTTTTTCACCTGTAGCAACTTTGCTGCTTGCACCAACCTTCTTCCGAGGCATAATTAGGGGTTAAAACACTCCCTTCACCGCTTTTGAAAAACGAAAACAGAAAAGGAGTGCGCGTTGCCGTGACAACAGTTCTTCACGAGGGGTGGGGGCAATCTACACTCGTACGCCGCTCAGCGTCGCCCGTAGCGTACCGGCGTTCGAACTCCGATTTTTTGAACGAAAAGCGAAGCAAGAATTTCTCAAAATTTTTGGTCGAGAACCGATTTGTTCGAACTGAGAGGCGTTCGAAAACCGCGGTTCCACTGAACAGGGGAAAATATAAAAAAAAAACAGTTTCGTCTGATAAAGCTGTTTAAGATTACACTACAAAAATAAGTCAAGTCACATTTATCTGTTTGGCGCCTAATTACAAAAAATCTCAAAGAGCTGACCACCATTACAACACCTCTTGGTCTTAAACAAAAGGCCAAGCAGAAACTCCAAAGGCATGAGGAAAACGTAGAAGAAATGAGATAATCACCCTCATAGGATGACCAGGCTGCAAGAAACCAATAGTATTAGTTCAATATCAATCATAGGCTATTGACTATAAGTATGTCTTAAATATAAATCCAAACACTTACACTGAGGTTGCAGATTTGATCTGGGAGGGCAGAGCATCCACAGCCCCAGTGTCCAAATGGAAATGCTCTCAAACTTACAGATTTCTTCTTGGCTATTGGAATGACAATTAAACGTTCATAAATACGTAAAATGTACACAAATACACACAAAAACATATGCAAACGGGTTCACTATTCGGTAGGTAAAAACACACAAAAACGTAAATAAACAGGCACAAAAACGTACGTAACTCACCGCTTTTGACTGCCAGTAATGAAAACGGCGGAAAAAGTAATTAGTTAGATCATCCAATTACTGGAAAAATAACGCTGTTATGTAACGACTCTATTTATAAAGGTGTTATTCTCAACACAGTTGATTTCCTTACATAGGCCTCCCCTCTTTTTTTTCCCTCCACACACATTGAAAACGTTAGTTACCGCAAATATTGTAAATGAAATAAATATTCGCCAAAAAGCATGGGAAACAACTCTTTGGTATATCTAGTGAGGGATCGGACTTTGAAGGATATTAAATAAATACATTGTAAATTTTATTTCGGTATTGTTTTCATCAGGTATTTCCAAAGTCCGGCCAGCCCAAGGGCCAACTTACGGCCCATGATCACACTAGCCCACGGCCTCTATCATAAAAGTAATAAAAAAATAATCACAATTTCAACGGTTGATGGCAGTAGCCCCCTGGCTCACCCCATTCCCAAAATGGTGTCTGTAAAAAAAAAGGGAAAGTTGACTGTGAGAGCCGTCACTCCCAGGACTAGTGGAATATGGAGACCTTTATCACAGAAATACGAAAATGCTGCATCTACCTAATTTGCCAAGAGAATATATTATCAAGAGGAATTTCCTGGAAACATCTCATCTCATCTCATTAGCTGCACCGCTTATCCTCAGTAGGGTCGCGGGGGGGCGGTAGCCCATCCCAAGAACATCGGGCAGTGGGCAAGGCACATCCTGAACTGGTTGCCAGCCAATCGCAGGGCACACAGGGACAGACAACTCGCTCGCTCATTCACACCTAGGGACAATTTGGACCGGCCAATCCACCTGAAATGCATGTCTTTGGAATGTGGGAGGAAACTGGAGTGCCCGGAGGAAACCCACGCAAGCACGGGGAGAACATACAAACTCCGCACAGGAAGTCCGGTAGCTGGATTTGAACCGAAACAGGAGGTTCCCAAGACCTTAGAACTGTGCCGCACACGCGCTAACCACTGCGCCGCCGTGCTGCCCTCCTGGAAACATACAGAATAAAAAAAGCTAACTGTTAATGAATGCCGTAAAAGGGTGAAGGTGTTAAAACAGCACAGCAGCACCTTTTCCACAAGACCCTGCTAGCCAAATAGAATTACTACAAAGGCAAGCCATGAAGTCGTGACCCTGACCGCCAAGCACTGCAAACCCTTTGGACAGGATGAATTTATTAAAGTCTTTTCAAAGAATGCCAGGCTGAATAGTCGGCCCCTTAAATATTTTCATCTCACCATATCTGGCCTGCTTTCTGAAAAGTTTGCACACCCCTGGTTTATGTTGTCCGTAAACGATTTTTAGCTGACAGCATGGTAATCAAATAATCACAAGAGACGTATCGTCTAAAGTTAGCCACTATCCCAATGACTTCATCCAAGCTGAAGGTTACCTTTGGCGAGACACGTTTGGACAAGGTGATGACAATCCTGAGCAGATCCCCTGAACAAGTCTTACATGAATAATTACACGGCAGGCTGACACATGGATGCACGCTTGCGTAATTATTCATCATTCGCAGCAATTTTCACGTAAATAAATGATAGGTGAGCATCCCCCTGACTCCCTGTGGCATTTGACTTTGGTCGGGCTCCTTCTCGCACGCTTCCCCTGCTCTGATGTGAACCAAGAACACTTTTGACACATCTCTTGAAACACACTTCTAATTTGTGCCTGAGGTGCCGGCGATGACGCGAGCTGACACTGAGGTCTGACAACACCACTTCCTCCTCTGGCCAAAGATGCTGTAATGCTGAAGCTGAAGAAGAGTTAACCGGGGTATCTCTGAATTAAGTTGTTCCCTTCCCCTTATGGGACATCAATTAGAATTAACAGCGCTATCGTCAGCCTCTGAAGGCCCCTGATGGCCCCTGATGGCGGGGGGCTCCCAACCTGGTGGTAGCGGCGCTCAAGCACCAGGTGCCGGTGTCTGCACCGAGGTGCTTATAACACCTACCTGCTTTCAGCCACACCCTGTCAAGGGAGCCATCTTTAATTAACGTGATGATCAAAGCAGGAAAAGCAAGTTTAGCCCCAAGGAAGCCATCCCAGTGAGCTGCGTCTTCACTCGCTAATTATTAGCATTAAGGTAGACGGCGCTTGTGCATACGTGACGACTTCAAAAGATTTGATTGGGGTGAAGTTGGTCATGAGAGCAGGGGAGCCCGCAGGATGTGGTGGTGACATCAAAACATCAGTGTGGATAAATCTGCTAAAGGAAAGCTATTAGCCACCAGGTAACCTTCCTTTATCCGCTTTGACAGCGTCTTTTCGCTGTAAACACAACATGCGGGAATTTACAGGAAGCGACACGTTGGAAACGAGACCATCATCTATGTGTTCTTATTTTTTTATCTTTAAGGGACCACAAGGCTTGTTTGTCGCTTGGTTTGGCTTTTTTTTTAACTCTGCCAAAGATGACAACGAGTACCGCAATTTCCAAGACTATACCACTACAATTTGTTCTTACATACCCCTTAAATGACTATAAATCGTATGTGGCCACGTTTCAAAAATGAGATATTTAGAAATAAAGAGAGTGTTGGACACGTTACTTTGATTTAGAAATGAGTTGTAGTTACCCACTACTTTTTCCAAAAAGTAACTGAGTTAGTCACTGTGTTACCAGGGAAAAACAAAATTTCCGTTAATTTAAAAATAAGTTGTTGTATGTCAAAGAATTTGAAATTTGCTGAGCAGTATTCAAGTCAGTTGAATAGAGAAGAACAGACATGTACTTGTGTTAAAGAAACTTATAAAATATATGTACTGTACTTAAGTATTTTCACACAACAAAAGTGAACAGTTCAACAATATAAAGTGTGTTCAACACTGCAGTGTAAAATGAATAAATCATACCCTTACAACCTAAAACACTGGTCAAGTAGAAAAAGGCAACTGCACTTCAAATATTTTCTTCACAATAAAATCAAATCCCTCCCTTTATGTGACATTTTATGCTTGAAAAACTACATTACCCGTAATGCCATACTGTTATTGAGCATGTGGTGTGTGTTCCCTAATGTTTTTTAGTTGGATCTTATGGTTAACTTGCAAGTGACACATAGGTAAACACCCGTCACGCCAACACGCCTCATCACAATTAATTGAAAGTAACTCGCTGCTTTTGACCGTCAGTAACGGTAACGGAGTTGTGATCAATGGAAAAAATAATTAGTTAGATTACCCCATTATTGAGAAAAATAACACTGTTACGATTTTTTTGCAATAATGCGATCCGTATCCAATCTGTGAAAGACCGTCCTACCAACACAACGCTCTTCTCACACCAGACCCAGGCCACTTTCATATGTGGCCCTAATCTGATACATATCCGATTTTTGGGAATGTGAGTTCTGTGTAAAAGGTCGAAACGCATTTATGTGACCTGCGCATCAACAATAGGACGTCATTATTCTGCCTTTAACCAGCGGGAGAAAGCGTAGATAGATAGATAGCTAGATAGATAGATAACTAGATAGATAGATAGATAGATAGATAGATAGATAGATAGATAGATAGATAGATAGATAGATAGATAGATAGATAGATAGATAGATAGATAGATAGATAGATAGATAGATAGATAGATAGATAGATAGATAGTTTATTCATCCCTGAAGGGAAATTCATTGATTACGCAAACAAGAGTACATTGCGTGTGACGTCACCTGTTGTCTTTTGTCTTGCGGCGTTCATACAGAGAGATCAAGTCGCATACAAGTCATATTTAGTTGGAACTGTGAACAATCTCAGAAAAACATCCGATTTCACCTAAATATCTGTATTGAACATTAAAGTCATTAAGCAGTGTGAACATAGCCTAAGACACAACAACACAGCAAAAACCAGCAGAAACACACCTAACATAGTGCAAACAAATAAAATAAAAAAATCATAAATCATCAGCATTTCTACATTAAACTGTAGGGTTGACATTTTGTGATAAAAGTTCCTGGGGTTAGTGCGTTGTGGTACATCAACAAACCAAATTCAGATGTAACGTTTGGATGCAAATTGTTATTGAGAGATCAAATTTACTAGGTGATATCTGGATATTTGATCTGGCGCAGGAAAGGTAGTGATACAACTTGTAAACTGGACTCTGGCATTTGCACGAGTCACAAAATAAGCGGAAGCATTTAAAGGAAATTGAGAGAATCCAATCTGTTAATTTGTACCAAATGGAAGGTGCTTTCCAACAGTGTTCAGTGTCATATTTCAGTCACACAACAGTAAAACCCTGGGTTACAACATCCCTGCCTTGTGAGGCATAGAACATGTATTTTGGCCCCTCTTTACAATATATTTCCCCACTATACCATATCAATAACAACCCATTATTTTGCATGCCTAAAAACACATCAGATACTAACGCATATAAAATGGAAGATTGCTATTGGTTTGTCTCACGGCATGAAGATGCTGATATGCTATTGGCTGAACTTCCTTCAACAATGTTCCATTTCCTACTCTATATTCAGCTCAGAATCTCATGTGCTTCGGAGAGGTTTTGTCCGTAGGCAATGCAATAATGTATATTTCATTATTTGCTACGGGTCCCAAAGCTTATGGCAGTGCTAAAGGAAGAAGCTAAAACATGTTAAACAGGATGATTGCAATTTTCAAGAAATATGAAGAAAGCACATGCACCGTTAACCCTTAATAAGATTGGGACAATTATTAAGAAAAAGAAGGCAATTAAAGCCTTCTAACGACAAAGCTAGCAATTGAATGTTTTAAAACACTTTTTTATTTTCATACATCTCCCTCCTCTGCATCCACCTGTTTACTCCACTGTACCAACTCAGGTCATGTAACACCAAATGTAAATGTAACGTAAATGGTTTGCATTTGTATAGCATCTTTCAAGCCAATGAAGACCTCCCAAAACACTCTACAATGTGCTTCACACTTACCCATTCACACACATTCACACCCCGACAGCAGCGTCAGCCATGTGGGGCAACTACTTTTTTATCAGGCCCATTAGGATTCAGTGTCTTGTCCAAGGACATTTCAACATGTAACACGAGCGCTTTACCCACTGAGCTACTGCCGCCCCAAAGGCCAAAGGTAAACACAATTTAATTTTTCTTCTACATGTGTATTCATTTGCTTATTTATGCATGTGCACTTATATTATTCTGACATAGGACTTACTAGACTACTTACTTTTAATTTTTTTTTTTAATGTTTTTATCAAGAGCTCGAGAGATTCTGAGGACATTTGCCTTTTAACATAGGTTTAGACTGCGATATAGACAGAGTATTTGGACGGAGAAAAAATAAGCTGAAGATAGCAGTTCAGTTGAGGACTTCTATTACAAAGTTACAAAATAATACAGTATAGCATCGAATAATCTCTCCCCTGTTTTATAGGAAAGAGCTGTGGATCTAGAAAATGGTAAGTGAATTTTCCACGCAAAAATCATGGAAGGACATGCTTATAAAAAACCTTTGCAGCACCCATGTATATACCGCGGGCAACTGCAGTAAAGCTTGCAACACAACCTCAACTTTTACCCCGGGCCAAGCTGCAAGTTCCACAATTATAACTTTTTGGTTTGAACAAATTTATTGACACTAATAGCAGAAAACAATCATGACAATTTCAACAGCAACTAAACACAATGTGAGGTTTGAACAACCCTTCTCGAAAATCTTATTAGCAATCAAGCATATTCACAATTTCATTATATAACATCTTTGTTAGTGTCAATAGATCCATCCAAGTAATTAGTACACATTTCTGGAACCACAGTTGATTTCACAAATAGAAAATTATACCGTACTTAACGTATGATGCAGACTTGTAAAGTCGGGGTCCCGTTGAAAGTACTCCAAGGAAACAAAATGTATATTTCCAAAGTTAAGGGTAGGAAAAATATATATCCACTATTGTCTGCTGCGACAACAGACAGATCTACCGGTAACTCAGCTTTACCACATTTCCCATCAGCCCGCGTTTGCTCCGCCTCTTATTTTTGATTCTTCCGTAGAACACATAACAGAATAAATCTCTAAAATAAATACATTACAAAAATATACAGCTGCAAACACATATTATACATGGTTACACATATTTACGAAGAAAGACGGTACACCGAGAGAGTTTTAAAAGCTTTAATAATAATAATATAACTTTCATCCCAAACCGTGCCTTTGAAAGGTACCAACACGCTAGTAGGATCACGCTCGCAATGTATCAAACACACCTGTGAAGAAAAAGCATCCCGTGAATGGGACATGCCCTTGCACAATAGTATTGCCTTTTACACGCTGGTTAACTACTGTTAAAAGAAAATAACTCTGAAATTGTTTAATTGATGTTGAAAATGTCAGGAAAAAATGTTAAAACGTCATATCGTCACGTCATATTGTCAGATATAAAAAAAAAATGTGAATATGCTTGATGGCTGTTGAGATTGTCGTGTTTGTTTTGCTGCTGTTGGTGTCGGTGGATTTGTTCAGACCGAGGACAATCGACTTTGGCCTGGACGGATCTATTGACACTAACAAAGATGTTATATAATGAAATTGTGAATATGCTTGATTGCTAATAAGATTTTCGAGAAGGTTTGTTCAAACCTCATTTTGTGTTTGCTGTTAAAAACGCCATATAGGAATATAATATTGTGAATGTGCTTAATTGCTGTTGAGATTGTCATGATTGTTTTCTGTTTTTAGTGTCAATAAATTTGTTCAAACCAAAAAAAATTCACAGATGGAATAAGAGCTTGCTCTGTCCACTCCACGCATCGGCCCGGTATTGCAGTACCTCCGGGAACGGTGCATTCGCAATGATCGCAGCAAGGCTTTAGGGCTAGGACCTTAGCTTTTTTGGCTGAGAGTAAGTGTCCCGGCTCCTAGGCTTTGTAGCGTATTATGAACTGACCTATAACGGATAATGGATAATGAATAACGAAGATAGAACAATAACCCTTAACCCCCCCCACACGGTGTTATATAATGAAATTGTGAATATGCTTGATTGCTAATAAGATTTTCGAGAAGGGTTGTTCAAACCTCACATTGTGTTTGCTGTTAAAAACGTCATACTGAAATATAATATTGTGAATGTGCTTAATTGCTGTTGAGATTGTCATGATTGTTTTCTGTTATTAGTGTCAATAAATTTGTTCAAACCAAAAAATTCACGGTAGATCGATTTTAACTTTCTTCTCATAACGTTCGTCATCAAAGGGCATCTTCCTCAGTATTGGAACGTACCTTAACTTTTCAGAAAATATGTGTTAAAATATAGGGATTGCAGTCTTTCTTGGCGCTCATATTCTACTGGTCTTAATCTAACTTTTTAGACTCCGGCGCCGCTGGTGGCCGTTAGAAAAATTCCATAAATTAGCCGCTTCACTGAATAAACCGCAGGGCTGAACATTTGGAAAAAAAAGTAGCGGTTTATAATCCGGAATTTACAGAAACTGGATTTTTCAGGTATTCTGATAAAGCTAGGCAAACTCAAGGACACTTTGAAAATGGCTAGGAAAGTATTGAATTGATGGAAACCTTGAAACATTGAATGAATGCAAACACTATATACTTCATTCAAATATGTAGATAAGCATAAGGTTTATCAATATCAACTAAATGAATAATGTGATTATCTAAGTAATGGTAAAAGTAATATAACTGGAAAACTCATGCAATTATGATTACATATTACGTGGTATTTTGATAAATTAACAGTTTCTATGAGCGCTCTACGACAATTTCACTTTGCGATTCCCTACCTCAGAACTGATTCACATCATATCCCCAGGACACCACTGTAATACCTCGTTCAGATTTTTTCTTAACACAACCTTAAGTTCTTCCTATAACCTCCTATAACCAGGGATCGACTCTCAAAGACCACAATGAGCAATATAAGAGTTGCCTAAAGAAATGTTCTGAAATATAGTCTCAAATAGGACTCAAAGTTGATCACCATGTCCGATTTTTAAATACCAGACCGGAGTGAATCGGTGCTTTGTCTGAGGTCACACTATGTAATGACGAGTTAAACGAATCTTTTACAGTTTGTTGTTGTGCCGGATGAGTAAAAAAACAGGCCTGCAGCCGCCAGCGTTGCTGGGTTTTCCCCCGTCGCTACCAATGAATAGAATATGAATAGAGCGAAACAGAACATCGAAGGGACTGACACACAGGCTTCATTGAATCATGTGATGGGATGGAAGGCGAGGGGGGTTTCTGATTTTTGCCATCAATTGCTGGACAAAAGGCCTCTGTGTCTTCTGCCTCTCAAAAATGGCACTTACCTCCGGGCAAAGTCAAATTTTCACAAAGAAGCAAGATCCTGGTTTCAAACACGGGCTGATAAGCATCTTCTGATGGCGTTTGACAACCTCAGTATCGGCTTAGGGACACGTGAAGAGTCGTGGTTTGATGGAAGAATTGGAATAAAAACAAAAACAGAATGGATAAACAAGGTTACTTCCTAGAATCTAAGCGCATGTTTCGTACACCTATTTCATGGCCACATTCAATCACTTTTCAAGCACTTTAATGGCCAATTATTCACTTTTTCTAATACTTTCAAAGGAAGAAATCCAGCGCCAATCAAATGAATGGTTTTTTTTGTTTTGTTTTGAAGACTAAAATAAGTTTGCACAATAAATAGCACATAATTTTTGCTATTTTGAGCTGATCTACTTCAATCTATGATCTTTTTGTGTCAATGAGCTGCTATAAACTGACATGAGTTCTGCCATTCTGCTTTAACAAGGCAAGTGCAGCCAGGCCATGTCACATTTATTCATAAACATGGAAAGGGTTCTATTGGTGTTGGGTGATAATACAGTTCAATACGAAAGATAGAAAAACAAAGTACTGTATGTATAAATAGAAATGGTTTTTTTATCCAAGTTTGAACTCATTATAATGATATTGATTACTCCGAAGCAGATTAAATTCAGTCTTTCATTCTTAAGAGACTACTGATGCTTTTTGTTTCATTTATTTTTATTTACATGTTAGTGTGATTTTCATAGGATCTGTGTTTGATTGGTTGAATACAATTGTAAATAGATTTTTTTTCCCCGTATTTTATGATTGAATTAGTATTTGCATTTTTAGGGATTTTGTTTTGTTGTTTGACTTTAAATTGGTTCTGTGTGTAAAAAGCTAATATTCCTTGGTATTTTGAACATTATTTTGCAGATCTGTGAATATTTTAATTTGTCTTTCAAATAGCAAAAAAATAAAGCATTTTCCTGAACTTGATAACAGAACAGTAAAATTCAAGCATTTTAAGGATTTTAGGCACCAGTACGAACCCTGTAAGACCTTCATCAGACTTACTTCATTAGAATAGTAGCAATAGTCGGTTTTCAAAGGGAATTTCGCCTGCATGTAAACGCACCCAATAAATCAGACTTATTTGTCATCATCAACTGACTTAAGTGAAGATATTTGAGACCCAAAATAATTGATTGAGATAAGATGCGACCTTTGTCCATTTTCCTCGAATTATCTAATTTGGCATTTATGAGCCCCCATCGCCTGAGGTCTTTGAATTCCTCTTTCCGGCAAACAAAAGATGCGCTTGTTAGCCGGAGCCACCATTCTCCACGGAGATTGAGAGCAGATATTAATCACTGTTAGGACACACCGAGAGGAGAAAATATCACTTATGTGTCGCAGTCTAATGAGTCAGTGTGACCAAAGCGTGGAACACGGTGGCTCTTTGTGTCACGTCCAATTCCCAGGAATGTTGCTGGTCTCATGACTCGAGGTGGGGTTGCAGAGGTGAACGACGTGGCCAGCCTGCCTCGTATTGGAATGCTGACACAGTGGCACCTTGTGTTTCTCTTCCGCCCCCGCCCCAAAATGAGATGGTAACCATGGCCTCAAAGAATACCTTCTTTTCTCCGTCCTCTCTGGCAGCTGCCGTGCATGGCGGAGAAAATGACAGCGTATGGTGATGAATGGCACTTGACCTCAGGAGTTTACCCGAGCAGGGCCTGCATTTACATGAAGAGATGGCACAAATGAAGATTAAATGTGTGTTATATGATAAATTGCTGAAACCGCAATTAAGAATTTGCACAAGCAGACAGTCGGTTTAGAACAGCCGACTAATTGAGCTACTGGCTGTCCATGTGTCTTCGTAGAAGGCTAAGATTGGCCATGTCCAAAGTGTAGCCCGGGGGCCAGTTAGGACCCCTGATCGTATCTTTATTGGCATGCAGCCTCTGTCATAAAATTAATATGTTGATCGCAGTATAAAATACATTTGCACAAACAAATGCACCATTACACCGGGTGATGGCGGTAGCCAAATGTCAAGTCAAGTCAAATTTTTTTGTGATATCTGACTGACAAAATTTCTCAAAGGACTGCACAGATGACAATTACATCATCCCATGATCTGAAACCAGCATATTACTTACTTACTTATTGCTCCAGCGAAGGTCGGGGGGTCCCGTCCCTGTGCGTTGAGCCGACCAGATGAACCAGGTTTTTCCAATGCTGGCGGTCTTGTGCCAGCTGTTCTGCATCCTCTACGGCAACTCCGTGTTGTTGGAGGTCGCCCGCAACGACGTCGAGCCATCGAGTGCGGGGTTTCCCTCGTGGTCGTCTCCAGCCTGCGGCCTTTGGGTCAAACTGGAGAATGGCTCGTGTCGGATGGTCTGGTGGTAGACGAAGGACATGGCCAAACCAGCGGGTGCGGCGTTGTGCGACCAAGGAAGATGCTTGGGGCTGGCACGTGCGGGCTCTGAGCTCTTTATTGGAGACTCGCTGGGGCCACCTGATGTTCTCGATGGTTCTGAGAGCCCTGCTATCAAAACCATCGATTCTTGTGGCCAGGGTGTCGTTCAGGGGCCATGTTTCTGAGCCATAAAGCAGGATAGGGAGTACGGCGAGGTTGTAAATGCGGAGCTTCGTCTTGCGTGCGATGGTCTGGTGCCGCCAGAGTGGTTTCCAGAGAGACTGCAGAGCAGATGCTGCCAGGGCTCTTCTGCGGAGAATCTCTGGTTTTAGGTCCCCATTGTCTGTCACCATGGACCCCAGATATACAAAGCTCTTGACAGGCTCTACGATGTCGCTACCAATTTGGATGGGAGGTGGATCTGGTCCATCACCGACATACATGAACTTGGTTTTCGTCCAACTCACTTGCAGGCCAAGCCGCGCTGCCTCTTCGCTGTAAATGCCCAGAGCGTCTCTCAGCTGGCTGTAGGAAGTGCTGAGAATGATGGTGTCGTCAGCATACTCCAGGTCAGTCAGGTGGTAGTTGCCGAAAGACACTCCGGGGATGCGCTCACTAACCCTGAACATCAGATGGTCGATGATGCAATTAAAAAGGTCGGGAGCAGCCACACAGCCTTGGCGAACGCCGCTGGAGATAGCAAACCAGTCGGAGTCAATGCCGTTGATACGGACACAGCTCTCTGTGTTGCTGTAGAGCAGCTTGAACAGGGCTATGATCTTGGGTGGTGCTCTGAGAGCTTGGAGGATGTTCCACAGTGAAGAGTGGCAGACGGTGTCAAAGGCGGCCTTCAGATCAATGAATCCGATATATAGATGGCGATCTTTACGGAATTCACGGGTCTTTTCTATCAGCAAACGGACGGCAGAGATGTGGTCCGTTGTGGAGCGGTTGGGCATAAAGCCAGCCTGCTGGGGACGGCGGCAGCTTCTGATTGCTGGAAGGGCACGGCTGAGCAAGATCCTGGTAAAGACCTTGCCCGGGATGGAGAGTAAGGTTATGCCTCTGTGGTTTCCACAGACAAGCCTGTCGCCCTTGCATTTCCAGAAGGGCAAGATGACTCCTCTGGTCCAGTCGGTGGGCAGCTGCTCCGATTCCCACACCTGGTTGAATAGGCGGGTTAGCCACTCCACCATGCCATCACCGCCGGCCTTGAGCATCTCGCCGGTAATGGCACAGATGCCGGGGGCTTTCTTGGTGTTCAGCTTCTTCAGAGCAGCTCTCACTTCCTCGGGTGTTACGGGGTCTGTGCAGCAGGTGTCGTTAGGAGGTGCTGTGCTCGCAGCCCGTAGGAGGGTGGGATCAGCCGGGATGGTGCTGTGCTGCAAGAGGAGGCTAAAGTGCTCCTTCCAGCGCTCGAGGCAGTTGGCTTCTGTCATGATGAGGTTGCCGTCTGAGTCCTTTACCAGGGCTGTCTTTATGTGTGGGCCGCTACGGGCTTGGCGTAGTAGACTGAATACGCGGCTCATGTTGTTGTTGTTGGCCGCGGACTCAAGCTGTTGGGCTTCTGCCTGCCAAAACCTCTCCCTATCTTCAGCAATGGCCACATTGCGCAGGCGATTCAGTCTCCGATACTCTGTGAGGTCGCCTCGGAGTCGGGCCTCACGCCGCTGGTCTATGATGTTTAGTGTCCTCTCTGATATCCAGGGCTTTCTCGGGGAGGATCGCGGGCGTCCGAGGACATTGTGAGCAGACTGGAGGACACTTTCCTTGAAGGCCGCCCAGTCTGTCAGCTTGTCAGGAGCCAGGGTATCAAGAGAGCGGCGGATGGAGCAACTGAAGTCTCTGGCGATGTTGGGGTCGCTGAGTCGGGAGGAGTCGGGGCGAGGCAGAGTCTTGTGCTGGTTGGCTCGGAGCTTTAGCTTGAGCTGGGCCACCAGCAGACGATGGTCTGTGTTGCCAAGCTGTGCTCCTCTGAACACCCGGCAGTTGGTTACAAACGACTTCCAGCGTCGTGATATCAGGATGTGGTCCAATCCCTTCCTGGTTCTGCCATCTGGGCTGTACCACGTCCAGTGATGGATGCATTTCCGGGGAAACCAGGTGTCAGCAACACAAAGGTTGTTTTGGTGGCAGAGGAGGAGGAGGCGGTTGCCATTGTCGTTTGTTGTGCTGTCAACGAAGGTGGTGCCGACAGGTGAGCCGGGGGACCGATCAATGCTGGATAGAGTGGCGTTGGCATCAGTGAGGATGATGGTGACGTCGTGTGGTGGGGCTTGGTTGACAGCCTGGTGGAGTTGGTCAAAGAACGCGTCCTTCGCATCCTCATCAGCGACATCGGTGGGGGCGTAGGCGACGATCACTGTCATCTTGCCGTGATGGTGGAGGAATCGAGCAGACAGTAGTCTGTCACTTATTGGTGTCCAGCTGATGAGGGACCTCCGGAGGGCTTTTGGAATGGCAAGAGCCACACCGTAAAGGCCGGTCCGACTCTCGGGGCCACTCCAGATGTAGCAATGGTTGCCAGCTGTTGTTTCACCATTGCCTTGCCATCGTACTTCACAGAGCCCTGCCATGGTGATGTTATAGCGACAGAGCTCTCGGGACAGCAGGGTGGCAGCTCCGGGACGAAGGAGTGTCTGAACATTCCAGGTGGCGACACGGGTCTTATGACGAAGATCGATCCGTACTCGTTGGTCGGGGGCAGGCTGGGGTCCGTTACCGTGTTGGTCAGTCCGGCTTCTGCGATTGGCTGGCAACCAGTTCAGGGTGTCCCCTGCCCACTGCCTGGAGATGGCTGGGATGGGCTCCAGCCCCCCCGCGAGCCTAATGAGGATAAGCGGTACGGCTGATGAGATGAGAACAGTTATACAGGGTGCACCGAGCGATAGGGCGCGGGTGAACTTTGCTGCAGCCATCTTACAACAACACTGACAAGCATACAAGTATGCATATTTTAGACTACAGCGTGGGCAAAACAGATTTATGTTGTACTTTTTCCATGACACCCTCCGAATCGACTGAAAATTATACAAAGGCAAGGTACGAGGTTGCGACGCTGATCGCCAAGCCCTGCAAACCTTTCAAGGATTAATTTATTAAAGACTGTTCAAAGACTGCCAGGCTGAGTAGTCGGCCCTTACACATTCTCAACTTTCCAAATCCGGCCGCTATTTGAAAAGTTTGAACACCCCTGATAGTGAAAATCTTTCAACTCCTTCTGATGTCGAGATGAGTTCGGTGCTAATTTTATATGAATATTCATGTTGGAGTCATTTTCCAAACTGTAACTTTATCGTGAGTGTTTTGAAGACCCAAAGTGATCCAAGTAGGTCATCATACTGTAAACAAGTTCAATAAACCCTTAGGATACGACATTAATCTTTTCTGAGGTGGGGATCATAAGGTGAAATTGCTACAGGGTGAGGCATAGAAACGTTTAAGATTGAGCTATAAACCCCCGGTATGCAAGATAAAAACATTAAAACTACAAAAGCATGTGGTAAGTGCTACTAGTGTGTAATTTACATGTTTATTGGCAAACATTAAGAATAAATATTAATGTAAAGGTAAATAAATGTTATATTCCTTGTGTGTGACCTGACTTGAGCTGGTACAGTGGAATCAATGGGTGAATGTAGAGGGCGAAGGAGAAGGTAAATAAAAAAAAAAAAAAACTTATTAAAAACTGACTTACTCTTAATAATTATTCTGGTCGTCGATTAACCTGTCTACGGCCCGTGTGACTGATCTTGGGACGCTAAGAAGGGTCGGGCCTGGTTAGCAGTCGGATTGGAGATTGCCTGGGAATACCAGTTACTGTACATATGTCATTTGGCACGCACTCTGCTGCGACAGCACTCACTATACCCCTCCGATACCGTCGTTGAAAATAAATTTCCAAATTTCTGCCATTATAGGATCAAATCCAGCTACCAGCCTTCCTGTGCAGAGTTTACATGTTCTCCCTGTGCATGTGTGGGTTTCTTCTGGGCACCCCAGTTTCCTCCCACATTCCAAAAAACATGCATATCAGGTTAATTGGCCGGTCCAAATTGCTCCTAGGTGTGAATGAGCAAGTGAGCTGTCTGTCTCTACGTGCTCTGCGACTGGCTGCCCACTCCCTGAAGACTGCTGGGATGGGCTCCAGCACCCCTGCGACCCTACTGAGGATAAGCGGTGCAGAAAATCAATGGATGGATGATTAGTTATGGCTGTACAACTTAACAAAGGCAATGTTTTGTGCACCTGGACCTGGAGCATCCACACCGACCTGGGGAGCTGCGTTGTCGCTGTCATGGACTTCTTGAAATTTCTTTACATAATACCTGTTTCTTTTTTTAATTGTTTATTGATGTTGACTACGTTTTGCGTATTGTTAACGAATGCACATCAATTGCAGCCTGGACATCTTGGAAGGGGTATCACCTCTTGCGTGGCCCCTTCTAAAGGGTTCTTATTTTCTGCTGAGGTTTTGAGTATTTCCTCTCCCGCATGTCAGTTTCAGATCAGGGGATGGTGTCATTGTAAGCTGTGCAGTCCTTTGAAACATTTTGTGATTAAGGGCTATACAAATAGATGTGGCTTGACTGGACTTAGTCTGTCTACAACCTCTATTCATTTATTTGTAGGCGGAACTTCTTACAAGTAACATAACAGGTGCATCGCTCTAATCGTCGGGGTACACTAACCCCTTAAACTGAGGTTCCGGGACTTAACACACGATCGCATCGGTGAACCACATTCACCCTACAATGATTATCGTGTTTTTGCTTCTTCCCTTTAGAATCACAGCAAACTTGGGACACATAGTTAATAAATAAAGTACAAAAAACAGTATTGTATGACACTAACTGTCAGTCTTTACAAACAAGCTACACAGGATTCTGAACTGAGTAAAGAAAGAGAAAGGCATTGTGTGAGATAGTTCAGCCAACATAATATCTGTATTTTTATGATGCTGTGTTCCAGACCAATAGCAGACAGGCATTCTATATGACGTTAACCAAAAGCAGAGAGGCATGGGACTTAACTCGCACAGTTATATGCAAATTTATTAAGTTTTAAATTTGGGCACACAGAATAATTTATTGTTGTTGTAAAGTGGGTAATATGCCAGGAGGGGTTTAAAAAAACACTTTATTCCACATCATAACCTGAAAACACAGTAAGGCAGGCCGTAACGCAGGGGTCTACAGTATTGACTCTGTGTTTTTGATATTACTTCTCTTTATACAACTGAGACCAGCCTCCAATCAATATATAGTAAATATTTGTCAAGTTTCTATTTTTGTCTTTATTACATGTTGAATTTTTTCATCCTGAAGTGCCATGTCAATTTGACGCTATTCTTTTCTATTTTATTCTATTCTATTCTAACATACTTTCTATTTATAAAACATTTATGGAAGATGTGGAGAAGCAACAAGTGTCAGAGACCAGAACAAGCACTCGGATCCAAAAGCGTCAGTTTTATAATTTATTTGGACAAGGGTCGGTGGAGCAGGCTTGGGACGTCGTCTCTTGGTGGCCGAAAGTCTCTTTGGACGGAATGGCAGCTCCGTGGTGAAACGCGTGACGAGTAACGTAGCAGGTAAGTCGGTGGCCGGGGCGGGAGAGTAGGTCGTAAACTTGTAACAGAAAAGGGTCAGGCAACGAGAAGCAGGCTTGGAATACACAAAGGGATCGTGGGTACCTTGAATGTTGGAGGCTCACTCATGGAAACGAGGAGTACACTCGAACGTCCATCTCTAGACTCTGACAGCTTAAGTGGAAAGCTTCCACCAATCAGGAAAGCGCGTTCCAGCACGCCAGCTGATTACCTCAGGTGGCTCCAGTTAGGTAATCACGACAACAAGTGCTGCCATGAGAAGAAACTCCTACAGCAGGGGCCAGGAAACTATGACTTGCGAGCCATATATGGTTCTTTACATAAGTACATATGACTTGGAGATCAAATTTGACCATTTTATATTTCTCTGTGGCCTCCTGATTTTGGTAGAGGCAAAGCCAAAACAACACTGAACTATTTCTAAGTTAAGTCCAGATATATAGGGCACATTCTCAACTACAATCCACAGCCAGGGTGTCAAACCAGTGTACCAGTTTTTATTTTGGCAGTACGGCGCTAAGAAACCCTTTAAATGGAAGCTCATTAAACTATGTGTGTTCACGGTTGAAATACTTTTTGAAATACTATTTGACAATATCCTTATCGTTTGCGGTATTTTGTGGCCTTTTCACAAAACAAATGTGCGTGCACCCAGTTTTGAAAGCCTTGTCTGGGAAAAAATGACAAATGCCACACTGAGCCTCAACACTTAAGTAAGTGAGGGACAGAGACAAATTTTAGTTGGTATAATTATACTCGGTTCTGCTACTACTCCAGTTCTGTCTCTCACAATTTTATTTCTCAATCCATCCAATCTTGTCACTCCTAACATACTCTTCAAACACTTCATCTCCAAAACACTCGAGGGATATGACCAGGGTAGATTAAAGAAATAAAATAAACAATAATAATGATAATTATACTGATATAGCGATATTATTATTACAAATACTTTATCAAATACTTAAATTATACAGTGAAACAGAATGGGCTGAAGAAATTATTTGTGTTAAAACATACTGCATGGTGTCTCTCTGTCTCTCACTCTCTCTCAAAAAAACAATCTAAATATTTTTCTTGTATGCCTCCTTGGGGCAAAAAGCTTCCTGACCCATATCCTACATGAGGCCGTGAGTTTAAAACTCTACTACTATCATGTTGACAATATTTAATTTTTTTCCCATGAAATAAACACAAACACTGTAAGCTATTCAAGATGAAAAGGCATATTTGTGCACATGGTCCAGTTGATGCTTATTGCCCCACCTCAGCATGACCTTCCTAATAAATCAGCAACACTACTGGAAACAAAGTTCATCCAGAGCGAGGGAGAGGAAAGAGAACATAAGAACTTGTGACACCATATAAATCTAAAGAACTTCCTCATTGACTTCTTATCCCCGGTGTCCATGGGAAGAACCCGGCCGGAACAGCTGTGACAGCATGCCATGGCTCCTAATAAAAGGTTTTGCCTGTGGGCAGGGAGTTGGCGGACGTGAAGCTCAAGTGAATTGGTCCTTTGTTGAAGGGCGAAAAGGCCCAGGAGGAACGGCGCCCGTGGGACACGTCCAAAAATTTGACAGCGTTATGAAAACCTTTCCACTGCTTTGTGTTTTACTCTGCGCAGAGCAGAGCCGTCTAAAGTAGTTCTTTGGGAGCGTCTAAGTGTGTTCTGATACTATATAATGAAATTAGCTTTTGCCGCTAAACAGGTTTCAATCAAAGAGACCTTGTGTCCAGCGTTTATAAATCACATCGTTGAGTCACTTTGTTCCCAAACCCTTTGAGCCGTCAGTCAGCCAGGTAGTCCCACCGCGAGCCAGTTGAGACCTGGTGGCTGAGGACTTTTAGAGCTGAGGCCTAGGCAAATGCCATTTAAGAGTCCTTGTCTTTCACAAAGTGTCTTGTTTTCTTTTTTTCTTTAACAATCACAATTAGTGAGTGATAAGTTTTTAGTTAAAATGACCCTTCATATTTACAATTATATCAAATGTATACTTTTACAGGGATAATCCAGGGTTAAAATAGAAGCTTTCGGCCATGGGTGGGAACACTTTTTCAGGCGCAGGCCTCATTTGGTGTAAAAATTTGACAAAGGGGCTGGTTCCAGAGGAAAAAAATGATTAACAGTAACTTAACAGTGAACAGTAACTATTTCTCGGTTTCTAAGGAAAAGCAATAATATAGAATTTAGCAGACACTTAAAATTAGGAGAGAAGATTTTGAACATGAAAGGAGAACAGAATACGAGCCAAACCGGATAAGAAGTTCCAACCTATTTCAAAAGGCCTCCCTTCATCCCTTTCTTTCATTTTAAAATCTCCTACGTTACAAAAGCAGATTTTCCCTAAAGTGTATGGGTATCAAAGAATAGCAACATGAATGGCAGATTAAGACAATGATGTTGTTGTACTTTGATTTCTATTAACTATTAGTATTATTAATATTAAAATTAACATTAATATTATTAATATTAACATTAATATCAATAGCATTAATATTAATATTAAATTATTATTATTATTTTTTAATCCAGAAATGTATTACATTTCATGCACAAAACCACACTTCTGAGCCATTGAGTTTCTTGATGCAAATAATGACCTTTTGTGCTTTAAAAAGAGACATATTTACTCTCAGTTCAACGATTCCTTTACAGCTAGGGTCATCATTTGACAAGTTCTGTTTATAAAGAAATATAAGTGTGCGAACTATTCATATAGATATCTGCATGTATATTGATTCATAAATGCACGGGACAAGAATTGATATTCCTATATTTTTCCTTTTTATCTCATGTTGAACAGATTTTTTGGCCAAATCTTTTCACACAATGTGGCGATTTGCCCACCCTTGCTATAGGTTCTTTTCCCTTGCCATATGATGAATTCACATTACAATCCCGACCTCAGAATGTATCTCAGTGTAAAGTAATCGCAAACTCAGAAGGAAAGTAACTAAAAAGTAGCAACAATCCATCCTTACATACACTCATTATCTGCACCGCTCTCTCACACTAGGGTCTTTGGGGCACTGGAGCCAATCCCAGTTGACTTTGGGCCATGGGCAGGGGACACAGCGACAGATAACCTATCACACATCCACTCATACCTACTTTTATGCATTATTTAACTTTTGATTCTGATATCTTGATGAATGACTCCAATTTACCCCGCTGTATTATCTCCTAGGTTGCAACAAAATTGTAGTTCGGAGATGCAATCCACTTCTTAAATCTTTTTTGCGCTTAACTAACAGCTCCAGAAGTGATGCAATCACATTTTATTCTTTCTTTCAACTAAATACTCTGCCGGAAATGTAGCATGCTTCCTCTGAAAAGTTCTTTTCTCATTACCCTTTTTGGTATTTGGTAGCTTCTCTTTAAAGAGCAAACATTCGGGCAATCCATCTGCATGGGAAATTAATGCAAATAATTTGGTCCAAGAAATGTTGACAGAAAATACGTGAGAAGCCCTGGTCTACGCCAACAATACCTGAAAACCTGCCTTTTGCTGGAATACAAATTTATGTTTAGTTTTCACCTCAGGGATGAAGAGCTTAGACGCACGCCGGCTTTTGAATCATCGGCGACCCACTGCTAATTTATTAGTGCCGAGCAATGTGGGGATTATGCACCTGACATTCTGTTTTCTTTGTGGCTTCTTTAACAATAATAAATACACGCGTCCAGCGCAGTACTTTAATGACGGCCCACCCAAACACTAAAAAGCACTCCCACCCACCACTGCCTCAGCCCCCGCCCAGTTGGCTCTGAAGCTCTAGGTGAACCAAGCTGTTAGCAGCGCCTGATGATAGCAGCAAACATTAACATAATAATTAGTGTCTTGTAATTGTTTCATTAAAACCGGTTGTTCCATTTCTCCTGTTGTTCTCCCCTAAGACGCAAGATGGAGTTTGGATGGCAGCCAAACTCGCTGCCTGTTTGTGCCACCACGACATCGTTAGAGGCCGGTTTGCGAGATGGGTGAACCACTGCCCGCTGGGCCGTAGCCATGGTGGGCCATTTTATTTTCTTCCTGTGCAAAATCATGGAGCTAAAACTTTAATTTCTAACCGTAAACCTACACCTAACTCTAGCTGTAACCCTAACCCTAAACCTGTTTCAAACTGTTACATATTTTGAAATATATATATATATATATATATATATATATATATATATATATATATATATATATATATATATATATATATATATATATATATATATATATATATATATATATAGAGCGTACCTGATTATAAGCCGCACCCACCACATTTTAAGACGATAACCGCTTTTGTACTTACACAAGCTGCACGTGTATATAAGCCGCATGCGCCCACACTAAAACATGTAACACAATCACCAAATTAACCCAAACCCAACTTTGAGTCCCGCGATTGTAACTAAATATAAAATACACAGTCCAAATACCACAGCCGGCAAAAGGAACGGAAAATGATACCGGTACTTAAGGTTTGATGCAGACCTGCAGAGTCCGGGTCCCGTTGAAAATAATCCAAGGGAAAAAAAATGTATATTTCCAAAGGTAAGGGTGGGAAAAATACATATCCACTGTTGTCCGCCACGACAACAAACACGTCTCACCTTTACTCTACTTCCCGTCAGCCCGCATTTGCTCCGCCCCTTCTTTCTTATTTGCCCGTACAAAACATATCAAAATAAGTGTCTCAAATAAATACAAATAAATACATTACAAAAATATACAGTTGCAAATACATATTATACATGGTTACACATATTTACAAAGAAAGACGGTACACCGAGAGAGTTTTCAAAGCTTTAATAATAATATTATAACTTTCATCCCAAACCGTGCCTGTGAAGGGTAGCAAAACGGTACTAGCAACATGCTCGCAACACAGTAAACGGATCTGTTAAAGAAAATTACCGTACATGTAGAACTATACTCTTAGGGATCATTTCTATAGTTTTTGACTTGTGAAATGTAGCCGGTGGTCTAGCACAGGAGTGTCAAACTGCTTTCATGCTGGGTCCTTAGCTTGGCCTTAGTGGCTTTAGAATTGTGTCCTATCTTGGCCTTGATGCTGGGTCCTTAGCTTGGCCTTTTGTGTACTTTCTATGAAGTCACTATCTTTGATTTTTGCATTTCGGAGATGGAATATGAGCTTGCTCTGTCCACTCCACGCATCGGCCCGGTATTGCAGTACCTCCGGGAACGGTGCATTCGCAATGATCGCAGCAAGGCTTGAGGGCTAGGACCTTAGCTTGGCCTTTTGGCTGAGAGTAAGTGTCCCGGCTCCTAGGCTTTGAAGCGTATTATGAACTGACCGATAACGGATAATGGATAATGAATAACGAAGATAGATCAATAACCCTTAAACCCCCCCCCCCTCATTTTCCTCCTTACAACTGACGTCATCAAAGTCGTATTCCTTCAGCATGGGAAAGAGACTTGGTCATATAGACCTTGTCCCACGCTCCCTTAGTCAACACGCTAGTAACACGCTCGCAAAGTAAAGTTTACGTGCTGTAGCTCTGTTTCCTTCTTTATCGGACTGCTCGATTGCGTTTAGCTTGAAAGCTGCGTCATGTGCCTTTCTTTTTGCAATTTGCATGATGAGGACATGTTTACGCTAATTTAATTTGTGCACAAGCTTAGAAGTTGCAGTCTTCCTCGGCGCATATATTCCACCGGTCTCAACCTTTTGTACTGGAGCGCCGCTGGCGGCTGTTAGAAAAATGACATAAATTGGCCGCATCACTGAATAAGCTGCAGGGTTGAACGTTTGGGAAAAAGTAGCGGCTTATAGTCCGGAATTTACGGTATATATATACATATATATATATATATATATATATATATATATATATATATATATATATATATATATATATATATATATATATACATATATACACACACACTGAATATATGTTATTCTTTCACTCTCTTATATCTATTAGAAGGTTGTTGGATCCCTTAACCACTAGGGTTGTAAGAGCACCAAATCCTTTGGTGTGTCTTATGCAATTACAGCCTGGTTCCCATCCCTCTCCTGGCCATCATATGTTTCCACCTGGACTCAAACCCGGTAACTTTCACATGACGATTTTCTTATTTTATTTACTTATTTACTCAGTTATTTCAATTTTCTGAAAGATTTGAATGTGTGGCTCCGTCTGTTGTTTAGGTGAGAAATGGCATATCGATATTGTTATTCAATGGAGACCCCGGGCAACTTATAAAGCCTGACAGGCCACACTTGGCCCGTAGGCCACATGCGGCCCACTGGTTGTAGTCGGCCCAAGCATGGTTCATAGGAACTTATTGGGTCGTACGTGTAAAATCTGAAAATCGAAATAAATCTTGAAATCATTCTGGCAGCCTCATTACCATTGCAATAAAGAAAAACCTGTCACAGAGTCACGATTAGAACAGAACAGATGCATTTTACAATACTTCTTAATTACAATAATTAAGAAACCAAATAAGTGAGAAAGTAAAGATGGTAAAATCTCGCAGGGCGAGCGTCTGTTTGGTTGCAAAGTCGTAAGTCTTTTGACAGCAGGGCAGGTTGAGGTCATAATTTGTTTTTGAAATTTCTAGAACATCAGACTGTCTCTGGAAATATGTCCCATTTACATTAAAATTCGATGACTTTGTGCTAGGTCGGACATAAGGGAAACGTAACCCTTTCCAATCCACCGGTCGTATCTTTTAAACGAATATGACAAACTTGTTTAGAGTCTTGTTCAGACATCCATCCATCCATACATTATCTGCACCGCTTATCCTCAGTAGGGTCGCGGGGGTGCTGGAGCCCATCCCAGCCATCTTCGGGGAGTGGGCAGGGGACACCCTGAACTGGTTGCCAGCCAGTCGCAGGGCACACAGGGACAGACAAGTCGCTTGCTCATTCACACCTAGGGACAATTTTGACTGGCCAATTAACCTGACATGCATGTTTTTTGGGAGGAAACCGGAGGGCAAGCACGGGGACAACATGCAAACTTCGCACAGGAAGGTTGGTAGCTGGATTTGAACTCAGAACTGTGCCGCACACGCACTAACCACTGCGCCTCCGTGCTCTTGAGCAGACAATCATTAAAAAAGCATTTCTGTCCAAATAATCAAGACGAATGAGCGCAGGCCAGACAAGGGCCTTCATTCTGTGGAATGTGTGAAGAGAACAGGCGCCATACTGGGGGCCTCATAGCATATATACATTTTCATTTCACTGGAATAAAGTGACTTAGTATTTTAATGGATTCAGGATGCAGAGTGCAATCTAAAACATTGATACACAAATATAGGAAGTATGAATATTTGTGTTTGTTTGTTGTGGATTGGGCATCCCCCCTATCAAACTCCCCTTCACTGACTGAGCCGTGCGCCGCAATTAACTCTGAGAGCCATGTCTATAAGTCAACTTCCTCAACTGTATGTGAAGGAGAGGAGCTTTTGGAAATTAGCACCGTATTGCGAGGGGGCGCAGAGAGCTGGCATTTTGAAAATGATATTGGATATTCAGTGAAACATGTTTCAGAAAATCACGGTCATTCTTCAGAGGACCACAGGAGGAAGGACTTGCTTTTTTCTGGCTTGCTGGGAGCAGGAGGTAAATGTTGGAACCTTAAAGTGCATAAAGTGCATCGCTCATCCCCACCTACACACTACTCACTATGCTTCGGTTATCACTGGCTTACTCCTTCGTGGATTTTGAATTGATTGTCTTTATATTCATGGAAATCATTGTGCATTGTGTTTAGTGGGAACAGATCAGGGAGGGTGCTCTGTGTTAGGTGGGTGTGACTGTCTTGATTTGCTGGTGTATACTGTCAGTCAAACAGCAGGCGGGCACTGCCTCTGTAAACAAACAAGTATAGCGACCGCTAGCTTTTAGTGTCTTGTTACATTGAAAATAAATTCATCAATTTAAACGGATTCTGAGGAAGAGCCCAACGAAATGGTGATAACCAATATTATCATGTTCCAGAAGCTTCATTGCACCATTATCATCATCATACACTCCATAACCTAGCCCAGTTTTCTAAGCTCTACATTGTAATTATTTCTTTATTTTGCCGAATTATCCTCATAGTTTTTCTCTTTTTTCCCTTCAAAGCCTTTCACCATGAAGAGCCATGCCTAAGCCCACAATCCAACGTTTCACCATGTTGAAATTTCTGACAAAAAAAACAGTTCTATTCTATTCTATTCTATTAAATTATATTAATTTATATTATATTTATGTCAAATTATCTTGTTCATCACCATTTTTTTCTGAATGTATGGTTCCACTGTATTCAGATCAGAAGTGCATAGAGTAGCCAAAGATTTTTCTCAATCAAAAGTATTGGTACTTGAGAATATTATTCAAGTAGAAGGAAAAAGTAGTCATCCAAATAATTATTGCACTGTGTAACTGTAACCATGTCTTATTTAATTTTTACATTTCACATTGATTTTTAAAACAACCATTCTTTTAGACCATCAAATCATCAAAGTCAATCTAATCAACAATAAATTCAGTTCATTTTAAACATAAATTAAGACAATCAAGTTAAATTCAATTACTTAAATGCACGACAAAATAATAATTGTATTAATGAAGAAGTAACTTAGCCACAAATAGTACATTTATAGCCCCAAATTTCTTTTTTTACGGGTTCTAAGGCCGAACAACAAGCAAACCCGGGTTCGGCAACTCAAAATGTGTAAAGAGCCGTTAAAAGCGTCATAACGAACGCATCACATGCTATATGTATCTATAATAGCCTATTATCAAAATGACTAAGTTGGATAAAGCACATCTTGTGGAGAATTGATTACACTCTTGTTTGATACAGCCTTAAGTTTAACTACTGTGAATTCCGGACTATAGAGCGCACCTGATTATAAGCCGGACCCACCACATTTTAAGAGGTAAACCGATTTTGTACTTACACAAACCGCACCTGTATATAAGCCGCATGCTCCCACATTTAAACATGTAACAAACACAAAATTAACCCAAACCCGACTTCAAGTCCCGCGATTGAAACTAAATGTCCTTCATTAAAGTCCACAGTCCAAAAATTTCAGCCGGCAAAATGAATGGAAAATGATACCGGTGCTTAAGGTTTGATGCAGACCTGCAGAGTCCGGGTCCCGTTGAAAGTAATCCAAGGAAAAAAGTGTATATTTCCAAAGGTAAGGGTGGGAAAAATATATCAGATGAACACATTTACTGACTCAACTCCTTTTTCTTTCTAGTAACCACCTTTTTAACCCCGCTTCTTTCCTTGTCCCTCTCCTTTAGCGGTCCCCACTTAAACTCGGCACCTGTGTTTGTTCCGCCCCTCATTTCTCGTTCACACGTGCAAAACATATCAGAATAAGTGTCTAAAATAAATACAAATAAATACATTACAAAAATATACAGTTGCAAATACGTATTATACATGGGTTACACATATTTACAAAGAAAGATGGTACACAGAGAGAGTTTTCAAAGCTTTAATAATAATAATATAGCTCTGACAGGGCAGTAAATGGTAGCAACACTCGAGTGCCACTGGCGGCCGTTAGAAAAATTACATAAATTGTCCGCATCACTGAATAAGCCGCAGGGTTGAAAGTTAGATTACAATATTAATGAATCACAGAATATTTCATTTCTTGATATACCGTAAATTCCGGACTATAAGCCGCTACTTTTTTCCCAAACGTTTAACCCTGCGGCTTATTCAGTGATGCGGCCAATTTGTGTAATTTTTCTAACGGCCGCCAGGGGTGCTCGAGTACAAAAGGTAAGATTTAGACCGGTGGAATATATGCGCAGAGGAAGACTGCAACTTCTTGGCTTGTGCAAACAGTAAATTAAATTAGCGTAAACATACCCTCATCATGCAAAATGCAAAAAGAAAGGCATATGACGCAGCTTTCAAGCTAAAAGCAATCGAGCAGTCCGATAAAGAAGGAGCGAACGTGTTGCCAGCGTGTTTTGGAATAAGGGAGCGTGGGACGACGTCTATATGACGAAGTTTCTTTCCGACACTAAGGAAGACGACTTTGACTGCTTCAGTTCTAAGGAGGAAGATGTGGACGGTTTACCGTGATTTTTACAAGTACGGTATGTTTTTTTACCAGACCCGTTTACTGTGTTGCGAGCGTGTTGCTAGCGTGTTTTGGAATAAGGGAGCGTGGGACAACGTCTATATGACAAAGTTGCTTTTCGATGGCTTCAGTTCTAAGGAGGAAGATGAGGACAGTTTACCGTGATTTTTACAAGTACGGTATGTTTTTTTAACAGACTTGTTTACTGTGTTGCTCGCGTGTTGTTCGCGTATTGCTACCTGTCACAGGCACCGTTTGGGAAGAAAGTTATTATTATTATTAAAGCTTTAAAAACTCTCTCGGTGTACTGTCTTTCTTTGTAAATATGTGTAACCATGTATAATATGTATTTGCAACTGTATATTTTTGTAATGTCTTTATTTCAGACACTTATTCTGATATGTTTCCCACGGGCGAATAAAAAAGAAGGGGCGAAAAAAAACGCGGGCTGACGGGAAGTGGGGACCGGTAAAGGTGAGTATTTGTGGACGCGACAGACAACATTGGATATATATTCCTCCCACCCTTACCTTTGGAAATATACACTTTTTTCCTTGGATTACTTTCAACGGGACTCGGACTCTGCAGGTCTGCATCAAACCTTAAGTACCGGTATTATTTTCCGTTAATTTTGCCGGCTGTGATATTTGGACTGTGTACTTTTATGAAGGACATTCAGTTTCAATCGCGGGACTTAGTCGGGTTTGGGTTAATTTTGTGTTTGTGTTACATTTTCTTAATGTGGGTGCATGCGGCTTATATACAGGTGCGGCTTGTGTAAGTACAAAATCGGTTTTCCTCTTAAAATGTGGTGGGTGTGGCTTATAATCAGGTGCGCTCTATAGTCCGGAATTTACGGTAATTGAAGAAATTTAATGCATGATTGGAAAAAACAGCCACAAAAGTGCCTAACATACCCCTTATCTGTGCATCAGCAATAAAATGCAACATGCATTTATAAAAATAAAAATGCAACCTTTTGAAAAGGTAAATTGAATCACATTAAAAAAGTTTGAGTTTGTTTTCTTTGCAGTTATTTTTTTCTCTTTTTACCCTTGATCTCTATGGTGGACATATACACACCTGATTGCGACCTGCTTAGGCTGCAAAGCTTGCTCGTGAGACACGGCAGAAAAAAAACGAAGAAGGAATGTGCATCCTTTTTTTCCTTGGGGCTCTTTTGCCAATCACACACCCGCCGGTTTGCTTTAAAACAGCCACCAGCTTGGTATGTGATGCTGCCCATTTAAAAAAGGGGCTTGGGCTGCCGAGTGGCTCTCACTCAGGAAGAGACAAATAATCTTGTGAAAGACTCGGAGAATTGCGCCTACTTACGTGGAGGGGATTTAAGATACTTTATAACGTGTTCAATGAGGCATAATGTAGCGAAGTAAGAGTACTGTTTCTTCTTCTTCACATACAGGTATGTCCTAGGAGTACAAAATGTCCCAAAATTTACTCAAGTAGATATAGGAGTAGTAGATACCGGAGTAAATTAAACTCATTACAAAACCAGAATTCTAAACTTAATCTGATGTAAACATCCCCTTTGATAAACACACCGTCCAAGTGCAGCAACACAGCAGCTGTTTTATTCGTTGAATTATATTCACGTTCTATTGGTGATTCCTTTGGCACATTTAAAGTGTACACGACTATGTTTGAGGGCGCACTCCCTCTCAAGTGCGCTCGATAACACTAATCCTCTTTACTCAGCGTTTCAAATATACCTAACGCCTCGCTCCACTTCAAGGCACATCTCCTTAGGAGAACCTTTGGCCTGGTGAACCGGCAACACAAGAACAAAGAAAGCCTCTCCCGCCCCCTGCCTATATTCTACTCTACTGCTGAATATGGAAAAGCAGAGTCAAGGCCAAGAAATGAGCAGAACTATCTAGGCCATTGACAGGCCTCCCCTGTGGTCAAATGGAGCCCCCCTTCCTAGTTTCTGTGGCCCAATGTAGATAACCAGCTGGGAGGAGGCTGTGCTCTGGGATTGAGATGAGTGTGACCGTGGTGTCGCACTCGTCCCTTAAATGGATTTTCTGTCTACTGGCTTCAAGGAGGTTTTATTGCCGAAATTTGACCACAACTTTGTGACGAGGTCAACCCAGGAAACTTTGGTTTGTTCTGTGTTCACAAGAAGAGTTGAGACAATGCTGCATAACTCATTCGAATTTTACTAAAACACCCAAAACTGGGCTGTGTACATGATTTCCACTAATTTATTATATTAAAAACTCTATATACCGTATTTTCCGCACTATAAGGCGCACCTAAAAGCTTTTATTTTTTTCAAAAGCTGACCATGCGCCTTATAATACAATGCGCCTTATTTATGGATCAACATTAAGTTTTCCAACTAACTTGCAGCCGCCGACTCGATTTTCCCCCGAACGCCAAGTAGTACGCGGTGGATGGTGGGATTTATTTACCGGCGTTTCATTGGCTAACCAATGTGTCAATCATCAGTTGAATCGATCACTATTGGCTAAAGTTATTCGGAGGTCAAGAGGCGGATCCTTCTTATCATTTACAGACTGCCATTGGCTCAAACGGCAAACAAAGCCTGCAATTGGCCGAAAAAGATGTGTCAATCATCAGTTGAATCGATCACTATTGGCTAAAGTTACTCGGAGGTCAAGAGGCGGATCCTTTTTATCATTTACAGACTGCCATTGGCTCAAACGGCAAACAAAGCCTGCAATTGGCCGAAAAAGATGTGTCAATCATCAGTTGAATCGATCACTATTGGCTAAAGTTATTCGGAGGTCAAGAGACGGATCCTTTTTATCATTTACAGACTGCCATTGGCTCAAACGGCAAACAAAGCCTGCAATTGGCCGAAAAAGATGTGTCAATCATCAGTTGAATCGATTACTATTGGCTAAAGTTATTCGGAGGTCAAGAGGCGGATCCTTTTTATAATGTACAGGCTGCCATTGGCTTAAACAGCGAAACAAAGCCTGCAATTGGCCGAAAAAGATGAATACGTATAGCATGTGGCCGATGGCATAGAGAAAGCATTTTTTTCTATTCTGTATTTGTAAATATTGTATTCTCCTGGATTTACTACCCTCACGGATATAAGAGGACATTGCCTGCACATTATTATGAACACAATGACTTCGGTGAGCTATTCCCGGTTTTATATTGTCTTGTTTCAGACTGAACTCGATGTTTCTGTGATAAGCGGTGCAGATAATGGATGGAATGGAGTGTCTATTTTTAAATTAAACTCAATTCCAAGTGTTTATTGTCATATGCACAGTAAAGTTGCGAGCGAAAAAGAAAATATATACGAAGGAATGGTTATCATTTCTTGAATCCCAAGACTTTAACCTTCCGAATGATGGAACGATGCATTTGAGTGACATCTTACGGACACCGCATTCGCACGTGTTCTCGACACGTATTTGCGTCTTTGCAAGCTTTCGGAATGTTAAGGGGGTAATAAGTTGGACTGAACTATCTGACTGTTTTGTCCACGTTCCCATTGTAGCGCCTTATAATCCGGTGCGTCTTATATATGTCAAAAATAGGACCAAAAACTATTTTTTCGGGGTGCGCCCTATAACCCGGTGCGCCTTATAGTGCGGAAAATATGGTACTCTATACATTTTCCATAGCATAATCCATACCGAATAAAAAGGCGTACCTCCCAAGAAATTGTTTTTTGTTAAATAGTTTTCATACATAAAGTGGACTGGACGATAAAACGCATGAGATAGAGACTATCGTAAGAGCAATACAGACGCTTCCCTACTTACGACCATTTCGACTTACGAAAAATGGTAGATACGAACATTTTTTTCAGGATGTCGAAAAATATCTGCACATTGCTCTAAGTTAGATTTTGTATTGTGTGCACCTTTTTCCAAGGACAGGACATTACTGCGGTGCTTCTTTCTGCCGCTGCCAGCGTGTGGCGTTGTGAAAGGTCAATTGGCATCCACCCGGAAGAAAAAATATCCGCTGCCTCTTCCTAGTACGTGTGTAAACATTCTATACTGTATCTCCAGCGCGTTAAGAACTGAAAGTGGAATAAGAAAGCTTGATGCGATTGAGAAAATGGTTGGATAGTTTTTTTCGGCCACAGGAGGAAGATGCCTAACTGTTGGAGCTCATCTTCCAAAAGTAAGTTAAACTTAACTTTATTAATCTTTATAGTGCATATTATTTTATGAAATGTTTATTTTTTAGTACAAAACAATACAGGTTACTTACACAAGCCTTAAACATACTTATATAAAGCACTGAAGCAACTCACAGACCAATTCAACAAACGATTGTCCGGAACGTTCTCGTTCGTAAGTAGGGCAGCATCTGTACTGTAAAAATGGGCTGAATACAAAACATATATTAACTACAGTACTTCGCCACATTTCTCCTCTGCTTAGGTTTCCTGTGTTGGAGCTTACTGCAAGCTCTGCCCCTTTTAAAAAGGCAGCATCACAATATAACAACCTCTTTGCTGCAGCCCCAATTTAAACTCAGAAGTAACATTGAACACGTACAAATACAATCCTGACATAGGCCCATTTTACCAACAGAGTAGCTGTTCTTATTAAGTAAGTTTTGATTTTTGTCGGTAAAAATGTTGAATGACAAGTGGGGATAGTATTTGTGTTTAGTTGCTCACGCCCAAGGATGGCTGGGTTGATTTAATATCAAAAGACAGAGAGCATTGTATATGTGTACCTACTGAACCCTGTGGAACACCACAGGTATCACTAAAGGGCTCAGATGTCATTTCACCATATTTAACACAGTGCGTCCTATCTGAGAGACCAATCCATTTTTCCAACTGTTTTAGTAAGATATTACGGTCCACCGTGTCAAAGGCAGCACTAAGGTCCAACAGCAACAAGAGTGATGAAGTGATGAGTCCATTGCCAGTGGAAGATTTTATATATATATATATATATATATATATATATATATATATTTATATATATACTGCTGTTCTAAACCTAGCTCGACTTGAACTCATACCGCCACTTTTTCGATGTCCTCTTATCAGGCCGTTTGTATGGCGCCGACCTGTTTAGCCAATAATGTTGTAAGTCCCAGTGACCCGCTGGCGCTGAAACCAAGGTTTTTTGGCACGGCGGCAGTGCCGCGGGAGCTTCTGATTTGCCCCAAAACCTGTGGGCAGATGCTCCCTCTGCAGTACGTGGCCGGCGGCGAGCCTCCTCCGACGTGTCATTGCCATCATGTCGTTCGACCTGCAGCTGAGCATGGCAACCACAAAAAAAGGAAGGGACAGGAAAAAAAAAAAAATCATCTCTGAAATTAGGTTAAAAAAGGTTCATGGAAGGCAATATGTTCCGGTAAATCATTTATCTGCGTTTTATCACCCACATTGGCTGATGAATGATTGATGGCGACATGTTGCGGCACAAAGCTTGCTTTTTATTTCAAATATTACACGACAGGCTTCTCCTGTTTTCATTGCACATTTTGGAGATGTTGACATGACTTTCATATGGTCAGGAATATAACGGATATATTATGCCTGCCAATTGTGGGTGGGTACTTTTAAACCTTACATCAAATTTGACTTGTTCAAATAACAATGACTGGAATTTGGTAATCAAGGAAAATTGTCTTGTGAATGTGATTCTTGAATATCTGTGAATACAAACATAGGCTTGTGTTTTTTTATTCTAAACTGTAATGCATTGTATTTCCTGTCTTGCAGAGGTATGGAGCAATAATTAGAAAAGTTCACTCCATCCCCTTTTTATACTCCGAAAACGTACAATAAGAATTATACACAAAGCAAGATACTGGGATCACACCAATGTTTTATTTCTGCAGTCCAAATTACTAAAACTGTTTGATATAGTGGAGTTTTCCACTTCCAAAACTACTATTACATAAAGTGAACAAAAATGTACAGACGCTCCCCTACTTACGACCATTCGACTTACGAAAAAGGGTAGGTACAAACAGTTTTTTTCGGGATGTCGAAAAATATCCGGACATTGCTGTAAGTTAGATTTTGTAGTGTGTGCACCTTTTCTCGAGTACAGGACAGTACTGTCGTGATTCTTTCCGCCGCTACAGGCTGGTGGCGCTGTGAGAGGTCACCCAGCATACTCTTCCCGATTTGTGTGTAAACATTTTATTCTGTATCTCCAGAAGAATTTAGACATTTTTATTGTTTAATATCTCATTCATCCATTCAATATGGTTTGTGTAAAGCAAGGGTGTCAAACAGGCGGCCCGTGGGCCGGATCAGGCCCGCTAAGGGATTGAATCCGGCCCGCGAGACAATGCCGAGGGAAGCACAAGAGAAAAACGAGCTGCATGTTGAAATATGTCCACTTGATGTTGACAAAGCCAGCTGCCTATCACAAACACTGTACTTGTATTTACCGCTCTCTCTCTCTCTCTCTCTCTCTCTCTCTCTCTCTCTTTCTCTCTCTCTCCCCGTTTTCTCTCACTTTCCATCGCTCTCTTTCACTCTCTCTGTCTCTCTTTTTCTCTTTCTTTGTTCCTTTTTGTCTTTCTCTGAGTATTTTCACCTTATTTTGCTCTCTCTTCCTTTTTCCTTTTCTCTCCCTCTTCTCTCTCTCCCTCTCTTGCTTTCCCCTTCTCTCTTTCTCTCCTCTTTTCTCTCCTTCTCGGTTTCTCTTTCTCTGTGGATTTCTTTCTTTCTCTTTACCTCCGCCTCTCTCACTAGTTCTATTTTTATCTCTTTTGTTTGTCACATTCTCTCTTTCTTTCTCACTCTCTTTCTCCCTTTCTCTCTTTGTTTGTCCCACCCTCTCTCTTTTTCATTCCCTCAAATCTACTAGTCCGGCCCCCGAGAGAATGTTTGCTCTTTCGTGTGGCCCCCGGGTTAAAATGAGTTTGACACCCCTGGTGTAAAGTGTGAAGAAGGGGCGAGCCGTTTCTTTGAAACAAAAGTGGAATATGGAAGCGTGATCCTGTTGAGCAAATGGTTGGATCACATTTTTTCGGCCACTTTTTACCACAGAGGAGGAACTCGCCTAACTGTTGAAGCTCATATTCTAAAAATGAGTTAAACTTGTAGTGAATTTATTGGCTATGGGGCCCAAGATTTGCATTGATTTGTAGCAATTACACAACAATCGTAGAAACAAAACTTGCAGTTATCAAGAAATACAAAGAAGGTACACACATTGTTACCCTCATTAAGTTGCCTGGCTGTAATCAATTGACGATTGGGACTATCAATAATAAGGAGGTGATTAAAGCAATCAAGTCCTCTAAGGGCATTACAATCCTCGCAAGTGGAAGTTCTAAAATCAGTTTTAATTTGAATCAGTCTCCTCTGTATGCACTCACTACCTCCCCTGTACCAGCTCAAGTAATGTCACAAAACGGGTAATATCCAATAGAATAGAATAGAATAGAATATACCTTTATTGTCATTGTTACAAAATGGGTTAACATATTGTGACAACGAAATTGGGCATGACACTCCAGTTTTACACATTCACAGTGAGGTATGAGCCAAGAAGATAAAGCAACAGAGAAGATAAAGTTATAAAACAAGGGGGATAAGGCTATAAGTATAATTTACATGGTATTTACACAAGAAATGTCAGCATGTGGGATGTTACATACAGTGTTGTCGTGATACCGTTGGTATCGTAAGGGTTGTGCAATATTGCATTTGGTGCAAAGTCATCATAGTGCAAAAAAAAATAGTCAGCATATGCATTGGTGCAAAAATAGAATGCTTCCTTTATATTTATATATATTGTTATTTCATCATATAAATATATTACACATGATCAGTCCTTACTCTTTTCTATTTTGTTAATAATGTTTAATACGTACAGTGTATACAATTTTAATGTTTTGACCTCGCGTAGGCGTGTACTGTATGTCCAGAGGCTTCCCTACTAACGACGGAAAACAATCTGTGTAACCAAACTATGTCATTCAACATTGTGTATATGCAATCGCAAAGAGGCCTGGAAAATATTGAGCGATTGGAAAAATGTATTTCCAATCAAAATGAATTCTATTGGTTTTTATTATTTTATTGCTTCCGGAACTCTGGAAAGGGCGCCAGCCATCTGCGCCATTGGTCCATTGGGGCAGCTCGGCTGCTGCCCCACTTTTCGCTCTAATGTCGGATTGGGACCATCTGACGAAGCTAACCACTAGCCTATCATGTCTATATTTGGCTGCTGGCAGCCCCAAGCCCTGCACTTGTTTTGTAAGGTACGTGGGGCTAGCGCTGATAACGTGAAAAGTAATTTAATTAGGCCCATTGCAGCCTAAGAACCACATGTCAGTCCACTTGGTGGCTGACAATTTGATTCTTTAGAATTAGAATAGTCTTTGTCATACATTAAGGCCCGGTCACACAGCCTTTCACGGGCGTATCAAGGCTGAATCACGGCCAGAAATTTCTGCCCGTGAAGCAGACGCTGTGGAAAATGTGCAAAATTGGCTGAACCCGCTGTTTACCCGTGGTATGCCCGCGAAACAGACGCCGGCGACTGTTCCGCGTCCTTATCGCGGGTAACTGCGGCTGCATCGCGTTTGACCGTGCTTACACATGGTACACACGCTAATGCACGTGATAACACCGCTATACAGGCGCAGAACAAACGTGCTATGACCGTGCTCCACCCGCGATTACCCGCTAAAATTTCGCGTCCTACCCGCGTGTAACCACGTCTTGGCCGCGGCCGTAGCACGTCCTAGCACGTTCGTACCGCGTCTTTACCTCGTGTGTACCACATGTGCCGCCCGTGGTCTAAAGTTTTGAGCAGTGCAAAACTTTTTCGCGCGGCCAACTGCGTGCGAATTTCTTACCGCGTGTAAAGCACGGCTGTATCTCGTCTGTATCGCGATCTCAAAGCGTCCAACAGCCTCTGCCTCACGGGCAGAAATTTCTGGCTGTGATTCAGCCTCGATACGCCCATGAAAGGCTGTGTGACCGGGCCTTTACAACATAATGAATATTTTGTATGACAATAACAGTGACATAAAGAACATGATGCTAACATTAAAACATGGTGGTGGCAGTGTGAGGGTCGAAGGCTTCTTTGCTCCCTCAAGACCAGGGCAACTTGCTGTGGTGGACGGAATAATGAATTCTGTTTTTTACCAGAAGAACCAGAAAGAGAATGTCCAGCTATTCGTTTGTGCCCTCAAACTCTAGCACTTTTGTATCATGCCGCTGGACAATGACCCGAAACACACGGCCAAGTCTACCTCTGAATAGAAAAAACAAAACAACACGAAGGTTCAAGAGTTGCCAAGTCAAAGTCTGAATTTAAATCTAGTTGAGCTGCTGTGGTGTGACTATAAAATGGCAATTACTGCTAGAGAACCCTACAATATATCGGATTTGAAACTAAACAAACAAAGAAGAGTGGCCTAGAATTCCTCCACATCATTGAGAAAAACTCAATACCAATTATTGTGAACATTCAGCATAGATTTCTATGCTCCGCCATACAACCATTTTACTGTGCTATTCCCACCTCAAAGGGATTCATGTAAATTCCTGGGAGTCTACTGTGTCCAAGAAGATTGAAACACTGACTGCAATTATCAATAGAAACTGTGGCCCCTATAATGACCGTTTGAGGCCCCTGCCTTAATATGAAAGTCAAAGGAACAGTGTGTATTATTTTCCCACTAGATGTTGCTATGTTCTGTCGTGCCACAGAAAATAAGTGCTAAAAGCACAACGGAAGGGGACAAAATTCTGAGACTCAAAGTGACCAAAATGCACCGTATTACTTTTGAATAGAAGAGAAAAGACAAAAAGAAAAGAAACAATACATAAAAAAGAAAAGGAAACAAAGAGAGAAAAAGATAAAAAAAAGAAATAACGCCATAATTAAAATTCAAGAAAAATAAAAAAAGGAAAAATAAAAATGAATTAAAAAAATAAAAAAAGAAACCGATAAAGAAACAAAGAGAAAAAAAGAAAAAGAATAGAAAAATGAAAAAAGGAAAAAAGGAACAAAAAGTAAAAAAGGAAAATAATATTGAAAACATAAATTATTCCTCTATTGCTTTATATCTACCTGCTCTTTTTTATTCATATATGCCTCTTTTTCCCATTTCCTCTTCCCTTTCTTATCCATTTTTCCTATTCCTTTTTTTGTCTTTCTTTGAGAAAGGCTGGGTAAAAATGTAAAGAAATTGGGTGCTTTTTGTTCACTTTCAGTCTACCGTTGTTTGTCATCCTCTTTAAACTCATTTTAGTTGCAAGACACATTACAGCAATATCTAGTGGACAAATAATAAAAATCGCTGTCCCTTTAAGAAAAGCTGGATGTTCTTCTCTGCACTGTTTTTGTGATAAAACCACATTTGGCCCAACCTTACCCAGAGCCTAGCTTCAGCGGCACCCAACTCAATTGTGTTAGAGACCTTTGGTCTATATTGTCATTAATTTCAATTTATATAATATTTAATAAAATGCCTACATTTTTGTGCTTGTTCTGACGAGTACCACAGAATTATGTTTTCTCACTAGTTTGTGAGCGACACGCAAGAAAAAAAAAATCAATATTTAATGAAGGTGAGAGTATGTACATTTCTGGTGCGTGTTTGCATGTGCGCAATGCTGAATATTCATGTTTTCACAAGGAAGGTGAGATGGGAACGCATGAACAAACAAACGCCACTGTTTGCGCTCAAAGTGAGCCAATGGCTGGGAGAGTATCGTAGAGCGGCAACGCGGCTCGCTAATCAAGTAACTCCACATCAGAAAGAATAGGTAATTTCAGACACAAAAAGAATAAGTAATTTGGGAGGCACGCACCCAAGTGGCCAAATTATTTATGCCTAATGGAAATGGGCTGCGCACATTCATTTGCAATTAAGCCGCCTGCATTATTACCTGCGACTGCAAGAGGCCGCTAATGATTCATGCTGCAGCTAATTTCAATACAGTGGAACCTCGGTTTTCGAACGCCTCTCTGTTCGAACAAATCGGTTCTTGACCAAAAATTTCGAGAAATTCTTGCTTCGCTTTTTGTTCAAAAAATCGGAGTTCGAACGCCGGTACGCTAGGGGTGATGCTGAGCGGCGTACGAGTGTAGATTGTCCCCACCCCTCGTGAAGAACTGTTGTCACGGCAACGCGCACTTCTTCTCTGCTTTCGTTTTTCAAAAGCGGTGAAGGGAGTGTTTTAACTCCTAATTATGCCTCGGAAGAAGGTTGGTGCAAGCAGCAAAGTTGCTACAGGTGAAAAAATAGGAGTAGTGCGTACAACTATTGCATTTAAGAAAGAAATAATAGCAAAATATGAAGAAGGTGTGCGAGTTTCCCTTCTTTCAGGAATACAGCATGGCTTCTGCAGACAACCGCCAATGTAAGAAATCCTACTCATAATTCTTTTCTTTATCCTTTAGCCGCTCACCACTTGTTGTGGAGACCCAGGTGCTAAATGACGTGTAAACGACCTGATTTTTTTATTTTTATACGTTCATGTTAGCGTAATCTTTCGTATGGAAGATTACGCTAACGCGAACGTACGATTAGCCTGGGTTAGCTTCATGTTTACTTTCGTGGTAAACATTTAGGGTGTTGGAACGGATTAAAACAATTTTACATTACTTTTGATGGGAAAAAACGACTTTGGTGATCGTACAAATCGGTTTTCGTACGAAGAAATGGAACCGATTATGGTCGAGAACCGAGGTTCCACTGTATATATATATATATATATATATATATATATATATATATATATATCTCATCTCATCTCATTAGCTACACCGCTTATCTTCAGTAGGGTCGCGGGGGTGCTGGAGTCCATCCCAGCGATCATCGGGCAGGGGACACCCTGAACTGGTTGCCAGACAATCGCAGGGCACTATATATATATATATATATATATATATATATATATATATATATATATATATATATATATATATATATATATATATATATATATATATATATATATATTACATATGGCTTGTACAGTAAGTGAGGACACTGCTAAGTCCCTGCTGCAGCAATTCCCTGATATGATGAGTTACACGGCCGATAATTATGTCATTGTAGGCTGCGGTGGACACAAAGTTTCTCCCAGAGACACGTACGACATTCACGTCACAGTTTACGGATGCCAAATGATAATGCCAGTAATGGTTGTGCCAGGCCAGACAGAACAGATGATCCTTGGCAGTAATGCCATCAAATATATTTTGACTCACTTGAAAAGTACTGACGGCTATTGGAGATTAGTTTCCACTCCTGACAATGATCTGTCCGATAACCACAGTCAATTCCTGTCAATGCTTTCTAACACAGAGAGATGGAGAGGTGATTGCATTCCAGACAATGTAGGGACAGTAAAAATGAAGAGTTGCGTGACTGAACTCTTGATTGCATCCACGGACCGAGTACATTATTTGGGGCAAGTTACCTGAGTTTGCCAGGACGTCAGCGGGCAGCACAGTGGTCGTTGAGCCAACCCAATCTAAGGCTAAGCCCAGACAAGTTCTTGTCGGACGAGTTGTTACTCCACTCTGGGGAGATGGATGGGTACCTGTTAAAATATTTAATCCTACGGACAGAGTTGTGGTGCTGAGAAGAAACAGAAAAATTGCAGATGTGTCTCCTTGCATCGCAGCGGAAGACCTGCCCAGTGCAGAGGAGGTCAAGTGCAACGTGCAGAGTGTACAGAGCAAAGAGGTCCAACCCAGGTCATCAAACATTCCGGTTGTATCCACCAACTCTGTTTGTCCCTGCCATTTTTGCCCGTAGGAGATCATTGGTTACCTTAATCAGAGCTGTCTCAGTAGAGTGGTTAGCCCTGAATCCTGATTGCATTGATTCAAAAAGATTGTTCTCGGATATGAAATCATTCAGCTGCTGTGATACTACTTTTTCAAGTACTCTAGAAAGAACTGGTAGGTTTGACACAGGTCTATAATTACATAAGCTTTCTGGATCGAGGTTGGGTCGTTTCAGTGTGAGTTTAATAACGGCGGACTTAAAAGCCGCTGGAACTACACCTGAGGAGAGTGATATGTTTATAATATTTAGAACTGAAGGTGCAAGGACGCCAAAAAGACCTTTAATAAGTGAACCTGGAAGAGGTTCGAACTGGCAAGTCGCCGGTTTGGCCGTATTCACCATCTATTTAAGATTATCGAGTGACAGTTCACTAAAACGGGACAAATTCCCTGGACAGCCACCATGTCGTGCATCTATAGATTTCAGCGCTTTAGTATGTGTTGTATTAATACTGTCTTTAGCAATTTCTTCCTGTATGCATTGAATCTTGACCATTAAGTCATGGGCTGAATGGGTGGAACTATCTGGGATAGTCTGTTCCCTTGTAAACGATGCTACAGTGTTGAAAAGGACTTTGGGATGGTTCTTTTGTGACGCAATCACCTTCGAAGGTAGGCTGATTTTGCAGAGGCAAGCTTTATACTTCAACAGACTGTCACACCAGGTTTGGTGGAAAACCTCAAGCTTTGTAGCGCGCCATTTTCTTTCAGATTTCCTGCATTCTTGTTTAAGGGATCTAGTTTCATCATTAAACCCAGGCGTGCGTCTTTTAGGTCGAGATTTAAGCCATATGGGCGCTACTGAATCCAGGACACTAGCCAGGGTAGCATTATACTCATTCATGAGTGAGTCGATAGAGCCTTTGTATGAAGGAAAGGACGCAACTGCTCCTGGAAGTAGATCGGAGAGCTCAGAAAATGTGGCAGTGCTTATATTGCGTCCACTAAACCCTTCAGCTTTTTTAGTACTACATTTAGCTAGCACCTCGAAAGTAAGCAAATAATGATCCGAGATAACTGTAGTACACGGTATCACCGTCATGTTTGAGGTTGAAACTCCTCGAGTCAGAACCAAATCTAGCGTGTTTCCATCTTTATGAGTTGGCAAATCAACGAGTTAGGTAAAACCAAATGTATCAATTAGAGACCGAAACGCAACAGTGAGTGAATTGAGTGGGGAGTTCATATGAATGTTAAAGTCCCCCATAATTATAATTTTGTCTGCATAGGTTACTAGTTCAGACAAAAGTTCAGCGAATTCGTCCAAGAAAGCTGTGTATGGCCCTGGTGCGCAATAAATAGTTACTACATAAATTGACAATAGAAAGGACCGCATAACAAGAGCCTCAAACGCCTTGTAATTATTAGAGGTACGAGGAGTAAATTTGAGCGTTTTTTCAGAAATGAGCGCGACACCGCCACCCTTCTTCAAAGGGCGTGCTACATGGCTGCTCACATAGTCTTGAGGAGAAGCAGCATTTAGCGGTAAAAACTCATCCAAGTTTCACAGAGACCGATACAGTTAAGTTTATAATCGCGAATACTATTATCAACAAGTAAAGCTTTAGGAGCAAGCGATCTAACATACAAAAGACCACATTTTAGCTTTGCTGAATCATTTAACTTAGCTGTAGTCTTTGTCGAGATCGTCACAAGATGTCGCTGCTCGGGTGCGTTGGGCTTCAGGCGTCAGCAATGGAGATCAATTATTGCTAAAAGCTTCAGTTAATCAGTAATGTACAGTATATGTGCATTGTTGGTTCTTTTTTTGGTAATATATATTTCTTAGTTGGTTTTTCAAACACACTAAATACTCCAGGCTTCTACCTCACCTTGCTGATACGTTTTGATTCCTGAAGACATCCACTCGCCAAGATGTCAAGTTTAATTTATGAGGGACCGGCATTCTTTGAAGAGGCTTTATTAGATTCACCCTCTGTGAAAAGTTTACAGTGCTGGGCTATCAGAGTCACAATCTTGTAGCTCGTCTTTGTAGCGTTCTGAAATATCACTTAAATAACTTTAAGTTCTCTATCTATCTATCAGTGTCAGCTTTGGGTTCCAAGTATTTTGTTTTGTTAGAAGCATTGTTCCAAAACGTAAAAATACATTGTTGTTGTTGTTGTTTTTTAACTTTGTAACTATTCTAAAGTCTTCCACACATCTCTTTGGTGAGTATCCACTTTTATGTGTCCCGTTTCATCTGGAGGGACGAAAGCATGACCAACTTGGGTGCCGAGGTGCAAAATTCATTCTACAAATAAAACAAAATAGCATATAGTAAGAAGTACTTGTACCACTACATATAATATACATGCACAGTGATCCCTTGTTTATCCAATTGATAGGCGAAAACCATAAAGTAAAAACCTTTAATATTTTTTCATAGCAGTTATGCAATAAGATTATAATGTACACTAAAAGCATTTGTTAAAAAAAATAAAAGTACAGTGTAAATGTTTTTCAATTTAATGTCTTTCTTCAGGGGCAGCACGGCGGAGCAGTGGTTAGCGAAATCCAACCTTCATGTGTGGAGTTTGCATGATCTCCCCTTGCTTGTGTGGGTTTCCTCCGGGCACTCCGGTTTTCCTCCCACATTCCAATAACATGCATGTCAGGTTAATTGGCCGGTCAAAATTGCCCCTAGGTGTGAATGTGCGAGTGAGTTGTCTGTCCCTGTGTGCCCTGCGACTGCCTGGGAACCAGTTCAGGGTGGTAACTACTTTACCATCAAATAAAAATAAGCGGAGAGACTGGTTAGTCAAACAGAATGCAGAACATGATGCGTGATGCAAATCTGTGAAGTAGCGATACTGTGAAAAGTAAACCGCTTTATCGCGATGGATTACTGATCAAACAACATTCAAAATAAATATACAAATAAAAGAAAAATGTTTTTCTATGTATTTTTGATGTGACGTGACTTGAGCTGATATATTGGATTAGCAGGTGGATGCAGATAGGCGAGGAGACAGTGGACTCGAATGAAAACTGCTTGTAAACATTACAGTTGCAAGAATTCTCATGCGCTAAAAACATTTACTTGCTTTAATATTCTCCTTATTGTTAACAATATTCCCGATGATATTGGTGGTTACAGCCACACAATTTAGCGACTGTAATAATGCGCATGCCTTCATCATATTCAAGGTTTTTGCTTCTCCCATTGTCATCACAACAAATCTTGATCCATATTTAATTAATACAGAACAAAAACGAAGTATTGATATGCCAACAAGCACAGTCTTTACAAAGCAAAATACACGTTTAATTCAATGAAGAGGGAGAAAGGCATTGAGGGAGGCAGTTCAGCAAATAGCATATTGACATTTTCATGAAGCCATGACACAAACCAATAGCAGAGCAGCATCTTATATGACGTCGACCAATAGCAGACAGACATCTGAGATATGTAACTGTCGCGAGGGAGACAGGAAGGGAGAACTCATTTGCGGTGACAATCATAACTTTTATTTAACAAAATAAAAGTTGTCCAAAACTCCGGGACAAAACAGAACAAAAACATTCTTACACTCAGAATGGGCCGGCACAGGTTTTCTCCGACTCAAACTAAACAGGACAGGGCATAACAGAACGGAAAATGTGTAATGAGCCAACACCCGCAATACCCACAACCCAACCTTAAGTAGCACACACGCAATTAGCTGATCTGCTTCAGCTGGTGCCCAGGGGGCGGGGCAGACCGGTCGCCACGGCGACCATGCTGGCCATGACAGTAACTTGCACAATCATAAGTTCAAACAATGCAACGTTTTTGGACACACGTAACAATTTGTTGTGATGTTGTATAGTGCGGAAAATGCAATAATGAGGGGACAAAAAGATCTTATTCCAAACCGTGGACATGTTCAAAGGCATATGCATTAACCCTTGAATGTATACATGGAGTAAAAAATGATCCTATGGGTTAATATTCATCAGAATCTTTAAAAATAAATATCAGTTGTACTACTGTCATATTCCAGGCAATACGTTGCACGTGTGCGCAATTGCCCAGAGCTTTTCCCTGCACAAGAAAATCTAGCCAGCTCACAAAAATCAGGGCTCGAAATTGCTAATTAACAGGCAAATTAAGTCCAAGTTACAGTGTATTAAGGTAAAAATACAAGGGTTCCCCTGACGTTGTGTTCTAAATGCGGTATTTGGAAGTCAAGGTCGAAGTAGAAAGAAGTTGAGTAAAGTCAGTAGAGTTAAAAAGAACCGGTTCTTTCGGGTCCCAAACGGCTCTTCGGGTTGTTTTTGCTTTTAATCCCTACACGACCAAATATTATCTAAAATTATGCACTTAAAGGACTTAAAGAAAGGGGGGGGGGTCAATTGAACAAAAAATAAAAAAATACCAAAATTAAAAAGTCGTGAAGAGCTGGGAAAAAAAGAAACAAAAGGAGAGAAAAAGAGAAAAAAAGAGCAGGAAAACTTCTGATAAAAGCCAGAAAAAAGCAAAAGAAACAAATAAAAGGAAAAAGGAAATAGAGAATAAAAAAGCAAGAAAAAAGTCACAGCTGGGAAAAAATAAACACAATAAGATTTTTTTAAAAGGAATTTTAAAAAGGAGAAAAAAACAGGGAAAAAGAAGAAAATGTTTGAGTTGCATTTAAATAACTTCCAATTATATCAAGTCAATCTTGTTGCCAACATTGAACTTCCACTAAAAATTTAATTAAATAGAGTTCTGTATCGTGCAACCGACTAAATAAGCCCCCCAAAATGTTAGTATTATGCGACAAAAGATACCAGGAAAAAAAAGAAATGGAAATCTTGTGAAAGAATTGTAAAAACAAATGACATTTGTAGGCCGTACAACCTTTGCAATAGTACATTCGTCAATTCATTCAAAAGTGAAAAATAATTTTGCATTGCAGGAAACTCAGCAAAATTTAACTTGATGTCAAGTTTTGGACATGTTTGATAATGGATTAGTTGCCACACTTGGGATTGCTGTTGCTCACTGTTGTTTCAAGCGTTGCTCACCGACTTTGTGTGAACGCTCAGACCCATGGAAAATTAGAGGGAACATTGATTCCAGGTATTCCTCATAAAACATGTTTATGACATGATGCCATTGCCATTTTTGTTGTTTCCCCCAATTATTTTCGGCCCTTATCAATGGAGGAGTGAATGTACTGGTAGGCCATGCATCCAAGGGTTAAGCAGAACAATTGGTGGTTGACTAAACCTCAAATATCAACAAATAACGGGTAGACTGAAAATACGAATCTTTCCAAGGTCCTATGTATTTCAAATAAAACCCACTTTTTTTCTTTGCAAAGACACGTGGCTGGAGAACTTAGAATAACGTAATAAGAGAGGATGCTCCCTTAAGAGAACATCTCTTGTTAAGTGTAAGAGCCCGGAGTTAGCAAGAGAGCCCTTGGATAATCCAGAAAGAAACTAGGAGGATTTGAACTGAAATAGAATAGAAAAACGTGCCATGTTTGGAGGAGACAAGTTAAGGAATACCTGTGATGCCCTTCTCATTGTTCGAAGCAGCACTTCAGACAATTGGTGGTTGACTAATCTTCAAACGTCAACAAGTAATGGATATACTGAAAACAGGAATCATTTGATAAATCTTTCCAAGGCCCTTTGTTTTTCTTCTGCAGAGACACGTGCCTGCAGAACTTGAAAGCACGTAATGAGTGTGAGCAAATGAAGCTCCCTTAAGAGCACATCTCCTGTTAAGTGGAAGAGTCCGCCGAGGCAAAGTGTTGGAAGGACCTTGCTTCTTTAAATATTCCATGCCATCTGGGGAATATAATGCCTTCTTTATATAATTAAGAACAGCCTTGGAGGCTTTGTGTGTCTTGGTGCTGCACCTTACGGCTATGGTGCTCAAATTGTTTGGAAATACCTGACAACTGACATTAAGAAGGATTAATTAATCACATTGGGTAGGTTTACATACAGGTAATAATCTGATTGGAAATGGAATATTTTACTTCTGGAGCAATCAGCATAACTGTTGAAAGGCCTAATGACTAATGCAGGGATGTCAAACTCAATTGCACAAGGGGCCAAAATTCAAAACACACACAGGATAAACATTTATTGAACACACTTAAACTGAATGTTTTTGGAACATAAATATCAATAAAAACAGACAAGAATATAAAATTTAAACCTTAAATCATGTATACAGTATTTATTATTTTGCTGTGAATAAAAATATCTTAAATTATACAACTTAGAACTTAACTTAAACAACTTAACATTAAAATAACATTCAAATTCCTTTGCTCCCAAGTCAATGTATATATTAAAAAAAACTTCAATATCCCAAAAGATTTTGCTCTCCTTAATATATCTCCTGTCAAAAGTAGAAATATGAAAATGCTACACAAATTATTTTGTAAAAACGTCACAACATTCTGAGAACAGGGAGCCTGATGTGCGCAGACGGAGTAGGGCGAGAGATGAGAGGGAGTGCTTGCACTTTTTGCATAGCTCCACCCATCCCTCCCACCCTCTCACCCAATTAAATAACTTTGAGTTCTCTTCCGGTGTTTTGGCGTATATACAGTTTGTTCTGTGGATTCATCAAAAAGTATCTGAACACTGAACACAGATTATATAGTGAGCTTTTACATAGAGGATTCTTTAGCGTTGTACAGCCAAAACAATCTTTTTTTGTGTGTGAAAAGGTGCCCTATATATTTTGAAAGGTACAGCAAATTTATTCAGCTTTGGTTAGGAATCTGAACAGGATTAAAGGCTCAAATTTTGAACGAGATGGAGAAAATGTGCATGCAATTAAATTTGTTTCTGAGCCACATGTACTCTTAGAGAGAGCCATATATGGCTCGTGAGCCATCCATATGTTCCCGACCCCTAGAATATAGTATAGTATACGTCATATATGAAGGAATAGGTACAGTGACTAAATGAAGTAAACTAATATGATGTCCAGGGATGAGACGGCGTGGTTCATATTGACGGCCATTAATAACAATAATGTAAAATGGTCTTGCGGGCCGGATATGATTACACTGCGGGCCGGACGTGGCTCGCGGGCCGGGTGTTTGACACATGTGGACTAAAGGATAACCCATATACTGTACGTGATCTTTGCGAATATCCCGATTACAAGGGCGAGGAAGGAGTGACGTAATTACGTAAAAAGATGTTGAGTTTATAACGTTTGACTTTTGACATTAAAAAAGGATGATTTCATTCATGTCACTCACCAATCTCCATTATGTACCATGCTTGTTTCCTCCAAAAGAGAGCTCCGTGGCTGTGCTTGTATGTCGCTTGCTAGAAGTACAGCCAATATATATGGATGAATACAATTTTTGCATACACCATGTATGGCCTACAGCATTTTTGCTGTGAGGGAAGAAAATAAAACTGAAATATCCCAGGGAAGTCAACAAATGCACATTAGGCTTTTTTTTATTAACTAACTTGGACTTAGCAGTTCTAATTTATTTCTGTACTACAAGTACCAGAGTGCTGTGGGGCATCAAAATGTCACAGATGAAGGAAATGAGGATAACAGAAAGTTTATACAAGCACGAGCAATCGGAGAATGACTGGAATAAAGCATCCATTGCAATAAAAAACTCGCAGTTGGACAAACACTTATTATAAACATACCCAGTTTTTTTTTTTATTATAAAAATGGGCAGGGCAGCCAGTTTTTATGACAGTAAATAAACAGAGACTAAAAAAATAAAAGAACAAGAACTTAACATTAACTTAGCTAATGGGACCAACCAGAGACAACTAAGTAATCCAAATAAAGCCGAGAGAGCTGAGTATGGCAATGCCAGGGAGGGAACTAAAAATAAAAATGAAATAAATTCATGAGATATAACCCCTCAGTCACACGAAATCCATATACAAACACCCAAAAAAGAATATATACTATGACCGAATGTCATTATTTTAAAAGATTAGGGTTAAAATAGTTAAACTCTATTGGAACTGATATTCAATTAACACCAAAGATGTACAACAACTTTTCCCCCCTACTTATAACAATACCCTGATTAAATCCGGCTTTTGAAGACCGATACTGACAGGAAGTTCAGAAGGGCTTTAACTGGGCACTGTGTGTCCAATATTCACAGACTTGTGTTTGTTGTTTTGACTATTGCATCACTGTTGCAATTAGCCAATCTTCTTGCTGTTCTGTAATATTTCCACACCCATTAGGGTTATTCTGCTTTGTAAACAAGTACATTTTCTAAAGAAAAAAAGGTCAGGAGATGGCCAATGGAACAGGTTGACTTTCCTTATCTGAAGGCTTTTCTCCCAGTCCTACTTGCAAGTTCAAAATACATGTCCCCTCTCCTTATTTTTAGTGTCTACTAAAGTCGGAAACCATTTTATGGTGCTTTTAAGATTAGGTTACAAAAATTCAAACAGTTCTCTGCCGACGAGTCTAACTTGAGTCGAGCTCTATTGCAAGAATTGTGTTAAATTTAGGAGGATGATAGACCCATTTGAAGGAGGCTGGAACTGGAAACAAGGGGTGCCCAAAACAAACACAAACAAACCTGGTGTGGTGGTGGATTTAAATTACATCGACCCGCCAGCATGTAACGCTCAAAATGTCTTTTCACATGGTGCTGGATTATTGGGCACAGGCATGTGATAATTTGACTAACCTGCGCCAGCTTTGAATCCCAGTTAGGGCCATCTGGTGTCAGGAAGTATGTCGGACCCAAACAAATCAAGCTCTAATAGAGCCAATGATTTCAAACCTAAATAGGAATGAGATCAAACCACAGTAGGACGTTCGGGATGGCTTCGACCACATTAATCTTCAGTAATGGAGGAGCACTTTGACACAGGGGCCCTTCCTCGTCCATCATCGCTCACTTAACGTACACTGTTGAGGTATCGTTGTTCTGATGGCCCTACTTAATGAGGGAGGTCCTGGGGGGAGGGGTGGGGGTACTTTCGGGGCAATTAAGCAAACAGATTCTAATTGAGGGAATGAGAGTGCGGAGCTGTAATGAACTAAGGCTCCCTGAACTGGTGTCGTGATTAGCCTTAGTGTTTATTTCCAAACACACGCTGAAATAACAGAAGCATTTAATGTATTTTATGATACGCCATACATGTACAGTAGACCCAGGGTTACAGCGTCTTAGTTTTCGATATCTTAAGTTATGGGATACCATACCCGTCAACCAGTACGGTTTGCCGTGTAGAGTACGTTTTTATGCATTTTAAGACGAGTACGACGTACAAGGAAATCTGTACAGAAAAACGCAAATTTGTCAATGATGGGTACCATCCGGTATACACCGACTATCACGAAACGGCAAATCAATCAAGTCAAAGGAGTTCGCCGCAGAAGCCTATATCTCGGTATCGTTTTTTTCGTTGCAAACAAAGCGAGCTGTTTGATGGTACTGTGCGCATGCGTCTGCCGCCTGGGGATATCCCATCATGCATCATTCCGAAAAAAAATTAAATAAAATGAAATGGTGTACGATTATTTTGTATTTTGTACGGTAAAATGCGACAGTTTGTATGGGCAAGGAGCCGTGGAGGTTGACAGGTATGGGATACAATATTTTCAAGACTTTTTCAGACATCATCAACTTCCAATTATAATGTGTGGCCCAAGACAAAATACAAACTTTGCAGTGCTTGTGATTGAGACGAGTTAAATCTTCAAGTTGTTGGTCTGCTATCAGTTTAAGTCATGGCATCGTGAAGATGTTAATATGCTATTGGCTCTCTACTTTTTATGAAGGACTGATCCTGCCCTTTGCAAAAGTAAATAAATACGTATATGAATATGAAATATAAATTAAAGAACACACAAATAAATCACGTAATACCTAAATACATAAGAATTACAATTCGATCATTTATTTATTTTTTTAGTTATTCGATCAGACAATTTGTCATTTATATTAATTGATTTGTGTTTGTCATTTATTTGTTCTTTTATTATTTATCCTGACTGTTTTGCTCATCTCCCCCATTCAACTCATTTGTAGCTCATTAGAAAGGTCTTTACAAGTCTGATAACAATTCTGTTCATTTAATCAGCTGTGTTGGGGGAGGGGGATTTATAAAACAGGTAGAGCTAATAATTTATACTAGTTTTTGCTCATCCATCCATCCATTTTCTTCATTGTTTATTCTCACTGGAGACGCAAGGATTTTTGCTCATTTCAAGTTTTATTTTTCTAGAAAGCGTGCAACTTGTTGCGGCAATTAATCTTGAAAATGTTATGACATACGATGTGCCTTGGCTCAAAAAGGTTGGGGTCCTTCTTCAAGCTTTTTGATAGTAATAGAGCGAAGAGCACCCAGTTTGATATTCATTTCTAAAACAACTTATCATGTTATTGATTGGCCTGCATGTTACTACTATCTTACTACTATGTTACCACTATGTTATTATGATGTTATTACTAAGTTGATTGTTGGAAGTAAGGTTCAATAGACTCAGCCGACCGCTAAAAAGAACATTTTACTAGAGAATTACAATGACCCAGCACTGGTGAGCTTTTTTCAGGTCCACGGGCACCTCAGCTGTCATTTTGGGGTTCCCCTGCTTTATATGGAAGCTGATTAATCAATGTATGTTCACTGTTGAGACAATTTATGATGAAAACCCACAGAACAGACTGTAAACACCAAACACGGCAGGTCCGCGGGCAATTCAGCTTTCCTTTGGGGGTACCCTGGTGCCTGTGGGTACCTTGTTGGAGACCCCTTGTCCAAACAATGGAACCGAATTCTGTTCTTTAGATTTTTATCAATATATTTCTGCACCAATTCTTTTGCAAAAAATGTCGATTTTTATAAACATTCTGCAAGTTGTAAAAAAAAATCATTTGTTCCACAACAAAAAATAAGGTAAAGTGGATCGGACCTGGGATGTCACAGTCTCGTGTCCTTATAAGGGAGGAGTGACTTGAGAAGAGGGGCCCATCTTTTCCTATCATAAAAAAAAAAAAAGTGGGTCAGTGAACACAATAAGTTCCAGATACGGCCACGGCGTGTCTGGACCAGCGTCGATTTCCATTCGATCCCTGGAGACGGCGACTCATTAAAAATATCTAACAATGTTTTAATTGAAGAATTAATTACAAATTTCATCGGCTGACGTTTCAGAGCAGGCGTGGTGAGAATTTACCAGCGCTACTGTGTCATGGCGCCAAAACAAACGCCACCAATGCATTATTTACAGCGTTTGACTGAGTAACAACAACAACAAAGACACAATTAGCCCCCACTAAACAGCAGGAGACTTTTGAAATACTACTAATCTGTTACCTGCTGCAAAAACAAAAACATGTTCTCTATTCTCCTGCTAGTAGACGCTTTGCAGTTTCCTCTTTTATCTTCCATGTAGCCTGCGCGTTAGGGTAGAATAGAATAGAATAAAAAAAAAAAATAAAAAAAAAATAATATATATATATATATATATATATATATATATATATATATATATATATACATATATATACAGTGAGGAAAATAAGGATTTGAACACCCTGCTATTTCTCCCACTTAGAAATCATGGAGGGGTCTGAAATTTTCATCGTTGCATTCCCATTTCACTTAAAGTGATTTACGATCATTCAACGCTATTCAGGAGTGACACTTCCCATTTGTGAACATCACATTACAGTTTGTGGTTAGCAGTAACACTATAACTTTGCCATGCCCAGTTTTAACTAATTTCTTTGTAATAGAATACACACACAACCATGGAACTTGTTAGACAATGATCTATTCAATTCAACACTTTAAAATTCCACCCTGTACTTTACTGATTAAAATGAGGCACCTGACCTTGAGGCTTGCAAATCTGTCAATAGCTTTTTGGTGTTGCTCTTGGTCAAACACTTTTTTTTCAATTGCCATCACAGCTAGCTGCTGGAGTCTGTTTTGGGTCATGGTCCTCTTTACGTGGTCCTTTTTATTGTTTACAAACAAACAGGGCAGGGGCCTGAAATTTTCATTCCACAGGCCGCAATCGGCCCCCGGCCGTGAATTTGACACACCTGATTTAGAGCATTTGTCTGAGGAAAAACAACAAAGACCCAATTAGCCCCCGACACTAAACAGCAGGAGACTTTTGAAATACTCAATCTGTTACCTGCTGCAAAAAAACGACCATGCTCTCTATTCTCTTGCTTTGCATTTCCCTTTTTTGTTCGTCTCTTGTTTAGCCTGCACATTTGATTAGTTAATCACCCCCCATCTTTCCTCGTTAACTCCCCACCCCCTTTAGCATCCCCCCTGTCGGTCCTCAGGTGGAGGCAGAGAGCTGGGTCTTCTCATCCAGCCAAGCTGTTCTGTTGGAAGGGAAAGGAGGCAGCTGTGTTTACAGCCTGGGTCCTGGCGTACATTTAGCGGAATCTATTATTCATATCGCTCAGTATCAGAGCGAGATCTCCCGCCACCTGTCTCGCTGACAAGCTCGCCCCCTTTTGTGGCAGCTTTCTCTTCTCTACAAATTGCGTCGCTCTTGATTAATTGACTTTTTATGAGCGCCCAGTGCATTTTTTTTTTGATTGCAAATGTTTGGAAGAAGAATCAAGTCTTACCTCAATGTGAAATAAAACAGGTCCAAGGTTATATAGATATAGATGAAGTTAGATCAGGGGTCTAGAACATATGGCTCACGAGCCAGATATAGCTTTCTTTTCGCTTTGGCTTTTTTCCCCTCCGACATTTTATTCTGTAGAACAAACTCAGATAAAAAGCATAAGAAACTAATAATCGTTTTTTTTTTAAATGCAACTCCTTAGCATTTCGAAACACGAAAATAAATGAATGGTGGTCTGTATATGCTAATTTTATAGACAGAGCACAGGGAAAAATATGGAATCACTCCATTCTGAGGAAAAAAAATATGGAATCATAAAAAACACAGAAAAAATAAATAAAAACATATCACTAGTATCTAGTTTTTTGAGTTTTTTTTAGTTTGAACAATTTTATTGACACTTTTAACAGCAAAAAAACAGTGTGAGTTTCGAACATTTTTTCACTAGTATCTAGTTGCACCAACTTTAGCTTTTATGATTAAGGGATCCCAGTTCGAATCCCGGCTTGTCCGTGTTACATGTCGAAGTGTCCTTGGGTAAGACACTGAACCCCCAATACCCCCAATAAGCAGGTTAGCGCCTTACATGGCTGCACAGATCACGGCCGCTATTGCGAAATGTGAAGCACAATGTAAAGCGCTTTGGGAAGTCATTGACTTGAAAAGCGCTATATAAATGCAGATCATTTCATTTCATTTCATATGACAGTTCGCAGTCTCTTAGGCATGGGACTTGATGAGTAAAAAGTTTTGCACAGTTCTGTCACATATATTGACTCCAACTTCCTCCATTTATTTTTCATTTGTTTGTTGTGCATTTTCTGTTTTCAAGACACATAGCCTTTAGTTGAATGCCTTGACGCCTACATGTCTTCCTTGGCCTACCACTACACTTGAATTTAACAACCTTACCATGCCGTTTGTGCTTAGTCCAAATTTTCGATACAACTAACTGTTACCAGCCCACACATTTGGCAACGATACAAGAAGAGTTACCTTCTTCAAGAAGTGTAACAATCCTGTCTGTGGTCTGAGGAGACAGAGCTCTTGTTGGAGCTATGGTTTTTGCCAATCCTGTCAGAACCATAACAGGCAGCAGACCCAAACGCGAAACGTTTCCTACAAAGCTTAATTGGAGGATCGAGGAGGCCGTTGGAGGATCCAGTGCTCCCTGGGCTGGAGGAGCAGGAAGCCCTCGTGAACGAAACACGGTCGGAGACAGACCGGAAGCAAGTCGGACAGCCGGGATGGGAGAACGGAACGTGGTCGGAGGATGGAAGCTAGTCGGAGAGCCGGGACGGGAGATCAGAGCATGGTCAGAGGACGGAAGCAAGTCCGGCAGCTGGGACGGGAGATCAGAACGTGGTCGGAGGACGGAAGCAAGTCGGGCAGTCAGTACGGGAGAACGGAGCGTGGTCGGAGATCGTGACAAGTCAGGTAACCGGAGATGATCGAGAAACCAGGGAAGGACGTTGTCGAGGCAGGTAGCCCGATGGGCGTGGCAGCCAGGCCGACGGGCGTGGCGGGCAGGCTGTTGGGCGTGCCTCCTTTGGACGACTGGCTCCGACGGAGTAGGCGCTGACAGCCTGAAGCAGGATAGCATGAGCTTGTGCCGAGGTGTGGCGGCAGAGAGGTGGCATTGGCCTTGCTCAAGACCTCCTGAAGCTGGTGGCAGCAGTCGAGAACCTTGGACAGATCGGGCGTTGAATGAGTAGGCCCGGACTGGACAGGACTGGTGGCATTCAGCTCCCCACTCCAGAACCGCCCCTCTCCGCCAGTCGAAGTGTGGGTTGTGCTGAACCAACCAGGGATGACCCAAGACGAGAGGCTGGCTTGAAGAGGGGAGCAGTTGAAACCGGATCTTCTCGAGATGGTTCCCGGAAAGTATCATTTTCACCGGCTCAGTAACGTGTGTCACCGTGCCCAGCAGACTGGAAGGGGGGGAAAGCTTCAACCCCATCCTCCGGTTTAAGGGCCCGTCTACGATGTTGGCCTCAGTGCCAGAGTCAACAAGGGCGGACAGGGACTGTGTGGAACCGTAACTAAGAAGGTGGGCCTGGAGCACTGGCCTTCCGGTCTTGGAGGTCTGGGTGTGGACTGAGCTCAGTCGGACTCCTCCAAACGTCTGGTGAGCTACCCCTTTTGACGGGCATGATGATACGCGATGTCCTTGCCCACCCCAGGCCAGACAAAGCCCCTCAGACAGACGTCGCTGGCGTTCCATCACCGACAGGGACACACAACCCACCTCCATAGCCTCTGGTGGATCTTGTTGGATTGCGGGTGGTCGCTGGGATGCAGGTGTGTTGCCAACCTCCCTGGATGAACAGGGAAGTGGATGACTCTGGCGACCCTTCTCACGGCAACGCCCCTGGACTCGAGAATCGATGCGGGCCGTCAGAGCAATCGCATCGTCGAGATTAGCAGGCGGTGTGCGGGACACCAGTTCGTCCTTCAGGTAATCGACCAGGCGTCAACCAACCCCCTTCGAGTTCCAATTGCTGCGGCAGGTAAGTGTATGTGTTGAAGATAAGACCAATTTGTTGAATCGTCTCATACGTGTTCAAAGAAGATGCAGGAATCAATTGAGATAAGAGGGAGTTCTTTTTTATTGATACACAATTTCAACAAGAGACTCAGCGAATCTAAAATATGCGTGTGTCTTTATAGTTTTCAACATAGCACGTGTGCCCGGTTTGGCCCCGTCCCTTTTCATGCCTGAAGGCGTACATGCCCAGGGTTCCGTCCTTATTTGGAAGTGTTTTTAAGTTTATGCCAGTTTATGTCACCTTGCCCTTTGCCGTTATCTCTTGTCCTCCCTTAAGGAGGATTGTTTGTGCTAATTCGTCCGCCGAGACCTTCCCGAGATGTAAGCAACATTTCTCCCAACTGTAAGCAAGTCTTTCTACATTTCTTTCTAAATGTATGCAAATCTATTCTACAAATGCAAGTTTATTTTCTACAACATATGGAAGTCAATGGAGTAGTTGGTGATGTTGCGCTGTTCCTGCCGGAAGCTCACGAGGGATCTTGACGCGTCAGCCGATGATTGACACTATGTTGCACTTTGGAATAACCTTGAAATTATTTCATGTTTGTGATCTGAGTTTTCTCTACATAATAAAATGTCTGAGTGAAGGCTTGCCCAAGACTGGTGATTCCTTATTTTTTGCTAGGGGGTTGTACATATGGCTCAGAGATAAATTCAATGTTTGCATATTTCTTGTACAGCATTTCAAATTTTGATTGCATTAAGTCATAACGTCAGTTGATGAGCGGTTCTGTCCACTATATAAAGGGCACTGTTTCAACTACAGTTTACAGTTACACCAACATACCTTGTTTTTGGTTAAATTATAGGATTAGGAACTACAGTCTGAGCTCCATATTAGTGTTGTAACCTGAATATAGGGTTCTAAAATGCATTCCAGTTCGAAACTCAAGTCTAACCCTAAAACTACCCCTAATTCTGAATGTAATACTAGCCCCAACCCTGTTTCGAACCGAAATACATTTTGGAAACCCTACTTTCAGTTTTGAACCCCAAAATGGTGCTCAAACTTTAGTTCCTAACACTAAACCTATACCTAACACTAGCTGTAACACTAGCCCCAAGTCTATTTCATACCCTAAATTCAGTATAATACTCTAATAAGGAGCTTAAACCATAGTTCCGAATTCTAGCTTTGATCCTTTTTTGGGAACCATAAAAAAGGTTTAAAACCCTTTTTTGAAAACATAACCAAAGAAACATGGCAACAATTTAAAGCATCTACAAGCCCTTCATCTAAAATGCAAGCCCTTTTCAAACCTTGAAAATACACCATAAAATTCAAGCATTTTTAGGGATTTCAAGCACCCGTACGAAACCTGTTGATTATAATCGTGCCTCTGAAAACAAAAGAGAAAAACAAAATGTCAACAACACCAAATGTATATATTTTCTTGTACGGAGCTCTCGCTTGCTTGATGAAATGTTCTTCTTTTAATGAGGAGGGCGGCGCGCCGCTTCCATTAGATGTGGGAAGCAGAGAGAGAAAACGTTTCATAATTTATAAGGATACCTGCTTTCATCTGAACTCGTTTGCATAAAACTAATTCCCCTGTAAATGGTATTCATTACAATATATTCCCTTTCTTAAATCAGCGTGGTGGCGCTCCGGGACTGACGAGAGGTAACGATGACTTGTTGGAGGCGGAGTAGTAGGTGGAGCCAACTCTTTCCGAACAACCGGTCAGGAAATTCGTCTTTGTAAATCGTACAAACTGCTACATAGTGCAGCCAAAATGAGACAGGTGCACAAATGTTTGCAACATAAGCAAAAAACCTGCTGAAACTAGAGTAAAATGCTGAAAGTAGAGTAAAAAGATCTCCGATACTTTCCAACACAACTTGCACAGCTTTTTTTGACAAAGGTTTTGAGAGAACTACAAAGTTTTAATACAGCAAAACAATTGGTCAGCCCAGCTACGAGGCTCCCCGAGAAGAGTTTGCATGTTCTCCCCGTGCCTGTGGGGGTTTTCTCAGCAACTCAGGTTTCTTGCCATGTCATTTTAATTGGCCGGGCCAAATTGTCCCCAGATATAAATGAACGTGTGAATGGTTGTCTGTCTATGTGTGCCCTGTGAATGGCTGGCAACCAGTTCAGGCTTCCCCTGGGATAAACTCCAGCACCCCGCGACCCTAGTAGGAATAAGCGGTGCAGATGATGGATGGATCGATTGAGTATTTTCAAATTACGATACTTTTTACGTTTACCTTGGAATATTTGTGAAGAAGAAACTGTACTCAAAGTACAAAGTATTGTACAAAGTTGGGCTTTCACATCATTGGCTTAAATAATATATATATGATGATGTATAATGACCATTTCAAAATTTACTCATCACATAATCCTCACGATCAGTCTGAAACAAGATAACCAAAAATTATAGAAAGCTCACCAAAAAGCACTGGGAAATTCTACTCATGATACCATCCATCTGCACCACTTATCCTCAGTAGGGTCGCGGGGGTGCTGGAGCCCATCCAAGCTATCTTCTGGCAGTGGGCAGGGGACACCCTGAACTGGTTGCCAGTCAATCGCAGGGCATACAGGGACAGACAACACACTCACTCATTCACACCTAGGGACAATTTGGACCAGCCAATTAATCTGACATGCATGTTTTTGCAATGTGGGAGGAACGCAGAGTGCCCGGAGGAAACCCATGCAAGCACGGGGAGAACATACAAACTTCACACAGGAAGGTTCGATCTCATAACCTCAGAACTGTGCCGCACACGCGACTCCTGATACCATTCCCCACAAGTATGCTGTGGTTATTCATGTCAATTGAATCGAACCGAGTAAATATGTACTCCGAAACAGACGATGCATACAAATAAAAAAATAACATAAAAAACTCGCCTAAAAACATTCCTGCATTGTTTGATGATCTCCATTGAAATCTGTCTGTTTGGTTTCATTACTCCCCTTTAAAAATAAACAGACTCGTCAGATTATTTTTCAATTTATGTTAGCCTCTGACCTTTTAATCAACACCACTTTTGGCTAAGTACACGCTTTTTTTTAAAACAGTCCTTAGCCTGGGACAACCAAAAAAAAAGTCATGACCAACTCAGCTTCAAAAATCGTTGGCCAATATAGACCAATTCAAATGTGGATTGACAAATTTGTTTGCCAATGAATTGCCAACGTAAATAGGTTTACATTTACGGTGTGTATTCAAATCAGAGCCCAAAATAATGAGAGCATTGTTCTCTTACATTTCAAGGACAGCCAAATTTGACTTCAGGCATCTCTCAAACCTGAGTCGACTTCCCGGCAAAGGCCTCATCAAGCTAATTAGCACAGTCTCACATGAGGTAGAGACAAAATCTGACGATAGGCACCGATGATGTCCGTCAACTTTGTACTTGATCATGTTTGACAGAAACGAGGCCGTCTGACTAGCAAGTTGATGAAACGATGAGTCCTTGATATCGAAAGACCTTCCAAAAACCCGCATGGCCGCCAGTGCCATCAATTGGAGACGAGGACACGGCGTGGAACATAGTTGTTGTGAGACATGGGTCTTGGGGGGGTAATTATTTTTACCCCCAAATGTTTTTTTGCACAGGGGCAGCAAGTTGGCGCAGTGGTTAGCGCGTGTGCGGCACAGTTCTGGGGTCATGAGATCGAACCTCCTGTGTGGAGTTAGCATGTTCTCCCTATGCTTGCGTGGGTTTCCTCCGCGCACTCCGGTTTCCTCCCACATTCCATGACATGTATGTTAGGTGAATTGACCAGTCCAAATTGTCCCTGGTGGTGAATGAGCGAGCAAATTGTCTGTCCCTGTGTGCCCTGTGACTGGCTGGCAACCAGTTCAGGGTGTCCCCTGCCCACTGCCCGAAGATAGCTGGGATGAGCTCCAGCACCCCCGCAACCCTACTGAGGATAAGCGGTAAAGCTAATGGATGGATGGATGTTTTTTGCACAGCACTGATTCCAATGTTTTTCAGGGATGTGTTTCACAATTAACTTTTTTGAATGTATAATGTTTTTCTTGTATTTTGCAGTTTATTTGTTGATGCTCTGAAAAGTCAATATTTTGAATAAGTGTTTTCTCGTGTCGTGCAGGGATTCCGGTTTAAGTTGCCAAGTATACAAAGCCTAAATAAGTTAAACGTTCACATAATAATATATATTTTTTCTTAAAACATATTCATTCACATTGTGCTGAATATTACATTATCAGTACCAATATACTGAACCAAGGGATCTCCCCAAACGTTTTTTTTCTGCTTTTTTCTTATTTTTCTTTATTTTTTTCCTTGTTTTTTTCTTTTGTTCCTCGCACCCCTTCTTTTTTCCCAGTTTTTTTTCTTATTTTGTTCTCTATTATCCTTTTTTATCTAATTATTTTCTTCTCTTGTTCCCTAACTTTTCACTTCATTTTTCTTGCTGTATCATTTTTCTCTCTCCTTATTTTCTTAAAATTTTTTGTTTTCTTGTATTTTCCTCTTTTTTCCTGCCTTTTCACTTCTTCCTTTTCTTCTTATTTTTTTACATTTTCCTCTTTCCTTTATTATTTAGTTTCTTTCCCCCAGATTTTTACTTCTTTTTTATTGCTTTATTATTTTCTTCTTTTTTCTCTCTCTTTTTCTTTTTCTCTTTATCTCTTTGTTGTCATTTTTCATACTGCCCTCACCGCTACATCCAGTTTTATTTGGGTAGTCAGATCATGTCAATGGGTGAGCACTGACTCCCCAATTACCCTCCTGGTAACACCCCTGGCAAGTAAGCTTCGTTTCGGCCCCGCCCCCCTCAAAGGGAGGAGCCTCATTGTGCATTCAGCGTCTCTCTGTACATATTAGGCAGCACAGGTTAATTTTAATTAGAGCAGGTTTTGATCACTCCCATTTCCCACGGGTAGTGAGGACGTTAATAAAACAAGCCAGACCAGAAGAAGACGAGACCAAGTAGAAAAGACAGGCTTGTCTCCACCTAATGACTCCCTGGGTTTATTGACACTATGTTAATTACAAAAGATTTACAAAGATCAAGCTTTGAACAGAAAGCCCAAGGGATGAGAAGGTCATTAATCTCATGCGGAAGGTGAACTTCCAAATCAGGAAATAATGTATATTGGGATTATGTTTTTGGCATTAGAAAAATGTTTTTATCTGCCGTTGTTTGCTAGAGTTTTCAACCCCTTACCGCTCCTGTAATATTCCCCTAAAATTCCTATCGTAGACATACCCAAAGAAAATTGAATGCTGTTCTTGAACTGTTGGGAGAATATGGACAGTTTTGGTCGCTTTTGAAAGTAACACTCTGAAGTTTTGTTCCAAACTGAAAATAAATCACTGCAAGTGCTACTAACATTGGTTAATCTAAATTGGAACCAACAAAAATCAGATTTTATTCTCGCCTAACTTTTATTATTATTATTATTATTTTTTGCAATCAAATGCATTAAAAAGAGTGTTTGAAGCCTTACCTAGTACCTCGTCAAATTTGATCACAACCTTGAAAAATTAAACATTGTATTTTACCCATTTTACTAGTATCAGGTTTAGGGGTTATCCAAAAGAGGCCATCTAGAGATGACCAGGTCACAGCTCTTTAAACGTTGCATTCGTCTGTTTTACTTTGGCCAATTTTTAGAAACCATGAAAGCATTGTAAATATTTGACTTTTCTTTCAAGAAGTGAATTCCTGATTGCGCACATTTGCATGTAATGATGGTGCATAAAAGTGATTTACATTTTGTCTTGAGCAACTTCGACTCTGTGTAACTTCGACACGACCGGAACAGGCAGTGGACCCAAATGGGTAACGTTTCACACAATGCTTTATTGGGGAATCGAGGAAGTAGGGCGAGGGGAAAAAACAACAACAGCGATCCGGTGCTCGCTGGCAGGAGGAGCAGATGGGAAGCAAGTCGGGCAGCCGGGACGGGAGACGGAGTGTGGTCGGAGACCGGGACAAGTCAGGTAACCGGAGACGACCGGGAAGCCAGGGACAGACTAGCAGGTCGGGAACAGAACGGGAGCTAGAGTCAAAAATGCTTGCCTTGCATGTGCGAAGGTTCGCTGACGGACTGACAAGGAGTCAACAAGAATGACGTGTTTAAATAGGAGGAAAACTAATTGTGGAACGAGTGGCAGCTGGAGCTGGACGAGTGAGCGGAGGTGAGGGCAATTGGCAAATCATGACACTCATGAACCATCTGTGGATTAGTAATAAATAATAGTGAGGCTAAAGTAATGTACAGTGTGCATACAAGAAAGTTAAAAAAACAACAAAAAACCTTCCTAACCTTTCTCGAGAGGGCAACCTGTTGTTTTTTTCTGTTACTGGTCAAATGTAAATAAAATAAACAAGGTCCTTGACAAAATAAATGCAGAGACAGACAGATGTGTACTTAAGTGGAGGGGATTTAACTCAATAATCATCAGTCGTTTAGTCGGAACTTGGTCTACAAAATCATGTCTTCACTATGCCACCAGTCACTGAAATACGTCACGTCACATATCATTGAAAAGCCTTAACTCTTGTGATTTAAGTTATGATGACCATTTTATACATGATCAGTCCGAAACATGATATTACAAAATAATATCGCCGGTATTGCTCACCTAAAACGTCCCCTGAGAGCCAGTTCATGATACGATACCCCACTAATATAATGGGGTAACATTCCCGAAGGTCCAGTGAATCCAACAGTGTAAAATATTTGATTCGAAACACACCATAATGCCAAAATATATATATATATATATATATTAAAAAAATCAGTCTAAAAGCATTCCTGCAATAATTGACAAGCTTTTTTGTATCCATCTGATTGGCTTTATTACTCCCCTTTAAAAAATAAACACACTTGTCAGAAATTTAACAATACTTATGTTAGCCCCTGACCTTTTCATTGACATCGCTCTTGGCTAATTGCATTTGTTTTTTACGGTCATTAGCCCTTTACAACCTATGAAGGCTTGTATTGAAAATAAGGAAATGACCAATTCAGCTTAAAAACTTTTTAGCCAATAGTGACCGATTCAAGCGTGGATGGACACAGTGGTTAGCCAATGAATTCCCAATTGTACACATTTACGGAGTGTATTCAAATCAGAGCCGAAGGTCAATGTGCAAAAACCCTATTGTGGTTCATTTTTACGCACCATTATTTTGTGCAAGTGTGCACAGTCACGGATTCCTATTTAGAGAGAGAAGTCAAACATTTAAAACTCTTTCACAATGTCTAAAAATTGGCTGAACCGGGCAGCATGGCGGCGCAGTGGTTAGCGCATGTGCGGCACAGTTCATGTCTTGGGAACCTCGTGCGTGGGTTCAAATCCAGCTCCAGACTTCCTGTGCGGAGTTTGTATGTTCTCCCCATGCTTGCGTGGGTTTCCTCCGGGCACTCCGGTTTCCTCCCACATTCCAAAAACATGCATTTCAGGTGAATTGGACAGTCCAAATTGTCCCTAGGTGTGAATGAGCGCGTGAGTTGTCTGTCCCCGTGTGCCCTGCGATTGGCTGGCAACCAGTTCAGGGTGTCCCCTGCCCACTGCTTGCTCGGATGGGCTCCAGCACCCCCGCGACCCTACTGAGGATAAGCAGTGTAGCTAATGAGATGAGCCGAGATGAGAAGTTTTAAACCTGTGAAATGGTCGTCTCCAAATGGCCACTTTTGGAAGTGCCTAGACCTACCATTAGAAAAAATGTTTAACATATATTTTTTATTTTTCAGCTCGTGATCAAATTTTACAAGGTACTAGGTAAGGCTTTAAGCTATTGTCTCGCCTGTTTTTCAGCTAAGGTACCCATGCTAAACTCTTTTTAAGGCGTTTGATTGCAAAAAAAATGTGAGAAAAAATAACTTGTTATTATTTCAGTGCATTCTAACTCAATATCACCCAAAGTTAGTAGAACTTGCTGTGATTACCTTCTTAACGTCAGAGTGTTACCTTTCAAAAGAGACCAAATCCGTCCATATTCTCCAAAGAACATCAACTAACTTTGGGTATGTCTTGGATTGGGATTTTCTGCAAATTTCACAGGAACCGTAATGGGGTTAAGTAACGTGTTAAATGTATCCTTACATATGCCCTTAGTGACAGAAGGAGATTTTCACTCAAAATATCTTGATACATGGCCCCATTCATTACTTTACACAGATCAGCGTCCTGGTCCCTTTGTAGAAAAACAGCACCAAAGCATAATATTTCCTCCGCCATGCTTCATAGTGCATTGTAACCTTTCCTATGACAAAGGTGAACCGGTTTGGTGTCCTTTGGATGAAATTCAGTCTTTTTTCTCCTTAACACGAGAACCTGTGCTGCTACCAACATGTTATATTTTGGTTTCAGCTGAACATAACACAATCTCCTAGGCCTCTTCTGGATCATTCACATACTATCTTGCAAACTGCAGATGGGCCTTGACATGTACCTGTGTAAGCAGGGTTTTACGTCTGGCAGTGCAGGATTTGAGTCCCTGGCGGCGCATTGTGTTACTGATATTGTGACTGACTGAGGTTGTGGACAGGTGTCTTTTATACCGATAAAACAGGTGCCATTAATACAGTTAATGAGTGGAGCCTCGTTAAACCTTGTCAGAAGAAGTTAGACAGCCAGAAATCTTGCTTGTTTCTATGTGACAAAATACTTTTTTCCACTCTAATTTGTAAATATTGTTTTCAAAATTTAAACTTGGACAAACGGTGGTTTACTGAATACTTATTTTCCCCACTGTATGAGGAGGGCACCTTTACCAAAGGAATATTGAAGAAACCCAGTATTTAAGGACTATGAAGACAGCAAAAGCGGGATTGTCCTGACTTATCATACCTGCCATTGATCTTAGTTTGACTTCCTTAACTTTGCCAGCCATGAGTGTGTTCTGAACTGTGTTTAATTCTACTTGTTTTCTCTCCGCTCCCATGTGCGGAGTACTTTTTGTTATTTCTTTATACCCGTAAATAAACTCTTGTCAATTAGCTCGTGTGTCTGTGGTTTGGCCGGCCTCACCAAAATATAGCAAAGAAGGTAAATTAAAGCAACAATGTCTTCGAAAGACTTGACAATCCTGGCAAAGGGACGTTACATATTAATAGCAAATATAACCACCAATAATTAGAAGTTTAAAACATGTGATAGCATAATAAAGTGAAATTCGGGGTGATCTTCTGACACATAAAAGCAACTGACAAGCTCCGCCATGACACCGATTATCATACCTGCATGAAGGTCATGAAATATTCACGTGAGTACACGTATATGTCAATAATTCAACACCTTGATGATTTATAAATGAAATGTAGGAGGGAAGGTTAAGCAGAAGGGAAGTGTTAAGTGTTCAGGTTGAAGATGTGGGGGTGCACCCTTTACAACTATTCTTGCACATTTAAAGTCCACACGATCTTGACTGGATATTTTTTTGCGAGAACTAAGTGATGAAGAAAGGGCGGGAGATGCATGTTTTTGCATGTTTTTCAGAGGATCCGTGTCTAAATTATTTAAAATAGAATGGTAAATAGTTATTTTTTTCATTGTATTAATAATTTATAGCACTGAAGAGTTAATGTTTTTAATTTTGGTTTTATTGTTTTGAATTTTCAGGGATTTGTGTTGCTGTTTGACTTTACAAAAGCTAAATTCTTTTGTATTTTACACATTTTTTTGCAGATCTGTGAATGTTTTAATTCGTATTTCCTGTGTTTTGCAGGGATCCCTGGGGCTAACGACCATATTGGGAATACTTTTACCAGTCTGCTTATTTTTAAAGGGGAGTTTTGAAGTGAAACCAATACATCACAAGAAAAAATGTTGAACAAAACAGACATATACTTAGACAGATTTCTTTTTAAAATCTGTCAGCTTTATTGTGTGTTTTGGAGTAGTATTCTACATGGTTGGATTCTCTAGATTGTCCTTGCTGTAACAAACCCATTTTTGCGGACAGTCAACAAATTTGATGACGGCCAGTGGATGTATTTGATAAGTTATGCCGGCTTTATAGTTTCAGGGTATTTTGTTTTAGACTGATCGTGATTTTTCTGTGATGAGTACATTATGAAATATCTTGAATCCCAAGAGTTTACGCTTTCCAATGATATGTGACATGACATATTTCAGTGACTGGTGACGAAATCCATCCATCCATCCATTATCTGCACCACTTATCCTCAGTAGGGTCGCGGGGGTGCTGGAGCCCAACCCAGCTATCTTCGGGCAGTGGGCAGGGGACACCCTGAGCTGGTTGTGGGGACATCATGTGTACACATTTTTCTTTATCGAAAGTTCGTTGGAATGTTAAGGGGTCCAATGACAAAGATAACTCTGCGTCACTGTCATCTTTTTATTTCAAGACTTTCACCATGTTTTATGCTTGTAGCATGGCAGCGGACAGGAAAAACATATGGAGAGTAATCAACACTGCACAAAATATCATCAGCTGCTCTCTGCCCAGAAAACATTTCCGGCTTTCAATATCGTAGTCGATCCGTTAACATTATAAAATACACTTCCCACTCCCGCTGCCACCTCTTTGACCTATCGCCTTCTGGTAGGTGCAACAGGTCCTTTAAAACAAGGACAAACGGGCTCACAGACAGCTTCTTTCCCAGGGCCATCACCACCCTAAACAAGCTCACAAAACTGTGAAGACATACCTTGCGACTTTTTGTTTTTTTTCCTTTTTGCTGCAGCTAAAAAAACAGTGAAAATATGTACTATTAGACAACTTTGTGAAAAATATATATCTTGTGACCTATTTTTTTCTTGTTGCTGAATATTATTACAATTCTTTTCATTGCACTATTGTTACAATACACTTTTATTCATCATTCAAGAATGTTGCACTATTATTACAGTTTAGGCCAGTGTCCAAGCACTAAATTGTAAATATATTGTTTCTGCCTCTTATCATGATAGTCATTTTCTCTTTTTGTCCTCTTTTAAATATTTATTACATGTTTACCGCAGAGTGCCATGTCCAATATCATTGCATACAATGTTTCACAACGTTTACAATAATTGCAAAAAAGACAACTCCATTTAATTCAATTCATTCTATTTTCTTTAAATTAGTTTAAAAGAAAACACGTATTTTTACTTCCCTGGCGCCAAAGGATGGATGTCATGCAAACGTATTTTCATGTATGAGGTACATACTCAGTTCATACCCCCATTCTACCCCTAAACCTTTGTTTTAGTATCTCCAGGTCTGTTTTGCCTTCATTCTCTTCGGTCCACGTTGGCGGGTTATCCCCTGGTGTGTCACTGACAGCACTCCTGGTCCAGCCCTTGGCTATTAGCGGCACCAAAGCTAAAGCCTTTTGAAAACACCAGCTCCCGAACACATATCTAATGATGAAAGTATCGCCCTAAAATGGCGAACCCCTTCCTCATGGACAATAAGTACCCCTAAGAGCCCCTCCAACATCTGCTCACGACACATTATTTGGGTTATGGGAAGCAGCGTAAATCTGCTGTTTACTCTGGATGAGAGGTATGCCACCACCTCGGCGCTAACATGCATCGAGGTAGTTATGCGGATAGCTGGCATCTGCCGTGGTGGGAGAGCGGTGCAGTTAATGGACCGTCACAATGTCGTCTCGCTATCACCCCGCTATCGCTATTAAGTATGAGGTGGGATCACAAAAGTGTCTCTGTGTGGCATGTTGAATCCATGCATGGGTGGAGTCTGGGAAAAAAAACATTTGTGTTCCTAACACCTGTCTACCATCTGCCCGCCTCTGTCGACAGCCGTTAAATGTGTAAGGACCGTGAACGAGCGTCTTTCTGGGACGAGGGTTTGGCTGCGTAGCTTGTACCTGGCTTGAACCAGGCTCAGATGGCGGACTGAGGACAGATTAAAGAACGCTACAAATAGTAGCTGTGCATCCGGTGGTCCGTTTTGCTTAGCCTAAACTAGTGTTGCTCAATTAACGTATTTTCACGACCATACAGCAAACATAAAAGTCTCCGATTCTCTTCAAATTGTGCGGTGCGTAAATTGTGTCCTGTGTGAGATGTGAAGCAACAGACGTAGACCAGCTCGGTGGATTTTGGGTTGGGCATCATCTCCCGAGCCTGGGAGGTGTCAGGTCTACGCCATGGCTGAATCATAGACTTATACACTTTTTGAGTGAAATCCGATGATTTTGTGAGATTGTTCGCATTTCCAACTAAATGTCACTTCTATGTGTCTCCTGTGTGACACAACCCTGTCACTTTTGTGCAGAATAGGACACGTAATGTCACATCCAATGCAATTTTTGTGAAAGTATTTATGGATAATGGATGCTAACGCCGTAGCATATCTAGCAATCTGAACGTTATTACCATCTAGGTGCTTTTGTTTCATGAAACTATAACTTTTCAACCCAGACCAGAACTAAGGTGGCACAGAACTGTTAAGCGGATTATAGTAATAAGAAGGCATAGTTGACGCTTGTGCCAACGTGTTTGCCAGGACTGTTGTTCGAGCCGCACGGCACAGAAAGTGACTCTGAAAATGATTGTAAAAGTGAAGAAAGTACCTTTTAATGGAGATAAAGTGAAGTAAGCTGGTGAAGTGAGTTTCACCAGCTTTTTAAAAAAAATTGTTTTATCCTTGTGTTTAACTTTGTAATCAATTCTTGAATGAAACACAACGAATCACAATTTTGCTTCCGTAATTTTGAATACACACACTTTTATGTTTGTCTGTGTCAGCTTTCAGCTATCTGCCTCCCTTGGTGGGATACGCAAGTTTTCCCTGATTCCAGCTTTGTTTCAATTGGTTATTGTAATTTTGATTCTTCCTTTAGCATCACAGGAAGCCTTATGACCCATAGTAAATAAATACAGTACAAAAATATAAAGTATTGTTGTCTCTTATTGTCAAGATTGCCAAAATGAAGACACCTGGGGGAATCGTTTGGCGCACAGAGCGCGCTCTTTGATTGGCTGGCACTCCCCTCTTAAGCTGTCTGCACCCAGAGGGGAGTGTCAGACCGTATATGTGTCTCTCTGTGTGTTTCGCCAGATCACCGGTACCAAAGACTTCTCCTGCTTGATTCCTGCCTGCCTCCTGTTTCCACCTGTTTTGCCCCACTTTTACGATCTACTCTCCTGCCCTGGCCACCGACCTGCCCTCTAAGCTGTATCGATTCAGCCTACCTGTCACAAAACTGCCATTCTGTCCGACGCTGCTCATGACCGACAAACACCGGCATCCAAAGCAAGCTCTGACAACTCATTCCAATAAAGATTCCTTTAAAACGAACGCAATTGGGTCCGAGATTCCGTCCTGGTTCCTGACAGAACGGTCTGACCAGAGAATGGACCCAGCGATCGTTTTTCTTCCCACCGGAGAACGCGGAAATGTTGATCAGCCATTCGCGTTACAGCGCCTACTCCTGACCGAAGGTGCGGTACAGCAAATCGCCAATGACATCACCACCCTGGTTCAACAAGTGCAACAACACCAGCACTTGTTCGAGCAACAACAGCGGAACTCGTAACAGAACCGAAGCGTTCCATGTCGTTCCTAAAGATCATCTTTAGACGACTTGAAGCGATCTAACAACAACAACAACAACAACAGCAGCGTTGGGCGTGTTTATTCGACATGCTGTCACAACGAACGACGTCATCGGTGCCGAACCCTGGCAATACTTCCCCGAGTACACGGCTGCAAACTCCGGCTCCGCCCCTTCCAGATCAGCTCGGCGCCGGGTTCGCTGAGCCGCGAGTGGGCGCGCCGGAGAAGAGATGACATCCTGATTTTTTCAAAGTCCCTCCAGGAGCGCCAAAAACATGTCCAGCTCGTTCTCCGTCGTCTCCTGGAGAACTCTCTATTTGTGAAGGTAGAAAAATGTGAGTTCCATGCCAAGACAGTTTTGTTCCTGGGCTACATTGTGGCCGGGGGGAGTCTTCAAATGGACCCTGCCAAGGTATCGGCCGTCACCTCTTGGCCTGTTCCGGATTTTCGCTAAAAGCTCCAACAGTTCCTAGGGTTTGCCAACTTCTACCGGAGGTTCATCAGGAACTACAGCTCGGTGGCAGCTCCTCTCACGGCCCTCACCAGTCCTAAAGAGCCGTTCCGGTGGTCCTCCGCTGCCAATGAGGCCTTCAATACCTTAAAATAACATTTTTCAACGGCTCCTATCCCCCAGGTATCAGACCCCGCGCGTCAACTCGTGGTTGAGGTTGATGCCTCAGATGTGGGAGTTGGGGCCGTCCTGACCCAGAGATCGACCATGGACCAGAAGATGCACCCGTGCACCTTCTTTTCCCGGCGGTTATCCCTGGCCGAACGCAATTAGAATGTGGGGGATCGTGAGTTGTTGGCCATTAAGCTAGCGCTGGAGGAGTGGCGGCACTGGCTGGAGGGGGTGACGGTGCCGCTATTAGTCTGGACAGATCATAAAAATCTAGAATACATTAGATCGGCAAAGCAACTAAACCCACGTCAGTCCCGTTGGTCCCTGTTCTTTACCCGTTTCAATTTTACCCTTTCCTACCTCAAGGCCCAGCAACGGTTTTCCTGGCATCATGCATGGTAGCAGCTGTTTCCTGGGACATTGAAAACCGAGTCAGAGAGGCGCTAGCAGATCAAGCCGGACCCAGCACCTGTCCCGAGGGTCGACTATTCGTCCCAGAATTACGCTCAGAGGTCTTTCAGTGGGGGCACGATTCTCGCCTTTCTTGCCACCCGGGGTCAGCTCGGACCCACAGTTTCTTGTCTCTGCGTTTCTGGTGGCCTTCCATGGCCAAAGATATACAAGAATACGTCCTGGCCAGAACAAGTACTCTCACCAGCGCCCGGCAGGTCTACTACATCCTCTGCCAGTTCCCCGCCGGCCGTGGTCCCATATTGCCATGGACTTTGTGACAGGATTGCCGGAATCGGTGGGTATGACAACCATGGTTACAATTGTGGACCGGTTCAGCAAAATGGTCCATTTCGTGGCACTACCCAAGCTCCCATCCGCCAAAGAAATCGCGCTGGCGGTTCAGCAACACGTATTCAGCCTCCATGGCATCCCTCAGGACGTTGTTTCAGACCGGGGTTCCCAGTTCTCGGACGGTTTTTGGAAGGAGTTTGCCGACTGCTGATGACCGACAAACACCGGTGTCCAAAGCAAACTCAGACAACTCATTCCAATAAAAATTCGATTAGACGTACGCTATTGGGTCCGAGATTCCGTCCTGGTTCCTGACCCTTATAGTGTTTACAAAGTATACAAAATTCAAAACTGAACAAACAAAGAGAAAGGTGTGAGAGAGTTTAGCCAATTATTATCTTCATAATGTTGTGGCGCAAGTTAATAGAATCTTATAAGATGTGGACCAATGGCAGAAAGGCATCTTAAACATGTAGTAGGCATATGCATCAACACCAAAGTTTGAATTTTGTAAATTTTTGTAGTGAATCTAGTATGGTGAAAAAGATCAAAGAAATAGTATTCCATTCAATAACATGAACATATTGTGCCAATAACTCAGGGGTCTACTGTATTTTATTTTTCCTGGTCCAAAACAAACAAAGAGAGAACAATCTTCTTTTAAAATGTTGTTCAAAATTTATGCTAAAGGGTTTTTTTAGGGGTCTTTGAAAATAATCAAACATCAGAAAAATGAGTCAAAAAATAACAATACAGAACCTATATTTACAGTTACTGTAGCAATGGAGGATAAGGGATACTCGTGGCTGCACAAGTGCACTTCATTCAAGGCAGAAATAAGATAAAAAAAAGAACTGCCAGGCCCGATAAAAGTGTGTTCTGCTGTACCCTGCTTCTAGCAATATGTGATCAGGGATAATGGATTGTGACTGCCCATGTGCACAGTTATCTTTTAGGTGGACACAATGGAAAAAAGACCTGACAAAGATGTGCTCTGCCAGTCCCAATTTGTCACAAAATGGGATCGGGATCATTTACTGCGGCTGCACCACTGCAGTTTGTTTTAGGTAGAATACAGTAATGGCAAAAAAAGAGCCACCAGCCCTGTCCAAAGTGCACTCTAGAGGTCCTTGCTTGCAGCAATTTGTGACTGAAGAAAATGGATCGCAGCTGCATGCATGCAGTTCAGATTTTGGTGGAGAACCAAAACATTACCAGACGAAAATGTGCTCTGTCGGCCCCGCTTGCAAAAATATGGTATAGGGATAATGGATCACAGAATATTTTACAACTAGCATTAGTGCTAAGGCAACCAAAGCACGAAAAAGCGAGAGATTACAGCTGGGGTCGGAAATTGATGGCTCGCGACCCAAATGTGGCTCTTTTCATGAGTACATATGGCTTGAAGGTAACATTTTTAGCGTGGAAATTTCTTATATAGTGTTTCAACTCTTATTGGCGATGCTTGTTGAAGCTGAAAGCCACTTCAGTGCAAAGGACACCCACTTTGAGATGCATTTCTAAAATAATAACTATCATGGTATTACTTTGTTGTTACTGTGTTATTACATGGTTAATTACGATGATTCTATTATAATATTATGATAATAATAATTTCATGAGAAAATCACAATGACCCAGGACTGGTGAGTCTCTAGATCTCGTTCTGACCCTTGGCGTAGTAGCCTCAAATGTTACAGTGCTACTGTATCCTAATGCCATCTCTGATCACTATCTTGTTAAGTGTGAGGTGCTGTTAAATGTTTACTGTGATAAAGAAAATTTAGGCTTTAGCAGTCGCAATATCCGCCCTACAACGGTATTAGCCTTAAAAGAACTATTACCTATGGTAACTGCAGCCTTACTTTCGTACACTGGGTCTGTTGACTCACTTACAAACAACTTCAATACTGCTTTGGTTAATGTCCTTGACTCTGTGGCGCCCCTAAGGCATACATTTCGACCTAAGAAGAATACACCTTGGTTTACTGAGGAAACCAGATTACTCAAATAAGGTTGCAGAAAACTTGAACAAAAATGGCACACTAAGCTGGAGGTCTTCCGACTGGCCTGGTGTGACAGCTCGCTGAAATATAAAGTAGCTCTTTCCTCAGCTAAAGCATCGTTTTTCTCTAAGATTATTGTTGAACATAAGAATAATCCGAAGTTTTTTGGCGAAACTTACCAGACAACAACTTAACCCAAATAGTTGCACTTGTTCTGCTAACGACATTATGGAATTTTTTAATAAAAAGATTCAACTAATCAGGAATGAAATTTTAAAAGAACGCTCTGTATCCTCCTTCTATCTCAAAGATGTCGAGGTGGTTCAGAAACATTCTCCAGTTTCAATGATTTGTCGCTTGATAATCTAGCACAGATGGTCAGTAGGGCCAAACAAACTACAGGGAGTGCAGAATTATTAGGCAAATGAGTATTTTGACCACATCATCCTCTTTATGCATGTTGTCTTACTCCAAGCTGTATAGGCTCGAAAGCCTACTACCAATTAAGCATATCAGGTGATGTGCATCTCTGTAATGAGAAGGGGTGTGGTCTAATGACATCAACACCCTATATCAGGTGTGCATAATTATTAGGCAACTTCCTTTCCTTTGGCAAATTGGGTCAGAAGAGGGACTTGACAGGCTCTGAAAAGTCAAAAATAGTGAGATATCTTGCAGAGGGATGCAGCACTCTTAAAATTGCCAAGCTTCTGAAGCGTGATCATCGAACAATCAAGCGTTACATTCAAAATAGTCAACAGGGTCGCAAGAAGCGTGTAGAAAAACCAAGGCGCAAAATAACTGCCCGTGAACTGAGAAAAGTCAAGCGTACAGCTGCCAAGATGCCACTTGCCACCAGTTTTGCCATATTTCAGAGCTGCAACATCACTGGAGTGCCCAAAAGCACAAGGTGTGCAATACTCAGAGACATGGCCAAGGTAAGAAAGGCTGAAAAACGACCACCACTGAACAAGACACACGAGCTGAAACGTCAAGACTGGGCCAAGAAAAATCTCAAGACGGATTTTTCTAAGGTTTTATGGACTGATGAAATGAGAGTGAGTCTTGATGGGCCAGATGGATGGGCCCGTGGCTGGATCGGTAAAGGGCAGAGAGCTCCAGTCCGCCTCAGACGCCAGCAAGGTGGAGGTGGGGTACTGGTATGGGCTGGTATCATCAAAGATGAGCTTGTGGGGCCTTTTCGGGTCGAGGATGGACTCAAGCTCAACTCCCAGTCTTACTGCCAGTTTCTGGAAGACACCTTCTTCAAGCAGTGGTACAGGAAGAAGTCGCATCCTTCAAGAAAAACACGATTTTCATGCAGGACAACGCTCCATCACACGCATCCAAGTACTCCACAGCGTGGCTGGCAAGAAAGGGTCTAAAAGAAGAAAAACTAATGACATGGCCTCCTTGTTCACCTGATCTGAACCCCATAGAGAACCTGTGGTCCCTCATCAAATGTGAGATTTACAAGGAGGGAAAACAGTACACCTCTCTGAACAGTGTCTGGGAGGCTGTGGTTGCTGCTGCACGCAATGTTGATCGTGAACAGATCAAAGCACTGACAGAATCCATGGATGGCAGGCTTTTGAGTGTCCTTGCAAAGAAAGGTGGCTATATTGGTCACTGATTTGTTTTTGTTTTGTTTTTGAATGTCAGAAATGTATATTTGTGAATGTTGAGCTGTTATATTGGTTTCCCTGATGAAAATAAATAATTGAAATGGGTATACATTTGTTTTTTGTTAAGTTGCCTAATAATTATGCACAGTAATAGTCACTTGCACACACAGATATCCTCCTAAAATAGCTAAAACTAAAAAAGCCCCACTCCAACTTCCAAAATATTCAGCTTTGATATTAATGAGACTTTTGGGTTCATTAAGAACATGGTTGTTGTTCAATAATAAAATTAATCCTCAAAAATACAACTTGCCTAATAATTCTGCACTCCCTGTACATGCCTGCTCCATCCGTTTCCAGCTTCACTGGTGAAGGATCTGTTTGGGATCTTAGGACCATCAGTTTTAAATATTATTAATATATCGCTATCCTCGGGTATTGTTCCTGTAGCCTTCAAGTCTGCCGTCATTAAACCCACGCTTAAGCGACCTAACCTTGACCCAGAGAGCCTAGGTAATTATAGGTGAGTGTCAAATCTGCCATTTTTTGCAAAATTACTTGAAAAGGTCGTTGCACAGCAGCTAAATGGCTTCATGTCAGAAAATAACCTCTTTGAAACTGTCCAGTCAGCATTTAGGGCAAATCACTCTACTGAGACAGCCCTGGCTAAAGTAACCAATGATCTCCTTTTAGCAATAGATTCCGGTGCCTCATCAATGTTACTGCTGCTGGATCTCAGCGCTGCTTTTGATACTGTCGACCACAACATATTATTGGTTCGTCTAGAACACATTGGTATCTCAGGAACTGTACTCTCATGGTTTAGGTCCTACCTGTCAGACAGGATGCAATGTGTTAACTATGGCAATCTGACCTCTAAACACTCTGATGTCCCCTGGGGTGTTCCTCAAGGCTCTGTACTTGGCCCCCTTCTTTTTAGCATTAATATGATCCCGCTTGGTGACATTATCCGCAAGTATAATATTAGTTTCCATTGTTATGCTGATGACTCAACTGTATGTGCCACTGGAGACAACTGGACATTTAAGTTTTAGAAATCTGGAGGCTTGCCTTACTGAGATTCAAAGATGGATGTCTTTTTTACGCCTTAACCCAGAAAAAACTGAAATGTTTATTATTGGTCCAGCTTAATGTCGTCAGTAGTTTTCAAACACTACCCTGAACCTAGACAAATGTAATATCACCCATAGTGACTCGGTCAAAAATCTAGGTGTTATATTTGATCCTAATCTCTAGTTTCAGTTACACGTAAAAAATATTACTAGAATAGTTTTCTACCACCTCCGTAATATTACGAAGATTCGTTCGATGCTGATGTTTTAATTCATGCGTTTATTACTTCTCGGCTTGATTACTGTAATGTATTGCTTTCTGGTCTCCCGATGTCTAGCATTAAAAGTTTGCAGCTGGTTCAGAATGCGGCAGCTAGACTTTTGACAAAGACCAAAAAGTTTGAGCATATTACTCCTGTATTGGCCAACTTGCACTGGCTCCCAGTCCACTTTAGGGGCCGGTCACACAGCCGTTTGCGGCTGAATCACGGCTAAAATTTTGCGTTTTTTTTTTTGCCCGTGGTTGCCCGCGATGGAAAATGCGCAAAATTGGCCAACCCGCTGTTCATCGGTGGTATGCCCGCAAAACAGACGCCGGCAAATGTTCCGCTTCCTCATCGCGTCATTTCTGCGTCATTTTCTCGTGTGGACCACGGGTATAAAAGCTCCCGAGCCGGTGTCGTGCCCAAATCCGACTCCTACGCAACACCCCCACCCCCTCGCGTGAACGCGCATTCTGCTGCGATCGCTTTTGTTGGAAGCGTGCATTGACGTTGGTGACTTTTTCATCCGCGTTAACAAACGCATTTTGTAGAATACGATCGCACTTTATTGTTTAAATAAACGCGTTATATAGACTAGGATCTCCCAATTGTTATAATTAGCTCGCTTTATTGTTTTAATAAGCATTTTATATAAAATACGATCGCTTTTGTTGGAAGCGCAGCAGAATGCGAGGGGGGGAGGATTTACCGTTCGATTACGTTCACAACAAAAACAAAGACGGAATGGTTTAAGTTGTATTACATTCCCAACAAATGCAAGACGAAGTGGTTTTGGTTATATGTTCGCCATTACATTCCCTAAAAGTGAGATAAAACGAGGTAAAAGTGGTTGTAGTAGCGAGGGGATACAAATCTCGGCAGGGATGCATTTCTCGGATAACACCGGGCTGTAGAAATCATAACCGCCCAAGACACAGTCCCGTGAAGATCAAGATTTCAAGCTATGGCATCATTTTTATTGTATTATCTTGAAAAGAAATGTCAAGAAATAAAAATGGATTAAGACGAGGTCACTACGCTGACGGGGATCCATGTTCACCCCCTTGACGTCTCGAGCACAACTAACGTGTGCTCGGCAAATCGCGCTGTGTATACGCGGAGAAAGGCGTTTGACTGTCATACGCGTAACACGCTAATTTCACGTAATAACACCGCGATACAGGCGCAGAACATGCTATTACCATGCTCCACCCACGATTACCCGCTGAAATTTCCCGTCCTACCCATGTGTAACCACTCCCTGGCCGCGGCCAGAGCACGTCGTTCCGCGTCATTTCCGCGTCATTACCTCGTGTTGACCACGTGTGCGGCACGCGGTTTAACACGTGCTCAAACTTTTGAGCAGCTCAAAACTTTTTCGCGCGGCCAACCGCGTGTGAATTTCCGACCGCGAGTAAAGCACTGCCCAACAGCGTCTGCTGAAATTTCTGGCCGTGGTTCAGCCTCGATACGCTCGTGAAAGGCTGTGTACCCGCGCTCTGAAGAATTGAGCAGCGCAAAAATTTTTTGCGCTGCCACCCGCGCGCGAATTTTCGACCGCGTGTTAAGCACTGCTGTATCTCGTCTGTATGGCGATCTCAAAGCGTCCAATAGCGTCCGCCTCACAGGCAGAAATTTCTGGCCGTGATTCAGCCGCAAATGTCTGTGTGACCGGCCCCTAAGATGTGACTTTAAGGTTCTCTAATTAATATATAAATGTTTGCATGGGCTTGCACCCTCTTGTCTCTCTGATTTGATTTCCCCCTATGTTCCTGCACGGAGTCTGCGCTCGGAAAATGCCGATCTACTTGTGACTCCGAGAGCCAAGAAGTCTGCAGGCTCGAGAGCGTTCTCCATCGTGTTCCCCGGTGTTATGGAACGCCCTGCCTCCGGAGATAAGATCTGCAACCTCAACGGAAGTTTTTAATCGAGGCTTAAGACACACTTGTATTCCAAAGCGTATGATTGATGCCCACCTCACATTCTGTATTGTCCTGTCTTTTTCCGACTGCCTGCCTGGTGGTGATACGAAGGAGAAGGATGATTTGAGATGAGTCAGCGGACCAGCGTTTGACCTGAAGCATGTCAACGCCTGCATTTACCAGCTGGCAGAGATGGGAAGCTGCGTCGTGGCCGTCATAGACTTTCTGGACTAGTTTACAGGCTGGGGGCGTCGTTGGTGTCGTGCTTTTTCCGGACATCTTCAACATCTTACCTAATGTTTACTATTCTGTGTACTGTAATGCTAATTGTAATTCACCCTGGTCAATCCTGGAAGGGGGATTACCACGTGTGAGGTCCTTTCTCAAGGTTTCTCTTTTTTCCTCACACTGAGGTTTTTGAGTTGTTCCTTGCCCGCATGCGGGTTTAGGATCAGGTAATTGTGCAGTTTTGTAATTGTAATCCTGTGCAGTCCTTAGAGACATTTTTGTGATTAAGGGCTATATAAATAAATGTGACTTGACTTGACTTGACTTATTTGCTGAACAGGTCTCCAGGCACCTTAGCTGTCCTTAGTGGGCACCGCGGCTTAATATGGAACCTCATTAATCAATGTATGTTAATTGTTGAGACAATTTCTGGTGAAAACCTACAGAACAAACTGTAAACATAAAAAAACAGCCAAGCACAGTAAGCAATTTGATTGAGTGAGCATTAAGGGTGGGCAGAGATATGACCCCAGTGTTATCTGTCCATCCATCCATCCATTATCTGCACCGCTTATCCTCAGTAGGGTCGTGGATGTGCTGGAGCCCATCCGAGCTATCTTCGGGCAGCTGGCAGGGGACACCCTGAACCAGTTGCCAGCCAGTCGCAGGGCACACAGAGACATACAACTCACTCGCTCATTCACACCGAGGGACAATTTGGACCGGCCAATTCACCTGAAATGCATGTTTTTGGAATGTGGGAGAAAACCGGAGTGCCCGGAGGAAACCCATGCAAGCACGGGGAAAACATAAAAACACAGGAGTTTCGATCTCATGACCTCAGAACTGTGCCGCACACGCGCTAACCACTGCGCCGCCGTGCTGCCCAGCATCATCTATGTCGAAGGTAAATACACTAGTATCCTTGTAGGCAGTATTTTGTGACATTTTTACAAAATAACATTGCTTGCACCTTTTTTGAACACATTATATAAAAATATATGCTGAATTTTGTCTTTAAATATATGGTATGGCTCTCTCTTTCTCTACAAAAAAAAACCCAAAAAACCAAATTATTTTGCTTTTATGGATTTTTGGGTCAAAAAAGTTCCCGGCCCATGGATCACAGTAATAAAAGGCTTCATGCTGACATTGAACTTGCCTCCTAAAAAGATACAAAACTGACGTCCAGCTTGAAATGGACCAGTAAATACAGTATACTTATCAAGGCAACATTGGTGTGTGCGACACCGTTATGGCATTCGGTGAAACACCGAGATTCCATCTTGGTCAGCACTGAACAGACGATAGTGGAGAATACCCTTGATCAGCCTGATGACATTTGAGTTGCAACAAGCAATGCAAATGGGGCTGGGCATGGGCTCTCGCCTAGTCTGGTTCGGCTCTTGTAGCCTACTCTTGGTGCAGGTCCAATCCAACTTGAATCTTTCACATTTTAACAAGAAATTGCCACAGGTTTTACAAATTACAGTGGGACCTTGCTACTTCGCGGTTCGACGTTCGCGGATTCAGAGCTTCGCGGTCTGTATTGGTAAAAAAATAAAATAATATATATATTTTTATTTTTATTTTTTTTGAAGGGGCGTCGCTACTTTGCAGATTTTCACTTTTTGCGGGAATCCCCCTCGGCCGACGACCCCAGCCTTTAAAAAGGAGGCACTTCACACACTGGTCCGGACCCGTTCTCGTTTCCCGGTGTTGTGCCCAAATCTGACTCCCGTACAGAATCCTCCCCCCCAGGCGTGAACGCGCATTTTGCTGCGCTTCCGACAAAAGCGATCGTATTCTATATAATACGCTTATTGAAACCATAAAGCGAGCTAATTAAAATAATTGGGCGATCGTAGTCCATATAACGCATTTATTTAAACAATAAAGCGCGATCGTATTCTACAAAATGCGTTTGTTAACGCGGATGAAAAAGTCACCAATGTCACGTCTCCCACTCAGGCCACGATGGCTCTACATGCTACACGGCCCTCGATGGCTCCGGCCTACGGACAGGGCCGCGGGGGAAAGGGGTAGCGGTGACCTGTGGGGTTAGGGGGCGGTGAAGCGGAAGCTGCACCAAAACCGCGCGCCGATTTTGTGCCCAAATCCGACTCCCGTACAAAATCCTCCCCCCCTGCGCTTCCGACAGGTCGGCCTCCGCGCGGAGCGCCGGACCCACTCGGCTTGTCACGGTGTCGTGCGTATCGCGCCCGAAAGTACCCGCGCCGAGGGTTAGGGGCTTGCTCGCGAATAATAAGGATAAGCGTTTTTTTTTTTTCTTTTTGAAGGGGCGTCGCTAATTCGCAGATTTTCATTTTTTTGCGGGTGGTTTTGCTCCCCATTAAACGGGTCTAAAAAATAATAATTAAAAAAAAAAAAAAATGTTTTTTTTTTTTTTTTTGAAGGTGCGCCGCTACTTCGCGGATTTTCACTTATCGCGGGTAGTTTTGGTCCCCATTAACCGAGGTCTTACTGTATACTTTTATCAGGATTAAGGAAGAAAATGTGAAAAGAATACCGTAAATTGCGGACTATAGAGCGCACCTGATTATAAGCCGCACCCATCACTTTTTAGATGATTTGCCACTTTTGGTCTTACACAAACCGCACCTATGTACAAGCCACGTGCGCCCGCACTAAAACTTGTGACACAAACACAAGTTTAACCCGGACTAGCCTGTAAGTTCCATGATTGAAACTGCATAGATAGTACACAAGAACCAAAAGTTGGTGTCATAAATGGAAAATAATACGTATTATGCAGACTTGTAAAGTCGGGGTCCCGTTGAAAGTAATCCAAGGAAACAAAATGTATATTTCCAAAGTTAAGGGTAGGAAAAATATATATCCACTATTGTCCGCTGCGACAACAGGCAGATCTACCGGTAACTCAGCTTTACCCAAATTCCCATCAGCCCGCGTTTGCCCCGCCCCTTTTTTTATTGGTCCGTAGAACACATAACAGATAAATCTCTAAAATAAATACATTACAAAAATATACAGTTGCAAATACATATTATACATGGTTACACACATTTACGAAGAAAGATGGTACACGGAGAGAGTTTTCAAAGGTTTAATAATAATATAACTTTTATCGCAAACTGTGCCTTTGAAAGGTACCAACACGCTAGTAGGATCATGCTCGCAATGTATCAAACGTGCCAGTTAAAAAAAAGCATGACGTATTTTAGAAATTCACAGAAAATCGTCCTCGTCTTCCTCCTCATAACTATCTCACTTCAAGGGCGTTTTCCTCATTATTGGAACATACCTTAACTTTACAGGCAATGTATGCTTAAACTTAGAGGTTACAGTCTTTCTTGGCGCACATATTTCACTGGTCTTAATCTTACCTTATATACTCCAGCGCCGTTAGAAAAATTCCATAAATTGGCCGCTTCTCTGAATAAGCCGCAGGGCTGAACATTTGGGAAAAAAGTAGCGGCTTATAGTCCGGAATTTACGGTAATTTATCAGAGACTGTAGAATACTGTATAAATATGGATTCAATAATGTGGTCGATTTTTTAATGGGTTAACAAATGATTGTTATAATAATGTAAGATGTGATCATTTATTTAAATGATTGATTGAATAAGCGTCCAATGTAACTTTGTTGATGGGTCTCTTATAAGCCTTTGGCTTAAACCTGTCATCCCTTTTTCTTTTTGGGGTGATTTGTTTATTCTGTGAAAAAATAAACAAGAAAAATACAAAATACAAAAATTCCAGTTGTATGTCAGCATTCCTGATCAGCACCCAGCATAGACCTCCCCGCTAGCAAGCATTCTCCCGGTAATGAGCTTCCTTTTTATAATCAATAAACGTAACACTAAAGTATTAGCACTACGTCAATATCGTTGCTTGAAGCGGGACACAAGTGGGATTATGGCCACAGACAGATGCTAAGCCACTCACACTGCACACAATCAAATTCGATGTGCAGAAGCAAGCTTTTTTTTTTTTTTTTTTTTTTTTGGGGGGGGAAATAAATAAAATAAGGGACTGGATCCAAAGCAGTTCATCAAAGGACCTCATGAGGTTGTGAGGCAACAAATGAAAGATGTTCCCCTTTGACCCATCCACCTAGAGACAAATTAACACACAATTGTCTGTCAGGAAATGGAGCGTTAACCACATGAACTATCACCTGACATGATGGATGTTTGGCCTGTATGTGGGATCGAAGGTCATCGCAAGCGGACCCCCACCACGCTTCTCACAAGACAGATGAGCTAGAAGATGCTAGCTGTGCTAGCTCAGCCGGACACTCATTGAATCTTAGGGAAGATGCTACAAATGCATTCATGTAGTGCTTTTCCAGTAACTGAAGACCTCCCAAAGTGCTTTACAATGTGCTTTACACACACCCATTCACACACACACACACACACACACACACACACACACACACACACACACACACACACACACACACACACACACACACACACACACACACACACACACACACACACCGACAGTGGTGACAGCCATGCAAGGCGCCTACTTGCTTAAAGGGGTTCAGTGTCTTGCCCAAGGACACTTTGACATTTTACTCAGAGGAGCTGGGAATCAAACCTGTGACCTCTTGCTCCCAAGACGAGCGCTATACCTAGAGAAAAATATCCTTGTGTTTCATATTCAGACAATTTGCATTAAAAAACAAAAAAATGAATTAATTAGATTTATATTTAGAATTATCATTGTACGTATTTACTATATTTAACCTTAGTGTCAGGACCAGAACAGAAACAGGACCCAATTGCGTTACGTTTCCGACAAGTTTTATTAAAGGAAAGAGGAAGGGCTGCGCCCAAAATCCGGTGTTTGCTAGGAGCGGGAGGCAAGTCGCTCTCCTACTCGGATTGTGATCCGAACACGGGAGTGGATCTTCTGTAGCGAGCAATGGCGCTGTACAGGACGGAAAAACAGGTTGTTAGCCGGGACAGGAGAGCAAAAACGTGGTCGGGGTCAGAAACGGGTCCAAGCCCGGGGACAGACAGGAGCAAAAAACAGGTGGGAGTCAGGGTCAAAAAAGGCTTGCCTTGTGTTAACTGAGGTTCGCAGACGGACTGACAAAAGGGCACATATTGGAGTGGGTTTAAATAGGGACAGGGAGCCAATCAGTGTCCGAGGCCAAAAGGAGTGGGCACAGGTCATTCACATCGGTAATCATGACACTTAGTTTATAAGTAAAATAAGAATTTTAAAATGGTGCGAAAATTGCATTGTAATAAACAAACAAAATATGACTTGACTTGGCATTTTAAGATTATAGATGTTATTTATTATATTTAACCTTACATGAATGGTAAAATGGGGCAGGGCACTACATTGTAAAAAACAAAACAAAAAAATGACTTAATTGGCATTATATTCATGATTATTGTTGTACTTGTTTACCATATTTAACTGTAGTTGATTAGTAAAATAATAAACTCAAAATAGGGAAACTTATATTGTAAAAACAAAGAAAAATAACTTAATTGGCATTATAAAAAATTATAGTTGTACTTATTTACTATAGTTAACCTTAGCTGATTAGTAAAATAAAAAAAATAAAATGGGGGAATTGCATTGTAAAAAATGAGTTTATTGGCATTTCATTCACAAGTACAGTATAGTTGTGTAGATTGATTGATTAATTGATTGATTGGTGAATTGATTGACTGATTGATTAACATTTTTTCCATTGATTAATATAAACAAGGTTAAAATGAGCTTTGATAAACAATTGACCAGACGGATGGAAAAAAGGCATACAGCAAAAAGAAAGCACTTATTTTGGTCCTGTCCCCTTGACAACGTAAACACTTTTCACATTGATTATGTCATGTCATTTGATTTTTAAAACAACGTGTTTTGTCTAACATCGATCACAGCTCATCATCACACAAGAGAAATAGATAGATAGATAGATAGATAGATAGATAGATAGATAGATAGATAGATAGATAGATAGATAGATAGATAGATAGATAGATAGATAGATAGATAGATAGATAGATACTTTATTCATCCCCGTAGGGAAATTCACACTTCCAGCAGTCTACCCTGTTGTTTATTAACAGATGAACATGATGCCCGTGGGGTGCTTGTAGCGAAGTGGATGACGTCAGGCCAGTCCAAAAATTCGACATCCTTGCGGCAGATGGATAACTTTTCTTTGCGAAAATCCAGGGATACACCACCTCGTGTTAGCAAGTCCGTCCGCCTTCTCTCCGATTCCCCCCGGCTTTCGTGTCTCTGTTTAGCAGCGTTGAAGCCGGATTGCTCCGGGTAGCTCCGGGTGGCTACACGTTAGCGTCCGGAATGCTAAACGTGAGCCACGTTTCCGCAAAAACACAGCAACTGCGCTCCCTGTGCGCTTCGATGTTTTCCAAAAGCACTCGATGATGCGCTTCGATGTTTTCCAAAAGCACTCGATGATCTTATTTGGTCGTGAGTTCGCATTTACCATGATTACGGATGGTACCGAAGACTTATAACGCCGCTAGCCGCTTCGCTAGCTCCGGCTTTTCCCCACGATGGGCCCCTTCATCACGCCGGCACGAGAATTCTTAAGGGCACGCATTTCTTGTGCGTTAAAACCCATGTCCATAGGATAGTAGTAATCCATAGTGTAGTTGTCAAAACGGGAAGAAAAAACACCGAAGATAGGAGCAAACAATAAAACAACAGGGCAGCTGCTGGAAAAGGCAGCCGCTCGTGGCAGCGCCGCTTTGATCAACTATATATATATAAAAATACTCATATATGTTAAAAAGAAAAAAAAACACTAAATCTAAATCAGCATAATCACGTCGCCAATTTGTTGGTTTAGTTGAATAGATATAATTTATTTATTTTTGTTTTCATTTAATTGATTCTTTGACTCTTTTCGCGTTGACGTGTTCCCCTCATTTTTTATCGTTTTTCAAATGTGATATTTTCTACAAGAGCCAAAAGTCAATCTTGATCTGATGAAACCAGTATAGCTGGTCTGTCAGTCAGTAGTTTCCATTTCTACGTTGAGGTCCTCAAACTCATATTTTCTTCATACTTGAACTTCATTTGACGGGTAAAATAAGACATTTGAAATAAATTTGGTTAAAATAATCTAAAATGTACTTATCTTAAAGATTAATTTCACTAGTTTACAAACTAGGGAAAGGTGTACCACAAAAACAAACATCCATCTATCTATCTATCTATCTATCTATCTATCTATCTATCTATCTATCTATCTATCTATCTATCTATCTATCTATCTATCTCTCTCTCTCTCTCTCTCTCTCTCTCTCTCTCTCTCTCTCTCTCTCTCTCTCTCTCTCTCTCTCTATATATATATATATATATATATATATATATATATATATATATATATATATATATATATATATATATATATATATATATATATATATATATATATATATATATATATATATACATTTTACGGCCCCAGTGTGTAGGTGGCACTCTGGCACTCTGTTGCCTGGTGCGAGCAAGGGCCAGTGCCACAGAGCCCAGCAGGATGCCAAACAGCGGCCTAAAGTGGATTCCACTGTGTAGAATAAACACAAATATCTCAAAAAAGTAAAAATATTAACATTGGTATAGTATATATTTTTTTCCCTCTATTCAAATCAGCATTTTTTTCTGAAAACAAAAGCCAAATACTAATGATATATTTAAAAAAAAATCACAGGTTAAGAAATGTATTTATTTTACAAAGTGGAATCCATAACTCGTTTTTTGGCCTCTTACTGCTACACTGTGCTCATTTGGCGCTGGTTTTCGTATGCATTAGACAATACAGTGCAATCAAGTGGTCAAATATTTCACATCAGGGCTTCTTCAATATGTGATTAACTACAAGTTAACTATGGAATAAAAATGCATCAAATCATGCATAAATCTTCGGCAGCACAGGCTATTAGTGAAAGGGTGAAGAAAATATGCCGAAACAAGCTCAAAATTACCGCAATGTTAGCTTTCTATTTTGACTGAAATGTAATATAATGCCTTGTTGAAGTGTGGCGAGCAAAAGAGTTGTTAATGTGCAGCTAATGAAAGCCGACAGTCACCTACAGCTAGGTGAGGCGCCACGCTGGGTACAAGTCAGCTCCGATACCATTATTAATATTTAGAATATTCATCATCATGAGCCGGTCCAAGATAAAAGACAAGCTGCGATGAAGGAAATAACCTGCAGCTATTCATTTGAAGCAGGTGAGGAGGAAGAGGAGGTTTTGTCCCAACTGATTACATCTGACACGCCCCTATTATAATACACCTTGCAATCCTGTCATAAGTAAAAATAAATGTTTAAATGGGCGGTGTGTGTTATTTGACCACTAGATGTCATTCTATTGCAGGGCTCTCAAACTCGCCATAGATTTGTTGGTATTTACAGAAACTCCTCACTACTTTGTGCTTCGATCATCGCCGGTTCACTCCTTTGCAGATTGTTATAAAATTGATGATGCCTCTATGCTCATTGATATTATTGTAACGTGCATTGTGTTCTGTTGGACAAAAGAGCCTGATTAGGGAAGGTGCTCTGTGTTGGGTGGGTATGACAATCTGTACACGCGACTGTGATAGGTTGGTGTCAGTCAACAGCAGGTGCCGCTGCCTCCGTAAAAAAACTCGGAAGCATAGCGACCGCAAGCGTTAGCGGCTCGTTACATTGGAAATAAATTCGTCAATCAAGAGCGCAACAAAATGGTGATCAGTGGATTATTATCAGATTCAAAAAACGAAGTCTGGAAGAAGGCAAGAGCGGTGCTTCTGGTCCGGCCTACTGCTACGGCTAAGAAACGTAGCAACCCTCACAAGCTAGAACAGAATAGAATATCCCTTTATTGTCATTGTTACAAAATGGGTTCAACATATTGTGACAACGAAATTGGACATGGCACTCCAGTTTCACATTTTAGTGAGGATAGAAGAGATCAAAGAAGATAAAAGAACAAAGAAGATGTTTGTATTGTCCTTGTTGCAGGCTTTGTTTTTCTCAGGACGGGGATGTATGACGGGGCGAGGGACAGACAGAGATGGTCGGATCCAGCTAGGTGGGGGGAGGGGGAAGTTCTGTACGCATGTTTGATGTTACTGTACACACGGTCCAGTGTTTTTTCCCCCTGGTTGCACAGTCCACGTATTGAATGAATTTGGGAAGTACAGTCCTTAAGCATGCCTGATTAAAGTCGTCGGCGACAATAAAACCTCCGTCGGGGTGTGCAAGCTGCTGTTTATTGATTGCAGCGTGCAGGATATTTAGTGCTATGCTAATGTTAGCATCCAGTGGAACGTAAACAGCAATCACAATGAACACAGTTAGCTCTCTCGGTACCCTATACTGCTAGAAACTATATCGGGTGAGCAGTGTGTGTTAATGATTCTGCTGTTATTGCAGCACATAGTCCCCCACCCCTCTTTTTACCGGAGTCTCCGTCTCGGTCGTGCCGGTGAAGCGTGCGTCCTGGTAGTTGGACTGCGGCATCGGGGAAGCCAAGACTCTGTGATGACAAAAATACTGCAATTCTGGACAGAGTTTGTGGCGATCCGCAGTTAAAATTCACTAATTTTGTGAACGATGGATCTGGCATTGGTCAGGAACATGCTTGGAAGCGCTGGTCTGTGCGGTAGCCTTCTTAGCCTCGCAGCTAGGCCCGACCGGCAGACTTGCTTTTACTTTCGCTCCCTCTATTAGTCTCCGTCGTTTTTCGGCAGGCAGATCACCCAGGGAGATCCCGGTGGTCTCTGTATATCCCTTTGGGATGTTGAGGATGTTATTGTAGTCATGAAAGGAGTCGAAGGGAAAATATGAGGGATAAAAGAACACTTAAAACAAAAAGACAAACTAGAGAGCCTGAAGCCGCTGCACTCGCGTGCGCCGCCATCTTGGATACTTGAACCCCAACCCTGAAGCCTGTGTTCCAGAAGTGCCAGATCCATTAGCCATGGACCTAAAGCTACAATTCTCGGGAAACCGCTATTTACAGGACGGTTTTATATTAATGATCACGGAGATGTGGCTCAATTTGAATACACCTGATGGTAGTGCGCAGCTAAAATGCTTTCTTACACAGAAAGGAAAAGCCCTCCATTTTTGTTTTACTTTTGCATAATGACAATAAAATCTTTCATTCAAAGTAATTATAGTTGTGTGTTATTATTTGTGTATCTATAATTGTTATTTTGTTATGGTCGTATGTAATCAGTAATGACTTCATCTCGAGGGAAGTTTTACCCTTTTGGGGCCTTTATGTAGATGCGACGCTACTTCACAGATTTTAACTTTTTGCGGGTGGTTCTGGTCCCCATAAACCACAAAAACCAAGTGATCTCTGTATTTATTCATGCAGCATTTTACAACCATACGGTGCTGTGTGTTATAAGGCACAGGCTCCATAGCTGGTTCTATTTTTGCATTTAATATTACACAAAGAAAACCACACGATAGGGTGCGGGTGCCCTCGGCCATGGCCGCGTTAGAACAACATAGACAAGTATACAAGTATGCATTTTTAATAATACAACGGATTCTAAATGAGTTTCATTGCGTTTTATTTAAGTATTGATTGAAAAGTAAAACACAAAGATAAAACAACGTTTTTAAAAACAAGCTGATGCAAAACAGAGTTTAATACTCACGTTCTTTCCATATCTAACAAAACCGTCAAAATGTTCTATGTCTGTCACTGACGAGAACAACTTTGCTAGATCTCCACTAAAAGGATCACTTTCTCCACTTTCGAAGTAATTTTCTATGCTGTGCGGTTCCTCGGACATGATGCGGGCTTTTGCGAAAGCTCCAACCATAGTCCCTGCAATCCATTCTTTTCATTAGAATCTGCTGGAAGTTTCTGCGCCACCATAGTCCTTGTCCGGATGCAAAAATGACACTGTTTCATAAAATGAAAGACTATAACCATAACTTTCAAATTACTAGATACGCTATGGCGTTCACATCCATGTGTACTTCCGCAATTTTTTTTGCGATGTCACCTATCTTTTTCTGCATAATTGGAACACAGGATATTTAAAGAAGTCACAGGAGACGTATGCAGGTCACATTTTGTGAAAGATTTCACAAAACACAGAATTTCACCCAGATTTTTTGTAAATCAAGGCTCAAACCTGTGACATCCTGGTGCTCAACCCTAAGGTCTATGGTCGCCGCTTTACATCACACACAGGTCACACTGCACAATTTGAAGAAAATAGGAGACTTATGTGCGCCCTATTTCCTTCACTCACTCAGGTTTCCACCCACATTCCAAAAGCATGCATGTCAGGTTAATTGGCCGGTCCAAAATCGTCCCTAGGTGTGAATAAGCGAGTGAGTGGTCTATCTCTTTGTGCCCTGCGACTGGCTGGCAACCAGTTCAAGGTGTCACCTGGATGGATGGATGTGCACCCTATGGTCATGAAAATATGGTATTTATTTCTACGTAAGGCAGGATTAGTCTTACTTTTTCCGTCTTTATCATTTTCTCATTTCCGTTTTCTCATCCAAAGATCTGTCTGCTTGTTTTCTTCCCAATTAGACTCAGTCAAAGCTTAGACTGCTCCTGGTGAGCAATGCTCAGCAACTTCTCAGCGTCTTATCTTGATTGCTTTCGCATTCGGATGGAGTTACTCGTGCTCCCTGGCCAAGCGGCAATCAGATCTTTGATTTTTTCCGTAAAAGAGAAAAGAACGGCGGCTGACAAATGGCTGCAGAGCAACGTGCAGGAAGTTTTGTCAGCGTGGTGGTGGTGGGGGGGTGTAGTAAATGGCTCAGTGGTAACGCTGGAGCTAATACGGCTAGCTCAGCAGCTTTGAGGGTCCGAGATGTGAGAAATGACGGAATGATTAATGGCGGGGGAAACCTGGCCACAAAGTACAATTTTCTTCTGGGGAACAAAACAATAATTCATAATGATGAGGCCTCCTGATAGTGGCGGATCTTGCTGCTGTGTCGGGCGGAAATAAACGGCAGGTAAGTCTTTCCGAAGAGATTACAAAGTGTGCTGATGAAAGAGTTGCAAACATTTTCCGATAAAAAAAGACAAACGCAACTCTTGGGCGAGATGAGATCACCTGACCGCTGATTGAGTGCTGCGAGGATTATTTCTACTGACCGCTGACACAGGGTGCGTTCTCATGGAAACAGATTTTGGACAAAGTCCAATGCTGTATGTTGTTTTGCATATTTATAACTCACAAAGGTTTCAGATCATCAAAAGAGACAACCAAGGAAAAGCAAAATGCAGTTTTGAAATGTTACTTCAATGGTTTAAAAGTAATTGTCCCCCAGAACCTTAAGGCGAGTTGGGCCATCTTTGGCAGGGATTAAACTTTTATGATTATGAATCTTTCACAATACTATGGAGGAATTTTAGCCCACTCTTTTTGCAAAATGGTTACAAATCTGCTATCTTGTAAGGTTTTCCAGCATGATGTGCCTGTTTGAGGTCACATCACAGCATCTCAAACATTTTTAAATCAGGACATGGCCAGTCTAGAACCTTTTTTTTTGTTTCTTAGGCATTCAGAAGTGGGTTTGCTGGTGTATTTTGGATCACGCTTAAGTTTGAGAGCACACATTGATGATGTTTTTCATTAGGATCTTATGGTAAACACCAGAATTCATTACTCAGTGGAAATGTTTAAATCTAAGCTTAAAACACACTTCTACTCTATAGCATATGAATAACCTATACTTTTTGTGGATAATATATCTGTATTATTTGTAATTACCACGTCCTTTGCTGTCTGGTAATCCTGAAAAGGGGGATACCACATGTGCGTTCCCTTCTCAAGGTTTCTTCATTTTCCTCATGTTGAGGTTTTTGAGTTTTTCTTTGCCCTCATGTTGGTTCCAGATCAGGGGATGGTGTAATAATTGTCTGAAATAATTGTCTGTGCAATAACCTGTGCAGCCCTTTGAGACTCTTTGTGATTAAGGGCTATACAAATAAAAATGACTTGACTTGACTATTCCGTTAACCACAATTAATTGTTCTGGGCAGCGAAGCAGCCCCAGACCGTCTCAATGCCACCGACATTCATGTTTGTTTTGTCGAATGATTTGCCTTTTTTACACCTTATGTAACAGGTTGCACACATTCTAAAAAGTTACATTTTATACTCCTCAGTCCACAGAATGTCTTGAGGATAATGAAGATGATTTTTGGCATATGAAATCTGACTCTTAAGGACAAAATAAAAGACAACATACATGACAAAACAAATAACATTATGATTAAAACAATGATTAATTGCAGTTATGTCAAATGTTTAAGTATGACATGATTTATTTATATGCTTATCAATTTATATGGCATATTTTGTAAATCTATTTTGATATTGGTAGTGTCAGTCTTATATAATCATTAGCCTTTGAAAAAAATAGTCTTCCATAATTTCATCAGGTGAGGTAGTCTTGTTGTTTGTTCTGCAAAACCACACATTTTATTTTAGCCTCTTCCATCCGTGTGATGCCCGTGTCCCACTTTTCATGTCACATGATTGGCTGCGAGCGACGTGCGCAAGGACGAAGAGGTGTATGCCTAATGCGGCATGAGGGCCCTCGCCGAATCACATGTGCCGGACGAGGCTGGCGGCGGCAATGACAACGAGTCGGAAAGAGTGTGGCCCCTCGGAGCCACGAGGCCCCGTCGTCTCATTTCTTCTGGGGCGACGAACGTGCAGGGCCCCACGCTGCCTGGGGAGAGCGGTGTATGCCAGCGTGGGGATTGTTACGAGCGGAAGTGCCCCGAAGGGTACTGGACCCGTGTCGGCCCCGAAAGGGGGGGCCACGTGTCTGGCTTGGCAGTGTGTCCCTTCCGTGTTGGCCCTAGGTTGCTCTGCCAGGGATGACCAACAAACGGGGGGGAAGGTTTTTGTACATGATGTTTTTGGGATTGCAAAGGTTCACACTGTGACATTGGTTTTGGACACAGCTGCTGTGCAATTTGTGTAAAGCTTATATATTATTTTGGTTAAAAAAATATCCAATGCAAAAGAATTAGCACAGCCTATTTGATTTCTTAGAGGGACACTGTTTAATATCAGCGTTGGTAATAATTATAAATAGCGTTGTTTACGTAACTGCGTTTTTTTTTTTTTTTTCAATAAAGGGGCAATATAACTTATTATTTTTTTTCTACTCCCGTGTTATTTTCGATTGTTCTCAGTTATTTTCGATTGTTCTCAGCTTAGGGATGCTGCTGGAAAAGTGAATTTCCCTTCGGGGATGAATAAAGTATCTCTCTATCTCTCTCTCTATCTCTATCTCTAGATGTGGGTAATAACGAATTGGATTTACACTGTTACATTTACTAGAGAAAGTTTTGTGACTTTTTGTACTCCTGGGAGCATTTTAAACCATTATATTTTTTACTTTTACTTGATAACGCACATTTATCTGAGATCCTTGCCTGCTTTTTTCTCTTCGGTGTCCCCTGAATGAGAGCCACTGCACGAATTTGCCTGAACCTACCCGAACCTGATCGAATAAACTTTTTATGTGCTTATGTTCCTTTTTTGTGTGTGCTACTGTGCGTTTTTGTACGTACTTATGTAGGTTGACGTACGTTTTGTGTGTGTTTATGTAAATCTTGTATGTTTAAGCAGGTTTTGTTTGTTTATGTAGGTGTTTGTGTAGGTTTATGTATGTTTTGTGCTTATTTTACATATCTTTTAGTGGGTATTTGAGTTCCTTTTTTGTTTATGTCCATTTTTCTGTGTTTACGCAGGTTTTTGTGCTTGTTAGTGTACGTTTTTGTGTGTACTTATGTACGAGTTGTGTGGTAATGTGGGTTTTCTGTGTTTACACAGGTTTTTGTGCTTGTTTATGTACGTTTTCGTGTGTATTCATGTACGAGTTGTGTGTTAATGTAATGTAATGTTTTCTGTGTTTACATCGTTTTTTGTGTGTATTTAAGTAGTGCATATTTTGCGTATGATCTTGTGTGTATATACCTACGTTTTTCTGTGATTACGTGGGTTTTTGTGCGTGTTTTTGTACATGCTGAGTGTGATTTTATTGTTTACCATGTACTTTTGTTGTACCTTACGTGCACAGTGAATCTGTTGCTGGTGACGTGCAATAATTCTGTATAATAATAATCGGTGTATTTGATGATGAATTTGACTTTGCGTTTTCTACAATCTCGAACATCCGTTCCTGGCACCTTGAGTAAAAATACTGTGACAATGAGATAAAATCAAATTACTTGCACGGCGGCGCAGTGGTTAGCGCTTGTGCGGCACAGTTCATGTCATGGGAACCTGTCGTGGGTTCAAATCCAGCTCCAGACATCCTGTGCGGAGTTTGTATGTTCTCCCCGTGCTTGCGTGGGTTTCCTCCGGGCACTCCGGTTTCCTCCCACGTTCCAAAAACATGCATTTCAGGTGAATTGGCCGGTCCAAATTGTCCCTAGGTGTGAATGAGCGAATGAGTTGTCTGTCCCTGTGTGCCCTGCGATTGGCTGGCAACCAGTTCAGGGTGTCCCCTGCCCACTGCCCGGAGATGGCTGGGATGGGCTCCAGCCCCCCCCCCGCGACCCTAATGAGGATAAGCGGTACGGCTGATGAGATGAGATGAGAGATGTTACCGGTATTAGTGCTGTGCCGGGTATCGGTACTGTATAATGCGAGAACCCGTGTCCTATATCAAGAATAATACCACATTAAATTTGTTTTCATCCCAAAGGCTCATTTTGACCTTCATTTTTTTTTTTTTAGAAAAATGGTTTCGAAACAAGTGCAAGCAGTTATTTTGCAAAACTGTCACAAAATAATTGAAACGAGCATACTGAAGTATTTACCTTCAGTTTAGACGGCGCTGGGCAGAGTGAAGTACGCTGTGCGGGGTGTGCAAGTTTCTGGCTGATTTCAGTTTGTTTGTGGATTTTCACCATAAAGGGCCTCAACAATTAACCAAAATTGTTTTGAGAGCTTCCATAAAAATGATTGCTTAGCAACACACAGCCAAAATGAGTCTGTTGGAGTGACACCTTGACTGTATACTGCATTTGGGACTCTGCTTTTTATATACTAGACCGAACCATTTATTCTAATAGTGCTTCGTCAGCTATGCACGCAGTGGACTCGCATCATCAGAAATGGAACATTATAGATGTGCATGAGTACATTTTAATCTCTGAGCTCATGAGCCATAGATTTCAGACCCCTGAGTTAATCAATCAATCAGTGATAACGTCTTTAAATTTTCAAGTGAAATTCACTCTAAAAAGCTGTCACATCTCCCTTATACGCATACTGAAACTGATGGAAACTGGTGGACAGATTATACACTGCAATTTTTTATTTTTTTTTGTATTAATAAGATTTTGGAAAGCTACATGCTTCACGCTGAGATGTCACACGGAGGAGATCTTTTGTTATTCGTAATAACTCTGACTTGTAAACTACATAAAACCTGAGTGTGCCCCAATCCAAGACTCTACACCCCATATAAATTAAAGGGGCAGTGTGTGTCCCCATTGATGTAAGGTCATTCCTGTTATCTGGTGCCATTTGGGTCTGAGTGACATAAAATCGTGTATTTTGTGTATAAAAGGGCAATTTCTTATTTTAAAAGATTTTCTCGTATGCTGAACTGCCCTGTACAATTTTGAAACACTGATATGTATGCAGGATAAAGTAATTTTAAATTGATTACTCTGATTGTAGTACAAGCTTACTCTAAAGCTATGTCCTCAAAAATCTAATACAAATATAAGTGAGAAAAATCCAACAAAATTGTGGATTTTCATAATTTCAGTAATGCATTAATGATAATATTCCTCACCTAAAGTCAATTTCAGTTAGTAATGCATTTTTCATGTTTAAAATCTTTAAAATATGTTGTGTCCCAGTGTGAACTACGGTAATCATCTGTTCGCCTCTTTTTCATCAAACAAAAAAGAACGAGAGCCGTTGTCAAACATGCTTGCCTTGCAGGTGCGGAAGTTCGCTAACGGACTGACAAAGAGTGAACAAGAATCTGGTGCTTAAATAGGAGGACCAATTAGGGAACGAATGGCAGCTGGCGCTGATAGAGTGAGCGCAATTGACAAATCATGACAAAAATTTGAAAAAGGCTGACATGTTAGGCCACCATCTTAAAACTACGGAAGCCTGAATTATCATTTTGAAAAGATAGCTATCCGGCGTTGCTTTTAGCGTTTACTACAAACAGCTGAGACCTAAATGTGACACTTGCTAAGATATATGTTGCTTTCGTTCCATTGTTTCCTTTTTCAGCCACTTTTGTAATCCACCAGACTGCAGGTTATGGCTCGCCACTAGTCACTGTGGTTATTGTTATCCGCTACTTTTTCATCTTTCAGTGTTAATCTCCTTTCACATATAGTCATGCAAGCAGAAATCACTTAGTTCTGTTATTTAGGCCTCTGTTTACCTGCTTTTTCCTATCTAGGAACAATGTACACCACAGAGGCTATGTCATACCACTAACCCCCATTGTTATTGTTAGATGCTCCTGCTTCATCCTTTAGTGTCACCCTCTCTACTGAGCTGGTAATGCAAGTGAATGTTGCTGAGTTCTGTGATCCAGGTGACTTGTTTCCATTTTTTCCTCCTCTAGGCACTCATGTTAGCTTCTAGGCTGCTATGGCTTACCACTAGCCACTGATACTGTTGTCAGCAGTTACTGCTCTGTCCTTCGGTGTTACTGACATTTGACAGCTGGTCATGCAAATAGGCCTTACTGAGTCCTGTGATTCTGGTATCTTCGACTTTTCGACTTTCCTTCATTAGCCACTCATGTAAGCTATTTGGCTGCAGGCTTTGGCTCCCAAAACCCACTCCCATTTATCTGTATAGCCTTTAGTCACAAGGCAACCACTAAAACTATTGTTAGCTGCTCCTGGTTCATCCTTCAGTTTGTACTCACCTTCCACAGCTGGTCATGCAAGTAGATGTCGCAGGGTTACATGATTCCGGCAACTTTTACCCCACTGTTTCCTTCTCTAGCCACTCATGTAAGCCACTTGGCTGGAGGCTTAGGCTAGCACAGTCAAGCCGATTTATCTGTTTAGCTTTTATTTTCAAAGAAACCCATCTTCCAATTTTGTCCACTGTTTCCTTCTCTAGGCACTCAAGTTAGCCACTATGCTCAGTCATCTTTAACCTTTTTTTCCAATGATGCCCATGGATGAAGAGAGAAAAACATAAAAAAGTCAACAACGACAACTACGAAATAACTTGCCTGGTTCTTTAAGCCGCATTGGTGCAGAGTGACCTATTTTGTTTCTAGTTATATTAATGAGTTTAAAGTGAGAGATGAAAAAAAAAAGGAATGGGGACATCCTCAGACGATGTGCACACCTACTGGTGGTGCAAGCTCTTCCTAATTAGGAAAAGCCCGACTCATTTACATGGCTGTGTTTGATCTAAATTACACTCCATACAACAGCAAATTAGGATCGAATGTTAAATGCAAGCCCCGCCTCCTCCCATCATTGCTTCTTGTTCTTTTGGACGTACCCCCAGCAAGCTCTGCAGGGCACATGCTAAGACGATGAAGGGGGATTTACTATTTGTGAGTGTCCTCAGGAGACCCCAACTGTGGACTGCGAGCGACCTAGTCACCCACAATTATCTTGGGTCTGATCTGCACCCCCACTAACGCCCACCCGCCCACGCCCAAATTAACTTGACTGATTCTGCAGAACAGCAGCGTATTCATTACGATGCACCGATGGATGGCCCGACTAATTGATGAAGCTTATTAGGCAGTCATCATGTGCTGTCTATTTTTCTCTATTGTCTGTCAGTGTTGCCACAATAGGCAGGGTTCATGCACCTTTTACATGGACAAATTCAAGCACTTTTCAAGCACTTTCAATACCGTTAAAGAAATCCAGCGTCGATAAAGTTTTTTTGTTGATGTTGTTGTAGACTTTGATGACTACAAGGAAGTAGCTATCTTGCCGCTAGTACATACTTAGTGCTATTTTGAGCTTTTCCTATCTATTATCTAGGAATTTTTTGTGTCAATGTGCTGCTTTAAACTGACATGAATTCTGCCTTTCTGCTTCCAAAATGCACGCACAGCTTCAACACGTCACACTTGTTTACAAACATGGAAAGGGCTCAAATTTGGACGAATCTTTCTTATATTTATTGATCGGAAGCATAGTGCATTCAATTTTAGAGGCTGTGGATTTTTTGCTTTTTGTTGTAGTTATTTTGATCGGTGTGAAAAAAACCTTAACTTGTTTGGTATTTTAGATTTTTTTCTAGATCTGGGAATATTTTATTTCATATTTTATGTGTTCCTTATAAGGGTATTGCTGCAAAACAGCTTTAAATTATGAATACGTGAATAATTCGGTGCATGGAATTTTATTATAATTGATAAAACATCAATAAAAAAACACAAAAAATTGAGGAGCCTTTTGAGAGCCAAAAGAGACTTTTTTTTTAAATACAGATGTTTTCTTGGGTACATCCAGTAAGGAGCATTAACATTTTCCATGACCAGTAGAGCTGGCTTTTTTGGCGTCACTTTCCGCACTTTGTTAAAACAATTTGTATTAATTTATTGCTTGGTCTATAGCACGGGTCAGCAACCTTTTCGGTGTGGTGTGCCACTTTCAAATATCCTTGTAAATCAGTGTGCCACACCAAGATTAATGACTTGCACAACAGTTTTTTCATATCCAACAGAGCTGTATTTTTTCACCAGTACAAGTATACAACATGGATATACATTGAAATTGTATAACTGATCAATTTATCTTCCACTATTTTTGTTCATCAATAAACTAAAAACTGAATGTGAGCAACATGTGGAAAGGCCTGTAGACATCCATGATGTCAACTTTTTACCACAAGAATAAACCAGAATCAACCATTATTCATCAACAACGAACCACAATAAAAAAACAAGTGATATGGACAGCTACCATACTATTCACCAATTAAATCTTATTGCCGAAAATATCAAAACTTGAAACGCTCACTCACTTCTTTAATATATTCGCCATCAGTAAATGGTTCTCTGTGCTGAGCGATGCAATGAGCAATGTGATACCTTGCTTCATTGGTGGTGTGTGTAGCAGTGAAAAAGGGTTTCAGGGTCTGTGTTTGTTTGCCGTACTTGGACACAGCGCGTTTTAATGTCTCCGCCTTGTCAGACTCATGCTTGAATTCATGTTCATGTTTCGTCTCGTAATCATGTTTAACACTTGATGTGCAAGGCACAACGTTCTCGAGGCATAATGCACAAACAGCACGGTCTTTTTCTTGCACAAAGCCCCAGTCATCTGTCTACGTTGACTGAAAAGAACAAGATCTTTTCGCTGGAGGAGCTTTCGTGATTCGTGTGTTTCGTTGGCTGGGTTAAAACACGGATCTCTTCTCCTCTCCTCGACACACGCTCACACACAAAGCAGAGGAGGAGGGGCGCTACCGTAAAGCCTCTAAACAACAGGTGCACGACTGAAAATGTCTAAATTCCAGGTAAAAATGCGCATGTTTTTAAAGAATCATTGCTGTGCAAAGTTAACCCCTTGTGTGCCACTGCTGGCACGCGTGTCATAGGTGGCCGACCCCTGGTCTTTCGAGTCAGACTGTCAAGTCAGACTGCATTCGCGTTTGTAACCTTGGCTACAATGATGAGTCATGAAGGTGATGATGCTGGAACTTTTGTTTGGTGCCTAAAGAAAACATTAAAATTCGCACAGTCCTTGATGATATAGGGCTACATATCAAGCAAACGCACTGGGGCGATGGCTGTGGTAAAATCTGCAAAAAATGCACATGCATACATTGACATTTTGAACAGCTTTCTTATTCTTTCAATTGAAAAAATGTTTGAGAATGATGAACGCTTTTCCAAGATGACGATGGATCCACAGAGCAAAAACTGTGAAAGCATTCCTTGGAGAAAGATGTATCCAGTCAATGTCCTCCTCCTCTTCTATAAGAACTGAACTGTGACAGTGACACGAAGAGCATGCTGGGAGCACGGATCTGCACTGGGTTAGAAGGCAGATTTTAAGCAATAGCCAGTTTGATTATGTTTGGGAAAATCTGGAGGCGGCTAATAGCAGCGCGTACGTAGTATAATTTTGACTTCGTATCCTGGAACGCCTTTGTACTAGATGTAATATTTTCCCATTCAGGTACGTTGTAACCTTAAACTTAAACATTTGTAAGGTACCACTGTATTTACCTTTTGTGCACGAAGGATTTTTTATTTTATTTAATTGACTGTAAGGGATTTAATATAATACAAGATAAATTTAGTTGAATGCAGTGGGGATTTTTCACAGAAGGCTGAAGGTGTCACGAGGCGTGGTGGCGTGGAAGGTGACCGGACCAGAACGGAGGCAGGAGGCATGAAGGAAGAACTCAAATGCGTTGACGATCCATAAGTTTTATTTAATAAAATAAAAGTCGACCAATACTCCGGGGCAAAACAGAACAATACAGAGTTCCTCCGGCACGAACTCAACAGGACAAGGCATAACAGACTAAAACAGGACAAGGCATAACAGACCGGGATTGTGTGTATAAGTAATGAGGAATGAACCAGCAACCACAGAGCCCACAATGCAGCCTTAAATAGCAAACACATAATTAGTGGAACTGCTTCAGCTGTTGCCCAGAGGGCGGGGCAGACTGGTCACCAAGGCGACCGTGACAGAGCCCCCCTCTTAAGGGACAGCTCCCGAGGTCCCAAAAAGAAAAAATTACAACCTCACGCCCCGGAATGTTGACGCTCGCGATTGGGGCAACCCCGCTCCCTCCTCCGAACACGCAGGAACGGGGAGAGGCAGGCGCCATCTGCGTCGGGCGGATCCGAATCGGCGCTCGGCAGGGAGGGGGTCTGGTGGGCAAACTGGACAGGGGATAACAGACAGGCAGAATCGACGAGAACAGGACAGGCAAAATCAGGGCAGGTAAACAGGACAGGCAAAATCAGAACAGGTAAACAGGACAGGCAAAATCAGAACAGGTAAACAGGACAGGCAAAATCAGAGCAGGTAAACAGGACAGGCAAAATCAGAACAGGTAAAACATGAGAGGGTCAAAATCAAAACAGACAAGACATGAGAGAGTCAAAATCAGAACAGACAAGACATAAGAGAGTCAAAATCAGAACAGACAAGACATGAGAGAGTCAAAATCAGAACAGACAAGACATGAGAGAGTCAAAATCAGAACCGGCAAAACAGGAGCAGCGGAGTCGGACTGGCAGGCAGCGGAGTCGGACTGGCAGGCAGCGGAGTCGGACTGGCAGGCAGCGGAGTCGGACTGGCAGGCAGCGGAGTCGGACTGGCACGCAGGGGAGTCGGACTGGCACGCAGGGGAGTCGGACTGGCACGCAGGGGAGTCGGACTGGCAGGCAGCAGAGTCGGACTGGCAGGCAGCGGAGTCGGACTGGCAGGCAGCGGAGTCGGACTGGCACGCAGGGGAGTCGGACTGGCACGCAGCGGAGTCGGACTGGCATGCAGGGGAGTCGGACTGGCACGCAGGGGAGTCGAACAGGCAGGCATGAAGAGTCAAAAAGGCAGGCACGAAGTGTCAAACAGGCAGACCTGAAGAGTCGAACAGGCAGGCATGAAGAGTCGAACAGGCAGTCATGGAGAGTCGACCAGGCAGGCATGGAGAGTCGACCAGGCAGGCATGGGAGTCGACCCGACGGGCAGCGGAGTTGGAGTCGGCCCGACGGGCAGCGGAGTCGGAGTCGGACTTGCACGCAGGGGAGAGGGAATAGCAGGCAATCGGCACGGGAGTCGGGCAGGCAGGCATGAGAGTCGAACAGGCAGGCGTCAATTCTTCCCGGGACCCCATTCGAGGCACAGCAAGGGCCACGACGGGCGGGGCCGTGGTTCGAACGGGCAGGGAAGGCCAACTCAGTAGGCGCCTGCCGAACTGCGCTCTCCAGCTCTCCCCAAGTCGCGCTGGGATCGTTCGCTGAGTTCTATTTGTTGGCTGGTTCATTCTGTCACGAGGCGTGGTGGCGTGGAAGGTGACCGGACCAGAACGGAGGCAGGAGGCATGAAGGAAGAACTCAAATGCGTTGACGATCCATAAGTTTTATTTAATAAAATAAAAGTCTCCCAATACTCCGGGGCAAAACAGAACAATACAGAGTTCCTCCGGCACGAACTCAACAGGACAAGGCATAACAGACTAAAACAGGACAAGGCATAACAGACCGGGATTGTGTGTATAAGTAATGAGGAATGAACCAGCAACCGCAGAGCCCACAATGCAGCCTTAAATAGCAAACACATAATTAGTGGAACTGCTTCAGCTGTTGCCCAGAGGGCGGGGCAGACTGGTCACCAAGGCGACCGTGACAGAAGGTCGCGCCGTTCGAAGTGTAGAGTGTTTTGTCTGGGGAATTTTGATAGCGGGTCGCTGACGAGGGAATTAGGCCTTGTTTTGATAAATGCTTGGCATTGCTTTGAGCTGATAAGCTTTCTTGTTTTGAGCCCTTCAGACATGGCGGCGTCTTCCGGAGAGGAGGAGGTGGGGAGTTCCTGGCCCGCCCAGGGGAAGGAGTCAGCACGCCCCATGGGGGGTTGGCCGACGCCCCGACGTGTCAAAAGCCGGAACACGGAAGCGACAAGAAGAGACAGACAGACAGGATCGGAGAACGGGAGATGGGAGGCTCGAGAAGACTAATTAGACTAATTCAACAATAATTCGGCAAAATTCAATGGAATTCACTCAAGAAATAATTTTAGAAAATAAATCTGCCCCCGTGTGAAATTGCCTGTCTCTTGTCAATATGTTTTCCTAAATTAAGAAAACGAGCATGCATTTGTTAGGAGGATAAAGTTTGTGTTTGATTAATGGAGTCAGATAACTAATCCGAACAATTTGTTAAACGCTAAATTTTAATGTAGTTTTTCCCCACATAGCTCCACCTCCGCCTGCCACTCACCCAAGCAAATTGCTCTGTGTGCTTGGCTGGTGTATTTTGATGTTTACAATTTTTTTGTGTAGGTTTCATAATAAATTAACTCAACAGTGAACATACATTATTAACAGGGTTGGGTAGGGTTACTTTAACTTGATTACTTTCAATTACTTTTGGATTACTCCAATACCAAATATGCTAATAAAAGACAATTGAAAGTAAATATGAATAAAATTACTAAATTTTGTGCAGGCTTGGGGAGTAACTGAATACATGGAACGGCAAAAATGATGTTGGCAAGCTGTTTGGATTTATTCCCATTTTGTTTCTGTCACATTTTATGTTAGTTTTGCCGGAGATCAAAGAGATCAGGACCAGACCAGGAGAGAAAGCTTACCACGTGTTGTGAGTCATAAATTTATCCGTATTTAGTTTATTTTGTCTTTTATCAGCATATTTGGTATTGGAGTAATCCAAAAGTAATTGAAAGTAATCAAGTTAAAGTAACCCTACCCAACCCTGATTATTAATGAGGTTCTATATAAGGGATTCCTTAGGCACGTACAGCCCCAACGGTGTCTGTTGGTGTGACACCTTGACTGTAAACTATAGTGTGGTTTGCGTGCTTTATAGACTGGACTCAATAGCTTATTTCAGAAGTGATTTGTCGGCTATATACACACTAGACTTGACTCTACGTGTATCAGAATCTTAACACTATAGACGCCAATTGTGGGATTATGCTTTTTTCTGCTTGCACCAATTTTGTCTTTGTGCTTATCAGAATTGGACTGTATTAGAAGAAATGTACATGTTAAGCATTTGATCTGCGAGCCATATGTACTAATAAAAAGAGCCATATCTGGCTCGCGAGCTACAGGTTCCCGACCCCAGGTCTACTATATGTTGATCAACCCTTAGACGGCCATGTTTACAGGGTTAAACATCAATCATCACTAGTCATTCAATCTGATTGGTCCAAAAACTGGAATTCTAATGTCTATCTAAGTACGCCCTGCACATACGCATAGCCATTGATAGATGAAAATATGCGCACAAAAATGCAGGCAAAAAAGTCACAGACGTTTGCCAACAGTGATTGTTTTTTCCAACTAGTGGATCCTGGTAAGGAACGGTAGGAACAAAGCTACCTGGCCTGAGGCTGGAGACAATCCATGGCACCTCTGATCAGAGAAAGATTGCGCTCGCCACCATTTATTGCCGCAAAGCGTACAGTCGCTTCAGATTGTTGAACCCAGATCAAACACCTCCCTGCAAATCTTTGAACAGTCAGCCAAACTGCTATTCTGAGAAGTTTGTTTTCATGCCTTCTGTTGTGGTTTTACTGGGCGGGCTTGCCGCAACGTCCCCCCCCCTTTTTTTTCATCCAGGCTGGATCAAATACGCAATATCTCTTGCGGTTGGCAATGGCGGGTAGCCTCCTATCCACCTAATAGCCCCCTCGCCGCTCTTGAAGTTGCAGCCCAGGTGGTTTCATGCAATTCCTGACACATATCACATTCCTTGCGTTCTAGCTTTGCCAAACATCAGGCAAGATCACAGAAAGCAGGCCAATGCTGCGCCTAAATAACACCATAACTTTTGTTACAAGAGCGTCCAAAGGACACAAACGGTGCGAACGAATTTTCTCTGTTCACACAGCCTCTTGTAAACCATGTTCACTATGTTGTTATCAAGGACGATAAAGACAATTCTAATTATAAATCTATGGGCTCGGATCAGAGGCGTTACCCGGGGGTTGGAGGGAAGATTATGTGGTGGCCAGTGCCCATCCACGGAAACATTTTGCTCACCCCAAGATAAAAAAAAAAGAAAAAAAGAAAGAAATTAAAAAAATAATTAAAAACCAATAAAATAATAAAATGAAAAGAGAAGAAGAGAAAAAAAAGAAGAAAATGTACAAAACAATAAGAAAAAGAGGAAAAAAAGGAAAGGCTAAAAAAAAGAAACAAAAGTAGAAAAAAATCAAACATAAAAAGAAGAATGAAGAAAAAAATAATAAAGCAGGAAAAAGAAGGAAAAAGTGAGGGAAAAAAATAATTTAAAAGGAAGAAGAAAGCAAGCAGGCAGAAAAAATAATAAAAATGGGAAAAAGCAAGAAAAAAACAATTTAAAAGCTAAAATAATAGTTGTGCCCCACGTGCGTGCTTACCACAAAAACAGCACTGACAAAAACATTCTGGTGTTCTTAAAGGGACGATGTTTTATATGTGCTGACTAGATGTCGCTGTAATGTGTAGTGCTAGCAAAAATGAATCCAAGAAAGACAACAAACTACAGAAACTGAAAGTGAGCAAAAAGCATGTTTTTTTCTTCCATTTTTTACCCAGCCTTTCTCAAAGAAAGACAAGAAGAACAAAAATATATGTTTTTTTAAAATAATAAAAAATAGGGAAGAAGAAATAATGAAAAGAGACAAAAAGGAAAACTGGAATAAAAAGAAAAGTAAGAAAAGAGAAAGCAAAAGAAAAAGAAAATGAGAATAGAAAGAAAAAAAAATCAAATAACAATTTATTTTTCATTGTTTCTTTTCATTTCTTATTTTTTCCCCCATTTTTCTTTTCCTTTTTTTTCTTGTGTTTCACTTTTTGTCTTATTCCTTTTTGTATTTACCCTTTCTTTTTTCCTTCTTTTTTCTTTTCTATTGTAATGTTCTCTTTCATTCCCCTTTTCATTCATCCATCCATTATCTGCACCGCTTCTCCTTAGTAGGGTCTCAGGGGTGCTGGAGCCCATCCCAGCTATCTTTGGCCAGTGGACAGGATACAGTGTGAACTGTTGCCAGCCAGTCACAGGGCACACACAGACAACTCACTCCACTCATTGACACCTAGAGACAATTTGAATTTTGGAATGTAGGAGAAAAAAGGAGATCCCAGAGGAAACCCACGCAGGCACGGGGAGAACATGCAAAGTCAACATGGGAACTTGAACCCTTGAATCACTCCACCGTGGGGCTGCACGCTAACCAACCAACCGCCGTGCTGCCACTTGAGTTTTATGTTTGTCTTAGTTTTCTTTTTCCTTTTCTTTTTTTGTCCTTTTTTCATTCTTTTATTTTTTTATATTTTGTATGTATTTTATGTCCTCTCATTATGCTTTTAGCACTCGCTTTCGATTGACAAAGCGGAATACAGAGACATCAGCTTGAAGATGTAGTCCCTCGAGAGTGTCGTGCGTCATCATGCCAGTGGAAAATGCACCTCTTGGCCCCAAACCACTTTGTCCAGCTGATTTGACTGGATTCCAAGGTGTTCCTGGGCCAGCCTGAAGATGTAGTTTCTTTAGTGTGTCCTCAGCCATTTTAGGGGCCTATTGCCAGTAGGATATGCCGAAAATATCTTCCGAACCAAAACCAGTTTGTCCAGCTCAATCGACCAGATGCCGAGGCTTTTCGAGGCCAGATGTTATTCATTTAGCACTATACGTAGTCTCTTACTGCATATCTTGGGTCATATTTGGGGCCTAATGCCTGTGGAGCATGTCATGAACACCACCTGATCTCCAGCCACTTTTCTCCAGCTCATCTGACTGGATGCCAGTCCGACCAGATGACCAGGGCCTCCTGTCTGTGGTACGTGCCTGATACACCTTACCAGGGTGCTATTTGTCAGGCATCCTTACCGGATGTCCGAGCCAGATCAATTGGTTCCTCTCAGCACGGAGAAGCAGGGCCTCAACACTAAGCCCCAAATACAGCAATCATCCATCCATCCATTATCTGCACCGCTCATCCCCAGTAGGGACGCGGGGGTGCCGGAGCCCATCCAGCCGTCTTCGGGCAGTGGGCAGGGGAACTGGTTTCCAGCCAGTCGCACAAAACTGAGAGACAGACAACTCACTCATTCACACATAGGGAAAATTTGAACCAGCCAATTAACGTGACATGCATGTTTTTGGAATGTGGGAGGAAATCCATGCAAGCACAGGGAGAACATGCAAACTTTGCACAGCAGGATTCAATCCCATAACCTCAGAACTGTGCCGTAGACGCGCTAACCACCAATGGGCCTTGCTGCCCTTACAGTAATCATGTCTTGATGAATGTATGATTATAACCCAGATCATTGATCCCTTAATCACCTGGGTAAGTTGCGGCAACACTTTCTTTGGGTGTCTTGGGGATGTACAGCCTGGTGGCGCCCATCCCTCTCCAAGCTGTTTTTGAGGAATGGGGTTTGCTCCTCTACATGAAACAGATGATACAGTTTTCAATTTTTATCAGTACACAATGTATTATTTTGAGGAGATGGGGGCATTTAACAATACCAGAGAACATTGAACAAATACAGGGGCACAAAAACAGATCTTCATTTGATAGGCCTAACAAAAAGCACCCTTTATACACCCTGCTCTCATGTTGCCTCTCCCTTCTGATACCCGTCAGATTATTCCCGGACCGTTTTCTGTAGCCGGTGGGCGTTAAGAAACAGCAAGATGGGAGTACATGCCATGAGAATTGCCCTCCCCAATTTACTAAGCGGCCCTCATGGTTGGGATTTCTGACCCTGATAATAGAAAGCCTTGGGGGAGATGGCATGGAGAAGCAAGCTCTGCGTCCTGTTGTGCCATGCTCAAAATGAGATGCTAATTAATTAGCATTGGCATCTTTAGCGACGTGTGTCGCCTCCTATTTGGCGTATGATTCAGCTGGGGAAGGAAACCAAAGGAAAGAGGCAGATACATTCTGCAGATTCAGAAGTTTCACCTCAGGGTTATTCTAATGTGATGTAGTTGAACAGTCCCGTGGCTGCAAATGGGCCGTGAGAGATCGAATATGATCATGGATCAATAACAATAGCTAAGGAGGCAATGCAGATTCATTTGGTTATTGAAAGTGGATCCTTTTTAAAGAAATTGTTTCATGAGAAGACGAACCTTCAGGGCCGAATATGGGCAACCACCGTTAAAATAAAATCATTCTTCATGGCTAAATATGTTTTGTGACATATATTCTCCCTCAGCTAACACTCATTCGTTTTTTTTCCACAAGGGCTAAATGCTTGAAAAAGACTTTGGTTGATGATTTGAAACATTCAAAGGCAGATCTATTGTAGAGGAAAAAAGTCAACTTGGCTTCATCTTGAAGAATCCCAACCTCGGCCCCAAATTCCACATTCAAAGATACAGCAAACCTTTCCATTTTGTTTTAAATAAACACATCTTTTGAGTGGAAGCTTAGCGTTTTTTTTACCCTTTTCCACCAGTTTTCACTTGGTGGGTTAGTATCAAGGTAATGACAAGGCAGAAAAACTGTACATTTAAAAAAATAAAGGAATAAATGTCCTTATGAGGTATGGAAATAATTCGAGTGTAAAATGCGATTAGCGACCCTAAGTCAATCAATTGAAATCACGCTTCAAACTTTCTCAAAATGCAGCATATCAAATTGAAAGCGTGTAATACAGTTCCTATGCATGCATAGTACTCGCATTTTAGTGTCTATTGTCTTTGTTGTTCTGGATTGGACACGGCCCAAGGAAAAGGGCCTGGTGACCTATCAATTTCTGTCATTGCAACATTTTTGCGTCATGAATTCAATACAGGACCTCACTTTCCCCCGACTGAATGTTTTTAGTGTTTTTGACCGCCATAGTGAGGTGATCTCTAGGCTATGCATAGGAACATGGAAACTCAGCAGCCGTGAGGGAATTGAAGATTAATTAATTGGTATTAGAGGAAGCTGAAAATCGAACTATGACAGGTTTGTATCCGTGTGTTTTGCTTTGTAATCAATTCTTAAATCCACTAATAACTCAATTTTGTCCCGGCTGCATTCTCAAATCCACACACTTGTATGCTTGTCTTTGTCGTTGTAAGGCCGCTGCAGCAGAGGGCACCTGTGCTCATTAATCAGTTGTGTTAAAATCAGAAGTAGAACATGCTACAGAGACTGCCCTGTTTAAAATATGGTATCTTTTCTGTATATCAGAAAAAACACAATACAACTTCTCAACATTTCAAAGTAGTAAACCTGCTCTAAAATCTTCACTTTACCAACATAATATTTTGAATTTTTCATCTCAGGCAAAAATCACAGCATCTCTTGCAGCTTTTCTAGCTTACTATTTTGTTATCATCTGTTAAGTTCTATCCATCACAGATGGTAAAGAACCAATCATGCCCAAAAAAATTCCATTCAGGAAAAAAGGAGTTTGATAAAACGGAACAAACAAATGAGGTTAAATTCCCACAGGGGTCCTTTAATAAGCCCCCAAATGCACACGAGCAAGGCAAACTGGAATGAAAGAAAATGAATCAAACAGGTTGACCAGGTTGCAGCTCTTTGGAGAGGCCTTCAGTGATTAGCTGCAGATAATAAGCACAAGGTCAGGACATTTGAAAATGATCTCCTCTTGTATGAATTTGTGTTTGAGAGCGCCTCGCCTTAATCAGCGTCCTAATTGCCACTTGCTTCCTGGTGTGTGGGGAATAAGGCCAATTTCCTGGAGTTGCTCCTCTAGGAGGATGCATGCAGGTTCTGATATCCCATTATTTGTGAGCTCTTCAAGGTCGCAATTCACATTTTCACTTATAAGAACTCCAACGTGTCCGGGCAGAGGGACAAGTATACAGTTAAGCCTCTTTGTTGCTGGGTTATGTTCTAAAAAGTACCAGTGACAGACAAAAACTAGGATTTAGAAACCTTCATTTTATTTTTCTATTGTTATAATATTATGGGTGTTGTCTCAAAGTATTATATGTTATATAACATCCATATTATATTATGGGTGTTATATTATATCTCAAAGCACTGCACAGGCCACTATTACACAATCATCTGATCCGAAGGCCTCCACACAAGGAAAGTAAGAAACCTTGAGAAGGGCCCACACCAGTGGTAATCCCACTTACAGGATGACCAGGGTGCGTTAGATGTTACATAGGGTAACAATACACAAAACATTTTGAACATCAATAAAAAAACACTGGTGTTATGTAAAATTGTCCAAAGGTCCATGACAGCAACGAAACTCCTTCCCATCTCAGCCGGCTGGTCGTTGCAGACGTTGACATGCTTCAGGTCCAGGTCCTGGTCCGCTGTCTAACCTCGATACGTCCTTCACAATTATTTAACCACCAACCAGGTAACTGGAAAGGACGGGAAAAGAAAAGTATGAGGTTGATATCAATCACGATATAAGGGAAGTGTGTCTAAAACCTAGATTTAAAAACTTCCACTGAGGTTACAGATCTTATCTCCAGAGGCATAGCATTCCATAGCACCGGGGCTGGGACAGAGAACGCTCAAGCCTGCTGATTTTTTCTTGGCTTTTGGAATCACAAATAGACCAGCATTTTCAAAAAGGAGGCTCCGTGCAGGAATAGGGGAAAATCAAATCAGAGAGATAAGAGGGGGCAAGTCCATGCAAACATTTGTATGTTAGTAAAAGAACCTTAAAATCACACTTTAACTGGCCAGTGCAAATTAACTAGTATAAGAATGATATGGTCAAACTTTCTTGTCTTAGTCAGTAGTCTTGCTGCCACATTTTGAACCAGCAAGAAACTTTTGATGCTGGTCATCAGGAGACCAGAATGCAAAATAATTTTAAGGAAATTGTGCCTTGTTCCTTGTTCTTTTTTTTTTAGGCTGCTGTGGCTTAGCATTAATACGGTGGCAACAAGTGTCGGCACTCGAGTTGAGCCTGAAATCAGTTTAGAAATTATGCCAGGCGCGACCGGAATAAGAACACGTGCATTTGAGCAGCCAATCACTTGAATGCTACTTTATCATTCCCCAACATCGTCTGAACAAAATGGGAAAGGTGCACTTCACTTATCAAGTACAAAAAGAAAAGTGAGGGGAGATAGAGGTGGGCAATGCGGTACAGTTGTGATCAGTGTTGGGAAGAGTGCCGTCATAAATAATGCCGTGACATAACGGCATTATGTTTTTGGTAACGGTGTATTCTAACTTGGCATTTTTGCTTTTTTCGCCGTTACTGACAGTCAAAAGCGGTGGATTACTTTAAAATATTCGGTCTTCTTCTCTCCTCCGAGTTCTCTTCTGTCAAGATTCGAAACAGCGACTACCACGTGGTTCAGGGGTCTCAAACTCACAGTCTGTGGGCCAGTTGCGGCCTTCAGGATTATATTTTGAGGCCCCAACCATAGTATTCAAGTTAAAGGGACAGTGTGTATTATTTTCCCACTAGATGTCGCTGCATTCTGTCGTGTCAAAAATGAGTGCCAAAAGCACAACGGAAGGAGACATACTACGGAGACTCAAAGTGACCAAAACGCACATTATTACTTTTGAAAATAGGAGAACTACTACTACTACTACTACTAATTATAATAATAATAATAAAAAAGAAAAGAAAAAGGGACACAAATGAAAAAAATAAATAAGAATAAAGTGAAACTTGAGAAAAATAGGAAAACAAAACTGAATAAAGATTAAAAAAAGAAAGGCTAAAAGGGAAAAAAAATGAAAAGAGAAAAATGAAAAAAAAGAGGAGAGAAAAATAAAATGAAAAAAAAATGAAAGGAAAAAGGGAAAATTTCATGTGTTTTGTCCTTTCTCTCTTTTATGTATTTCTTTACCGTCTTTTTCTCCATTTTCCTTTTTTTGCTTTTTTTCCACCTACTTTCCTTCTTATTCCTGTTTTCCTCTTTTGCCTCATTTTCTTATTTGTTCGTTCCCTATTTTTTAATCCCTTTTAAAATATGTTTTTTTATTCTCTTTTGTTTTTCCCTGGAAAGGCTGGGTAAAACTTGGAAAAAAGGGTGCTTTTAGCTCACGTCTCCGTAGTTTGTTGCACTACACATTGCAGTGACACCTAGAGAAATGATATAAAATGCTGTCCTTTTAAGAACAGCGTAATACAAAGATCAAAGCGGCGCCGCCACTGAGCGGCTGCCTTTCCAGCAGCTCCCCTGTTATCTCTCACTTTTTGTCATTTATTATTTTATTGTCTGCTCCTATCTTCGGTGTTTTTCTTCCCGTTTGACAACTACACTTTGGATTACTTTTCTATCCTATGGACATGGGTTTTAGCGCACCAAAATGTGTTTATTCGAGGAATCAACTCCCTGCCCTGAAGAATTCTCGTGCCGGCGTGATGAGGGGGCCTATGGTGGAAGAAGAGCCGGAGCTAGCTAAGCGGCTAGCGGCGTTATAAGTTTTCGGTACCATCCGTAATCATGGTAAATGTGAACTCACTACCAAATAAGACCAACGAGTGCTGGTGGAAAACATCGAAGCGCACAGGGAGCGCAGTTGCTGTGTTTTGCCTGGCTCACGTTTAGCACCCCGGACGCTTACGTGTAGCCACCTGGAGCTACCCGGAGCTATCCGGCTTCAGCGCCGCTATACAGAGACACGAAAGCCTACGGGAATCGGAGAGGAGACGGACTCGCTAACACGAGGTGGTGTATCCCTGGACACAAAGAAAAAGATTTCCATCTGCCGCAGGGATGTCGAACTTTTGGACTAGCGTGTGACGTCATCCACTCTGCTACAAGCACCCCTAGGGCATCATGTTAATAAACAACAGGGTAGACTCCTGGAAGTGTGAATTTCCCTACGGGGATGAAAAAAGTATCTATCTATCTATCTATCTATCTATCTAATTTTACATTTACGATAAATATTAGTGCCATCAACATTTTTGCATAGCTAGCTTGTCCTGGACATGCTATTAATACGCAATGGCTACTTAACTACTTGATACAGGTATCTTCCAATGTTTTCTTCTCTCGCCACTCATGTTAGCCACTTGGCTTCAAGCTATGGCACGATGCTAACTGCTATATTGTTACTTCTAGCTGCTCCTGTTTCATCCTTCAGTGTCACTGCCTTTCATAGCTTGTCATTAAGGCAAATGTCGCCAAAACCCATTATTCTGATACCTTTGACTATTTATTTCCACCGTTTCCTTCTCTAGCCACCTACATTAGGCACCTGGCTGAATGTTAATGTTAGCTGCTCGGTTCCTAATTCATGCTTTGGTGTCACTTGATTTCCTCAGCTAGCCATGCATGCAAACAAAACCTAGGCCTGTGACTCTATTTTTATCCACTCTTTCGTCCTTTAGCCACTCATGTTAGCCACTTATCTGCAGGTTGTGGCATGCAAATAACTACCATTGTTATTGTTAACTGCTCCTAATTAGTACTTCAGTGTCACTCGCCTTCGACACCTGCAAAAAAACAACACTAAACGCGCCTAATTTGCCCCTTATCTAGGCTACAGAAATACTGCAAAAAAGCAAAAAGGGGCGGGGCTTGGGACGCACAGTCGCCTCTCACACATGGGACATGGGAAAGTAAAACAAATGAAGAGATATGCACTCGTACCAGCTCATAGTTACAACCATAGTTGACCAGTAATAATTATTCTACGTATTTTCCCAGCATTAAACGTGTTTGTGTCATGCTTGTTCTCCTACAGAAACCATATAAACCCTTTTTTGGCCAAGTACCATGCAGGTCGATTGGAATTTTTTGTTATTTTGGCGATCTAAGAGTCAGAAAGCATGTTATGAGTCATAAATTCAGCCCTTTTTCTTAGAAAATCCCACACTTTCAATATCTGGTAATATGTACCATCATTATTCTTTTGGCTTTATTATTGTATTGTTCTCAGCTCAGGGATGCTGCTGGAAATGTGAATTTCCCTTAGGGGATGAATAAAGTATCTATCTATCTATCTATCTATCTATCTATCTATCTATCTATCTATCTATCTATCTATCTATCTATCTATCTATCTATCTATCTATCTATCTATCTATCTATCTATCTATCTATCTATCTATCTATCTATCTATCTATCTATCTATCTATCTATCTAATGACATGGTGGCTGGGTTGTTAGCACGCAACCACACGGCGTAGAGGTTCAGGGTTGAAATCCAGCTACCCCAGCCTCCCTGTGTGGAGTTTGCATGTTCTCCCCCTGCCTGTGTGGGTTTCCTCAGGGCATTCTGGTTTCCTCTCACATTTCATACATGCATGTCAAGTTAATTGGCCGGGCAAAATTGTCCCTAGGTGTGAATGAGCGAGTGAGTTGTTTTTCTCTGTCTGCCCTGCGACTGGCTGGCAACCAGGTCATGATGTACCCTGTCCACTGCCCGAAGATAGCTGGGATGGGCTCCAGCACCCCTGCGACCCTACTGAGGAGAAGCAATGCAGATAATGGATGGATGGATGCAATAACAGTTTAAAATGAAAAACAAAAGAAAAAACTTGGATTTTTTAGGATTATAATTAAGTAAAGACTGGCACTGAACAAGAACACTTTGTAATACAACATAAACTGGAAATATATGGTTATATAGGATTTAAATGTGTACTTTATTGGTTACAGATAATAATACATGTTTTACAAAATATATTGTATTACATTATATTATGCACTGTATTATTTCTTCCCTTAAATTGGTTCATTGCCACACGTAGGAAGTTGCTGCTGCCTTCTGGGTCTTTTTCAACTGTTTGATTCAATCTGATCGCCCCTAAGCCGGTTTTCTCATCTTGCAATAACCTTTAGAATTTTCTCTTCAGCCCAATGGTCGCAAAGTTAAGTTTTTTTAAGTAGTGCTTGTAAAACGGGGTCGTCGGTGCCCCTACTGTAATAAGAAGGTCAGAAAAAATATATATATTTCCCTCCCCCATCTTTTTCAATTTGTAAACATTTTTCAAAAAATGTCAGGGAGCCAGACACTTGCTCTAAAGAGCCGCATGCGGCTTCTGATCCGCGGATTGCAACCCTCACCAACATGTGGAACCGAAGAAAGTGTTGTATGATTTGTTGAAACTGAAGGTCCCAGGTTGTCGCCGCAAGGCGCCACACTGTCTTAATTAAAAAGCAACTGTCGGCGCTTTCTGTATCCTTCTCAAACAAATTGGATGTTATGATGACAATTTGCTCGATTAGCGCGTCGATTAAGAAACGTGGATGTTTACAAAAGGCTCGAAAGACGCCTGGCAAACATTTCCCACAAACACTCGCTCGCGTCCCGTCAGAGCCGTCTGTACACTTTAATTAAGCAGAAGAACCGGTCGACTCTCCTGGGATCCATAATTCCCACCTAAATCTGCATTTTTATTTTTTTAATTGCAGATAAGGTTTTCATGGTTTTGGACAGCAATTATTGATATTCCGGTAGACAAAACAAAGAGCAAAAATTGAAAGCGCTCGTTTTGAAAGGTTCTGCAGACGAACACGAGGAGGCTCCAATGAGGTGAAAGCATTTTTTGTTCCCATGCACGCATTTCCATAACAAACACACTGGCATCAAGTAAATAATAATGGTCATTGTGTTGAAGAGAATTCCCACTGAGGCTCAAAGTAGATGGTTGTATTGTGGAAGCTTTTTCTTGTAAAGCTCATAAAATGGTCGAATTCCGAATCCCCTAATTATTATTTTATTGCTACAACCAGGTCATGGTTGTACTCCAGTACTTCAAAGCCATACAATAGTAAGCAGAGGTTGGGAACCCAAAGAGCCATAAAAGCAAAAACATTTAAACAAATGTTTTGAGAGAGCCACAAAATTTATTATGAGAAAATAATCAATAAAACCACCAAATCGGCTTCTCTAGAGAAAAGCTAATTCTTCAGCACATTTCATTTCACTGTGTGATATTTGAGGATCTGTTAAAATCTATGAAATAATACTGTTGCCAGAGCCTGTGCCCCATATCAATATAAACATCAGTGTCTGAAACTCGTGACAAAAAGTTACCAGACACCAGAGTAGACAGCTCTGAAAAGTTGCCTGCCCAGCCTTAAAGTGCCTACCCCATTTTTCACAACTTAGAATGCAATAAGATGACTAATCGCAAAAAAACCCATTGTTGCAAAGTATTTAGGATTGATAATCAAAATATATAACAGAACAACTCTTTAAAATTAGGTCTATTATGAATCTACTTATAACATTAATTGCATGTACAGGTATATGACACTGCTGTTTTCCATCTGCCATCAGTATGTACCTGTATTTACTCATCTTCATTCATGCGATGTTTGCGTCGTCTGCTACAAGCAACGTGAACTCCTCTTTTCACTATGCTTTTAATCTATGTTCACGCTTTGTAGCGTGATCAATTTAGCTTCTTTTGAATATTTCTTCTGGGGCTGAGGTTTTGGCCTGATTCCTAACCACTTATCCATTTTTCTTGTGTTCTCTGCGCGTCTACTTTGGAAAATGATATGCAAATGCACAACCTTATAACGCTCGGGAAAGTCAGGAGGCACGATGTTACTCGACGCGGGCTTCCGATCGGCTGCCGAGTATTCAAATGTGCTCTATGTACGACTTACTTCCGCGTTCGAGTAAGGATGGTTAGTCATTTCTATTCTCTCGTAAACAGCACGAACGAAGCGTGAAATAACGTCATGGCGGAGTTAAGGGCCCGGTCACACAGCCGTTTGCGGCTGAATCACGGCCAGAAATTTCTGCCTGTGAGGCGGACGCTCTTGGACGCTTTGAGGTCGCCATACAGACGAGATACAGCAGTGCTTAACACGCGGTCGGAAATTCACGCGCGGTTGGCAGCGCGAAAAAGTTTTGCGCTGCTCAATACTTTAGAGCACGGGTGCACAGCCTTTCACGGGCGTATCGAGGCTGAATCGCGGCCAAAAATTTCTGGCCGTAAAGCAGACGCTGCAGGGCGCTGTTGAACGCTTTGAGACCGCCATATAGACGAGATACAGCAGTGCTTTACTCGCGGTCGGAAATTCACACGCGGTTGGCCGCGCGAAAAAGTTTTGAGCTGCTCAAAACTTTGAGCACGAGTTAACCGCGGGCGGCACACGAGGTAATGACGCGGAACGACGTGCTCTGGCCGCGGCCAGGGCATGGTTACACATGGGTAGGACGGGAAATTTCAGCGGGTAATCGTGGGTGGAGCATGGTAATAGCATGTTCTGCGCCTGTATCGCGGTGTTATTACGTGAAATTAGCGTGTTACGCGTGTGACGGTCAAACGCCTTTCTTCGTGTATATACAGTGCGATTTGCCGAGCACACGTCAGTTGTGCTCGAGACGTCAAGGGGAGAACATAGATCTCCGTCACCGTAGTGACCTTGTCTTAATCCATTTTTATTTCTTGACATTTATTTTCATTTCATAACAAGATAATAAAATCAAAATGAAAAACTATTTTAATAATAACATATTGGCTTCTTCGGTGCCATAGCTTGAAATCTTGATCTTCACGGGACTGTGTCTTGAGCGGTTACGATTTCTACAGCCCGGTGTTATGCCGAGAAATGCATCCCTGCCGAGATTTGCGTAGGAGTCGGATTTGGGCACACATGAGAAAATGACGCGGAAATGACGCGATGAGGAAGCGGAACAGTCGCTGGCGTCTGTTTTGCGGGCATACCACCGATGAACAGCGGGTTGGCCAATTTTGCGCATTTTCCATCGCGGGCAACCACGGGCAAAAAAAAAACGCAAAATTTAGCCGTGATTCAGCCGCAAATGGCTGTGTGACCGGCCCCTAACTTATACACCCTGTTTTTTTGGAGTTGCCGAAGATCATGGAAAATGATGTCCGGAGAATTTTACGAGCGTCCAGTGCATCACCACCACCACAAACCACACTTGAAAAAGCAAGAGTAACAGCGTCACATTTTAGGGAGGTCAGTCATGTTGCTCCAAGCAAAGCAGAAAACCTGGTAGAAAGACTCATCCAAGGAACATGACAAACTGAACATATGAAGAGGGGTCTGCAAATAGAATCAGTGCTGTTCTAAAAAACGTGAAGTTAACCTTGTGTGGGCCAGTGGTTCATCCAGATGCACTGTGGTTGGGCGCGTCACCTGATTCTCTGGTATATGACCCTATCGAGCGGCCATCATTTGGGCTCGTTGAAATTAATTGCCCGAATATACAAAGTTACATAGGTTGCAAGTACCTCAAAATTGATCATGTCTTGTATAAGCTGAAAGAAAGCCACTGCCACTATTGGCAAGTCCAGGGTCAGTTGCTGATTACAGGACTTGAATAGTGTGACTTTGTTATCTTTGCCAATGAAGACATTCTTGTGCAACGCATTCACAGAGACAATGCTGTGTTGCATTGTATGAAACAAAAAGTTGATTTGTTTTTCTTGTACACATATATGTCAAAATACCTTTCAATGTGCAAATAAGTTGACATGGAACAAATTTCAATGCAGTACTTTTTTAAAAAGAAAAAGTCAACGAGCTGCAACGACAGCCATGTGACCGGATTTCAAGTAGCTGATGGTGTACATTGAGGTACACAGCAGTGGTGGCTGGCCGAACTGTCTCCCCGTTTTTGAAAGCAAACATTTGTTCATTCTGACCTTCGGTGGTCATAAGAAGAGTTGAAATTAATTGCAGATTAAAAAAAAAAATCCGTATTCGGGTTTGGCGAGTTTGTTGCTAGCATAACATTGAGACCAGCGCTGAACGGAAACTTCCAACCATCCTGAGATTTTTCCGAAAATACGTCATTGTCTCTCTTGCATAGAGCCTATTGCTAAACGAACCGAAATTCCGAAATTTCCAAATCGATTGAAGATTTCGAAATCGGAATAAAGCAAACATTTGATTTGAAAAAAAAAGAAAAAGTTGTCGGCCACTTGGGCAGACATCGTTGTGTAAGTTGTACGCCCGACATAAAAGATGCACGCCCCGGGCGTCCAGGCAGACGTTATTTCAAACACTGTAAATATACCACATACAATTTGAGTGTTGAAACTTATTTTGACTCTATTTTTTTGTCCAAAATAATGGTTATAAAACATGGTACAAGCAAAGTACTTTTGTAAAGATATCACAAAACACTACAAATGATTAAGATATTGCTGTATTTATTTTGGTGCAGACTACACTGAACGAAAGAAGGGAGTGCCTTGCACTATGTGCAGAGATCCGCCCACCACTAGTGCTCACCCAATCAAGTGTGTGCAACCCCTTGACTGTAAACTGTAGTTGAGAAAGTGCTCTATATATACTGGACTGAACGAACTACTGGTTCCTGACCCCTGATACAAAGACTCATGAATATAAAAATATAAAGTGGTCACCTCTAAAATAAAGTATTCACATCTGAAATAAACTTTTACATAAAATAGTTTGTGCTACCTCTTCCAGTCACTCCAAAAGTGTCTGTATCCTTCAAACAGGAGAAGATGTCATCAGGTGGTGTCCAACTGTAACTGGACGTTTCAACCCTGAACCACAATGCCGTCGAGTTGGCGGGCCAGCAGTGATCACCAGTCACTGCCCATCTTCTTTTGGTCCCCAGCTAACTTCCTCCCTTCTATTGCAAAGCTGGCTTCACCCACCAGGGTAGTTTGAGAGGGGACCCTATGGTCGAAGGAGGCCACAGTTGCCGATAGGTCTCCTGTACTGTGGAGTGCTTCCTGACTGGAGTCCTCCTATGCCTTATTAAGTGTCTCCACGATGCGTTGCATCTGTTTTCCCCTGTTCCACAGATTCTCCTGGATTAATACATATTATGAATTCTTTCGCAGTGGCACTTTTCTTCTGACACAATCCTAGTTAGTGTGGTTGGGGTAAGTCATTTCGTTGCCTGTGTTGTTTCCGTAGCCATTTCATTTATATCCCTCTTTTGAGCCTCTCGTTCTCCCCTTCCTCTCAGGAGACTCATTGTTCTGTTCTGTATCATTGGTTGGGACACTCTTGCGAGTACCTTGGGTGGTGATGCTAGCCAATCCTTCCTGCAAGTCATCTTTCTTTCGAAGGTATTAAATACACCAGTTAGTTTTTGTCAGGTTTTCAATGTAAATCTCTTGATTTTCTGTCTCAAGGTAATTAGCTTGTTTTTATATTACTAAATATAAAAACAATGTTTCTCATACAAACACACACATAAAGTAATGTTTCAACAATGAGTGTAATTATATTTCTTGTACTTTTATCAATCTTGTATTCTTTTATTTTGAAATCGTGTTCTTGTCTGTACTGATTCCTCTCACGTCAATAAACACTCCCTCTCTCTGTTCGGGACCTCAGCCAAGAGGGACGTGAGTTCTTTGCTCCCACCATCATGTAGGATTAAACTATATACATGTATTTTATCTGTGCAAATATAGCCACTAAATAGTTTTAATAATGTCTATCCCTGACAGTTTTACCTCTTTCAGTCACCCAAAAAAGTGACTTTAGCTTTCAAACCATACACAACTAGGTAATTGCAGACTATATCATCTCAATTGGATAGTTTTTTTTCTTGTTTTTTTTTTGCATTTCAGAGGTGGTCTTCCTGGTGTATTTCAGATCTTTGTCCTGCTGCATGATCCAAGAGTGCTAATGTTACAGCACACAAACTGATGGCCAGTTGGGTCCTTTGGGATCCTCTAATGAACTTACTTACTTACTTACTTACTTACTTAGTAAATTAAAAATGCTGTGCCATTTTTACGCCAAAGGTCTTCAGGGTAATCAAGATGCTTTTGGGCAAATTTCTTAGTGTTCTTTCTTGACAGCACAGTTACATCTAGATTTTTTTTCCATCATCCACTTTCCACCATTATGAAATGAAATGAAATGATCTGTATTTATATAGCGCTTTTCAAGTCAATGACTTACCAAAGCGCTTTACATTGTGCTTCACATTTCCCAATAGCGGCCGTGATCTGTGCAGCCATGTAAGGCGCTAACCTGCTTATTGGGGGTATTGGGGGTTCAGTGTCTTACCCAAGGACACTTCGACATGTAACACGGACAAGCCGGGATTCGAACTATGATCCCTTAATCCTAAAACGACCGCTCTACCTCCTGAGCTACTGCCGCCCCATTACCTTTTTGCAGTTCCATCCCGGAGGTTTGATTTTTGATTTCTGTTTCAAACGCTTTTATTCTTGCTTTTAACCAGGCGTTTGTTACTTTACTGGTGGTCTTGTTATTAAATGCCATCTCTTTTGAGCACCTTCCAAAGGTTCTTGCATTTTGGTCCATCGCATATCAAAACAGGTTTGGGTCATTATTTTGTTGGAAGACATCTGAAGTTGGGACCAAAAATGTAGACTTTCGGGTGGCACGTTTGGCTCTGGTGAGCCTTGTCAAGTAATTACATTTTAATAATGCTTAATGGATCCGAGGGACCTCGAGCATCAGCCATATTCCATTTTTAAGGGCAGAATTCCCAATTTTTCAATTCATTAATTCAAACCAAAAGTGAGTGCCACTTGGCAAAGTATGCACTTGTGTCGAATCTGCTCAAACAAAATTTTCCCAGGAGGTCTGTTGCCCGTCATTCTCAATTTAGACACATTTCAGTTACAAGCAATTTGGTGACAATGACAATGACAACAAGATTTGATTTTCTTAGAGTGACAGTGTGAAACATTTCCTGCTAGAGGTTGATGTAGCCAATTATGAAGCTGAATCATTTGCATTTGAAAAAACACTATAGAAGACTGAATATTGCATTAAACTGCAAAAATACAAAATTTAAAACAAAATAAAAAAATCCCAACTGTTTCCTGCTTTTGCCACTCATGTTAGCTACTTGGCTGAACGTTGGATAGTCCCATCATTTATCCTTCTGGCACTTTTTCCAATCTTTCCATCTCTATCCACTCATGCTGGCAACCTAGTTACAGGCTCACTGCTAGCTATTGTTAATGTTAGCTGCTCCTGCTTTGTTTATCAGTGTCATGTTAGTGGACATTGCAGTGTTGATTCAGGCATTTTCAACTTGTTTCCCTTTGTTTTATCATCTAGCCACTCATGTTAGCCACTTGGCTGCAGTCTATCCCTTGCCTCTATTCTTATTTTGTTATTTTTAGCTGCTCTTGCTTTGTCCATAATTCCTGACATTCAGGCTTCTGGCACTGTTTTTTTCACTGTTTCCTTCTCTACCCGCTCATGTTACCCTTTTGGCTGCATTCCATGGCTAAACACTATTGTTAGCTGATCCTGCTTTGGTCATCATTCCCACTCGAATAAAAGTTGTTTTGTTCTGTCTTTTGGGCATCTGGCACACTTTTCCACTGTTTTATTTGATTGAACTCATGCGAAGCCACTTGGCTGCCAGCTGAGGTGGGTAGTATCGAGTTACATTTACTCTGGTAATTGGTAGGTTTTAGGCCATTTTGTACTTCTAGGGGAATTTTCAATTCATTATACCTTTTACTTTTACCTGAGTAGATATTTGAAGAAAAAAATGGACTCTCTCTGCTACATTACTACTGCGTTGAAGCCGCTACTTACGTGTCCGTCTGACTTTTCTAAGGACATTTAATATAAGACCTCATTACTTTTTTTTAGATTTCTCCAGTGACAAAAACACCAACCAGGTGATGCGTGTGATCAGGGTTTTTTCTGTACTGCAATTCCAGTGTATGTAGTTGAATCCCCACATATGTCTCGTCATCGTTAATAGCCACTATTGTTATTGTCAGCTGCTCTTGCTAATATTTTTTCAATCCACGAAAGGGTTACCCCCAAAACTGTCAGGGTACACAGACTTACATTTACACATACTTGTAATTTATTGTTGATTGGATGGACTTTGACGATTTAATGATCTGATTGAACGGTGGTTGAAAAAAAAGAAGAAAAAAAACAGTTACTCAGTACCTTTTACGCAAGGAAATATTTGGTTTGACTACTTGAGTCATGCTATTGCATATGACCGGCTTTCCATTAAAAAATATTTTGCCGCTAGTGAGAGATTCAAATGACTGGTCAGCAAGTAAAATTCCCAACTTAACTTTGTATAATTTTACGATGTTTGCTCAAATCAGAGCCGAAAATTAACATGTGGAAATGCAACACGCGATCCATTTTTACACAGGATTACCACGCGCATGTGTGTACAATCATGGATTGATTTCTAGAAAGAAAAGTCAAACATACAACTTATTCACAATGCTAAAAATTGACCAACTAAAAGTGCACGTTTGCAAGGGTTTTAAAGCTGTACACTAGTCCCCAGTTGCCACTTTTAGAAACACTTTTACACACTGTTAGAAAAAAGTGTAAAATACAATGTTTAGTTTTTCAGATTGTGATCAAATTTGACAAGGTACCTGGCTTCAATCTATTCTCCCAGCTGTTTCCCAGCTAAGATGCACCATGCTACACTTTTGTGCAGGCATTTGATTGCAAAACAAAAAGCAAGGATAAAATCCTTATATTTCTGTGTGTTTCAACTCAGATTACTCATTGTTAGTAGCACTTGAGGTGATTATTTGGGATAATACTTCAGAGTTTTGCTTTTAAAAGTAGACCAAAAGCATCATTCAATTTACTTTGGGTACGTTTTGGATTGGGTTTGTAGGCATATCTTACAGGACTGTTAAAGGGTTAAAACTTATTGTGAGGGGAAAGCTTTTCTCTGGAAAGCAAGTTTGTCTCTGAATTTCCAAGGTGTGTTTAGGGACATGCGAGGCCTCTTTCTAATCACGTGGCACGGCAACAAACTTTGGCATGATAATGATGCAATCCCCATGTGAAGCAGGCCCTCATGTGTAAAATCCGTCGAGGTGTGTCTCTTCTCTTTTTCTCTTTACGGGTATGAAAATGCAATGCAAATGCGCTCTGGCCCCCGTGGTACTTGAACTGTTTTCTCTTTGATAACCCAATTATTGTCTCAAGAGCTGTGTCAATTGCTCTAGCGATCTCTTCTTGAACAAATCACTCCTCTAACCTCGAGCACTTTCCATTTGATTCTGCCATTTTTTGACAGTTCAAAGTAATCAGAGGAGGCCGAGGATTGATTTTGTGTTCCCGCTTATCATGCTAATTCCCGGAAAATAAGCCGTTTTCATTCCCCTCGCCTGATTACCGCTCCTGCAAAGAAAATAAAAAATAAAAATAGGGCCTTCGACTTCATCGTTCTCCTGCATCCTCCGTGGCGACCCCCGTCCAAAGTCCTCAAACACTGTGGCGTGCCGTGAATTTTACACATGGGCCTTAACTCTGGTCTGAATTAATGATGTGTCATTGGAAACACCTGCTTAATGACCTGGTGCATTAAATACAGTCTCAGTGCGCCCTCTGACTGATCAAAGTCATATTATAAGCATGGACTACGATTTGCATTGAATGGTATGCTGAGAAACGCATGCATCGATGATCTAAGTTGTTGCCAACCGTTTTAAGAATCATTATAATCGGTTTTATTGATTCGTTGTTGCAGCCACTCTAGCTATCTCCCACAATGGGATGTGGCTTTGGGAGGTAGACAAAGTTTGCTGTTGCACTGAATAGTTACTATTGTTAACCCTCTTATTACATTGGAGGCACCAAGGCCCCCAATTGGGAATATTTAAAAAATCGTAGCTCTGCAACCATAAAAAAAAAATAATAATAATAATGAATAAAATTCAATCATTGTAGTTCTCCAAAACACCCACAAGGTGGCAGCAACTTCCCACAATGGTATCTCACAGGTATCCATGTGTGGCAACGGACCAATCACGGGTAAGAAATGACAGAGATGGGGTATAATAAGTACAGTGGAACCTCGGTTTTCGAACGCCTCTCGGTTCGAACAAATCGGAGTTCGACCAAACATTTCGAGAAATTCTTGCTTCGCTGTACGGTCAAAAATTCGGAGTTCAAACGCCGGTAATGCGTGAGTGCGTATGCTAGAGTGCGATGCTGAGCAGCGTACGGGTTTAGATCGTGTAGATCGCCCCCACCCCTCGTGACCAACTGTTATCACGTGCGCACTTGCCTCTTTTTGCTTTCGCTTTTAATATCGGTGAACGGAGTGTTTTAGCCCCTAACTATGCCTCCGAAGAAGGTCGGTGCAAGCAGGACAGGTGAAAAAAGAAAAGTTTTTGGTACAACTATTGCCTTTCAGAAAGACATAATAGCTAAATATGAAAGAGGTGTGAGAGTTTCTGATCTTGCTAGGAATACAGCTTGCGCCTTTTGCTGACCACCACAAAGGTAAGAAATCCTATTCACAATTCTTTTCTTTTTCTTTTTATACGTTCGTGTTAGCGTAATCTTTCGTACGGAAGATTATGATAATGCGAACGTACGATTAGCCTGGGTTAGCTTTATGATTACGTTGAACATTCAGGTAAACATTCAGGGTGTTGGAACGGATTAAAACGATTTACATTCTTTTTAATGGGAAAAATTATTTCGGTGATTGAAGAAATCGGTTCTCAAACAGGGTTCTGGAACGGATTATGGTCGAGAACCGAGGTTCCACTGTAATGTATTTTGATTAGTTTTGATTGTTAAGGGCGCAATGAATTGGGTTAATGATGGGGCATGTATTATGTGGGTCCCTGTATCCAAAAATTGCTCCACCATCTCTTATACAGGCCCATAAAACATCTGGTCATGGTGACAAATAGTTGACATTATACGGACAACTGAGAAAGCTAGACAAAAAAGCCTGTTTGAGTATATTCCTAATAGTTCAGTTTTCCAGTTTATGTTGCCTTACAATGTCTTCATGTTCAGTTCGAGTCTATTCTTCATTATAAGCCCTGTCATAGTTGCCATGGCGCCCAATTGGTCCCCGCCGTGTGGCGCCAGGTCCTGTCACAGTGGCCACAGCGCCCAATTGCCCCCGCCCACTGACACGAGCTGAAACGCGTTGACAGATTGCTGCCGGACTAATAAAACACGGTCTTGCGAGTTGCCTGGTGTCAGAGCGTCTGCGAAACTTCTGCTAGACCAGGGGTGTCAAACTCATTTTAACTCATGGCCCACACGATAGAACAAACATTCTATCGGGGGCCGGAATCGTAGATTAAAGAGAAAGAAAAAGAGAAATAAGAGGAAGGGAAAAGAAGAGAGGGCGGTACAAAGAAAGAGAGAGAGGGAGAGAGCGTGAGAAACAAAAGAGATGAAAATAAGTCGTGAGAGAGGGGGAAGGAAAAGGGAGCGGAAGAAAGAAATCCAAAGAGAAATAGAAAGACAGAGGAGAGAAATGAGAAAAGAAAGCGTGAAGGGTAGGAAGAGAAAAGAGAGAAAAGAAAAAAAGGAAGTTAGAACAAAAGAAGTTAAAAATACACAGAGAAAAGATAAAGAGCAACAAAGCAAGAGAAAAAGAGAGACACAGAGAGTGAAAGAGACAGAGACAGAGAGTGGGAGAAAAGGGGTGGAAAAGAGGGAGAGAGAGAGAGAGAGAGAGAGAGAGAGAGAGAAAGAAATACAAGTACAGTGTCTTTGTTCGAGGCACCTTTCTTTGGCAACATCAAGTTGACATATTTCGACCTGCAGCTTGTTTTTCTCCTGCGCTTCTCTGAGTGTTGTCTCACGGGCCATATTCATTCCCTTAGTGGGCCTGATCTGGCCCGCGGGCCGCCTGTTTGACACCTGTGTGCTAGACTGTGTGATATGCCAAGTCCTGCGAATCTCTGTTTTTGCCTGTGTTTTGATCCTGTTTTATTTTTTGGCCCGATCTGTTTGATTTCAATCTACTTCCGCGACCATCGATCCCCAGATCGAGTGGGCGCGCATTCCTCTTCTTCCCAATAAATTGTGAGTAATGTTACGCGATTGGGTTCTTATTCCTGTTTGCTGTCCTGGTTCGTGACAAGCCTTATATTTATGGGAGTCTTATTTTAAAATGTGCCAAAAGTAATCACTCATAACACAAATTCTGACTCTTTCATGGAAAAAATAACTAATAAAGTCCAGGTAGCCTGTATACTTGGCCAATAAAGTATCATTTTGCTGTGCATTTTTCAGAGATCCTGAGTTTCTTAACATTAAAGTTGCTTAGTATAAAAAAGTTTGAAGTTTAAATGAGTTACACAATGCAATAAAATCTTGTGTTGAAGGGAAATAATTAAAGACTATGATTTAATAGAATAATATATTTTTCCAAGAGTATAATTCTTATTGTGTATACCTTTAGATTATTATTGGTAATAGACTGATTAAAGGGACTCAATTCATGTCAAATCGAGCCCTTAATCACAAGATGTCTCAAAGGACTGCACAGGAAGATATTACAATAATACCATTACCTAAACTTAAGCCAACATGCGGGGAAGGAAAACCTCAAAGCCTCAGCATGAGGAAAGAAGAGATCTTGAGAAGGGCCCCCACAAGTGGTAATCCCGCTTACCAACGTCCTGACCATCGCCCCCCCCAAACCTCTTCTTTTTGTTCTTCATTTTTCCCACAGTTTTTTTTTCTTCTTTGTTCTCTTTTTCCTTTTTATATTTTTCTTCTTTAGTTTTTTTTGCTTGATTTCCCCCTTTTTGTCAAGTCACTTCGTAAATAACCTTCCATAAAAAATAAGCCGACTGTTTTCAGTGAGCCGAGAAAAAAGAGCCACTTCTCTTAAAAGAGCCAGAATTCCCATCACTAGTCTGAATCAATCCAACTCTCGATAACTATTTTTTGGCTATAAATTCTTGCAACTACAGCTGCGAAACATAAAAAGCATCAATCGTTTTGTTGAAATACCGTCCCCTAGATTATGAAAGCGGTAATGTTTCTTTACACCTTCCAGCAGGGTAATTAGAACCAATTTGAAATATTATTGGCTAAATCAACAGCGACATCACAGCTATGGTATCCTGCCGAACACCTGTAGATAAAATACTGAAGGCCTGTGGGCAGTTTGCACAGCCTTGCAACAAATAATCCTGAAATGTGATTGGTTAAATGCTTGGATAAAAAGATACAAACAACCATAAGTGAATAAAACTTAAACCGTATCAGGTTTTTTTTTAATTTACTTTACCTTTTCAAAAGAGTGCTAATTTATTTTTGTTAATTTGTACTGCGTTAAATTGCAGTCTTTTTGTTGCCCAAATAAGGAGCACAAATATGCGCGCTAAATTTTGTTGTTGTTTTATTGAATCCGCAAAATAAAATGACATTAAAAATTGGATTTTGTTATTGCATTTCTTTGATTTTATCAAAACGATTAAGCATACTGGAATTCATTAATAATGTAATGAATTTTAAGTAAAGGCGGTATCTATCCCACAAAAGAATAGTCACGTGGTGCATCATTCTCAACAGGTTGCGCTGCATCCAATTTATACATGTTGATAGTAGGCGAATATACAGTAGCTTATATTACAGTGCCGTGAAAAAGCATTCCCCTTCCTAATATATGTGTTTTTTGTATATTTATTACTCACAAAGGTTTCAGATCATTAAAGCAATTTTAATATCACACAGGCACAACCCATCAAAATACAAAAATGTTTACTGCATTCATTTTGTCAGGACTAGAACGGAAACAGGACCCACTTGCGTAACATTTACCACAAGTTTTATTGAAGGAACGAGGAAGGCCTACGGCCAAGATCCGGTGTTCGCTGGACGCGGGAAGCGAGTCGCTCTCGTACTTGGCTTGTGATCCCAACACGGGAGTGGATCTTCCGTAGCGAGCAATGGCGTTGTCAAGGACGGGAAAAATGGTCGTTAGCCGGGACTGGAGAGCAAAAATATGTGGTTTTTGCCTGGGAACTATCCCATGCCATTTTTGCCAGTCTTTCTTATAGGGTAGTCATGAAAACAGACCTTAACTAAAGCAGAGTACTGCAGTTTCTTGGATGTTTTTTAAGTTCTCTTGTAACCTCTAGATGAGCCATTGTTACACTCTTGAAGTAATCTTAGTTGGTCGACAACTCATGGGAATGTTTGCCACTGTTAGCCTATTTCACTTGGTCTAACAGATTAAAATTCTTGATTCATCACAGTTTGTAGCAATCTAATATGGGTGGTGCCAGTGAATTTAAACTCCAGTTACTTTGTGATTTAACAAGGGAGGACAGTTACTTTTTCACAGAGGGTCAGATAGGCCAAGGTTTATTTTGTTCCTTATTAATTGGAATCATTTATTGGCTAACGGCGATCTCACAGCTATGTAAATCTGCGGACTGCCTGTAGATAAAATACTGAATATTTGGGTTGTCTCTGTGTGATATTAAAACTGATGATAGAGGTAATTCTGATTCTGAAACCTTTGTGAGTTATATTTATGTGCAAATAACTCAGAAATCAGGGAAGGGAGAAATACTTTTTCAATGCATACAGTATGTGTTGCATTCTTTATAAGGCTTACGTAAGACTTTAAATTTTTTGCTTCTCAAAACTATGTTTTCTTAATTTTTACAGTCCAATATGGCTCTTTCAATATTTTGGGTTTTCTACCCCTGCCTTAAAGAGACCGCTGTACCACCGTAACATATATGGCAAAAATTGCATTTAAGTAAAAGTACTGTTACTTCAGAAGGATATTACTCAAGTTGAAGTAAAAGTAGTCATTCAAATACTTACTTGAGTAAAAGTAAAAAAGTACTTGGTTAAAAATTACTTAAGTACTGAGTAACGTTGTATTTATTGATTTTTTTAAGACAACCAATCGCTCATCAAATTATCAAAGTCCATCAAATCAATAAAAAATACATTTACCGTAAATTCCGTACTATAGAGCATACCAGATTATAAGACGCACCCACCACATTTTAAGAGGAAAACCGATTTTGTACATACACAAGCCGCACCTGTATATAAGCCACATGCGCCCACATTTAAACATGTAACACAAACACAAAATTAACCCAAACCCGAAGTTCCGCGATTGAAACTAAATGTCCTTCATTAAAGTCCACAGTCCAAAAATCACAGCCGGCAAAATGAACGGAAAATGATACTTGAGGTTTGATGCAGACCTGCAGAGTCCGGGTTACGTTGAAACTAATCCAAGGAAAAAAGTGTATATTTCCAAAGGTAAGGGTGGGAAAAATATATCAGATGAACACATTTACTCACGCAACTCCTTTTTCTTTAACCAACTTTTTACCCCCTCTTCTTTCCTTGTCTGTCCTTCACCTTTAGCGGTCACCACTTAAATTCGGCACCCCGCGTTTGTTCCGCCCCTCATTTTTCGTTCACCCGTGCAAAACATCAGAATAGGTGTCTAAAATAAATACAAATAAATACATTACAAAAATATAAAGTTGCAAATACATATTATACATGGGTTACACATATTTACAAAGAAAGACGGTACACCGACAGAGTTTTCAAAGCTTTAATAATAATAATATAGCTTTCATCCCAAACGGTGGCTGTAACAGGGCTGTAGAAAAATTACATAAATTGGACGCATCACTGAATAAGCCGCAAGGTTGAAAGTTAGGGAAAAAAGTAGCGGCTTATAGTCCGGAATTTACGGTACTTTAAAAGTAGGTTAAAATGATCAATTTAAATTCAAGTTCTTTAAAAAACATAAAATCGAAATCACATGAATCAAAAAAAAAAATAAGCACTTGTAGCACCAAGTAGCATATTTGTTGCTCTTTGTTGCTTTTGCAAGTGTGTTAAATTCTTAGATGCACTGGAATAAACTACTCCTTTTTCATCTTTTTTGGGGTTTGGATTGACATTTAAAATTTATTTGAAACAGTCCTGTTATTACTTTCACCGCTTCCATCGTAGAATAAAAAAAACCACAAGCAGGCACCTGAAATCACTCTCCGCCACAGACCTAATTTGCGTTCCACATTTTGCGACCTACTCTCCCGCCCCGGCCATCGACTTACCCGCTAAGCTGCACCTTCCGTCTCCCGTCACGGAGCTGCCATTCCGCTCGAAGAGGCTGACGACCAACAAGCGCCGACGTCCCAAGCAAGCTCCAACAACTCTTTCAAATAAAAACTCTGAAACTAACGCTATTGGATCTGAGAGTCTGTTCTGGTCCCTGACATACTACACAAATAAGACATCAAAGATAGACAGAGTAAAAATATGCATTTGGAAAATTATTCGGATTGCTGTGGGAACAAATATTTAATTTTACATTTTTAAAGGAAACCTTACACTAAGCATCCCTCCAACTTTTAAAATGCAAATTGTAAAACGTCTGGTGGTGAAATAGTACACACCGGTACTTTAAGCAGTGGACACAACTTGTAATGCAACTATTTTCTATGACTGAATCTGACAGAATAATGGATGGACTTTAAAGCAGCTCGAGCAATTTTACCCACATCCGACATCAGCATACAAAAGTGCAAACGTCCGACGAAATAAAGGTTATGGCAATACGTGATGAATGCCGGGCAAATACAAATTAGCAGAGCAAGAAGAATAAGGAAGGTTTCCCCGCTAGTAAGCCAGAGGCCAGTCAATAATTGGGAAATTCCTGCAGTGTCTGCTGTTTGTCTCGTCTTTAATTGCTCAGGTTAAGATGGGCGCCGCCACCCACCAAAATTGTTTGGTCTCCTTTAAACAGATAACAAATGACCAATTTTTGTTTTTCAATTAGACACGGAACATGTAGTTTTACTCCCAACAATCATGCAGATATTTTGCAAAGTATTCCACCCCAAGGGACTCAATCAATTGTGTTTTGAAGTTGACCCATCTATCTCGTTTTCTCCTAAGCAGGGGTCTCAATTACGCGGCCTTGGGGCCTATTACGGCCCCCAGGATGATAGTATGAGACCCCTGCCTTTATATGAAAGTTAAAGGGACAGTGTGTATTGTTTTCCAACCAGAAGTCGCTGTCTTCTGTCGTGCGACTGAAAACGAGTGCTAGAAGCACAATGGAATATGACAAAATCTAGAGACTCAAAGTGACCAAAATGCACCTTATTACTTTTAATAAGAATATACATGAGAAATAAAACAAAACAAAAGAAATACATGTACAAAAAAGAAAATAAAAAGATAAAAATGAAAAAAAAACATGACAAGAAAATACAACTCAAGAAATAGAGAAAAGTAAAATTTGACAAAATAGATTTATTTTTCTCTTTATTTCCCTTCTTTGCTTTATTTCTTTTTTAGTTTAGTTAGTTAGTTTTCCTTTTTCTTTCTTTGCTCCTACTTCTCTTTTTATTCCCGTTTTCCTTTTTTGCTGTGTCTTATTTCTTCTTACCAACTTGTTATTCCTTTAAAAAATTGTTTGCCCTTCGTTTTGTCTTTTTTGAGAAAGGCTGGTCTAAAATGTATCCATAGTTTTTTACTGGCTTGGTTCTTGCTTGTTGCTGCATCCATTTTTCATTGTTGTTTCCCGGGTAAACGGGTTTCTTACTGCATGTTTTTGGTCGGCCAGCCTCAAGTTTTTCTGCCGATCCATCCCGGTTTGCCCTCTTTACTACCTGGCCAGCCTGTCTTGATCATTTGTTTGATTTCTGACTGGGTTTTGTATGGCATTTCCTGTTTTTAATCCTAAGGTAGCTTGGCTGCTTACTGCACGTTTTCGTTTAACCAGCTTCCTGTTTTTCTGATGATTCGTCCGGGTTAGCCCTCTTTAGCAGCCGGATAACCTGTCCTGATCATTTGTTTCATTTTCGGCTGAGTTCATTTTTGTGGCCATGGCCATTTTTTGTCACACTGATCGCCAATCACTGGAAACCTTTCACGGAGGTGAATTTATTGAAAAAAAGAATGCCTCACACGTTTTCAGATGACCAAATCTGGCCCACTTTCTGACAAGTTCGTACACCCCTGGCATAGGCATTTCCCACAAAAACTACCAAAACTTGCCTCAAAACACTCGTAACCCATTTAAATAATCAACCCGTAAACTAATATGATGACTGGCTTGCGAGGGAGCAGTGTTACCCTGATATCCTCACAGGTACGGAGGCTGTCTTCAATATATATATATATATATATATATATATATATATATATATATATATATATATATATATATATAAAGCAAAAAACACTATATGTACTATTTTTTCACATTTTCTATCCATCTATCTATCTACCTTGGTCATACCCCTCAAGAGGGGTGACCGACAGCAAGACACACACATACGATAACAAAGAAAATAAAAGGGAAATAAATAACAAACAAAAAAAACGCAAACTTGTTTGGACCATGGCCAACCCAATTGCCCAAACACCCAAACAAGTTAGGCACCTCAGCACCCAAGTTGGTCATGGTTTCGTCCCTCCAGATGAAACAGGACACCAGAAAGCAATCATGTCACTCAGGTCAGGGTGACACAACACACTCTTTTGTTCAACAACAGGGCCCGACAGCTTTCACTGGTTTACCCCTGCCGCATCATACGGGTGCCCAGCCCGTCCTTAAAAACGCGTCCACAATCCCACTATCCTTTAACAACACCTCTCCACTCCTTTCTATCACCAACAAGAGCTCTAGCTTCCATTATATTTAGACCTCTTTTCTGCAGTGCACTCATAACACCATCCATCCACGGCAACCGCGGCGTTCCTCTTTCTCCTTCCATTGACTTCTGCTCTGTAGATCCTCTTCAACATTCGCTCCTCATCCATCCTCTCCAAGTGTCCAAACCAACCGAGTACTCTCTTATCAACACGCTTGCTCAGTTCCACGACTACTCCAGTTCTGTCTCTCACAATTTTATTTCTCAGTCTATCCAATCTTGTCACTCCTAACGTAGTCCTCAAACACTTAATCTCAAAAACTTTCAACTTCCTTCTTAAATCTGCGTTCAGGCTCCAAGTCTCTGCACCATACAACACAGTTGGCATCTCTCATACAGTCCCCTCTTAACATCCATACTCTTACTCTTGTTGTTCATCACTCTCCTCAGAGCACCCAAAACCTTGCTTCCTTGATTTACTCTGTGCAATACCTCACACTCCATTCCACCAACTGCAGCCACATCACAACCCAAGTACCTAAAGCTTTCAACTTCTTCCAGTACCTGTCCATGCAACCTGATTTCTAACGTCATGCCCACTCCATCACATGAACACTTCATCACCTTACTCTTCCCAACATTGACACATAACTTACGCCTATCACATACTCTTCCAATCTCCGTTACCAACCTTCTCAATGTTTGCTCAGAATCAGCCACAAGCGCTGAGTCATCTGCAAACAACAACTGACTTACCTGCCACACTGTTCCACTGTTGTCCATCATGTCTACACCTCTGCCAAATACTCTTGCATTCACCTCTCTCACACCATCCATGTACACATTAAACAGCCATGGTGACATCACACACCCCTGTCTCACACCAGTCAACACAGGGAACCACTCACTTGTCTCACTCCCTACTCTTACACATGCTCTGCTATTCATATAAAAACTCTTTAATGCTTCCAACAACTTTCCACCCACTCCATACATCACCATCACTTGCCACAACGCCTCTCTATCAACTCTGTCATACGCCTTTTCCAAGTCCATGAAAGCCAAATAAACATCCTTACCTTTTGCAACGTATTTCTCACGCACCTGTCATACTGCAAACACCTGATCCACACATCCTCTTCTTTTCCTGCTCCTCCATCACCACCTCATTCGTTCTTTCTCTCACTCTCTTAATCAAGGCTCTTCCATACAGCTTACCCGGCACAGACAACAAACTGATACCTCTCGAATTGCTATATTCATGCTACATTTTTCACATTTCACATGTTAGAATTTGGGTATTTCTTTAAAGACAATAGGGAGAAGCCACGAATCGACAGGATGCCCTTTCCTGGCGAAAGTTTCCTGGCGATTGGCTGTTTACACCAAATGCATTGAAGCGCCGGGGATCGCCTTTGATCCTTTGCACAACAAATTAAAAACAGTCCCAACTGTGCAAAAGTGCCACAAGTGCACGACAGTCACGCACTAGCTCGCTAGCTGCTGTTTTTTTTTTTTTTTTCCTTCATATAATCACACAAATAAGACATCAAAGATAGACGGAGTTAAGATATGCAGTTGGAAAATTATTCGGATTGCTGTGGGAAGGCGGGGAGCAAAATATTCCCTGAAAGTGTCCGATTGGATGAGATCAAAACGCTGTGATGTCGTGAGACAGACCACGGGAAGCTTGTTTTGTTTCGGGATCGGGGGATGGAGGGACTGGGTGGGGCAATTGGCAGCGGCACCTCGCTTATTTCTTGCACGTTTCTGGTCACTGACACAAATAAATTATTATTATTACCCAAGTGGATGAACATTTTACAAAATTTTAGCTGAATTCTTTGTTTTATATCATATTTTTTTGGTTTCGAGTTAGGAAGAGCACAGTTGAATGAATGTTTGGTGAATGTGAGTTTGTTCATGGCTCTAGACACCTCACACTGGGGGTATATGACTTTTACATGTAGATAGATAGACCTTTTTTTCTAGTAAAATTAAAAATTGTTGCCTTATTTTTTTTGTTTTGTTTCAAGATACAGTAATTCCTTGGTTATCACGGTTAATGTCGACCAAAACCACCCCCGAAAAGTGAAAATCCGCGAAGTAGCGACGCCCCTTCAAAAATGCTTGAAAAAATAAAAATAACAAAAGAAACATTTATTATTTTTATTTTTTTATTATTATTATTTTTGGGACCTGCGAAGCTCTGAACCCGCGAACGTCGAACCGCAAAGTAGCGAGGTCCCACTGTAGTTAATTTTATTTTGCTAATGAAATAAATATATTTTTATTTATTTTCTTAGTAAATGGTATATGGACTGCATTTACAAAGCGCTTTACCAGTTAGTGAGGACTTCCAAAGTGCTTGACAATTTGTATGGGTCCTTAAAATCCTTAAAATAGTCTGTGGTTTGCAGTAATCTGTGGTCGATGCAGCCTTTTGAGACTCTTTGTGATTAAGGGCTATACAAATAAACATGACTTCACTTGACTTAAAAAAAACTTTAATTTCAATGTTGTGTTTTCAAATTTTGGAAAGTGCTTGAATTTTAGATGCTTGGAATTGTTGGTGTTCCTTAGGTTAGGTGTCTAAATAAGGGTTTTAAACTTATTTATGGTTCCAAAAAGGATTGGGGCCCGAGTTAGAAACTAAGGTTTAGACTCCTTACCAGGGTAGTATGAACTGAATTTAGCATCCCAAAGTATTGTTAGAGCTAGTGTGACAGCTGGAGTTAGAGGTCGGTTTAGAGCTGGGAACTAGGGTTTGAGCTCCATATCAGGGTTCTAAACTCAATGTAGGATACTAAAATATGTTGTGGTCTGAAATGAGGCTAGAGTTACAGCTAGGGTTAGGTTAGGACTACAAGACAAGCCGGGTGCTATATATATATATATATATATATATATATATAAAAATTTTAAACATATATATATATATATATCCCCGCGACCCTAATTAGGCTGATGAGATGATGAGATGAGATATATATATATATATACACACGGCGGCGCAGTGGTTAGCGCTTGTGCGGCACAGTTCATGTCATGGGAACCTGTCGTGGGTTCAAATCCAGCTCCAGACTTCCTGTGCGGAGTTTGTATGTTCTCCCCGTGCTTGCGTGGGTTTCCTCCGGGCACTCCGTATTACTCCCACATTCCAAAAACATGCATTTCAGATGAATTGGCCGGTCCAAATTTTCCCTAGGTGTGAATGAGCGAATAAGTTGTCTGTCCCTGTGTGCCCTGCGATTTGCTGGCAACCAGTTCAGGGCGTCCCCTGCCCACTGCCCGGAGGTGGCTGGGATGGGCTCCAGCCCTCCCCCCGCGACCCTAATGAGGATAAGCGGCACGGCTGATGAGATGAGATTTTATTTATATATATATATATATATATATATATATATATTTATATATATATATATATCTCATCATCTCATCAGCCTAATTAGGGTCGCGGGGATATATATATATATATATATATGTTTAAAAATTATATATATATATATATATATATATATATATATATATATATATATATATATATATATATATATATATATACATATATATATATATATATATATATATATATACATATATATATATATATATATAATTTTTCCATCTTGCTGTTTCCAGCCATTTTTGGGCAGTGGGTAGTGGGCACGCTGAACAATTCCTCTACTCAATCTCACCAAGGGACAATTCAAACTGGTCAATTAACCTGACATACATGTTTTTGGAATGTGGGAGGAAACCAGAGTGCCCGGAGGAAACGCACGCAACCTTGGGGAGAACATGCAAACTCCACAAAGAAAGGTTTGATCCCATGACCTCAGAACTGATGCGCTAACCACTTAGCCACCATGCTGCCCATTCAGGATACCACCTTTGAAAAATATTTTCCACGGCAATCAGAAAATAAATCGATATACTAGTAAAAGGAAAAATTAAATTGTATTTACCTTTGTGTGACATTACTTGAGCTGGTACAGTAGGTGAATGCAGTATGTAGGGGATGGCAAGAGTAGATTAAAAATGTTAACCGATTTCCTTTTAAGTATGCAATGATTGTTATGCCATTAAAATACTTCAACTCTTAAATTACCTCCTTATTCTTAAACTTAGTCCCGATTGCAGATTTTTCAAGGCCACATTCCTTAGCAATGTGTATGCTTTCTTTGTAGTTCTTAATAATCACAAGCTTCTTCCATAGGTATCATATTTTTGCTTCTCCATTTGCCATTACTGCAAGCCTTGCGACCCATGGCCTAGAAATACAGAAAAAAATACTGTATTGTATCCGGAGGCCTTTAAAAAGCACATGAGATTCTGGTCTAAATGAAGGGAAAGTCACTGTGGGAGGTAGTTCACCGTATAGCATATCTGCATGTTCATGACGCCATGTCGCAAACCAATAGTAGACCAGCATCTGATGAGACATTGACCAAAAGATAGGTGTTTTTAAGAGACTTAACCTCGCTATGCCACGTCTGGCGCGGTTGCCATGGCGCCCAGATGGTTCCAGCCGGGTGGCGTCGGATTATGGCGCGGTTGCGTCAGCGACCAGTTGGCCCCGCCCATGTACACCGACTGAGACGTAGCTGACTGATTGCTTTTGGAGTACTGAAACGTGCTCCTTCTACCTGTGCTTTGCTGGAGCGTTTGTTATATTTGTTAAACCTGGTTAAACTATGTGAGACTTATGTGAGACTTCTGTTAAATCTGTGATGGATGCTCCCTGTGCTCTCCAGCGGTTGGATCGGACGGAGGGCGCGATCGCCCAGTGAGGTCGCCACCCTTCAACTGCAGGTCGAGCAAACTCAACGGAGCATACACGCCAGATGGAGCAATTAGCTCAGCGGACTGAGTTCATGTTGCGTCAGCTGAATGAGCTCCTATCGGCAACGGCCCCGCCTCCCGAGGCCCCTTCTATGGCTGCGCCATCACCTTTCCTGCCCACTCAAACAACGGCCCCGTCCGCCGTGGCAATTGCTGTGCCTCAAATGGGGTTTCCGGAAAGACTTGGCGTCGAGCTGTACGAGGGTCCCGGTCGGCCTCAACGCCGAGCCTGTCGGCCTCAACGCCAGCCTGTCTTGACGTCCGCCCGTCCGCTGGCCTTCCCACCAGTCTCAAGATCCGTCTGTCCGCCTGCCTCGACATCCGTCTGCCCGCCTGTCCCGATGTCCGCCTGCCATGCCGTTTGTCGATCTGTATGCCTGCCTGATTCACCCGTCCGCATGTCTGATTCTTCTGCTCGCCACTCCGATTCGCCTGCCTGCCGCTCTGACTCTTCGACTCGCCCGTCAGACTCGGCCAACTCTCCCGCAACGCCCGATTTGTCTGAGGTTCCCGTCTGCTTGCCTGATTAGCCTGTCCACCTGTCAGACTCCTCCGTCTGTCCGCCTGCCATGCCTGTGTGTCGACCTGTCTACCTGCCTGATTCACCCGTCCGCATGTCCGATTCTTCTGCTCGCCACTCCGATTCGTCTGCCAGCCATTCCGACTCTTTGACTCGCCCGTTCGACTCTTCTGCAACGCCCGATCTGTCTGGGGTTCCCGTCTGCTTGCCTGATTTGCCTGTCCGCCTGTCTGATCCTTCTACCCTCCAGTCTGACTCGTCTGCTCGCCATTCCTATTTGCCTGCTTACCAGCTCGGTTCGTCCGCCCGCCACTCGGATTCGTCCGCCTACCGGCCCTGCCTCTCCCCGTTCCTGCTTTTTCCTCGGGAGCATCAGCCCATTCAATGTATTTGATTTTTGTTGGGACTTCAGGAGCCGTCCCTTGAGGGGGGATTCTGTCACGTCTGGCGCGGTTGCCATGGCGCCTAGTTGGTTCCAGCCGGGTGGCGCCGGATTCTGGCGTGGTTGCCTCGGCGACCAGTTGGCCCCGCCCATGAACACCGGCTGAGACGCAGCTGACTGATTGCTTTTGGAGTACTTAAACGCGCTCCTTCGAACTGTGCTTTGCTGGAGCGTTTGTTAAACCTGGTTAAACTCTGTGAGACTTATGTGAGACTTCTGTTAAATCCTGTTAAATGCCTAGTTTTGTGAATCTGCCCGTATTTGATCCTGTTTATTTTTTGGTCTGGTCCGTTTGTTTGTGGACATTCTTTTCTTTTGAGTGGAGTTCTAACCCACTCCGCGACCATCGATTCCCAGATCGATTGTGCGCCCTCCTCCTCTTCCCCCAATAAATTGTGAGTGTGTCTACGTGAATGTGTCCTTATTTCCTGTTCCCCGCTCCGCTATGTGACACGCTATTTGCATGGACATCGCAAAGTGTTGTGCATTTACGTTGGACCCAAATGCAGGCATCAGGAAAAAGAAAGGGCCTTGAAGAAAAAGCTATGTAAGGGTCTGGCGCGTCCGTCTACCAAAGGGCGCGTTATAGGTTTATAATTGGGAAAGGTATGTCCAATCACCCCACACCTATCCCTAATCAGCCTACTGTTTGTCGACCTGTATGCCTGCCTGATTCACTGGTCCGCATGTCTGATTCTTCTGCTCGCCACTCCGATTCGTCTGCCTGCGGCTCTGACAAGGACATTTTGGACAGAACCCAGTTTCAGGTGATTTTAATTTTCCACTTTTACTTTTTACCGTCAAGTTTACCATCCCCCTTCCCTCAGTGTCACCCTAATTTGTGGGTTTGCTTTTTTGTTTCTGGTATAGACAGTTTTAGCATTTGACTCTGTGTTTCTTTGTTGATGTTTATGAGCACCCTGCCTGTTTCCTGCTTCCTGCGTTTGGATCCACAGCAGAAAACAAGTTTAAAATTCATGTGTATCTGTGCACATATATTAATTTATTAATTAATATTAATTTAAATATTTATTCCACACTGTCAAGTGAAAACCTTGCAAGGTAGGGTCGCTATATTGTGTGGGTCAACAGTACATGAATAGTGTGGCTCAAAATATTTATTCAGGTCAAAACTGTCCACACTTGGGTCAGACTTCAATGAAATTTCAATGGAAAAATGAATTGTGCATTTATAACAGGCGGCCAAAAATAAAAGAGGAATTTCCAAAATGTAAGCTACGCCATGACGTTACCGGAGACAAAATACTTCTTTTGTGTCATTGATTTTTAATTAGGCGCTTGAAAGATAAAAACAAGTGCATGGAATATGGCGGGTTGATCTCATTTACGTATCGGCTCTGTGCTCGTAACCTACATTGAGTATCTTCGGAGGATGTAAATATTATCCTCTCGTTGCCACTGTACACGTTTTAAAGTTTCATCAGCCTCAGCAGGATACTCAGCTCATTAAAAAATAAAACCAAGAGCAAATAAGATGACGTCTAACTAAGAAGGAAGCAGAAAACAAATTCGCATGGATATTGACCATTGAAGTTACATGGCAGCAACAGTGTTTATTTACTCTTCTCATTGGGCCTCCTTTAACCCAGAACAAAAAAAAACACACTCAAGCTTGAATTTAAGGAGAACGTCTCAGTCATTAAATATGAAAAGTACTAAATGAGTAGATATATAATAATAACATTAATATTTTCTACCCACTCATCAATATATCTATAATACTATGTGTGTGCATGTCTTGTAACACTACGAGGAGGCTAAAAAACAATGAAGCCCATATACTGTAAATACCAGTAAATAGCATTGGTCTAAGATTAGGGGATGGTGTAATTGTAACCTGTGCAGTCCTTTGAAACATTTTGTGATTAAGTGTTGTACAAATAAATGTGATTTGACTTGATTTGAAATGAGTAAACACATGGTAGTTTTATGTATCATGCATCCTGCATATTTAGGGCAAAAAGAAGAAGACCCTTTGTAGATTAATAATACACTCTGCATTTCTTGTGATGCCAGAAAGAGGACAAAGAGCGTTAAGCCTGTTGGAGTACTAGCAAATCAGTAAACATACAGTAACTTTATGTGTCATGCATCCTGGTGAACTATTAAATGAATAAATGTGTAATATGTATGTGTCACACACTCCAATGGCATCAGGGTTTCGTGACACCACGAAGAGGCCAAAAATAGTAAAGCCCATTGTTACAAAACACAATCAGTAAACGTATATGTGTCACGGACAATGCATGTTTTGTAACACCAGGAAGGGGACAAGATAATGAAGCTCATAATAATACAAGTTGATTAGTAATATTACAATAAGTACATCTGCCACACACCCTGTATGTCTTGTGACATCAAAAGGGGACCTAAGAGAATGACGCTCATAATGTTAGCAGTGAAATTGTAATAATATGATAAGTACATATGTTATTTACCCTGCATGTCTTGTGACACTATAAGAGCCCAAAAGGAAGTAAGGCTCAATAACACAACAAAATGAGTACATATATGGAGACTTTATTGTGACACAAATTGCATATTTTGTGACACCAGGAAGAGGCCAACAAGAATGAGGCCACAAGTCATATCAGTAAATGAGTAAATAAATAACAATTTAGTGTATGTGTATTATGCATGAAATGTGACACTTGGACGAGGTCAAAAAGAACGAGACCCATTGATACAAATAAATTAGTAATAATAAAATAACAGCAGTGGCACGGCGGCTGAGGTCATGGGATCAAATCCAGTAACCAGCCTTCCTGTGCGGAGTTTGCTTGTTCTGCACGTTTCCTCCCACATTCAAAAAACATGCATGTCAGGTGAATTGGCAGGTCCAAATTGTCCTTAGGTGTGAAGTTGTCTGTCCCTGTGTACCCTGCGACAGGCTGGCAACCAGTTCATGGTGTCCCCTGCCCACTGAGATGGGCCACAGAGCCCCCGCGACCCTGCTGAGGATAAGCGGTGCAGATAATTGATAGAAAATAACATAATGTCTCACATAATGTACATTTTTTGCGACATCAGGAAGGGTCCAAAAACAATTAGGCTTATAGTAATACTAACAAATGAACAAATTATGATACGTTGATGTGTAATATCAGTGTGTGTCAACTGCCTTGCATCTCATGTAACATCAGGGTTTTGTGAAATATGCCAAAAAGGATGAAGCCTATAGTAACACAAAAAAAGGAGTAGACAAGTATAATATATATATATATATATATATATATATATATATATATATATATATATATATATATATATATATATATATATTTATATATAGGGATATGGGTCAGCACCCGGCTTGTCTTGTGACTTCAGGGTCTTGTAACACCAGGAAAATGCCAAAGAAATAAAAAAATAGTTATATATTTATATATACCGGAGCCATATCCCCCTAGTGGGAAGTGGCTAGAGGCAAGAACATATTCATATGTTTGCCTCCTTTTGGGAGATAGATACAGAGGAGGGGATTCCCAGGCTTCTCGCTCAACCCAACTGATGTGTTGCAACATCTCGTTGGGAGTCATCAGGTGACCAAACCCCCCAATTCCAACCCCTAATGCCGATAGCCAAGCAGGGAGGCAATGGGTACCAATGTTGTAAGTCGTAGGCATGACCTGGCTGAGGCCCGAACCAGCAACCCCCCAGTCTCGGGGCGGTATTACCCATAGTCCATCTATCTATCTATCCACCTTGGTCATATCCCTCAAGAGTGGTGACCGACAGCAAGATAAACAGATACAATAACAAAGTAAATAAAAGGGGAAAAAATAGCAAAAAACACACACAAACATTTTTGGACCATGGCCAACCCAAATGCCCAAACACCCAGACAAGTTAGGCACCTCGGCACCTAAGTTTGGCCATGCTTTCGTCCCTCCAGATGAAACGGGATACAATAAAGTGGCCAGGGTCAGGGTGACACAACACACTCTTTTGTTCAACAACAGGGCCCGACAGCTTTAACTGGTTTACCCCTGCTGCATCATACAGGTGCCCTGCCCATCCCTTAGAATGCGTCCACAAATCCCACTATTCTTTTACAAGACCTCTCCACTCATTCCTATCACCAACAAGAGCTGTAGCTTCCACTAGATTTAGACCTCTTTCCTGCAGTGCACTCATAACACCATCCATCCATGTCAATCAACAGCAAGTCACCCATAGTAACACTACAAAATGAATTCATATATGATAACCAGCATGTGTTTTGCACCCTGCTTGTTTTGTGACATCAGAAAGAGGGCCAAAATAATGAAGCCAACAGTAACACTAGGAATTTAGTAAATACTGTATATGATAAAGTTTTGTTTCTTGCACTCTGCATGAAGACATATCAATGTCTTGTAACACCAAGAAGATGCAAAAAAAGAATAAAACATATGGTAACACTCGAAATGAGTAAATATACTGTTTAAGGATATGTGTCAGCACCCTGTTTGTCTTGTGACATCCAGGTCTTCAGGAAGACGCCGAAAAGAATGATGCCCAAATTAGAGCTAGTTATTGAGTAAATGTATGATAACTATATGATTCATGCACTATATATGGCTTAAGACCCCAGGGTCTGGTAACGCCAAGCAGATGCCAAAAAGAAAAAAACCCATAGTAACACTGCAAAAAGAGTATGTGTATGATAACCAGATAGGAGGTACCCTAACATCTGACCAAATTCGATGTTGTGGTGGGAAATGATAAACGTCTCACAAGCCCCTTCTGAGGACAAAAGTAAGGGAGGAGGACTCAGACTTTGTCTCTGTCCTGCATGAAAGGCCCGAAAAGAGGAAAGAGCTTCCCTTGAAACTTCAAAACACTGGGGACGTAAAGGTCACCCCAATGTCCCCACCCCCTCACAGTGATGCTAATGGGCGCTAATATGAAAAGTGGGTCTTATTCACATGTGGCAGCGCCACAATGAGACGTCATTGAGATGTAGCGAACGCTTTCATGATAAAATGCTCCAAAAGACGATCCTCAAGGTGCTTTGTTGCCCTTCCTTCATGAATGACAAGGGGCCTTATTTAATGCGTCCTTATCATAGTCGAAATCGGCATTGATTGTACAGAGAAGTTGTTTTTGGAGAAACGCTTGTTCCTGTTGTCAGGAAATGAATTCTGACATGTCAAAGAGAAAAGGGCAGGGACTTAGTGGGGGTGGTTTGGATCCACTAACAGTATTTTGCAGATTATAACTAGCTCTGGAGTATACATCGCACAAGTCAAAAAATGCATTATTAAGAAGGAAGAAAGATATATATGTTGCACCCAGTGTAAGTTGCATTTTTGGGGGAAAATTGACTTGATAATATTTAGTCGCATTTTTGGTCCAACCTTAAATTGTGATATGGGTCCTAAAAATACCAGACCACCAATGTTGAGACTAACATCAATATAAATAACAAGGTTAAGTATTTTTTTAGGAATGGGGTGATCTAATTAATTGCTTTCTCCGCCGTTACAACACTTAACATTACTGATGGTCAAAAGTGGTGCATTACTTTAGCAGCAAAATGTACAACGGTGGTTCCTCGCACACCTGGCTGTTTTCAGCACTGTTGTTTTTTTGCTCTCATCCGAGTTGTTTACGCATCTTTGAATCATGTTACCTTTCAAAATAGCGCCTAGCATAAAGTTAGATAGCGAGTATGAATATAGTATTTACTAATGAAAATTAAATGAAAATTCATATAAGGACTAATTCGCAAAAAAAAAAGATTTTTGACTTTGTATCGTAAAACGTCTTTGTACGTTTTCTGTTGAGGTACTCTGTAACCTGAATTTATTCTATATAGAGACCTTACATAGAGATCTGTAAGTAAAGGTACCACTGTATAGTATTTCCTTATGTGTTGAAAAAAAAGGCAAATGAGGGCTGCGTGACGAAAAATGTGAGCCCCATACTGTGACAGCGCTGTTTTCATTGGTGCAGCAGCTGATTTGTGTTGTTGGAAAAGAAAACTTCTCTATGAGCTGGCTCTTGGTAGCGAACAAACAGAGGCAGCTTCCCACCAATCAACAGCTGGTTCCCCGAAAAGCCTTTTTTTTCTCATGATTGGTCAATATGCCCTTTTTGGGCATTCTGTGTTTTTGACTTTTTTGCATATAAGAGGTTAAACTTGTTTTGTATTTGACCTATTTTGTAGATTTATTAATATTTAATTATATTTCCTGTGTTTTTCAGTGTCCATATTAAGAAGTTTTTTTTTTTTTTTTTTGTCTCTCTTTTTTTTGTTTTTTTGTTTTGTACTTTTTCTTTTGTTTCATTTTTATCGCCGTTTTTATCTTTGTTCTTTATTTTTCCCTCTTTTTAAGTCATTACATGCATAATGTTCCACAATAGATAGATATATAGTAAATGAATATGGAAGTTTGAATTTGGGTTTTTCTGTTGGAGTCTTTGTGCTTTGTGCCAAAGTTTTCGGGAGACCGTAAATTTTGACCTGTGGCAGCTCTCAGGCAGAGGGAGGTTACGAGATGTCTGAGGGCCTATGCGGAGGAGTCAACGCGCCATTCTCCCGGGAACGGGAGACCTTAAATCTTGACAAGCTGTCTGGGGGCCGACCGGGACCGGGCGGAGTCGACGCGCCATTCTTCCGGGAACGGGGACCAATGAGAGCCAGCGATGGGGCGGAGGAGATGCTTTGCTGAGCAACTCGGCAGAAGAAGGAGAGTCGGTTTTTGGAAGGAGAAGCGTGCAGAGATGTAGTGATTTGTGTGTTAGAAATAAATCCACCCGTGAGTGAAAACGCCGGCTTCTGAGAACTTTCTATGCAGAAAAGAGCGCGCAAATCGTTTGGATGAATGGTGATTGGGATAGGTCACAAATTGGAGTCAGATGATTAATTTAAGTTTTTGTTGATTTAACAAGAAATTCCAACAATAGAAAGATAGATACTTTATTCATCCCCAAAGGGAAATTCACATTTCCAGCAGCATCCCTGAGCTGAGAACAATACAACAATAAAGCAAAAAGAATACAATATACTAACACCCAGTGTGACGTGCAAATGCCCACTGTAGTGTGTTATATAGAATATCTAAATAGTGCTACACAGAATACATATTGCAATAAAATTCGGTAACATGCAATGTAGGTGGTGTGGTTTAATGTGGGCTTTTACTCTATATATGGTCATTTAGGGATTAAAGCAACAAAAACAATCTTAAGAGTCGAGCGGGGGAAAAAAAAACTATTTTATACGATTCGGAATTCCCATCCTTTTAAGTAAATTCTCGTCAAAGATGTCATCGCAGCTTTTCGCATTTGCTCATATCTTGAATGTCTTGACAAAAATGTTTTTCTATTTTTAAAGTAACAGGAAAAGTTATTTTCTCTGGTAACTAGTAACGATTACTAACTCAGTTACTTTTTAGAAGAAGTAGCAAGTAACTATAACTAATTACTTTTTTGAAGTGACGTGCCCAACAATGCATACTACTTTATAGATCAGCTGAATGACAGATAGACAGACAGTCCAGTTCTGCTGCAACACAAACATTGTACACTCAATGGTTGTTTTATGGCAAGGATGTCAAACTCAGTTTGGCACTGGCGGTCAGACTTTCTGTTGTCAGGCATGCCAGGTCACAAAAATTATGTAAACTCCAAATTTTGAGCTTTGTTTTTCGATGTTTTGTTAAGCTCACCTATATAGTATGATCATGGATGACAAGGAATCTTTTCTTAACACATTTATTCACCAAAAATTGTAAAACAATATTTTCATTTTGGGTATCAAATGTGATAACTGCATATTTTAACAGTTGAATGAATGTAATTTTTACACCTGAACCAACTAACCACGGTGTATAAACTCAACACTGCCGTCTGGTGCCCGGAGACAGCTAGTAACCAAATATTCTGTGATTACTTATATTTCATGTTGTTGATGTCTAATGTATTGCATGTATAGCCCTTTGAAACTTAATGTGATTAAGGGCTACACAAATAAACATCTGACTTGACTTGATCAAATACAACACAAAAATAATACATTGAAATGCAATTCATATAAAAACACAATAAACAGGCTGAAAAAGTGTATGGCAGGCATTTGCAAAATCTGGCCTGTTGCGAGTAATGGCCTGTGATCAAATTTTTACTGGCTCGAGGCCTCTGTCAAAAAATCAATAATGTTTGGCTGACCATTAATGTTGACCATAGTATACAATGCATTTGTACAAAAAAAAAATCACTATTTTACCAGATGATAGCCATAGCCCTTTGGCCACCTTGCCCTTGGCTTTCTGTGGGAATTTTAGCCGACCTCATTTCTGACAAATTAAATGCTACAAAGGCAACCTACGAGGGGCCAACCTTGTTGAACAAGCACCGCAAAACTTTTATGGAAGTTAAAAGGCTGACACATTTTCAGCTTACCAAATCTGGCTCGCTTTCAACAAAGTTTGGACACCCCTGGTGTACGATATACAAACGATTACTAGCAGTAACGACATTACACCTCATCTCATTAGCTGCACCGCTTATCCTCAGTAGGGTCGAGGGGGTGCTGCATCCCAGCAATCATTGGGCAATGGGCAGGGGACACCCTGAACTGGTTGCCACCCAATCGCAGGGCACACGGGGACAGACAACTCGCTCGCTCATTCACACCTAGGCACAATCTGGACCGGCCAATCCACCTGAAATGCATGTCTTTGGAATGTGGGAGGAAGCCGGAGTGCCCGGAGGAAACCCACGCAAGCACGTGGAGAACATACAAACTTCACACAGGAAGTCCGGTAGCTGGATTCAAACCTCCACAGGAGGTTCCCAAGACCTTAGAACTGTGCCACACACGCGCTAACCCCTGCGCCGCCGTGCTGCCCACGACATAACATCTCATCTCATCTCATTAGCTGCACCGCTTATCCTCAGTAGGGTCGCGGGGACGACATAACATATTAAGAGTTATTCAGATAACTGTAATATAATCAACATCCTCATTCAAGATGGCGGCGCGTTGTGCAGATGCTGTGGCTCGGGCTCCAGTTCGTCTTTTGTTTTTCAGTGTCCCCTGATCCTCATATTTTCCCTTCGACTCCCTTCGCATTTACAATAATATCCACTACATCCCGAGGGATATACAGAGACCACCGGATCTCCCTGGAAGATTTGCCCGCCTGCCGACAACGACAACGACGGAGCAAAGGCTGAGCTAAGGCGACCACACAGACCAGCGCTCCCAAGCATGTTCAACCAACGTCAGATCCATCGTCCACAATGAGTGAATTGAGCTGTGGATCGCCACCAACAACGTCTGAAATTGGAGGATTTTTTTTTGTCATCATGGAGTCTTGGCTTTCCCGACGCCGCATTACATCACCGGCTCGAACGAGACGAAGACTCCGGTAAAAACAGGGGTTGGAGACTACGCACTACAATAATAGCCGAACCATTGACACACACTGCTCACTCGATATGGAGTTTCTAGCAGTATCGTGCAGACCCTTCTATGTACCGGGAGAGTTAACTGTGGTCTTTGTGTTTGCTGTTTACTTCCCACCGCTAACCGTTTCACCGGATGCTAACGTTAGCATAGCGCTAAATCTCACGCCCGCTGCTATCAATAAACAGCAGCTTGCACACCCCAACGGAGCTTTATCGTCGACGGCGACTTTAATCGGCCATGATTATGGACTGTTCTCCCAAATCCATTCAATTGTGGACTGAGCAATTCGGAAAAACACTGGACTATGTGTAATGTAAGATCAAACATTCGGTTGTAACTCTGTTTGCTTCCTGATTTTTCCCTTCTCTCGACACGCTCCGATCTCCCGCCCCGGCTATTTGACCCGTTTTGCACATCGGCCACGCTACGATCTCCTGCCCCGGCAAATCCACTCGTTTATGCATTCCGACCACGCTCCGATCCTGTGAGCTCCTTGTTCCTCCTGCCCAGCGAGCACCGGATCACTGGCATTTGTTTCTCCGCACCTGACTTCCTCAATCATCCAATAAACTTTTGTATGAAACGCTACGTGTTTAGATGGTAGACCCAATCTGTCATTACTAACTCAGCTTTTTGGCTGCATATGTCACTATTTGCATCTTGTGGTATGCAGAATACAATTGTCTTTTCTGTGCCATTTTGTTCAGTCTCCTGAGTTGTTTTAATTAACTGGTGTTGTGTCGAAAATATGTTCTGCCTCCTTGCATACGTCGGTAGCGCAAACCTCACTAAAATGACTTTGTATCTAATTTCTGGGGAGTTTAATAGAATAGTTTAGCACATACAATTTCACCTCGTATGGAATACCGTTTTGAGCAAGTTAGAAACACTTACTTTTGCGAAATAACGCCTATCTTCTGAACATTTTGCACATTGGTAAGAAAAGGGATACAGCACGGTAAGGTTGAAATTAATCAAATAATCAGCAGAGGCCTGGATCACCCTATTGCGGTCTAACGTAAAAATAACATGTGATTGATATAGACTAGTATCAGTTATTAGAAATGTGGTGGGGCACTTTGCGCGTCTCCATGACCCCTAGAGCTATGTCGGCGGGAGTCTCATACTCCTGGTAGGGTTACCCAAGCCGAACAGGTCGAAGGGTAGAGTCCAGACTAAGAGTGATCCCAAAAGCTGGTGGCGGCATGCTTTGAGGCGGTTTCCTACAGACCTGGATCCCGTTAGCCGCCTGCAGTTGTAGAAAGATGCCGGTCGTCTAGGGTCTCCCTTGCCACTGGAACCATCTTCTTTACAATCAAGATAGTGGCGTTGGGGAAAGCGCACCCCTTACGCCACTTTAAAAACCGTCATTGCGCAGGTATCCTCTTTTACCTGAGTCTCCGACCACAATCCAGGATCGGACTGTTCAAACATCAGTAGACTCACAAATAAAAGAAGATGGTCATCATCGAATCGATGGACAACCCCAACAGTTGCAACCCCCGGCCAAATTATAAAAAAGAAATCAGACTTATTGTTCGAAAAACACATTAATGTAAACTCATCTCTTGGCATTTTCTGGCACTACTTGGGCCCTGGCTTTCCACAAGCCACCGTTTTGACATATTGAAATGGATTTGAATTGGACAAATTGCGAAATGAATAAGTGGTACACCCCTTTAATTTGGACTCACCCATCTCTACATGTGACCTTTATTTTTCCCAAACTCAGTGCATTCATTTTAAAACTGTCGGGCTTAACCAGTTGTTCGTTATTGTTTTTCATGTTTCCTGGAAGCGCTGTGATTGGCAAAACAAATCAATCGATTTTTTTGCGTATTTGGACAATGAATAATATTGCTGGCAGTACAGGAAGACTTATTTATTTCAATAAATGAAGAGGGACAAAACATTAGTAGACTTCTCTTTTTTGGAAGGTGACCAGAAAAACAAAAGTCCATGAAAATAAAACTCAAGAGGAAACATGTATATCCATCCATCCATCCATCCATTATCTGCACCGCTTATCCTCAGTAGGGTCGCGGGGGCGCTGGAGCCCATCCCAGCTATCCTCTGGCAGTGGGCAGGGGACACCCTGAACTGGTTGCCAGCCGATCGCAGGGCACACAGGGACAGACAATTCGCTCGCTCATTCACACCTAGGGACAATTTGATCCGGCCAATTAACCTGATGTGCATGTTTTTGGAATGTGGGAGGAAACCGGAGTGCCCGTAGGAAACCCACGCAAAGACGGGGAGAACATGCAAACTCCAGGCACCAAGCAGGTAAAAGGTCACATGTTGTCTTTCAGCCATATTTGGGACAGGCCTATGATATTGGCTCAAGCTTCATGCTTACAAAATACACTGGCTCAAAAAAAGCACAGAATGCTGCACCCCCAAATAGATATAGGATGTCTGACAGGGTGTGAAATTCCCAATTTCTCCTAAATACTATACCCAATCACAATTGATTGAAATTGGTTTTCAATTTGTTGCACGACAGTTCCATAAGCTGCACTCCATAGATTGGAAAATGTTTCCCAAAAGCCAACTTTTAGGTTTTTCTCCATTCGGGAAATGTATGCAAAACCAACAGGCAATGACCCCCACCTACCCTTGAAGATCAAAAATTCATCACACGACTTGAAATTGTACTGAATGCAGAAGAAATGTTCGGGAAAATAAATGTGATCACAAAGTCATTAAGGGGGAATGGGAGGAAGGGGTTAGTAAGCACACTTTGGGCATTTCAAATATTTTGCAATTTAAGTGATAGAATACCAACCCACTAGAATGCACAATTCGGGGCTCACCAAAGTACATGTCAAGATAATTTCTAGAAACAAATAGTCAGGGCAAGTCTCATGTTATTGTATAGCCTTTCAAGACAAAAAGAATCAAAAGACAAAGACAACTGGCAACTGTTCTTTCGAACTGCTGCCATCAGGTTGAAGGTTTGGATCCCAGAAGGCCCGAACTAGCAGACTGATTGATGGCATCTTCCCCAAATCAATCAGCATACTAAACTGCAGTTGTGAAAAACAGTAAAGTGAAATGTTCCTGTTTCTAAGTCCAATACTGTGGTTTTTAAGTGCAATACCGTGGTCTTTAAGTGTAATAACCTGGTTAAGTGCAATATTCTGGTTGTGTACAGTTTTTATGGTTCTACATTACAAGTGAGACAAGCGCCTTGCAAAAAGACAACATTTAAACATGAGTAGGTAGCTTTCAGTATACGGTATTCTTTTTTAATTGAATGTCATCCTTTTTTCCCTACAATACTCCACTTTGTTCCTGTTTGATTTAATTTAAATTAAGGTATTTCTGTAAAAAAAAAAAAAAAACGGTTGGAACTTTCATTAATGTTTATTCTTATTGCATTGTATGCATTTGTGTAGGTTAGTGTGAGATGTTTTTGGGGTAATTTAATTTAGTTTTGGTTCCTGTTAAATATTATTTATTCTTGGAGTTCTGTAATTTTTTTTTTCCCTTCATGATGTAGAGGCAGGGGTGCTCAAGAGGGATTTTATTTAGTAACAAAAGGAAGGTACCAAGTGGCAAACAAACATGGGTTAACTGAACAAGGATCTGTCCAAACCAGAAACAAACACCAAAACAGGAACTGGAAAATACATGGAGCAAAAAAACAAGGATCCAGAAAGATAACACTAACAATCCTTGTGTTATGGTGGTGAAAATGAAATGACAGAGAAAACCAGGATGTCAATGACAGACAAACTGAAAAATGACAATGACTCAACAAACGTGTGCAGTTTTAAAGGTGCAGCATAATTGGGCACAGGTGTATGGTGATTAGACACACGTTCCCAGTCCGAATGTGATCTGGGGCCCACTGGGTGTAAGAGGTGTGTTAGCCAATCACATAAAAATCTGATTAAAGGTGTATCTCAGTATGCTCTCGCTGCTTCATCTGCATGCAACGAGTTGGAAGCTCCTGCTTTTATAATTTGCTCACGATCAAGTTGAAAAAGCGTCTTCCCGTCCTCATTCAAATGTGCAGGTTTGTTTTGGGGATAAAGCTATCCGCTTTGATCAGTGCTAATTAGCTGGCCCGATTTGCCGCCGACTACCTATCAAGGAGGGTTAGCTTGGTTCTGGCCGGCCTCATCTCTGGCTGCCGTTGCCATCTTGCAGGAGCTGAAAGGCGTTTAAGGTGAGGAGGAAGTCTGATGAAAGCCTCGATCAATATGCTTTGTTTCTTCCAGGATGAAGAGAGATTATTTTGCATAAAGCTAGTTTAAATCATTTTCTTTTTTTTTTTTTTTTTTTTTTTTTTTTTTTTTTTTTTTTTTTACTAATTAAAGCACTTTTCAAGAACTTTTAAAGATTTTATAACGTATCCAGTACCATTTAAAAAAAAAATAGATCTGATGTGAACTTGAGGAGATATATTAAAGAGAGAAGACATCAATGGATGAATTTACAAGGAGGATAGGAAGAAAAGCCTCAGATAAGAATTTCCAGCCAGTTCTAGAGGCCCTCCCTTGAGCTCTTTCTTTTTATTCTATATCGAGGGTCCGTACTGTGTTTTTATGGCCACATTTGAGCACCTTTTAAGGATTTCAAAGCTAATTTACAAATTTTCCCACTACCATTAAAATACGAAATCCCGTATAAATTATATATTTTGCAGCACCATATATATATATATATATATATATATATATATAATCTGTGATTGGCTGGCAACCAGTTCAGGGTGTCCACTGCCCGGAGATGGCTGGGATGGGCTCCAGCCCCATCGCGACCCTAATGAGGTTAAGCGGTACAGCTGATGAGATGAGATGTATATATACATGTGTATATATATGTATATACATATATTATTGTTAATTGTGTGTGTGCATTTATCAAGACATGATTTTTTTAGATCTTTGGTAATCTGTAAATAGCCTTCTTTCGTGGATCTGAAATATGCATGTGTAAATATGTTTTGGATAAATGTCTCCCTATATAGGTGTTGGGTAAACATACATTACATGTAGCTTACATTTTCAGTTTCAGGAAGTTCTTCCAGTTACAGTTTACCACCGGGAAACTACCTTAATTTTTTTGCATCCCCATAATGAATGTCCATAATTATATGTAATCCTTGCAGTAATGTACATATTTTAGTCCCCTGTTTAGGTATAGCATACACCTGTCATCTTGGGCACAATCCATAGAGGGGAGGACACTTCATAGTACAATGACGTACAAACTAATGCCAGCTGCCATTCATCACATGTGGAAAAATCAATACAATGGCAAAGCAAAGCCTCTCTACCATATTTCTAAGCATATTAGTCAAGAACCATGGAAGCATTTCAGCCAAAATTCAACCACGTTCAATTATTGAAGACATAACATTTAAATTCAAGCATTTTCACTGTACGAATCCTGGTTATTAATGTAAAAAAACACAATTCAAACAGAACTTTACACATGACTTAGCCTAGAAAATACATTACTTATTTTTAACCAGTGGTATATTCTTAGCTGTGCATATTGGTAGCTAAAATAACGGAAAACTGATATACCGGAAATTGCTGCACAGCTCAAATGATTAAAAGCACCATGCGCAAAGGAAGAAACCTAACTTTGTTGTTGTACAAGCCGCAGTAGATTTTAGGCTGCAGCTATAAAAACTCATTTGCGGTCATTTTTTACATTTTCCAGTTCAGAAAAGTAACATGTAGTGCCACAATCATTGATTGAATTGTATGTGTATTTTTTGAAATAGCAGTTGTGATATGAAATGAATTGAATGAACTTACATTGTCATTGTTTCTCATGCATTGCCGAAATATAAGATTGCAGACTTTATTGGTAGATACATGAAAAAAAGCAAATCAATGTTTTTTTTTCTCCCCTTATAAGCCAAATTTTTAACCCAACGCAGCGTGCCAATCAAAACATTCCCTATCCCTGGTTTAAAGGAGACAGTGTGTATTATTTCACACCGCCTTGCAGTGAAAATACTATCACAAATTATATATATATATATTGTTATAAATAACAGGCAAAAATTTGGGGAGGTAATGCACCGAAGTGAACTGCCTTTAAACTTTAAGAAGAAGAAGAAAAAGAAAAAGTTCACAAACTACCATACAAACGTGTTATCTTTTTTGTTTTTTTAATACTCGTAGGTTGAGATATTTGCATTTATTTTACAAATATGAGCCTCACCAAGAGGGGGCTGACATAATTGTCGGCAACAATGTCGGCCAATCAGCAATTCCCATTACTTTATTGACTTACAGAGCATGGAGTCAGATGAAGACAGAATCTTAACATAAGGTCACTGCTCAAGCGCCAAACGGCAACGCTAAGCACTAAGCTAGTCATGATAAGTGATAAACTAATTGAAAATTGAATGCAATTTAAAAAAAATGCCCTTTCAGCGTAAGGTGTTCTTTTAGGATTCTGTTAGTATAATACAGAACTATGCATGGACTTGCCCCCTTATATGTTACAGATTAAATTTCACCCTATGTTCCTGCTGGTTGACCTTACTCAGAAAATGCTGGTCTAATAGTGATCCCAATTGCCAAGAAGAAATCCAAAGGTTCGAAGGCATTCTTTATACTGGCCCCGGTGCCGTAGAATACTCTGCCCTCTGAGGTCCAATCTGCAACCTCAGTGGAATTGATTAAATATAAGCCCAAAGCACACTTATATTCTATAGCTTATGAATGACCTTTGCTTCATATTGACGATGTCTGTGTATTGCAACATCAATTTTGGCCTGGTCATCTTAGAAGGGGGATTGTCTCATGTTTTCTTCATTTTCTTCATGCTGAGGTTTTAAGTTTTTCCTTACACTCACATAGAATAGAATAGAATAGAAGAATAGAATAGAATATCTTACATTACACATAGTCCAGCGTTTTTTCAGGTAGGTTTTAGATCAGGTGATTGTGTATTAATGGTCTATGGTCTGTGCAGCCTTACACTTCTTGTGATTAAGGGCTACACAAAAAACATGACTTGACAATCTTTTCTGGGTGTTGTCCTTCAGTCCCTCATTTTATCAGAAAATGACAATGACCCAGCACTGGGCAACACGTTGGATAGCCCTGCAGGAGGCAATACAGCAACATGCAGTGGTCAAACAATACACACTGTACCTCTTAAACAGTGGTGTCAAATATATCACAGAGGTCAGACTAGTAGATTTAAGAGAGAAAATTAAAAAGAGGGAAAAAGATAAGGGAGAGAAAGGAAAAAGAGAGGGAACAATATTTTTCTCTTGTGCTTCCCTCAGCATTGTCTTGCGGACAAGATTGAAAACACCAGGAAGGCTTGATCTGGCCGGCGTGCCTCATGCTTGACAGCCGTGCTCTAAAAGCATGTGAGGATCACACATACATCCGTCACATTTTAGTGCAATTTTCTTATAGGAAGTGCATGAGTATATTTCCTTCTCCAGTAATTCATTCATGCCTTGAAAAGTCTGAGTGCACAGAGTAACGAAGTCTTTGTTGTGTTGAGAGAAGAAAAAAAAAAGGCAGCTTCTACAAAGGCGGCTTGTGGCCGGGCCTCAGAAGAAAGCGGTGTGAATGGCGGTGATGATAAAGTTGAGCAAATGAAGTCATTGACCTGCGGTGGAGATTATAAGCAAACAAGGTGCCCCTGCTTTGCAAGTAATGAATATTATTCAGACGCAAAAGGGGGAGGAGGTTTGAGTTGGAGCGGTTGCGGCAGATAGAGTGGGTTTGATGGGGATGACATTGAAAGTTGAGAACTGAAAATTCTGTCATTTTTCATTTGTATGCAAATTGGCTTGTTACACAAATTAACCCCTAACCCTCAAGTGTCGGTCCTCATCTGAGGCTGTAAGAAACTCGGATCCCCGCCGGGGCTGGGGCCCCTTTGGCCACTGTGGACGCCAACTGGCTCAGAGTCTTGCAGGTCAACTATCAATCGGGCAGCTAATGCGCCTCACAAATGTTTCTTTTTTGGGGGGGAACTTTTTTGTTGTTGGGGAATATCTTCCATTCTCAAGTCATTCTTCAAAGTCCAATCGTAATTGTTGGTAAGTTTTACCTATAGTCCATTTTTTCACATTTGTCCATGAATTTGGTCGCCTGTATCCTTATTCAAAATGTGGTCCTCTGCATTACAAATATTTCCTCCACAGTGTACACCCACTGCTCCACAGGGAGGAAATCTTGCTTGTTCCATCAACTTGTTACTACTTTCTTTCTGTAATATGACTTCTGTTGGAGCACTTTGAATGTTTTAATTATCCCATATCCCACGATTGTCTTTAAAACAAACCGTCCTTTATCCCAGTGGTGTTGTATTCTTAGGCAAAGCCAAATATTTGCATGTGGTCACATATACTCCAGCATGGTCGTTGTACCTCAGAAAAGGTGCTCCTAATTTTGGAGGTTATAAAAAAAATCTGACCATGTTCTTCCAGTTGAATTCCCTCCGAACACGGGAGCTAACAGATGTGCACTGTATTTCACAAATATCCCACCACACATTACTTTATTATTTTTGAATCTCATTTTCCCACTTTCATTTAATATAAAGTGATGAATGTTTAAAACATGCCACCAAACATAAATACATATGATAAAATGATATACAAGTTTTACTTTTTGTAGGCGCTTTCAAAAATGTTGATGACCTCATGACCAGTCCTCATTTTTTTCTCTTTGTGATAGCTCACAAATGTTTTTTCATAGATGCACGATAATGCTAAAACCACTATCGACCGCATTTGACGTAGATTATCTGCCTCTGATAAGGAAATCGCTTAAATGTCAGAAATGTGTTTTTAATTTGCTTGCTTACAATGAAGGTGTCGTGTTATTTTGACCAAAGTGGTTATATTTCGACTATTGTACACAAGATTGCTTAAGATGCCAGGGTGGGGCTTTTTATGAATATTAAGTATTTTGACTATCAAACTGTTGTACTTCGTTTTCATTATTATTGAGCACTGCATCATTGTCATCCTTTGCCAATTGTGTTGCTGTTTTATGATTTGCACACACTTTAGGGTTGATCTGCGTTTTGTAACATAGGAGATCTTAAGAAAAATAGGGGTTGGGGGAAATACCTTTTAGAACAAGTTGGACTTTTACATCTTGAGGGTTTTGTCCGGTCCTTTTTTGTCCTTGAATGCTAAACGATCATTGAGTTATTTCAAACTACCTGAAAAAGAGCCAATAGTAACTTTGCAAAAGAAAATGGCTGAAACAATCGTTGATTTAGACAAATATAAAAATCGTGAAAAAATATGTTTTATTTTAATAAAATGTTTGATTAATTTAGCAAGTTTTTGTTTAGTACTAAAGCATTGATGCATTTTCATTCCCCACTCTGCATACACCCACTACCACACTGTACCAGATGAAGTCACGTCGCACCAAAGGAGAATCAAATATAGCTTACTATATGTATCTGTTATGTATTCATATTCTACATATAAGTAGTATAGCGGCGCACATGGATGCTGCGGCTCATTGCTCTCCAGCTAATTTTCTATTTATCACCGTTCTTCTGTCTTTTTTGCTCTCTTTTCTGGACACATGCGTGGCCAATAACACTTATAGTCGGGAGGAACTTATTAAATTGGGTGTGAGTCTGAATTTCGACTCTACGGGCACTTTTTATTTCACCTATGATATCCCGAACAAGATACGAGACCCAGGATCTACGTGGTCGGCCACCCCACCTCCGAAGCGACGAAGGTGCTGTAAAGACAGGAAGCAGAAGCGAGGTTGTGGTGCGGGGAAGTGTGCGAAGCCGAAGGAGCAAGAACTACACGAAGATGTGTCTTAATCCACCATTATTTCTTCATCGATTTTTGCCGGTCAACCGACGCCTGAAACTCAACGCACCCAAACGGCGACATCTTGTGACGATCTCTACAAAGACTTCAGCTAAGTTAAACGATTCAGCAAAACTAACATTTGGTCTTTTAAATATTAGATCCCTTGCTCCTAAAGCTTTACTTGTTGATAATATTATTGGTGATTACAAACTTAACTTGATTGGTCTATGTGAAACTTGGTTGAGACCGGATTCGTTTTTACCGTTAAATGAGGCTTCTCATCAAGAGCAGCTATTCAGCGCGCTCTTTGAAGAAGGGTAGCGGTGGTGCACAATTTCTGAAAAAACACTCAAATTTACTCCTCGTACCTCTAATAATTACAAGGTGTTCGAGGCTCTTATTATGCAGTCCTCTCTCTTGTCAATTTATGTAGTAACTATCGCGCACCAGGGCCATACTCAGGTTTCTTAGATTAATTCGCTGAACTTTTGTCTGACCTAGTAACCTATGCAGACAAAATAATAACTATGGGAGACTTTAGCATTCATATGAACTCCCCACTCAGTTCACGTACTGTTGCGTTTCGGTCTCTAATTGATACATTTGGTTTTAATCAAGTGGTTGATTTGCCAACTCATAAAGATGGAAACACGCTAGATTTAGTTCTGACTCGAGGAGTTTCAACCTCAAACATGACGGTGTTACCGTTTACTACCGTTATTTCTGATCACTATTTAGCTACATTCGAGGTGCTAGCTAAATGTATTACTAAAAAAGCTAAATGATTTGGCAGACACAATATAAGCAGTGGAACAGTTTCTGAGCTCTCTGATCTTCTTTCAGGAGCAGTTGCGTCGCTTCCTTCATACAAAGGCTCTATTGAATCACTCATGAATGAGTTTAATGCTACCCTGGCTAGTGTCCTGGATTCGGTGGCGCCCATACGGCCTTAATCGCGACCTAAAAGACGCACACCTTGGTTTACTGATGAAACTAGTTCCCTTAAACAAGAATGCAGGAAATCTGAAAGAAAATGGCGCATTACCAAGCTTGAGGTTTTCCATCAAACCTGGTGTGACAGCTTGTTAAAGTATAAAGCGGCCCTTGCCTCTGCAAAATCAGCCTAATCTAAGCTTAAAACACACTTCTACTCTATAGCATATGAATAACCTATACTTTTTGTGGACAATATCTCTGTATTATTTGTGATTGCACATCCTTTGCTGTCTGGTAATCCTGAAAGGGGGATGCCACATGTGCGGTCCTTTCTCAAGGTTTCTTCATTTTCCTCATGTTGATGTTTTTGAGTTTTTCCTTGCCCTCATGTTGGTTCCAGATCAGGGGATGGTGTAATAACATTTTGAAAAATAGTCCGTGTAATAACATGTGCAGCCCTTTGAGACTCTTTGTGATTAAGGGGCTATACAAAGAAAAATGACTTGACTTGACCACGTAATATTTTGTCGTTCGTATGTTTTTATCTGGGGTTCGGGGAAGGGGGACATTTTGAAGACATTAGCTTATTGGTGCCTGTTTTGGGTGGCCATGTCCCTGGGAAAGAAACTCTCTCTTGGCCTGTTAGTACCTGTTTCAAATAACATATAGATTCTGTGGAAATGTCCTACACGCTATGTAGAGATAAACCCATGATTTTCAGGACTATGTTGAAGACTAAGATTCTCTGTCTATAGCCATGCTGTTGAATTAATGCTAAACAAATATTGTAACTGTTTAGGGCACCCTTGAGGACGAAGTTGGGGATAACTTGTGTACAAGCGACCCTTACCACACTCATTGTCTCTCCTGGTGTTAAAGCGATGGGTAAAAGGGTTTAATCAAACATATATTGGCACTAGTAAGCTTGCGAGTTAGTGTTGTTGGCATAGACAATAGTGTGTTCAACTTCAGGGATTTAGACATAGTATTTGGACAAAGAGAAAAAAAGAGCTGAGAAAAGTAGTTAAGTTGAGGACTTTAATTCCCAAGTTACAAAATAAAAACAAAACACAATATACTCTGGGCCCGTGATTAGGATACAGTAATTCCTCCAAAAGACAGCAAAAATGGCTGACTACAGTTTGTATAGTAATGGGGTGTTGATTGGCAAAATGGAAATTTAAACTTAACCAGTCAAACAGAGGAACTCACATCTTCAAGACTTTTGTCAAAACTGGAACCAGTTGATTTTGAAGGTTGTATGATCAGATAAGGGCACACAAATCAGAAGACCAATGCTGGAAGTACAGATTAAAGGGGGACATTAAAACATCATGTAAAAACTTCATTGAAATATGTTGATCAATATAACATGCATCTACTACACCTAAATGAATAATGTGATTACCACATATAATAATGTGATGATTAAATAATAAAACTAATGTAGCTGGAAAACTCATGGGGTATTGACAACATACTTAGGGACACAGTTTGTTGATCTAACATTGCTTATTGCACCCTTGAGGACGAACTCGGGAAAAACTTGTGCACAAGACCACACCTACTCTCTCTCCATACTGGTGGCAAAAGCAAGCAGTAAATAGGTTTAAACAAACACACAATGGTGCCTGGTGAGCTAGCGGGTAAGCGAGCGAGCGGCCAGCGGCTGCTAAGTTTCCCTTCAAAGGAAACCCTGCGGACGGAGAAGCCTAATCCGGAGCCACTTTGAAGTGTGAGCTCCGAAGTTCTTTCGGCAAGCTTCATCTCAGCCCAGAGATGTTCAGGCAGCCGTTCGGGCAGCCCCGGGTGGAATGAGAGAGGCAGCACCTGCTGGTGGACGCCGCATTTCACACCCTCGGTGGCCACCGGCACCAAGAGGTGCAAAGCCAGCCCAATAAAGACGATGACTCCGGAGTGAATTTTATTCAATCTTGCAGGACGAACTCCAACATGAGATCATCTTGGTAGTGGGTGCGAGCAGGGTGGGCGGAGCTTAACAGGCAGGTTGAATAGAAAGTGAAATGCTCTTGCATCTTTTGTTATTGGTTTATGAGGCTTTATTGATCTTTTACATTATGTATTTTTAATTCAACACATTGATATTGTTTTTTTGTGTAGCTCAGGAGGTAGGGCGGTCGTCTGGGTAGTGAAGAGGTTGCAAGTTCAATTCCAGGAGTTAAATGTCAGCGAATCCCTAGCCAATAAACTGAACCCCCTAATGCACAGATGTCAAATAGGCAGGCCCGGTAAGGGTTTTTTTTCCGGTGTTGTGCCCAAATCCGACTCCTGTGCAGATTCCCCCCCCCCCTCGCGTGAACGCGCATTCTGCTATTCTGCTGCGCTTCCAACAAAAGCGATCGTATTCTATATAAAACGCTTATTAAAACAATAAAGCGAGCTAATTATAACAATTGGGAGATCCTAGTCTATATAACGCGTTTATTTAAACAATAAAGTGCGATCGTATTCTACAAAATGCGTTTGTTAACGTGGATGCAAAAGTCACCAATGTCAATGTACGCTTCCGACAAAAGCGATCGTATTCTATATAATACGCCTTTTTAAAAAATAAAGTGAGCTAATTATAACAATTGGGAGATCCTAGTCTATATAACGCGTTTATTTAAACAATAAAGTGCGATCGTATTCTACAAAATGCGTTTGTTAACGCGAATGCAAAAGTCACCAACGTCAATGTACGCTATATTTTCCGCAATCACAACTAATTGTGCACAAATAATATTTATTTGATTTACTATAATATCCGTATGTAATGTCTTTTTTATTGTGAATGAAACCCTGGGTGCATTGGATCCCGCGGTGTAAACAAATTGTTGTTTTTTTTTTTTTCATTTAAAATCGGACTTCCCTGTCTATACTGTTTGCAAAATAAGACACGCTTTAAACTTTATTATACTCTTTGGTTTTGGGATCCAACTACAGAGGAATACCTCCACTTTGCGATGTGTTACTGAATAGGTGTTCGACCAATCAAGTTCGTTTTTATTACTACTATTAATAATAATAATAGTAGTATTATGAGAAACGTCTGAAAGTTTTCAAATTCACTGTGCTGACATATTGATGCCACAGAAGTTAACTCTACAAGTTACAAGTCTGTATCTCCAACAGAGTCTGTTTTAGCAGGGGGGGGGGGGGGGGGGGGGGGGGGAGATTTGGGCAGGAAAAATGAAATGCCTGCCCAAATCCCCCCACCCCTGCTAACTCCTGAATAAAAACTCCAAATGACCCCAAATTCACTGTGCTGACTTAATAATGCCACAGAAGGTTACACTAGAAGTTACAAGTCTGTATCTCTAACAGAGTCTGTTTTAGCAGGGGGGGGGAGGATTTGGGCAGGCAAAATCCTCCCCCCCCTGCTAACTCCTGAATAAAAACTCCAAATGACCCCAAATTCACTGTGCTGACTTAATAATGCCACAGAAGGTTACTCTACACGTTACAAGTCTGTATCTCTAACAGAGTCTGTTTTAGCAGGGGGGGAGGATTTGGGCAGGCAAAATCCTCCCCCCCTGCTAACTACTGAATAAAAACTCCAAATTACCCCAAATTCACTGTGCTGACTTATTAATGCCACAGAAGGTTACTCTACAAGTTACAAGTCTGTATCTCTAACAGAGTCTGTTTTAGCAGGGGGGGGGAGGATTTGGGCAGGCAAAATGAAATGCCTGCCCAAATCCTCCCCCCCCTGCTAACTCCTGAATAAAAACTCCAAATGACCCCAAATTCGCTGTGCTGACTTATTAATGCCACAGAAGGTTACTCTAGAAGTTACAAGTCTGTATCTCTAACAGAGTCTGTTTTAGCAGGGGGGGGGGTGGGGGGGGGGGGGGGATTTGGGCAGGCAAAATGAAATGCCTGCCCAAATCCTCCCCCCCCCCTGCTAACTCCTGAATAAAAACTCCAAGTGACCCCAAATTCACCGTGCTGACTTATTAATGCCACAGAAGGTTACTCTACAAGTTACAAGTCTGTATCTCTAACAGAGACTGTTTTAGCAGGGGGGGGGTTGGGCAGGCAAAATCCTCCCCCCCCTGCTAACTCCTGAATAAAAACTCCAAATGACCCCAAATTCACTGTGCTGACTTATTAATGCCACAGAAGGTTACTCTAGAAGTTACAAGTCTGTATCTCTAACAGAGTCTGTTTTAGCAGGGGGGGGGATTTGGGCAGGCATTTTGCCTGTCGTTGTGTTTTTGTTCTCATCAATTCCAGCTGCTGATAATGGCCCAATTGCCTCCATTTGCAACAAGGCCATGATTGGAGCTGGGCCCTTTTAAAAAGAAGATTTATAGAGGAATGTGGAAAAGGGCTGTGAAAATTACGGTTTGAGACACTTCTGTTTCGCTACAATTTTTATCAACATTCTGCGCTCTTCCAAGCAACCGTTTTGGCCAAGCCCTATTGTTCGTTTGCCTTTTTTTTTTTGTGCATCAAATTTAAAAGTAACCAAGTGCCATAGTTTTGATGTGCGTGGTTTTATTATGAGGACATAACAAGCAATATAGAAAGTACAAAAAAATAAGCATTTAAAAATGGGTAAATCTAGTTTTAATGCTGTTATCTGTGGATTTTAAGACATCTTATTATAAAACGAGTGGTACATAGAAAAACAAAAGTTTACGCACATTACTTTAAATGGTAAATGGTTCATCCGCAGGAAGTAGTCCTGGACCAGTTAAGTGTTATACCTGTGATATTATTCTCATCACGACCCACGCCCTACCTATTGCGCCAAACATATTTTAATTTGTGAAATATTTCAATAGATATGAATACATCTTAAGTTAACTCTGAGGTGAAAAAATGTTGAAAGGTAACTAATTTGTGTTAGCAGGTCAGATTTGACCTGTCATTCAAATCAGCCTGAAATTACTTTTAAATTAGTTACCTTTCAACATTTTTTCACATTTCCAAAAGTGAAGTGATAAAAATAGTGATTTTGTATTATATGCCATACAAAAGAATATTATAATACAGTACACCTTTTACGCACAGGGGTGATGCGTGACATATATTCATCCGCGAAACGGATTTTTTTTTAAGTTTTCTAAAAAATTACAACGATTGGTTCAAAGATTCCAAGCACAATATAACAACTTTATAGTCAATAAATTGTCTATTTAATGCAAACAGCATTAAAACTAGATTTACCCATTTTTAAATGCTTAATTTTTTGTACTTTCTATATTGCTTGTTATGTCCTCATAATAAAACCACGCACATCAAAACTATGGCACTTGGTTACTTTTAAATTTGATGCACAAAAAAAAGGCAAACGAACAATAGGGCTTGGCCTAAACGGTTGCTTGGAAGAGCACAGAATGTTGATAAAATTTGTAGCAAAACAGAAGTGTCTCAAACCGTAATTTTCACAGCCCTTTTCCACATTCCTCTATAAATCTTCTTTTTAAAAGGGCCCAGCTCCAATCATGGCCTTGTTGCAAATGGAGGCAATTGGGCCATTATCAGCAGCTGGAATTGATGAGAACAAAAACACAACGACAGGCAAAATGCCTGCCCAAATCCTCCCCCCCTGCTAAAACAGACTCTGTTAGAGATACAGACTTGTAACTTGTTGAGTAACCTTCTGTGGCATTAATAAGTCAGCCCAGTGAATTTGGGGTCATTTGGAGTTTTTATTCAGGAGTTAGCAGGGGGGGGGAGGATTTGGGCAGGCATTTCATTTTGCCTGCCCAAATCCTCCCCCCCCTGCTAAAACAGACTCTGTTAGAGATACAGACTTGTAACTTCTAGAGTAACCTTCTGTGGCATTATTAAGTCAGCACAGTGAATTTGGGGTCATTTGGAGTTTTTATTCAGGAGTTAGCAGGGGGGGGGGATTTGGGCAGGCATTTCATTTTGCCTGCCCAAATTCCCCCCCCCCCCTGCTAAAACAGACTCTGTTGGAGATACAGACTTGTAACTTTCAGACGTTTCTCATAATACTACTATTATTATTATTAATAGTAGTAATAAAAACGAACTAGATTGGTCGAACACCTATTCAGTAACACATCGCAAAGTGGAGGTATTCCTCTGTAGTTGGATCCCAAAACCAAAGAGTATAATAAGGTTTAAAGCGTGTCTTATTTTGCAAACAGTATAGACAGGGAAGTCCGATTTTAAATGAAAAAAACAACAACAATTTGTTTACACCGCGGGATCCAATGCAACCAGGGTTTCATTCACAATAAAAAAGACATTACATACGGATATTATAGTAAATCACATAAATATTATTTGTGCACAATTAGTTGTGATTGCGGAAATCATAGCGTACATTGACGTTGGTGACTTTTGCATCCGTGTTAACAAACGCATTTTGTAGAATACGATCGCACTTTATTGTTTAAATAAACGCGTTATATAGACTAGGATCTCCCAATTGTTATAATTAGCTCACTTTATTTTTTAAAAAAGCGTAATATATAGAATACGATCGCTTTTGTCGGAAGCGTACATTGACACTGGTGACTTTTGCATCCGCGTTAACAAACGCATTTTGTAGAATACGATCGCACTTTATTGTTTAAATAAACGCGTTATATAGACTAGGATCTCCCAATTGTTATAATTAGCTCGCTTTATTGTTTTAATAAGCGTTTTATATAGAATACAATCGCTTTTGTTGGAAGCGCAGCAGAATAGCAGAATGCGCGTTCACGCGAGGGGGGGAGGAATCTGCACAGGAGTCGGATTTGGGCACAACACCGGCCCGCAAGACGACCTTGAGTGAAGCGCAGGAGAAAATGAGCTGCAGTTTTAAATATTTCCGCTGATGTCACCCAAGCCAGGCACCACTCGCAAAGCAACTTTATAGTATTTATTCAACTCTCGCTTTTCTCTCTTCTCTATATGTTTCTCTTTGTCTCTTTCTTTCTCATTCTCTTTCTTTTTCTTTCGTTTTCGCCCTGTCTCTCTTTTTCTCTTTTTTCATCTTCTTTTAGTTTCTCTAACCCTCCCTTTTGCTCCCTAACTCTCCGTAATTCTCTCTTACTTAAGCTCTATTTTCTTTTTCTTTCCCACCCTCTCTCTCTCTCTCTTGTTCTATCCTTTTTTCTATTTATCCTTTTCTTTTTTCTTTTCTGTTCTCTCTCTTTTATTCTTTCCTTCTTTTTTTTTCCTCAGTGTCTCGCTTTCTCTCTTTCTAATTTCCTTTATCTTTCTCTTTCTCATTTGGTCTTCTCTCATTCCGTTTTTCTTTCACTCTCACTTTCTTTTTCTGTCTTTTCTGTCTCTTTCTCTCTCTCTCTTTTTTCTTTGTTATACTTTTTTTTTTTTTCAAACATTCTCTCTAATGGGCTCTCTTTTTATTGTGCCGTCTGTGTTTCTCCTTTTTCTCACTTTTTCTGACTCTCTTACCTTCTCTCTCTCTCTTATGATATGTGCCCCTTATTCTATCTCTCTATTTTTTTCTCCCTCTCTTTCTCCTGCTCTTTTTCTTTCTCAAATATTCAAGTCCGGCCCCCTTGAGATTTCTATTCCTAGTATGTGGCCCCCCACTAAATGCGTTTGACACCCTAACCCTGTAATAATGCTCCCGACATGCAGGTGGCGCCTTGCATGGCTGATTCTGCTATCAATATGTGAAAGGGTAAAAGGAAAGAGTGAAGTGTACTGTAAAGTGCTTTTGAGGTCCATAGTGGCTGGTAAAAGTTCTATATAGAGTGCAATTGCCATTAGTTTAACGATTAATTCTCTTGAAGTCTTTGATGCTCCTCTTGAATTAATCTTATCTGCACTCTAGTCTAATGAACAATACATTAGAAAAAATATAAAACCATTTCTGTACTTTACATTTTTTATTTTTGATATTTTAATATTATTTTTTAATAAATTGCTACATGTATAAATATGATTCTCCTGGAACTTTGCATGATTAAAAAATGCACCTTTTTCATACCGTAGTGCACTTTAAACTGTTGTTTTTGAATAACTAAAAAACAAAACATTAATTCACCAGAACGAGGACTGTTCTGTAGTGATATAGTATTTGTTGTATACTTTATTTTTTTGTTTTTGAACAGTAAAAAAAAAACAAATTTTAACACAGTCGTAGTAGTAATTTAGGTCACAGCATCCTTTAGTTATTTCTCCCATTTAGAAATCATGGAGGTTTCTGAAATTTTCATCGTAGGTGCATTTTCACTTTGAAAGATAAACTAAAAAGAATAATCCAGAAATCACAATGAATTATTTTTTTAACAATTTATTTGTGTTATACAGCTGCAAATAATTATTTGAACACCTGTGTATCATCTATACTTCTGACCCTGAACTGTTAGCCCGCCCATTAGAAGTCCACCTACACTCCATGTATCATCCTGAATCAGATGCACCTGTTTAAGGTTGTTAGCTGCATAAAGATACCTGTCCACCCCATACAATCAGTAAGACTTTAACTTGTAACATGGCGAAGACCAAAGAGCTGTCCTAAGACACCAGGGACTTAATTGTACACAACAAGGGTGGAAAGGGCTACGGAGCAATTGCCAAGCAGTGAAAAAAAGTCCACTGTTGGAGCAATTATTAGAAAATGGAAGAAGCTAAACATGACGGTCAATCTCAATCGGAGTGGAGCCCCATGCAGGATATCACCTTGTGGGGTCTAATTAATTTTAGAAAGGCGAGGAATCATCCCTAAACCACACAACAGGAGTTGGTCAATTCCTGAAAAGAGCTGGGACCACCGTGTCCAAGGTAACTGTAGGTAATCCATTAAAACGTCATGACACGATAGGTTCCCCTGCTTGAACCAGCACATGTCAAGGCCTGTCTTAAGTTTGCATATGACAATTTGGATGATACAGAGAAATCGTGGGATAAATGTTTGTGGACAGATGAGACCGAAATATAACTTTTTGGTCATAATTCCCCTCTTTCCCTCAGTCAGAGCATTGAAGATGTGTCGTGGCTGGTTCTTCCAACATGACAACGACTCGAAGCACACAGCCAGGAAAACCAATGAGTGTCTCCGTAAGAAGCATATCAAGGTTCTAGCATGGCCCAGCCAGTCTCCAGACCTGAACCCAAACATCTTTGGAAGGAGCTCAGCGATAGCCCAGAAGCCTGACTGATCCGGAGAAGATCTGTGTGGAAGAGTTGGCCAAATCATTTAATTCCTGCCTCCTCCAAGTAAAATGTTGAAGTGTCCTTGGGCAGGACCCTAAAACCTCCAATGCCCCCATTATTCAGGTAGACGCCTTCTTTGTGTGTATGTGTGTGTGTGTGTGTGCGTGTGTATGGGGGTAGAGTGTAAAGTATATTGTAAAGCGAAACATTGTATGCAACGAGAGTAAATGAAATTGCAGTTCATTTACTATATTTGTTAGTTTGGAACCAAATCCGTTCTCAATAGCTCATTAATATTTTCCAAATAGATAACATTTTCTGCATTGACCTGACCATCCCCCTTGACCTTCTTTAGACCCGTTTGTCCGACCAAAAAAGCAAGCCAAGTACGTTGGATGCAACCGGAGGGAGCCTAACAATTTTCTGCAAAAGATCTTCAGCGACTGTCCAATCTGTTGAGTTGAGGCCTGAAATTGCCGCAGACGGCGCCAATAGTGGCACCAACTGCTGTGACAAGAGTGCGCAGGAAGTTGGGTGGCAAAGCGCCCGTCACGTGACCCATCTGCCTTTGCTTTCCGGCCAACCATCTGGACTTTCTCTCTCCTTCTTTGCCTGACGTCACCACCACCATCTTCCACCCCGGGAGGTCATAACTTGCAAATTTCCTTGAGATCTACACCATTAAAAGTTTGTTAGAGTGGAACGGTGTCACAACCACCATCAAACGGTCTGTTCACAGAGAAATAGGCACGGCCGATATAATGATACCCCTTAAAGTTACGATGGCCGACCGGCTTTTTTTTACAGTCCGTAGCTTGCAATAGCCTATGAAGGCCTGTATTGAGGAAATGGATTTGACCTACTATGGCTTAAAAAATGATGATTGCCACCTCGGTTAACCAATGAAATTCCCAAGATAAATGTATGGATTTGTACAGCATGTATTCCAATCAGTGCTAAAAACCAACGTGCGTAATGCAACTAGATCCATTTTTACGGGCAATTATCACGACTAAGTGTACACAATCATGAATTGACTTCTGGAAAGAAAAGTCAAACATTTACAACTCTTCCACAATGTCTAAAAAATGGCCAAAGTAAAATACACTGTTGCAGAGGTTTTAAAGCTGTAAATTGGTCATCTCCAAATGGCCATTTTTGGAAATGCATCCATTTAGAAAGATTTGTAAAATACAATATTAATTTTTTTTCAGATTATGATCAAATTTGACATGGGACTAGTTAAAGATTTTACGGGAATTTTACAGGATTGTTAAGGGGTTAAATCAATCTAACAAATAACAAAACTGTGATTACTTCGCAATATTGTTACATTAAAATACAGTCAACCCACATTTATCACGAGCGTTGCATTTGAAAAAGAATTTGTGATTCCTGAAATCGGTAAATTATGAAGTGTGTAGTAAGTGAAGTAGTAATGTCTAGCGAAAGCATTCTGAACTCCCGGCACCCCCGAAGAAAATAATAACAATGACAAAATAGTATATAGTAAATGCTACATAAGTGGAGTTGGTATGCATATGTTTAAACAATATCAATAAAAATAAAGGAAAAATGAAATTGTATTTATCTTGAGCTTGTTGAGTGGAGTAGCGGGTGGATGCAGAGGAGGAAGGAGACTGCATATTAAAATGAGAACCGATTTTAAAACTTTTACTTGCGAGGTTTATCATGCTTTCACAAGATTTACTTACTTTAATCACCTCTGTTTTAATAACAGTCCCGATCGTTGATTGGTTATGACCCTGCTATATAGCGAGGGTAGTGATTTATGTGCCTTCTTCAGATCCATTTTGTTAAAATACAGTATTTTTCCTCTCAGGTCCTTCGCATGTTTGCTGAATTTCAGGTAATGAGAACATTGGTAGAACAAGAGGCAGGAGATTAATTACTTTTTTCAAATCTTTTTAATGACATAATATTCTGGAGACCAATGTGAGATGGAGAAAAGCTATTTCCTGACAAGTGGTGCAAGTGGCATTTGAAGCAAATTTTCTATACTTTTTTTCTGAGACGTTGCAAAACCGCTGTTGAAGTTCTGGGGTTTTTCATCATTGATCTCTATCCTGTTATATGCCATTTTGAAAGATCTGTTTTTCACCATTGTTGATCGATATTTATTTGTATAATAGAGTCATCCGTTCCCATGGTTATCATGTGTTGCTTGTCTATTTAGCATTGCTGCCAGTCTTAGAATCCAAATCAAATACAAAGGGAATAAAACCATACTTTTGAATCACTGACTTGCAAAGTATTTACGTGGCACACAAGATTCTGAACTGAAATGAAGAGAAAGAGAAAGGAATTGTGGGAGTAAGTTTAGCCAACAGCGTATTGGCATTTTCATGAGGACATGACGCAAACCAATAACGATAAGCATTTCATATGACATAAACAAAGAGCACACAGGCAAATTCGAAAAGTAACTTTGAAAGAAAGTTTGCATTATAACGTTTTGGGCATGCAAAATAATTGTTTTTTGATCTCTAATAGTGAGGGACCGCAAATACATCAAATTCCACACCTGGAGTGAAAATATGAAAGGTCAGTGATAGTGTCGTCGGGGGTCTACTGTGTCATAGAAATACCTAACTAGATGAATATTTACTATAACACAGTCACCTACACACACACACACACACACACATATATATATATATATATATATATATATATATATATATATATATATAAATTAGCATTATTAGTTGGGGCTGTAAGTGCGAAGCCACAAGGTTGCCGAGGCCTAGGGTTCGAGTCCAGCTACTACAACATTCCCTTGCAGAGTTTCCATGTTCACCCCTTTACTGTGTGGGTTTCCTCCAGGCACTCTGGTTTTCTCCTACATTATAGACCTTGTATGCCAGGTTAATTGGCCAGTCCAAATTGTTCCTAGACGTGACTTAGCAATTGAGTTGTCTGTCTCTGGTACCCTGCGACTGCCCTGCCCACTCCCCGAAGATGGCTGGAATGGGCTCCAGAACCTCCGTAACTCCATAGGGGATGATAAGCGGTGCATATATATATATATATATATATATATATATATATATATATATATATATATATATATATTGTTTAAAGCTTGCAAAATCATTTGTATCCAAATCCAGCTTTAAACCTCTCCACAACAGTATCTCGGACCTGCCTGGTGTGTTCATCGTTCTTCATGATGCCCTTTGCGACGTGATTGGTAGTATCGAGAGAATTCTCGTGTTGGGTGATTTAAATATGAAGCCTGTGGGAGGTGCAAGAGGCAGTGAAAGACATGAAAGGGGAAGGCGCCTGGGTTGGATTGTTGGACTGTTGAAAGAAAGGTGTTACGGCTATGATTGACTGGTTTGTACGCTTGTTGAATGTATGCTTTTTAAGTGGTGTGCTTCCTTTTGATTGGCGTAGTGCATGTGTGGTGCCATTGTATAAGGGTAAAGGTCATAAGTATGAATCCAGCAATTCCGTAGGTATAAGTTTGTTGTCTGTGCCAAGTAAGCTGTATTATTTTTTTTACTGTGTTATCACTTTGTAATTACACAGTGTAATAACACTGTCTTATTACTATGTTAATGGTGTAGCTAACACATGAATGTTAATAAGTAGATGCTAATGACTATATGCTAACAACTAAATGCTAACGATATAACGATGATAACTATATGTTAACCACTACATGCTAATGGGTACATGCCATCAGCACAGCCCCAAATGTGTTCCATGGGAATCTTTCTCGTTAGTATTTTCATCATTTATTGTGACGTGACATTTGCAGGGATGGGTTATTCAGATAAAATGCGCCCTCATTTTTATTTAATTTTGTAGAGTATTGTTTAATCATATGCACATTTGATGCACATTATCATGTTTGGACTTTTCAAATGAAAACTTGTTAAGAGGGCAAAGGAGGCTTAATATCTCAGTCCTTTTTCTTCCCTTTAGTACAACTTAGGGCGGCATGGAGCCTGAGCGGTTAGCGCATCCGGGGCACAGTCCTGAGGTCATGTAATCAAATCCAGCTACCAGCCTTCCTGTGTAGACTTTGCATGTTCCCCCCATGCTTGCATGGGTTTCCTCCGGGCACACCAGTTTCGTTCCTCATTCCAAAAACATGCATTTCAGGTTAATTGGCCAGTACAAATTGTCCCTTGGTGTAAATGAGTGAGTGAGTTTTCTTTCTCTGTGTGCCCTGCGACTGTCTGGCAACCAGTTCAGGGTGCCCCCTGGCCGAAGACAGCTGGGATGGGCTCCAGCCCCCCTACAATCCTGCGAGGATAAGGGGTGCAGATAATGAATGGATGAGTGGAAAGTAGAAAAATGGTCAGAAAATAAGGGTTAATTTTTTATTTTTTTTAAATCAAGATTGTGATTTTATTTTATTCACATCACGAAAATATTTACCATTTTGCCCACCCCTACAGCAGAAAGACAAATGTGCTAGGCAACATCCAGTGCATGCATTCAAAACGTAAATGGTTTTCCATAATGTGTTAATTCCTTTAAACTTCGATTAGTACTGTCCAGCCATGGCTGGACATTACTAATCGAAGTTTTCTGACATCATACTCTTTCTAAGCCAAATCTATAAAGGGTGACTTCATTTGACGCACAGCCCAAACTCTGCAGGTTCAACGCTTATCATGGGGTATTAAATCCAAATGATTCTGGGCTCTTTGCAACGCTTTGCTACAGCCTGCCTGCCTTCAAAATATTTCTCTCAAAAATGGCATGATTACATTTGATGTCAGTAATTGCATTACAGTTGCTCTCGGTGATGAAAAAAGACCTAAGCGCAAAATTGAAATTTCAAGTAAATAGAACTGATGGGGCAAAGAAAACCCATTAAATGTAATTTGTTCTGTGCGGCGCTATGTGTAAATAGTCACAAAGGTAAGCTATGACTGGGCAGGTGCACACACATGTTTTCTGAAATCAATGTATTTTTCTAGCACAAACATGTCCAAAGTCTAGCCTGGGGGTCAGTTAGAGCCCATGATCAAGTTTGTATGGGCCCACGACCTCTGTCATTGAATTAATAATATGTTGAGCACAGATGATGGCAGTAGCCCTTTCACCACCTTGCTCTTGGCTTTCTGTGGGAATCTTAGCTCAACCCCATTTCCAACATTGCAACTGTAAATAAAAAAGGAACTTTGACTGTGAGGGCCACTACTCATAGGACAAGTAGAAATTGGAGTATTGTTTCACTGAAATCCAAACCTACTTCATCTGCCTAATTTGCCAAGAGACTGTGGCTGTTATCAAAGGATACAAAACTGCCAAACGAAACATGATGACTACGAAAAACTACTTGGAAACAAACGCTGTGAAAAGGTGAAGCAAATGGAGCGCTTTTTCAAGAAACCTCACGACTCAATTACAAATGCTACAAAGGCGAGCTATGAGGTTGCGTGGCTGATTGCCAAGCACTGCAAACCTTTCATAGATGGTGAATGTATTAGTGCCTACTGTGACATTCTGTGTTTTCAGCTTGCAAAGGCTTGCTTTCTGAGGAGTTTTGACAACCCTGGTCGAACACTTTTCAGACACCAATTTTAGAACTTGGTACAGGTGATTCAAATCTTCATGTGCTTGTCCCTAATGATCTTAGCCCTTCTTATATGACTGTTTGGACTCCATTCTTTGTCGAGGCTTTGCCATTCGACACCACTTTTGTTCTAGCTGCTTTCACCATGTCAGTTTTGTTATTTTGTTTACCTTATAAAACTTTTCTAGTTTTAAGACCTGTTTTGTTTTTGTCAGTTGGCCTGGTTTTTGCTAATAAATATCATCCCTTGTTGAGCACACCTGCCTCTGGCTTTTCTGCATTTGCGTCCACTTCCAACATCATGACACACCTTGAAAGGACCCAGCAGGACATGTCCATCTTCTTTGTAGTTCATTATTATTTTTTTAATCAAAGGACAGTCTGGCGCACCCAATTCCTGTCCCAAGGCAAAGGGGGTCTCCTTGGCTGGGTCTGTTCCCTGTCTTGGCAGCGCGGTGAAAGTCACCCGGCCGCTTTTGGTAAATAGAAAAACCATTGAACCGCCAAGTCCTGATGGCAAGAAAAGCCTTATCCTGGTGAGTAGTCCTTGGCCGCTTCTGTCCCTGTTTCGGCGAGGAGGGACAAGGAACTTCAGAAATCTCCTGTTCCAGTAAAAGTCAATTTGATGTAGCTTCTGTCATTTTTTTTCAGGCTACATTTTTTAAATAATAAATAAACAATAACAAGAGAGCAGGGAACTACGATAAGGTAAATGAGGAGATATAAGCATCCCTCAGTACCACCATGTTTACCTAAGAGAAATGGGTGGGATCTGGCTATATTCAACAAATGATAAAAAACAATCACGAGTGACATTCTTTGGGGGAATCCTTAGAACATCAAATTACAATTACATAAATTACATAATAGCAGTGCAGACTTGCGCCAATGAGATCTTGCTTCAAGGCCGAGATAGCTTGGCCCTTGACCTCGCTGAAAAAAACATCACACTCGAGAATGCTTGGATCAAGCTGACGTTATCTGAGCTGCAAAATGCAATCAATGTGGAGTTGGGCACACTTGGACTCGTCCGGCCCTTGTCACTTGCTCTTTTGGTACAATCCTGATCGTATTTCAAAATCCACGAGAAAATTCCTTTGTCTCAGGTATCACATATTATTTTGTTGTTAAAGAGAGAAAGGATGGGAAAAAAAACATCATGGAAATTGTAAAAATCTTTGTTATTGTGACTCAAAGAATTTGATCATTTTCAAAATCTGACCATTGACAACAACATGGTTAACATTGTTTAAAACAAGACACGACATATCACTTTAGGATAAAAATGCCATGAAGGCTTTGAGAAAAAAGATAAGGTAATAATAATGAAATAAAAAATATATATATTTCGGTATTGGAAGTGCATCGCTGTAATAGTGCAATGATAGTGTATTAACATGTTAGCAAGAAAAATATCCTCAAATAAGTTGATATAGCAAAATGCGGTGAATTAAATCCAGCAAAGATACTGTAATTGATGAGAGTGAGTGACACATTTATCTTTGCCAAGGCATGTGTACTATTTATTAATGAAACACTTATTTAATGTTTCAAAGTAATGCATTTTTACATCATGAACACACCATTATCATATGCACTTTGTCCAATTTATTTTATGGTGCTTAACAATATCTAACAGTTAAAGTTATTACTGAAAAACAACTATTATTGATTCATTACTAAAGTCAAGCGCTCTTTTTTTACAATACTGCTTTTTGAAGACATGTTGACTGAAGCTGTATAATATTTTTGTTATAATTAACAATATTAAAGAAACACCTAAAATTATTCTGATTTTGTGTTAGGGTTTTTATCTATTTTTTTAAAAATACAGCATACTTTTAAAATCTTAAAAAGTTTTCATAATGGTCTCCAGAAGCAATACTTTCAGTTTTTGTTCATTATATATATATATATATATATATATATATATATATATATATATATTTTTTTTTTTTTCATAATCAGTACATGGTGTATTTTCGAAAAGTTGAAGAAAGCCAGAAAACCTGGAGCAAATCACAAAAACCTCAGAGCTGCGAGCCAGATGTTCTAACCACTAAGCGACACAGCACGGCTACAGCATATATTTTCTTTAAATAAAAACACGTGAGGAATGTTGAGAGGAGTGATGAAATTTACACGACACGGATTTCAGATCATCGGCCTCTGCTGTGCCTTCTATTTCTGGGTGTTCCAACTTAGATTACTCAGTGTTAGTAGCAATTCATTTGTTTCATTTTAGTTATTTATTAACTTCAGACGGATGCATTGTTTGTGTACACAAGTAAATCTAACCTAAATCATAACAGAATGCCTGAAAGGACTGAGACAAAGAAAACTTGAATCCCAACCCTTTTCTCGTATACATCAAACTTAACATATCATCTACAATCTACAGCACATATATATATATATGTATATATATATATATATATATATATATATATATATATATATAAAACCACTGCAGCGTGGCGCAGTGGCTAGCGCGTGTGCGGCACAGTTCTGAGGTCATGAGATCGAACCTCCTGTGTGAAGTTTGCATGTCCTCCCCATGCTTGCGTGGGTTTACCCCAGGCACTCCGGTTTCCTCCCACATTCCAAAAACATGCATGTCAGGTTAATTGGCCAGTCCAAATTGTCCCCTAGGTGTGTCTCTTTGTGCCCTGCGACTGGCTGGCAACCGGTTCAGGGTGTCCCCTGCTCACTGCCAGAAGACAGCTGGGATGGGCTCCAGCACCCCCTCGACCCTACTGAGGATAAAATTAATTATTTTTTATTTTTTTCAAATCAAATGTTTGCTTTATTCTGATATTGAAATCTTGGTTCGGTTTGGAAATTTCGGAATGGGCTCTTACTTCCTCGTTTGTGTAAGGATGGTTAGTCATTTCCGGTCTTTCGTAAACAGCACGAACAAAGCACGAAGTAACGTCATGGCAAAGTTGACTTATACACGCTGTTTGTTGGAGTTGCCGAAGATTACGGTAAATTATGTCCGGAGAATTATCCGAGCGTCCAGCGCAGCACCACAGACCAAACTTGAAAAAGCAAGAGTAACTGCGTCACATTTCAGGGAGGTCAGTCATGTTGCTCCAAGCAAAGCAGAAAACCTGGCAGAAAGACTTATCCGAGGAACACGACAAACTGAACACATGAAGAGGGGTCTGCAAATAGAATCAAGTGCCTTAAAGTCCATGCAAACTTATTTCTACCGCCATGCCCACTCCATCACGTGAACACTTCATAACCTTACTCTTCCCAACATACACATAACTTACGCCTATTACATACTCTTCCCAACTCCATTACCAACCTTCTCAAATGTTTGTGTATATTTTTGCTATTTTTTCCCTTTTAATTTTCTTTGTTATTGTATGTCTTTGTCTTGCTGCTGGTCACCCCTCTTGAAGGATATGACCAAGGTAGATAAATAGATAGATAGATAGATAGATAGATAGATAGATAGACAGATAATAAATGTGAACATAACCACGTGTGGTCTAGTGGTTCATCCAGATGCACCGTGGTTGGGCACGTCACCCGATGGGCTATATATATATATATATATATATATATATATATATATATCTGTGCAAATGTGTTGTGATTTTTTTCTGAATAAATCTGACACATGCAACTTCAAACGTAAGTGTGAAAGCAACTCTGACAAATCAGCTGATTTGTTGTTGTCATCCTTCGCACGTTTTTACATATTTTCACAAGCAGGTTGACTAGCACAACCACTGGATTCTTTCCCAACATCAGGTGATAATTACCCAGTTTCAAAAAAATTCCCAAAAGTACCGCCAAAATATAAGAATAAAACGTGACAAGAGACAATGCTGTCACAGACAAAAGACAAATATTCACAAAATAGTTCCTGCAATTTTAATTGATGTTTGCTCTATTTTTTCACATACATCTTGAGGTTCCTTCTACCTTTTAATTATCTCTGTTAAAGAGTATGTATTTTGGGTCCTGACAAACTTCACAGCTTGTAAATTTATGCTTCTTGACTCAATTCCCATTTTATGTTCATTTTAGCACATTTGCGTCGCTATATTTTATCAAGTCATGACCAGGGGTCGGCAAACCAAATTGTTAAACAAGCCATATTGAAACCAAAAAAATAATGAACATTTTCTCTGCAGCTGGAAAAAATGAAAAGTTCTATTTAAGCCTTAAAATAAATGCTACACATGCTGTTTTTATATTAGCTTTAATAATTAGCCGACTGTCAAAATGACTAAGTTGGATGCAGCACATCCTGTGTAAAATGATTCACTATGTAAGTGTTCGATACCTCTTCAAGATGAATGTCATGACAATATTAATGTATTATTAGCATGTTTTATCTATGTATTTGATCAAATTTAAGAAATACAGGGTTTTTATGTCATTTTCATATTGAGGGTTAAAAAAAAAATGGAACGTGCATAATGCGCCTGTGCAACAAAAAGAGTGCAATAAAAGGTGGCATCCATTTATAAAAAAATAAAACAGCAGCTTTTTAAATGAAATTACATAGTTAAAATGTAATATTTATTCAACACATTTTTACAGCATAGGACAACTTGTGTCATGTCTGTCCTCCTACAGAAATCATATTAAAATAAAATTATTTTTGCTTCTTTCTTCTTTTTCAATTCGTAAACATTTTTAGAACAGTGCCAGGCTGTCACTCTCCAATGCTAAAGACCCATACGCGACCCCTGAGCCGCGGGTTGCCGACCCAGACACTAGACTTTAAATAAATAAGTAAAAATATTTGACTGTAGGAAAATCCGCTACAATATCTACTGTCAAAGTTCAAATATTTTTTGCTTTTTTATGTTGCAAAATTGGCTAATTTAGTTAGAGAATCGTATTTTTTGGAAGATGAAATTTTTAGCTTACTCAACCAAAAAAATGAATAAATGACGAAATTTTCACTGCAATTTTTTTCTGTGCTAATTTAAGTTTTGTTTTCTTATTTGACTCTTAAGAAAACAGTATTTAAATATATATATATATATATATATATATATATATATATATATATATATATCTCATCTCATCTCATTAGCCGTACCGCTTATCCTCAGTAGGGTCGCGGGGGGCTGGAGCCCATCCCAGCAATCATCAGGCAGTGGGCAGGGGACACCCTGAACTGGTTGCCAGCCAATCGCAGGGCACACAGGGACAGACAAATCATTCGCTCATTCACACCTAGGGACAATTTGGACCGGCCAATTCACCTGAAATGCATGTCTTTGGAATGTGGGAGGAAACCGGAGTGCCCGGAGGAAACCCACGCAAGCACGGGGAGAACATACAAACTCCGCACAGAAAGTCTGGAGCTGGATTTGAACCCACGACAGGTTCCCATGACATGAACTGTGCCGCACAAGCGCTAACCACACCAACATGCCCTGCTTGAAATGAATTAAATTTAAAAAATAACAAATGCAATTATAGAAAACATTAGAATTTTAAATATAATAATTTTACGTAATACATGTATTTGGATTTTTTTCAAGACAGAGCAAAAACATATGTATTTTAGTTTTGGGGTTTTTTTTCACTAAAGAGAAAAATAAAAATATAGACATTTTTGTTAATTTTTATTTTACATTTTCAATTTAAATGAACATATCCTGTGAAAACATTTAAAATAACAGCATTTAGCAATTTTATATCACTTTCTAAATGAAATTTGTGCTTATAGTGCAAAAAAAGATAAATGACTAATTTTCCCCTGAAAAATATCTTTCGATTTGTTTTCCTAGCTTTTTTCTTTTTTCATCTAAAAAAAATAATAATAATCCTCAAGTATCAATTGAGAGCAACATATAAAAACATGTTGTCTTGTGACTAATACATTAGGAATCTTTGAAAGTAATAATTTTGATTCATAACCACATTTTCTTGAAGATAAGATTTGACGTTATGCTGTAAAAAAACAAAAGAAATCAATGGCATATTTCCCCAAAAGAAATATTTTCAATAAAGTCCAAAGGTGAATTAATTTGAAAAATGACAAAGTAAATAATTCAAGACATTAGAACATTTTAACTGATCATTTGATTTAAATAACTGTATTTCTTAATATTTTTTGTTTATTTATCTACAGCCAGAGTGCCCTGGATTTTTTACGCAACACTGGACTGCTACCATATACAGTATTGTAAATACTATAGTTTATCCTTCCATATACAGTGTAAGTCTATGCTTCTGGCAAGACGTGTAAGAACACAACTTGTACACACAAACAAACAGGCGTGGTACTTTGATTTTGGTGAAGGACATGAATGCAATCGTGGCAGTAGCCTAGGAGGTAGAGCGAAGAAGTGGTCACTGGTTTGATTCAAAAACACCAGCAGTGCTAAGTCTGTAAATGAAACATGACAAAACCTTTATCACAAGGGTGGTCTTCCTCAAAACCAGGTGTTGAGATGTCCTAAATAAACATTGATAATATGAAACAGGTTATTGGCTGGCCTATTCTGACTAATTCCAACAAAGACGGTGCAAAGTGGAAATGGAAGGTGGCACAGCATATGGGACGCATCACGTCTTCTTTAATATGAGTGTTGCTCTTCAAAGGCTCGGCAGGATCCAAGGTGGGATGCTGTCAATCTGGGTTTCATCATGTAGTTGGGGGCCTGGGTTGGGGGGCTATGGATAGACGTGGGACCATAAAAATTTGAACAAGACAGAGGGGGTACAGTGGACCCCGGGGATACAGTGTCCCTGCCTTATGTTTCACTTTGCGGTGGGGGGGGTAAGATGTTTTTTGGGCCTCACATTATGTCGTTTTATCAACTCAACCGCACATCGTGAATTTTGGTCCCCATTTATCTATTTGAAAAAATAATCGATTCATCAATTAAATTGAATGGGCGATTTTATTATTTTTCTGAAATTATTTTCTTTTTTGGGGGGCACCACCTATATTCTTTTTATAATTGTATGAGAAAAACAGATGCAAAAAGGTTTTACTTAATTTGAAGGATTGGCTACACAGCAATCTTAAGTGAATTACTTTCACCAATTTTGATAGTTCAACTTACTTTAATCAATTCGCACACTCTTTAGTTACTAATTCCATCTACAGAGAAAATAAACCTAATTCGTAACCCTAACTCTAACCCTAACCTGAACCCTTATCCTAACTAACCCTCACCTAACCATAACCATACCTCACCTAAACTAGCCCTAACACTAGCCCTAACCCTAACCCTTACCCTAAGCCTTACCCTAACACTAACCCTATTCCTATTCCTAATATTCCTATTCCTACCCTTAACCCTAACTCTGACCCTGAAACAAACTTTACCTTACCTAACCCAACCCTTACCCTATCCCACTTACCTTAACCCTAACCCGAACCCTTATCCTGACCCTGAACTCAACCCTACATTAACACCTAACCTTAACACCCACCATTGACCTAAACACTACTCCTAACCCCTACCCTAACTAGAACCCTATCCCCTAACCCTAACCCTAATCGTAATTCTAACACTAATTTCAACCCTAAACCTAACCCCTTATATAATCCTAACCCTAAACCTAACATTAACCTTAACCCTAATGCTAACCCTAATCCTAACCCTGATCATGGTTAATCCAAACTTCTGAAAAACAAAAAATTCAAAATCATAAAAATCAAAGTAATGGATTAAGCAAATGTAGCATGTTAAAGCCCAAATACATTTTTAACAGGAACTTCAGTCAGTACAATCAGCTAGCCCGGGATCCTGCACCCCAAAATGTTGAAAGAGCCATTTTGGGCTAAAAAAACAATTAGTGATGAGACGCAAAAAATTAAAAGTCTTATGATTACTAAGTCAAGTCAAGTCACATTTATCTATATAGCCCTTAATCACAAAAATGTCTCAAAGGACTGCACAGGATTACAATTACACCATCGCCTGATCTTAAACCAACATGCGGGCAAGGAAAAACTCAAAACCTCAGCGTGAGGAAAAAATAAACCCTGAGAAGGGGCCTCACAAGTGGCAATCCCCCTTCCAGGATGACCAAGGTGGAATAGATTTAGCATTGAGTCACAGTGCACAAAGACATAGTAAACATCAATAAAAGAGAACACTAGGTAACATGTTGAAATTTGTCCGGAAAGTGGATGACCGCAACTACGCCCCAAGCCTGTAAACCAGTCCAGAAATTCCATAACCGCAACGACCCAGCTTCCCATCTCTGCCGGCTAGTCGATGCAAGCGTTGACATGCTTAAGGTCAGACACTGGTCCGCTGACTCATCTCAAATCGTCCTTCTCCTTCGAATCAGCACCAGCCAGGCTGTCGGAAAAAGACAGGACAAAACAAAATATGAGGTAGGCATCAATCATAAGCTTTTGAATAGAAATGCGTCTTAGGTCTAGATTTGAAAACTTCCACTGAGGTTGCAGATCTTATCTCCAGAGGCAGAGCATTCCACAGCACTGGGGCCTGGATGGAGAACGCTCTCAAGCCTGCAGACTTCCTGGCTCTCAGAGTCCCAAGTAGACCAGAATTTTTCAGAGCGGAGGCTCCGTTTAGGGACATAGGGGGAAATCAAATCTGAGCGATAAGATGGGGCAAGTCCATGCAAACATTTGTATGTTAGTAAGAGAACCTTAAAGTCACATCTTAGGTGGACTGGGAGCCAGTGCAAGTTGGCCAATACAGGAGTAAGATGCTCAAACATTTTTTTACCACAATACATGCTGAATGCATCAATATTAACCAATTGTCAAAATGACTGTTGGATGCAGCACATCTTGTGGAGAAAAACTTGACTACTTGTTGTAATTATACCGCCTCAGGTTTATTAATGAATTACAAAATGTTTCATTGTTTTGATAAACTTACAGAAATCCTGGTAAAAAATGCAATTCTTATTTTGAGGAACAACAGATGTGCATAATGTGCCCCTTATCTAGGCAAAATAAATAGTTCAATGAAATACAGCATGCATTTATGAAAATTAAAATAGCAACCTTCTGAAAAGGTAAAGTACTTAAAATCACATTAATAAAGTTTAAGTTTGATTTTTGTGGAGGTATGTTGCTGTTTCTACCTTTGAGCTCCATGGCCGATCACACACCCGCCGCTTTCTTTAAAACAGCCACCTGCTTGGTATGTTGCTGCCCCTTTAAAAGGGGTGGGGCTTGGGCCAAACAATGCTCTCACCGGAGAGGAAAAAAAGCAAGCGAAGGACTCTGAGATATATGCGTACTTACGTGGAGGCGATTTAAGTTACTCAGTAATGGCTTCAATGTAGCATAGTGTAGCGGTGTAAGAGTACCGTTTCTTCCTCACAAATATACTCAAGTAAAAAGTACAGTGATTTAAAAATGCTCCCAGAAGTACAAAATGTCCCAAAACGTACTCAAGTAAATGTAACCCAGTAAATGTCACTCATTACTACCCACCTCCACATATGACAAATTAAACAGTGTGCAACACCATCAGAGGGAACATTGGACCCTACCAAATACTGTACGGTCACATCACGAGGTCATCTGGCCTGGCCACCATTATTCTCCAGGGCACTGTCCCAAAGGGCAGTAAGAGGGAAAAACCGAAAACGAACTGGACTGACAACATCAAGGAATAGACTGGTGCCTACTTTGCCATGACTCAAAATTGGGCCAGGAACAGTTAACAATGGAGAAAGCTGTCCTGAGTTACATCCTCAGTGGTGCCACAACCGAGGCGGTTAAGAGATCTGTGAACCGTAAAGGATTTTACACAACTTGAAGGAGCTGACATATTTGGCTGCCATTTTTTGACTACAGAAGCTAATGACTATTTTGCAAATGTAGCTTGTCCTGATGATCCTTTTAACACCTAATGACCACCCAAAGCACAAAATTTAGCCCTAGATGTGATTGTCACAGACTCCTGTGACATCAGGCATTTTGTTTCTACGATTTCCCTCTCCAGCCACCCATATTAGCCACTTGGCTGCTAGTTATGGTTTGCCGCTAGCCGCAATTGTTATTGTTAGCAGCTCATGCATCATTCCTTGTCACTCTGATTTAACAGCTGCTCACGCAAATGTCGCCAACTCCTGTGATTCAGGCATCTGGCGTTTGCCATCTTCGTTTTTTTTTACTTGTTTGTTTTGTAAATAGCTTGCATTCTGTAAAAAGTGTGAGCACCCATCCCCATGGAAGCTACTAAACTTGAATCCATTTTGGTTTTTATGGACTTTAATCAATAGAATAGAATAGAATAGAAAATAATTATCTTAATTGTAAAACATTGCATGCATCAAATTAAACATGGCACTACAGGGTAAAACATGTAATAAACACATTGAAGATAAAAAAGATCAAATACTATCAGGATACGTAGGCAAAAATAATAATTAAAAGGTACTGCTTAGAAAAAGCCATAGCCTAAAACAACAATAATGCAACAGAAAAAATAGTGAGTTGTAACAATAATGCAATGAAAATAAGTGCAATAATATTTAGGAGCAGCAATTTAAAAGAACAAAAATGAATAATATAAGTCACATGGCATATGAATTAACAGTTTCATACAATAGTACATATTGTTTCACAGTTTAATTTAGCAACAACAAAAAGAGAACAAGAAAAAAGTTGCATTAATATGTTTTCAACATTTGGGTGGTGATGGTCCTGGGGGATAATCTGTTTCTTGTAGTTTTGGAAGACCTATTGCACCTACCAGCTGTAAAGTGTTTTGTATAATGTTGATGGCTCTGCTACGGTACAGCAAGCTGGGCTAAGTCTTTTACACTGGGCAGAGAGCAGCTTTTGGGGTGTGTTGATTACTCACTATAAGCTCTTCCTGTCCGCAGCCTTCTCCCAACATACTGCACAGTGATGCCGTATGCCAGAATGCTTTCTACTGTCGCTTCGTAGAAAGACAACAACGTTTGTTCCAGGTTGTTACTCCTGAAAACCCCGAGAGAGTAGAGTCACTGCTGGTGTTGGCAGACCAGGGGAGGTCGTCGGAGATGTGCAAGCCTTGGCGTTTGAAGAATTGGACTCTTTCCAAACACTCTCCAATTATGATGAATTGGGCAGGGTTTTGCTTGTCCTTTGATGTCAAATGACTTTTGATTTTGATGTGGTGAGTATGAGTATATTATTATTATTTGAACACCACTGTCAGAACCAGACAGACAGTAGACCCAAACGCGTAATGTTTCACGCAATGCTTTATTGAGGAATCGGGGAAGTCAGGCGCGGAGAAACAAACGACAGCGATCCGGTGCTCACTGGGCAGGAGAAGCAGGTAGCCCTCGAGATCGGAGCGTGGTCAGGGGACAGAAACAAGTTAAGCAGCTGCTGAGGGAGATCAGAGCGTGGTCGGAGGACAGAAACAAATCGGGCAGCTGGGACGGGAGATCTGAGCGTGGTCGGAGGATGGAAACAAGTCGGGCAGCTGGGATGGGAGATCGGAAGTGGTTGGAAAATGGAATCAAGTCAGGTAACCGGAGACGATCGGGAAGCCACGGATGGACAAGCAGGAAACAGGTCAAGACGGAACGGACGGGAGCCAGAGTCAAAAAGTGCTTGCCTTGCATGTGCAGAGGTTTGCTGACGGACTGACAAGGAGTAAATGAGAGTGATGAGTTTGGATAGGGGGGAACCAATTAGGAAACGAGCAGCAGCTGGGGCTAAGCGAGTGGGCACAGGTGAGTGCAATGGGCAAATCATGATAGAAACGAGCGGAGAAGGCGTGACACAGTGTGTACGGGACCCCCATCCAGCAGACAAGTGGCCGAAGCCGAACCGCCGATGGACTGAGAACCCGCTCCACGGCGAACAGTCCCAGGAACCGGGGAGCCAGCTTTCGAGATTAAACCCGGAGAGGTAGGTGGACAGCCCAACCTTCTGGCCCACCCGGTAGACAGGAGCGGGAGTCCTCCGGTGGTTGGCTCCGACGGACTACGTGCCCACAGCTCTAAGCAGGGCGGCACGAGCCCACGCCCAGGTGCGACGCCAGCGGCGGGCGTTGGCGAGTCCCAAAGGACAGTAGGCCTCTTCCTCCTGGGCAGCCCCCGAGTGGTAGGCCAGGCGGGAGTCATGCCCGCATAGAAGGCCCTCCCATTGGAGACCCTATGGTAAGAATAGGCGACCGTCGGGGCAGGTGGGTCCCGGTTCCTCTATTTCCCATGTAAGCGCAGCCACCACATGGGAAGTGGGAAGGATGGATGCTGGGCCCTAGGGAAGAGTGCCCTCCTTCTGGGACTGGCAGGAGAGGGCATCAGGCTTGACGTTTAGGGAATCCGGGCAGTAGGAGAGGGTAAAGTTGAACCGGGCAAACAATTGGGACCAGAGTGACTGTCTGGGGTTCAGGCGCTTAGCTGAGTGGATGTATTGGAGATTCTTATGGTCTGTCCAAACCAGGAATGGTACCGTCATCCCATCCAGCCATGCCTCCAGGGCAAGCCTTACGGCCAATAGCCCCCAACATCATGACTGCACTCCGCAGGTGAGAGATGGCGCGAGAAGAAGGCCCAGGGATGGATCTTGTTATCTTTAGTTGACCTCTGGTACAGAACAGCTCCAACACCCACGTTCGAGGCCTCTACCTCTACGATGAGCTGGCGGTCTGGGTCAGGTACCTGGAGGATGGGTGCAGAGGAAAAGTGGGCCTTGAGGGTGGCGAAGGCGTCATTGGCCGCCGGAGACCACTGGAACGTCTCTTTGGGGCTGGTGAGGGCTGTGAGAGGAGCCGCCACCGAGCTGTAGTTCTGGATGAAACGGCGGTAAAAATTGTCAAGAGAGCTGTTTGAGCTTCTTTTGCCAGTCAGGAACAGGCCAGGAGGTGACTGCCGACACCTTGGGTGGTCCATCTGGATGCTATCCTCAGTCACAATATACCCCAGGAAGGACACGGTCTTGGCATGGAACTGACACTTCTCGGCCTTAACGAAGAGTGAGTTCTCCAGGAGGCGGCGAAGAACGAGTTGGACATGCTGCGTGTGTTCGTCCAGGGACTTGGAAAATATCAGGAAGTCCACGAGGTACACAAAAACAAAGCGGTTCAACATATCACACAGCACGTCATTAAATAGTCCTTGGAAGACGTGCATTGGTAAGGCCAAAGGGCATGACCAGGTACTCACAGTGCCCTGTGGGGGTGTTAAACGCCGTCTTCCACTCGTCGCCTCCCCGAATTTGCACCAGATAGTAGGCGTTGCGGAGATCCAGCTAGGTGAAGACCGTGGCCCCCTGGAGCTGCTCTAGGGCTGAGGAAAGCAGTGGGAGGGGGTTGCGGTTCTTTATCGTGCTGTCGTTCAGCCCCCGGTAATCGATGCAGGGGAGGAGTTGAAACCCCATCATTCGGGTTAAGGCCGTGTCCTGGATATTGGCCTCAGTGCCAGAGTCAACTAGGGCTGACAGAGACTGCGTCGAACAAGGAATTAGGAGGTGAGCTTCAAGTACTGGTCTCTCGGTTCTGGAGGTCTGGGTAAAGGCTGAGCTCAGTCAGACTCCTCCGATGTCTGATGAGCTCCTCCTTTTAACAGACACGATGAAAATGACTTGACTTGACCCGGTGTCCTTGCCCGCCACAGTATAGACAAAGGCCCTTAGACGCCGTCGGCGCTCTGCCCCTGACAGGGACGCACGACCCACCTCCATTGCATCCGGTAGACCTTGGTGGACCGCGGGCAGTGGCTGGGATGCCGAAGGGGTGTCCACCCTTGTGGGAGGGCCGAGGGCTGACCGCCTCTGGCGACCCCTCTCCCGACAATCGATGCAAGCCGTCAGCGCGATAGCATCATCGAGATTGGCAGGTGCAGAGTGGGACACCAGTTCGTCCTACATGTAATCAGCCAGGCTGTGGAGGTAGGAGTCAACCAACGCCTCCGAGTTCCAGTGGCTACGGCTGGCTTGTGATTGAATGTCAATAGAGTAATCGCCGATGGTGCGCTGTCCCTGCCGGATGCTCATGAGGGTTCTCTATGCGTCGGCCGATGATGATCCCATATCAAAAAACGTGATCTCCTGGGCAAGTAGATTGAAAGAGGAGCAGGCTAAAGACCCCCGTTGGCGCTCCGCCGTTCCCCAGAGTTGGGCCCTTGATTGTCACGGGAAAAATTAATTGGGTTATCGATTTGTCATGTATGATGTTGATGGCTGTCTCCAGTAATTGCTTTACCATCTACCACACAGGCCAACAAAATGTCTGGTCATGGTGAAAAATAGGTCACAATATATGGGCAACCATTGAACAAGACTCCATTGTACATAACAGTTCATATTTAAAATTGATGTTGCATTGCAATGTCTTCATGTTCAATTCTATTATCTACTTTATTGACATCCTGAAAAATCCAAGTAAGTGGGCTGTTTTGTTTTCATTTCAAACTGTTATTATGCTGGCTCTACACATAGTCATGATAGATATTGCCAGATATTGAAGGTTTGAAGTGGTCCGAAAAATAAAAGGGACAAAAGTGATCACTCATCAACAAACACATTCAGGCTGCTTGTATGATACATGGTCAATAAATAGTTTAAAAATTATGTTGTATGTTTGTGGTGAATATATCATTTTGGCTTGCTTATTTTGTAAGTAACACGTCTGCTGAAAAAGTCTGAGCACCCCTGCTCCAGAGAAACCACAACAAAAACACCGTGTTTGTGGACTGAGGAAGGCAAAGAGACATCATAGATTTCCCGACATTTCCGAAAAAAGCAAAAGTAAAGATACAATGGTTCTCTGTGAACAATAAAAAAAACAAGAAACAGCCACCTTGTAAAAGCTGCACAAATATCCCTTTCCAGCCATATGGAAGTGTTAAAGTTGTTGTCCCCTTTAATTGACACACCGTTTCTAGGGCTGAACTTTGATAATGTGGCGCTAATCTTGTGTAGTCGGGGAATTTCATCTCATTGCCAGCGGTGATCCGTCTCCAGAAGGAAAAGAAGAAGGAATAATGTGAAACGGAATGGGTTATCAAAACTGAGCGCAAGGAGGTAGGGCCAGTGGCTTTTTTATACAGAAAAGTCGGTCGGGTTAGTCATTGCGCTCCCTTGGACATTGGTTTTTCAAAACGAGGACGTGGGCGGAGACGCATGATTGATTAATGACTTACTTCTTCACTTTAAGGCCACAGCTACTTTATGCTCGGCTTGCAGCCGCGCTCATCTAAATTTAATTTAGCAGGCGACGCTAAGGTAAGGCGAGATCAGCGCTCGCCAGCGCTCTCCAGAGACCAGCTTGGTGTCGGGAGAGCCAAGGCTGTGTTTTATTTTATTTTAGTTTTTATTGGTCTTTGAGGCCGTCATTAATAATGTACTGTGTCTAAAAAGGAAAGGCTCTCAATTAATGCATAGACAAACTGAAGGAATTCAACTTTTGAGCACATCAAAATTCCCTTTTTTTCCGCAACCCCCAAGTGCAAAAGCACTCTACATCACCTCGGCAAATTCCAAGATCGGCGTGAAAATCTGTGCTTTGCAGTAGTGCTAAATTCTTCTCTCATTTTCCAGAAGCCCGGTTCTGATTTGACAAAGATTTTGTGAGATATGACTGTATTTTTCAGATTATACTGCACACTTAAAAAACACAAATTTCCCCAAAATCATTGGAAAGATCAATGGAGATATTTAACAGACTAAAATACCCGCCTTAAAAAAAAAAAAAAAAACGTACACTTGTACAGCTTGCTGTTCTCTATTTGATTTTCATTTATGCTTTTTTTGTGTTGGATCTTCCAGAAAATGTGACTTATTCACGTTTTTTCCTTCTTAATTATGCATTTTTTGTTCGGTGAAATTTATACTTAGGAGTGACTCATAGTAGAGAAAATACAGTTCATGTCTTTTTGATAATTAGAGTATTTTGGAATGTGTAGGAACGGATGAAATAAATACCTGATAAGTTTTTAAAATTGGACACCTGCAAAAAATTGCAAAAGGTGTCAGTTAGATTTTTTTATTATTATAGCGCACAGTTGTTTGTTGTTTTGACTACTATGAACTGTTTACATCATTGTCACTATCAGCCAATCATCTTGCTGTTGTTTGATACCAAGACCCTTTAGAGTGGATCTGCTTTTTTAACCCAGGAGTTTTAGTATGAAGAAAGGACTCAGGGAAGGGCATCTAGAACAGCGTGGAATTTCTAATCTCAGGTTTGGGGTCTCCCTTGTTCTGATTGCAAGTTCAAAATGCATTGATGTCTTATCTCCTTTTCACATTTAGTATACTGAACAGAATAAAACCAAAGGCTGAAAATATCTTAGCCAAAAAACAGGCAGCTTTAAAAGAGGGAAGGGGTGCCACAGTACAGATTTTTATTCTGCGCATCCTGCATGAGAAATTTCAACAACAGAGAAACCTCTACTATGTCACTGTGGATTTAAAAAAAGTTATATTGTGGGCCATCATGCATAATTTAAACATGGGCCAGAAACTACTAGCTAGTGTTAACAGTGTCGTAGTGATCAATGGTACCATTGGAGTGTGCTTTCAAACCACAGGCTGCATACTAACTTCATGTAACATTTTCCTGTAGAAGATCATGACCAAAGCTCTGGACCAACATGAAGGTACAGTCAGCATTGGGGGACACATCACTCTCATCCATTTTGCTGACGATATAGCCGGACTGGCAGGAGAAGAACAGGAACTCAGAGATCTAGTCAATCGCAAGGACAAAGCATCAACCCAGTATAGAATAGAAATTAGTGCAGAAAAACAAACGTAATGCCGACAATTTTCCAATGTATCACCATAACCAACCCCTATGAGCTTCTACCTATCACCAAATTTAAATATCTTACAGCTGCCGTGTCAAAAAAGGGTCAGAACCAGAAATAATGGCTATTATATATCAAACCACAGCCGCACTTGCCTGACTTAAACCCATCTGGAGGGACAAGAAGATAGCAGTGAAATCAAATATCAGACCGATGCAAGTGCTGGTAGCTTCCATCTTTTACGCTTGAGAGATATGGATAGCAAAGCTGGAAGGGGAAATCATGGATATGGACATGCCATGCTACATGAAGCCTCCAGACATCAGCTACATACCAAATGGTGAGCAACATCCTCAGGGGGACATTGGATCTTACGAAGAACTGTTGTCAACTGTGTGTAGACAAAAAACTTTAGTGGCATCATCACGAGACAAGACCGGGATTCGCCAAGATCATTCACCTGGGCACCGTGCAAGCAGACAGGAAGAGGGGAAGACCGAGAAAAAACTGGGCAGAGAAAATCAAGGAATGGACCGGTGCCAACTTTCCCACAACCCAAAAACAGGCCAAGAACAATCAGCAGTCAAGAAAGCTGTCCATAGTTGCGTAATCAATTGTCCCCTGATGACCCAGGCTGCTGCTAAAGTACTTTATTGGAAAAATTGTTCAAGTACTAAAAACATTTGGTGTTCAAAGTCAAGTCAAGTCATGTTTATTTGTATAACTCTTCATCACTTAAATCTTGGAAGGATGCATGGACCACAGACCCTTGTTACATCATCCCTTGTTCTAAAACCTACATGAGGGCAAGGAAAAACTCAAAAACCACAGCATGAGGAAATAAAGAAACCTTGAAAAGAGGCCGCACATGAGGTACTTCCCCTTTCAGGATGACCAGGCTGCAACGGATGTTGCAAGGGCACCAACAAACAATACACAGACAACAAAAACATAAATTATAGGTCATCCATAAGATGAAGAATATATTGGGTTTTAAGCCTAGACTAAACAGTTCCATAAATCTGAATAAAGCAATTCCGAATTATGGTAGAGTACAGACATATCACTGTATGAATAAATTGCCACGCATCAACCTTTGACATCACTGTCATCTCCAAGTTTTCTTGCACCTGACCATCTCACGCGCTAAGACAATCGGCCCTCCTCCACTCAACTCAGGTGTACATATCCCAATCGAGGTACAGGGGGAACAAAATAGCACTGCATATTTTATGGAACAAAACCTCAAAGCCAAACCTAGATATTAGCCACTTTAGTAATTAAAAATGTATATTGCGCCGTCTCCGACGTTGCATTATTAAAAGCGGATTCCTCTTCTTCTCAAACTTACATGGGCTCAAAAGGATTTTTAATGCGAAAAACACTCCCCGGAACGGCTCCTGCGGGTGAATTAGCAGACATGTAGAGCCTGACAACGACGCTGACAATTTGTGTTGGCGAGGGCACAGGTGCGTCCTGCACTCGAAATATGGGATTCAGCACACCTCCTTTTACCACCAAGCAGAAAAGAAAACCGCCATCACAAAACATAGTTTGCCGTATTTTCTTGACTATGAGCAGTTGATTTTTTTCGTTTTTGAAGCGCATGGTTAATGGATCAAGTAGCGCAGGGGTGTCCAAACATTTAAGAGAGCGGGCCAAATTTGGTAATCTGAAAATCGGTGAGGAAAAACTATTCAGCCAGATATTAAATATATTCACACTCAGTGAAAGGTTAGCAGTGCTTGGCGATCACCATCACGACCTTGAAACACATACACATATATTAGTGTATGTGTGCATCAGTCGAAAAAATATTGCTAACTACAATCTCAAACCATTGGATGCAACGCGAATCGAGCCCAGGTCGCGGCAGCGGGACGCCAAATATTAACCACTAGACACTAGTGATATAGATAAAATGCATTTAAGTTGATCCCCTTATTTCACTTGTTTTATCTAAGTAACCATTGACGAATGTTAAGGGAAGGAAGATGAAGAAAGTCATCCTAAAAGATACGCAGTGCCGTGAAAAAGTATTTTGCCCTCCTCCTAATTTCTGTGTTTTATGCATATTTATCACTCAGAGAGGTTTCAGATCATCAAAACAATTTCAAAATCACACAGTGACAACTTAAGGAAAAACAAAATGCAGTTTTGGAATATTGATTCCATTTATTAAGGCTAAGAATAAGATAAAAACATATTTGGCCCTATATGTGAAAAAAATAATTGCCCCCCGAAACTAACCCAAGTCCCCTAACCCTAACACTGACCCTCCCCTTGAATCTGACCCTAACCTAACCTAACAGGATGCAATGTGTTAAGTATGGCAATCTGACCTCTAAACAATCTAATGTCCCCTGTGGTGTTCCTCAAGGCTCTGTACTTGGTCCCCTTCTTTTTAGTATTTATATCATCCCGCTTGGTGACATTATCCGAAAGTATAATATTGGTTTCCATTGCTATGCAGATGACACTCAACTGTATGTGCCACTGGAAACAACTGGACATTTAAGTTGTAGAAATCTGGAGGCTTGCCTTACTGAAATTCAAAAATGGATGTCACTTAATTTTTTACGCCTTAACCCAGAAAAAAATGAAATGTTGATTATTGGTCCAGCTCACTGTCGTCAGTTGTTTTTGAACACTACCCTGAACCTAGACAAATGTAATATCACCCATAGTGACTCGGTCAAAAATCTAGGTGTTATATTTGATCCTAATCTGTCGTTTCAGTTACACGTGAAAAATATTACTAGAATAGCTTTCTACCACATCCGTAATATTGCGAAGATTCGTTGATGCTGTCCCAATCAGATGCAGAGGTTTTAATTCATGCGTTTATTACTTCTTGGCTTGATTACTGTAATGTATTGCTTTATGGTCTCCCGATGTCTAGCATTAAAAGTTTGCTGCTGGTTCAGAATGCGGCAGCTAGACTTTTGACTAAGACCAAAAAGTTTGAGCATATTACTTCTGTATTGGCCAACTTGCACTGGCTCCCAGTCCACTTAAGATGTGACTTTAAGGTTCTCTTATTAACATATAAATGTTTGCATGGGCTTGCACCCTCTTATCTCTCTTATTTAATTTCCCCCTATGTTCCTGCACGGAGTCTGCGCTTGGAAAATGCCGGTCTCCATGTGACTCCGAGAGCCAAGAAGTCTGCAGGCTTCGAGAGCGTTCTCCATCCGGGCCCCGGTGTTATGAAACGCCCTGCCTTCGGAGATAAGATCTGCAACCTCAACGGAAGTTTTTAAATCGATGCTTAAGACACACTTCTATTCCAAAGCTTATGATTGATGCCCACCACATATTCTGTATTGTCCTGTCTTTTTCCGACTGCCTGCCTGGTGGTGATACGAAGGAGAAGGACGATTTGAGATGAGTCAGCGGACCAGCGTTTGACCTGAAGCATGTCAACCCCTGCATTTACCAGCTGGCAGAGATGGGAAGCTGCGTCGTGGCCGTCATAGACTTTCTGGAGTAGTTTACATCCTGGGGGCGTCGTTGGTGTCATGCTCTTTCCGTACATTTTCAACATCTTACCTAGTGTTTACTATTCTGTGTACAGTAATGCTAATTGTGATTCACCCTGGTCAATCCTGGAAGGGGGATTATCACATGTGAGGTCCTTTCTCAAGGTATCTCTTTTCTCCTCACACTGAGGTTTTTGAGTTGTTCCTTGCCCGCATGCTGGTTTAAGATCAGGTCATTGTATCATTGTAATCCTGTGCAGTCCTTTGAGACATTTTTGTGATTAGGGCTGTATAAAAAAATGTGAGTTGACTTGACTTGACTAACATAACCTAACCTAACCCTAACCCTAACCCTATCCTCATCCTTACCCTTAACCTTATCCTAACCCCTTAAACTTCACCATGATCCTAGTTGGGGAACCTTTGGCAGCGATAACATAAATCAAACGGTTACAATGTTTGGAAATCATTCTTTCACAATACTAATTGGTAGTAAGTCTTTCACAATGATAATTGGTAATGAGTCTTTCACAACATATTGTAGAAATTATATCCCATTCGTCTTTGCAGAAGTTTTTTAAAATTTGCCATACTGGAGGTTTTCCAGCATGAACTGCCCGTTTAACCCCTTCCCGTTCTGTTAAATGTGCCCAAAGTCCCAATTCAAGACGTACACAAAGTAAATTGAATGCTGTTCATGACTTGTTCTATTTTGAAAAGTAACACTTTGAAATTGTATCCAAATTTGAAATAATCCCCGCAAGTGCTACTTAAACTGAGTAATCTGAGTTGGGCCAAAGAGAGCTATAAGATTTGTATCCTCCCTTTGTTTTTGTGTTTTTGTTCTCAAAACAGGCCCACACAGATTAAGGAGAGTGAAAAACAAAACTCGCAGTTGGCCAAGAGTGATGTCAATCAAAAGGTCGGGGCTCTCGGAAGTATTTAAAACAATCTGACAAGTTTGTTTATTTTAAATTGGAGTAATGACGACAAACAGACGAGTATTAATGAATATCATCAAACAATACAGGAATGCTTTTAGTAGGGATTTTTTTTTTTTAATCTGTCGGCATTATCCTTTTTTGGGGGGAGTAAATGTTTTGCACGATTGGATTCACCAGAGTTTTGTGAGTCTAACTACACTACATTAGCAGAGAATCCTGCCATGAGTACATGTTCCCAGGACTTTTGGATGAGCTATCCCGTTTCTTTTTCTATCGTTTTTGTGTATTTTGTTTCAGACTGAGAGTGATGTTTCTGTGATGAGTATATTTTGAAATAGTCATACATTGAATCCCAAGAGTTTATGCTTTCCAGTGATATGTAGCATGACGGATTTCAGTGACTGGGTTCATAGTGAATACACAACCTTGTTTATCAGGGTTATAACATTGACTTGACCACTCCAGAACTTTCATTTTGTTTTTGTTTTTTAGCCAATAAAAGGTGGTCTTGCTCGTGTGTTTACGACTATTGTCCTGCTGCATGATCCAAGGGTTCTTGAGTTTAAGGGCACGAACTGGTAGCCGGATGTCCTCCTTCAAGATATTCTGGTAAACACAATAATTTATTTTTCAGTCAACCACAGCAAATCGTCCTGGTCATAAGGCAGAAAAGCAGCCTAGTTAAGGTCAGTGTTCAGGATTCCAGTATGAGAAAAAAACTGGGTGCATCATATTCGTCAGGGTCGTCCCGCACATAAAATTTACACAGCCTAATCTATTACCCCCCAAAAATGGGATTTTAATTGAATTGGCGTCCGGACGACAAACAACGGTGTCTGTGTTGCAATTAATAAAATCTAATGGCAGAATCTATGAGGCTTGATATGAAGCGCTGCTCGCATCAAGTCCATTAATGTCAACGTGAGAAATTCTCGCGCGCCGCCCATTTGTCAACGGTCTCCAGATTTTGAAGGAAGGAGAAAAAAGAGAATGTGAAGGCAAAAATGAGACTTCCTTCATATTAATGACCCACATCACATTCTCAAATGAAGACAATGCAAACAAAGGCAAACCATTTACATCTGTTAAATATTACAAACGACCCCTGGGACACAGCGTCATCACCTTACAACGTTTTCTCTTTACCGTGTGGAATGACATGTTTTTAAACCCTTAGTTAAATCATATTCCCCACTTTATTGATTGATTGTTTGATTAAGGCATTTTAGGCACAGCACACACAAAAAACAACATTAATGAATAACCAAACTGAAACCGCAAGCTATTCGCAATCAATAAACAGATGTACAATACCATTTTGACAATAATAAAAAAAGTAAAAATAATCATTATGATAACAGTAACTTTATACACCCTAAATATGTGCACAAATGGAATAGGATGAAGTCAAAGTTTTTAAGTGATGAATGATGAATGAAAACTTAAAATAAAATATAAAATAAAAACAGCACAAAAACAATGACATTACAGCAAAAATAATGTCAACATAACATGTTCGAAAAGGGGTAGTAAGAAGCAGACGCTTATTTTCCCTACCCCTTCATCTTCCCTATTAAATAAATTTTACAGATAGCTCCTCTTGTGTCTAGTATAACAAAGTCTCACGGATATACATATTACACAGGTCAGATATCAATCATAATAATAACAAGAGTCACATATTTTATACACTAATCACCGTAGTACCCATCTATTAAGCTTATAATGCTACTAGTCACTAAATATCATTGTGACATCAATGATAATAATAACAATAGCAATAATAACACTTATGATATATTAATAGTAACAATAACAACAAGGTTAACTATAGTTGTAAACGCAGTACTTCCAATCTCCAGTATCACTCATACGCCATTTTCTTCACCTCTGTATTCTGCCAGTAATGTTTTTTTTGTATTAATATTTGAACACTTGAAGAGTTGGACATTGTTTGATCTGGTCTTGTAAATGGTTGCAAAGTTTGACTACGCACACGCACACGCACACACACACACACACACACACACACACACACACACACACACACACACACACACACACACACACACACACACACACACACACACACACACACACATACCTTTCCTGGTGGTTCTCACTTTTGGGATTTTGAATTTACTACAGTCCCTTAAATTATAACTTCCCTCTTTCCGAGTAAATATTTTTGGGATGTTTTCTGGCACTGTGTTTTTGTTGACATTAAATAGCGGTTGTGAAGAGAAAAAAAATACTAGATCATCCAATTTTAATAATTTGGACTACAGGAATAAAATATCAGTTTGATCCTAATATCCTACCCTGTACGGTTCTAATTGCTTGATTTGGAGGATAAAAAAGGGCTAAAGTAAACTTTTGTAATTATTGCCCCAGACTTCTGCACAATATGTTAAGTATGGCAGAACTTGAGAGCAATATAATTAAGACAATGATTATAGTTTAAGAGGAATTTGGCTTAATGAATGATTGAAATGCTTTTAGACACCTTAGTTTCTATGTGTCTGATGTGAGTACCTACCCTTTCCAGCCCCAGTTCTTGCCTGAGCTGTGGACGATCACCTGCTGGGCACAGTGACACACGTTACTTAGCCGGTTAAGATGAGGCTTTCCAGGAACCATCTCGTGAAGATCCGGTTCCACCTGCTCTTCTCTCCTAGTCAGCCTCTCGTTTTGAGTCATCCCTGGTTGTTTCAGCACAACCCTTACTTCAACTGGCGGAGAGGGGCAGTTCTGGACTGTGGCGCTGAATGCCACCAGACCTGCTTACACATCGTCTCTCGTCCCATCCGGTCCGGGCCCACTGCTTCACCGCCCGATCTGTCCAAGGATCCCAACTGCTGCCACCAGCTTCAGGAGGTCTTCAGTAAGGCCAAGGCAACCCCTCTACCGCCGCACCTGGGCACGAGCTCGTTTCGCCCTGCTTTGGGCTGTCAGCGCATACTCCGTCGTAGCCAACCGCTGGAGCACCCCACCCCTGTCTATCGGGGAGGCAAGAGAGCTTGGTTGTTCACCAAGGATCTTCCCCCCGGGTGAAATCTCGCGAGTTGGCTCTCCGGTTCCTAGGGCCATTCACTGTGGAGCGGGTGCTCAGTCCGTCGGCGGTTCGGCTTCACCTGCCAAGAGGGTCCATCCACGTCTCCTGCGTCAAGCCGGTCCGCCGGTATCTTTTGACACTGGATGTGCCTGTGTCATTATTTGTCAATCGCCCTCACCTGCGCTCACCCTTTCAGCCCAAGCTGCCACTTGTTCCCTAATTAGTCCTACTTAAGCACGTAATTCTCTTTCACTCCTTGTCAGTCCATCAGCGAACCTCCGCAAATGCAAGTCAAGCATTTTTGACCCTGGCTCCCGTTCTGTTCCCGACCTGTCCTGTATCCTGCTCGATTCAGTACCCTGTTTCCTGTATCGATCCCCTGTCCCTGGCTTCCCCATCGTCTCTGGGTACCTGACTTGTTCCGGTCTTCGACCTCGCTCCGTTTCCCATCCCGGCTGCCCGACTTGTTCCGATATCCAATCCACGCTCCGCTCTCCCGTCCCGGCTACCCAACTTGTTCCAATCTCCGACCACGCTCCGTTTCCCGTCCAGGCTGCCCGAATTGTTCTGATCTCCGACCACGCTCCGTCTCCCGTCCTGGCTACCCGACTTGTTCCCATCTCGGACCACGGTCTGTCTACCTGACTTGTTTCGATCTCCAACCATGCTTTGTTCGCGAGGGCTCCCCGCTCCCCCTGCCCAGCGAGCCCCAGATCGCTGTCTTCTGCCTCTCACCTTTATTTCCCCAAACTATCAATAAAGCTTTGTGTTAAACTTTCCGCATTTGGGTCCACTGCTTGAACCGGTCATGACAATCTGTTCCTTGCTAACAAATTGTTAACTGCCTGTTAGGTAACTTTGCAACCTATTTCGGCGGCAGTAGCTCAGGAGGTAGAGCGCTCATCATGGGATCAAGGGATCACAGTTCAAATCCCGGCTTGTCCGTGTTACATGTCGAAGTGTCCTTGGTTAACTGAACTCCTAATACCCCCAATAAGGAGGTTAGCGCCTTACATGGCTGCAAGGCCGCTATTGGGAAATGTGGAGCACATTGTAAAGCGCTTTGGGAAGTCATTGACTTGAAAAGCGCTATATAAATGCAGATCATTTCATTTCATTTCCAAGTTTGTCTTGAATTCCATATTTTCAAATTTCCCTAATATTGAGTGATTGATTGTGTTGAATACATTCTCAACGACATCAAAACAGAAATTATTTTGCATGCTCAAAATCATAAAGAAAACAAAAACTTTTTGGGCATATGATGAGTTGCATCAATGTGATGGTCGTCTATTATTTTTTGCGTCTCTCTTTGCCCAGGTCAGAATCTTGTGTGCATCTTAAGTCATTGAAAGTTTAAATTCAATATTAATTTGAATCCGCTGTCTCCCCCTCTCTCCGAATCCACCTGCTACTCTTCTATGGCAGCGCCATTCAAATCGGATCAAAGGTAAATACAATGTCATTTTTTCCTTCAAAGCCATATGTGTTTCTTGTTTTCCAATATCATATTATTTTATTTAATATAAGTAGCACTTATGATGTACTACTTTGTTATTTGAATGATTTCATCTGGTCTTCCAGGGGTTTTGAAAGGTTTAAAATCTGTATTATTTTGAATCTGCTCTCTCCTCACACATTCACATCCACCTGTTACTCCTCTGTACCAGCCCAAGTCACGTCACATAAAAAGTTAAATAATCTGTTATTTTTCCTTTATAGCCAGTTGTATTCATTGTTTTTTTAATAATATACACACAAATTACATCTAAGTAATACTTACAATGTACAATTTTGTTATTTGAATGATATCATCTGGAGTTCCGAAGGTTTAAAACGAGTTTTATTTTTAATCTGCAGTCTCCTCCGGTCCCCGCATCCACTTGCTATTCCTCTGTACCAGATTAGGTCACGTCACATCAAAGGTAAAACAAATTAGATTTTTCTTTTACAGCCATATTTATTTCTTGTTTTTTGAAGGTTTTAGATCATTATTTTAGTTTTCTATCACCAATTAAAAAAGCAATTTTACTTTGCAATCTCTCTTAAGAACAGACTGATGCCGTACCCCGGGGGCGCTTGCTGTATGTAGAAGTCACGGCCATTACTACTTTTACAAAGCGCTTTGCTTGTTGTTTGGTGTCTAAATGAGTCTAAGGCCCAATCCCATTCCTCTCACTTGGCCCTGAGAACCCTCCAGTGAGGTCCCTCCATAGGGAAGTCCCCTCGGTGAGTGGAGTGCAAAGTGAAGATTGCCCCCTAAGAAATTGGACGGGACTTGCAAGGTTCCACCCCAGTCAAGTAGATGGCTGTAATACGAATTGGTTGTAGACCTCAGTGGCGTATTGGCCTACGTCACATTTAAACAACTAGAGTCTCAACCTGTGGTGGGGCAGTTGGAGAGTCCGTACAACGTTAAAAATGCCCGCTACAGCTGTGTTATTAGCGATTGCCTGGAAGCTCATCACCTTTTCCGTGTCTCCAATCAACGGAGGAGAAATGCGCGATATTGATATTCGGCGCTATGTAGCACTGATTTCTCTTTACAAGGTACGTCCACTCATTAAAAAAAAATACAGTAAGGGTTAACGTACAACGCACGTTCACATAATACCCTATCTTTGTGTAGACATAAATGACAACCTACTTCTTAATATCTTAATGCCATTTTATGACATATACAGGGAGTGCAGAATTATTAGGCAAATGAGTATTTTGACCACATCATCCTCTTTATGCATGTTGTCTTACTCCAAGCTGTATAGGCTCGAAAGCCTACTACCAATTAAGCATATCAGGCTATGTGCATCTCTGTAATGAGAAGGGGTGTGGTCTAATGACATCAACACCCTATATCAGGTGTGCATAATTATTAGGCAACTTCCTTTCCTTTAGCAAAATGGGTCAGAAGAGGGACTTGACAGGCTCTGAAAAGTCAAAAATAGTGAGATATCTTGCAGAGGGATGCAGCACTCTTAAAATTGCCAAGCTTCTGAAGCGTGATCATCGAACAATCAAGCGTTACATTCAAAATAGTCAACAGGGTCGCAAGAAGCGTGTAGAAAAACCAAGGCGCAAAATAACCGCCCGTGAACTGAGAAAAGTCAAGCGTACAGCTGCCAAGATGCCACTTGCCACCAGTTTTGCCATATTTCAGAGCTGCAACATCACTGGAGTGCCCAAAAGCACAAGGTGTGCAATACTCAGAGACATGGCCAAGGTAAGAAAGGCTGAAAAACGACCACCACTGAACAAGACACACAAGCTGAAACGTCAAGACTGGGCCAAGAAAAATCTCAAGACGGATTTTTCTAAGGTTTTATGGACTGATGAAATGAGAGTGAGTCTTGATGGGCCAGATGGATGGGCCCGTGGGTGGATCGGTAAAGGGCAGAGAGCTCCAGTCCGCCTCAGACGCCAGCAAGGTGGAGGTGGGGTACTGGTATGGGCTGGTATCATCAAAGATGAGCTTGTGGGGCCTTTTCGGGTTGAGGATGGACTCAAGCTCAACTCCCAGTCCTACTGCCAGTTTCTGGAAGACACCTTCTTCAAGCAGTGGTACAGGAAGAAGTCCGCATCCTTCAAGAAAAACATGATTTTCATGCAGGACAACGCTCCATCACACGCATCCAAGTACTCCACAGCGTGGCTGGCAAGAAAGGGTCTAAAAGAAGAAAAACTAATGACATGGCCTCCTTGTTCACCTGATCTGAACCCCATAGAGAACCTGTGGTCCCTCATCAAATGTGAGATTTACAAGGAGGGAAAACAGTACACCTCTCTGAACAGTGTCTGGGAGGCTGTGGTTGCTGCTGCACGCAATGTTGATCGTGAACAGATCAAAGCACTGACAGAATCCATGGATGGCAGGCTTTTGAGTGTCCTTGCAAAGAAAGGTGGCTATATTGGTCACTGATTTGTTTTTGTTTTGTTTTTGAATGTCAGAAATGTATATTTGTGAATGTTGAGCTGTTATATTGGTTTCCCTGATGAAAATAAATAATTGAAATGGGTATACATTTGTTTTTTGTTAAGTTGCCTAATAATTATGCACAGTAATAGTCACCTGCACACACAGATATCCTCCTAAAATAAGTAAAACTAAAAAAGCCCCACTCCAACTTCAAAAATATTCAGCTTTGATATTAATGAGACGTTTGGGTTCATTAAGAACATGGTTGTTGTTCAATAATAAAATTAATCCTCAAAAATACAACTTGCCTAATAATTCTGCACTCCCTGTAGTAGGGGTCTTTAATATGTGACACGATGAAAAGTAAACAAACACAAGAACTGTCCACCTGACCCTTAAGCTGACATTGTCAGGAAACGGAGCGGGAAGCAGGAAGTCGGAACTCATATGCGTAGAGGATCTGTCACTTTAATTAGGAAAGAAAAGTTATCCAACACACAAACAGACCAAAAACAAAACAAAGCAAGTTCAAAGGCAGGCAAAATTACAAACTAGGCATTACTCAGATCAAACAGGCATGAACAGGGTTTCAACGAGGGTTAAACAATGATCTGGCAACGGGCAGTCCCAAAAGGAGTGTTTAAGTACTCGAAAAGCAATCAGTTCAATGAGTCTCAGCCGGTGTCAAGGGGCGGGGCCAGCTGGGCGCCATGACAACCGTGGAGGACATGACAGACATGATCGTCACAAAACTTCCCTGTAGGACCCAAACACCTGTTCATAAGGAATTTAATTCAAAAGAGTTGCCATTGGATATAAAAAAAGATAATTTCTACATTTTTTTCATGATGCATACCTCACAGTAAAAGCTGTATTTTTCTTTTCTATGCCCACATTTATGTCCAAATTGTTTATCTTATCTGTTGTGTTCCAGAGTGGCCATCCCATAAGCATGGACAGGTTGGACAGGAATGTTCCCATCCTGTGCTTATGCTTCGATGTGGAGTCAGAACTTATTCAGGACTTAGGGTTGAGAAAGAAGGTCATGTGGGCCCTGCAGGAGTTGCTAAAGAGGGAAAAGGACCATGGCTGGAGGTCCTGGGCTAGTGTACTGGCTGGCCCACGGTCTGTCCTACCGTGTGGTGTCACGGGTCTTCAGTGTTCCCAGGTCCACCGTACACAGAATTGTCCACAGTTAATATGGAATAAATTGCCCAAAAGCCATGTTTCAGGCTCTGGAAGTCAGACCCACATTTGCATCCTGTGCTTTTCTGCATTACTATTCAATAAACGTCATTATTTTGAGTAACACCTTGGTGGTTTATTTCATAATGATGTGAGATACTGTGTGTGAACTATGTGACTGTTGGACAGAAAACAACTACAAATCACTCTAATAGTTTACTTTCAGAAAAACAAACTCACAATGGGCCAAAATACATAATAGTAAATAAATATGTGTCACAAAATGTAACAAAAATATACCAATACTTTCATAAAACTGGAAAACACAAACTGGAACTTCATTGAATTCTTAATAAAATAAAATATGTTCCTTTTATGAAACAAAGGGAAACATTGCAGAGATGTCACTGTTCTGGAAAATTGTCCACGAGCTTCCCAAAAAGGATCAGGAACCACTCAGTTTTGGCCTCAGTTTCCTCGTGCCCTTTTTCACCCTGGCAGACTCCTCTTTCAAAAAGTCAAGGAATGTATCGTGCTTCCTTTTTTTCTGGGTGATTTGGGGTTTGGCGCCGGATTGGAAGATGCCGACAACGTGCCCGGTGGTGTGGATGGTGTGGTAGCTGTGATGGTGGCCAGCTCTTCCACGGGACGTTCTACATTGGCCTTGAGGTTGGGTGGAAAAAACAAGACTTACTTAATGCTGGTGTATTGTACAAAAACAACTGTGTATAGGATGCTAAACAAGTTGATGTGAGACAGGAAATTATAGGATGTGTTCTGGAAAATTATTTGATAGTGAATAGATACACAAACCTGGCATGTTATTCTTATGGCTGTAAGAGCCTTTTATTGGCCAGCATCACATATGCTTTAGAATTGTCTCCAAATTTGGAGAACATTTTGAGAAGGTAATTAGTTTATTTAATATGTGATTACAGAGAAGGCAGTGGACTATGTGATAGTTATTAGTTTCATGTGTATTTCCACATGAAATTCGGAGACATTACTCATGATGCATGATGAAAACTAATGCATTCTGATCTCGCATGAAAGAATCATATTGTAAATAAAACACAACACCCGAAATTGTGTGCAGTAAACAAGCGCATATATTCAGAACATTTTTGTGACTATGCTGCTTACGCGACTGGCCATGTAGATGTAAAAGCACGACTCGTTTAAGATAAAAACAGGGATAGGCTGAACCGTGATTATCCAACTCTACGGTTTGGAGTGTGAAGAGTTGTTTGCGGCTCCCTCGGTAAACTTGTGCAGTTTAAAGTAGCGATTTTGCAATGTTCGTGTTTTAACGCAAAAATAAGATTTTCTAATGTATTTACGTCTAACTAAGATCAAAGATGTGGAGGTGTATCAAAGATGTATCAAGATTCAACACCCCCCTGCAGAACTGGCTGCTGGACTTCCTCAGTGACAGACCCCAATCAGTGCGGATAGGTCAGAACATCTCAGATGTCATCTACCTCAGCACGGGCTCCCCCCAAGGCTGTGTCCTGAGCCCCTTGCTGTTCACCTTGATGACACACGACTGCGTCCCTAGGTCCGCCACAAACCACATCGTGAAGTATGCTGACGACACAACAGTGGTGGGCCTCATCAGGGACGACAACGACCTGGCCTACAGAGAGGAGGTGGAGCAGTTGGTGGGCTGGTGCAGGGACAACAGCCTGGTCCTGAATGTTGACAAAACTAAAGAGATCATTGTCGACTTTAGGAAAAACCAGCCCAACCATGCCCCACTTTGCATCAACAACAAGGCTGTGGAGGTTGTCAGCAGTATCAAGTTCCTAGGGGTGCACATTACAAACAAACTCACCTGGTCCGTGAACACTGCATCACTGGTTAAGAGGGCACAGCAGCGCCTGTACTTCCTGCGGAGGATGAGGAGAGCCCACCTGCCCCGACCTTCCCTTATCGCATTCTACAGGGGCACCATAGAGAGTATCCTGACCAGCTGTATCTCTGTGTGGTGTGGAGGCTGCAGCGCTACCGACTGGGGTAGTGTGAGGAGGGTAACGAGGACAGCAGAGAAAATAATCGGGACTACACTTCCCTCCATTCAGGACATTGGCCAGAAGCGCTGCCTATCCCATGCTAAGAACATTATCGGGGACCCCTCTCACCCCCATCATGGACTGTTCACTCTGCTAGCCTCTGGGAAGAGGTACTGCAGTGTGCGGTGCAGGACCACCAGGTTCCGCAGTAGTCTAGTCCCCCTGGCCATTAGACTGTTAAATGGTCAATCTAACATATAGTTAACCTAAACCTAAACGGCTGCTAATCTGACTTTTTGCACTACTGGCAGTTCTTTATAGCTTGCCACTCCTTGCACATTTGCTCTCTGCACTATTGTACTTACAGCGTTATTGTTACAGTGTTAATGTTACTGTTTACCTGACTTGTTAACCTGTCTGCCCATTTTGCACATCTGGTTAGCTACTCCTCTTGCACTATCGGCACTATGGTAAAATACTATACGTAGCCATAATACAATACAACTTTTACTTATATCTGTACATTCAAGGAAACTGTGCGGGTCAGATGTATCGACATTTCGTTCTGTATACACGTGTACTAGAATGACAATAAAGTAAATCTGAATCTGAATCTGAATCTGAATGTGGAGGTGTTAGGTATGGACCGTGTCGGCGGTTGTTCAGAAACATTCTCCAGTTTCAATGATTTGTCCCTTGATAATCTAACACAGATGGTCAGTAGGGCCAAACAAACTACGTGCCTGCTTGATCCGTTTCCAGCTTCACTGGTGAAGGATCTGTTTGGGATCTTAGGACCATCAGTTTTAAATATTATTAATATATCGCTATCCTCGGGTATTGTTCCTGTAGCCTTCAAGTCTGCCGTCATTAAACTCACGCTTAAGCGACCTAACCTTGACCCAGAAAGCCTAGGTAATTATAGGCCAGTGTCAAATCTGCCATTTTTTGCGAAATTACTTGAAAAGGTCGTTGCACAGCAGCTAAATGACTTCATGTCAGAAAATAACCTTTTTGAAACTGTCCAGTCATCATTTAGGGCAAATCACTCTACTGAGACAGCCCTGGCTAAAGTAACCAATGATCTCCTTTTAACAATAGATTCCGATGCCTCATCAATGTTACTGCTGCTGGATCTCAGCGCTGCTTTTGATACGGTCGACCACGGTCTAGAACGCAATGGTATCTCAGGAACGGTACTCTCGTGGTTTAGGTCCTACCTGTCAGACAGGATGCAATGTGTTAACTATGGCAATCTGACCTCTAAACAATCTAATGTCCCCTGTGGTGTTCCTCAAGGCTCTGTACTTGCCCCCCTTCTTTTTAGTATTTATATGATCCCGCTTGGTGACATTATCAGCAAGTATAATATTAGTTTCCATTGCTATGCAGATGACACTCAACTGTATGTGCCACTGGAAAAAACTGGACATTTAAGTTGTAGAAATCTGGAGGCTTGCCTTACTGAGATTCAAAGATGGATGTCAAATAATTTTTTACGCCTTAACCCAGATAAAACTGAAATGTTTATTATTGGTCCAGCTCACTGTCGTCAGTTGTTTTCAAACACTACCCTGAACCTAGACAAATGTAATATCACCCATAGTGACTCGGTCAAAAATCTAGGTGTTATATTTGATCCTAATCTGTCGTTTCAGTTACACGTGAAAAATATTACTAGAATAGCTTTCTACCACCTCCGTAATATTGCGAAGATTCGTTCGATGCTGTCCCAATCAGATACAGAGATTTTAATTCATGCGTTTATTACTTCTCGGCTTGATTACTGTAATGTATTGCTTTCTGGTCTCCCGATGTCTAGCATTAAAAGTTTGCAGCTTGTTCAGAATGCGGCAGCTAGACTTTTGACTAAGACCAAAAAGTTTGAGCATATTACTTCTGTATTGGCCAACTTGCACTGGCTCCCAGTCCACTTAAGATGTGACTTTAAGGTTCTCTTATTAACGTATAAATGTTTGCATGGGCTTGCACCCTCTTATCTTTCTGATTTGATTTCCCCCTATGTTCCTGCACGGAGTCTGCGCTCGGAAAATGCCGGTCTACTTGTGACTCCGAGAGCCAAGAAGTCTGCCGGCTCTGGAGATAAGATCTGCAACCTCAACGGAAGTTTTTAAATCGAGGCTTAAGACACACTTCTATTCCAAAGCATATGATTGATGCCCACCTCATATTCTGTTTTGTCCTGTCTTTTTCCGACGCCTGCCTGGCTGATACGAAGGAGAAGGATGATTTGGGATGGGTCAGCGGACCGGCGTCTGACCTGCAGCATGTCAACCCTGCATTTACCAGCTGGCAGAGACGGGAGGCAGCGTCGTGGCCGTCATAGACTTTCTGGACTGGTTTGCAGGCTGGGGGCGTCGTTGAAGTCATGCACTTTCCGGACATTTTTAACATCTTACCTAATGTTTACTATTATGTGTACAGTAATGCTAATTGTAATTCACCCTGGTCAATCCTGGAAGGGGGATTACCACATATGAGGTCCTTTCTCAAAGTTTCTCTTTTCTCCTCACACTGAGGTTTTTGAGTTGTTCCTTGCACGCAAGCTTGTTTGAGATCAGGTAATTGTGTAATTTTGTAATTGTAATCCTGTGCAGTCCTTTGAGACATTTTTGTGATTAAGGGCTATATAAATAAATTTGTCTTGACTTGACTTGACTAAGATATCTCAATATATTTTGTTGTGGAAAACTACTTACATTTGTGCGGTTCCTTTCCAGCCATGTTTGTTGATATTGAGAATTCGCAAAGCCTTCTGGGTAGTCACTTCGCTCCAAGTGAGGTACCGACCTCCCTCGATCTGAAGTGGTTATGTCATGGGTTGAGGTCACTTCTCCCTCGGTCTTGAGAGTACTGGGACACATCCCATTTTCACGTGAACGCACAAAACCGAGTGACTAGGGCAAATAGTTAGTGAAAGTGAGAAGAATGGGACGCAGCCTAAGTCTAAGTAAATATAGTGAAGTGATTAAAAGGGGGGATGGATTGGGGGAAGACGCTGAAAGCACGCCACTAATTAAACGGCTATGCTAATGCTGTCATACTTAGCAGATGGAAGAGGAATTGCTTAAGTGTAATGCACGTGTTATGGTATTTTCGACATGACACGCGCACTCTCCAGGGATGGCAAAACGACGAGACGCTCGACGCCACGCATGACGACAGGCAACACCAACAACTTGCAAGCTTGCTAAGTAATGTGTCACTCTAGCGGCTCGTATGTGCCCAGTGAAAGTTCACATTGAAATGGAATGTGACAGTGATACCGGATGTCGTTGTGACGTTTGTCCACAATTAAACTTTTGCTACTTTTTCATTTCCATCATGGTGATACATGCTCAAAGTAAATTGAATGCTGTTTTCAAACCTTTTGGAGGATATGGACGATTTTGGTCTCTTTTAAAAAGTAATACTCTTAAGTTTTGTCCCAAATGGAAATAACCACTGCAAGTGCTACTAACATTGAGTAATCTGAGTTGGAACACACAAAAATAGAAGGTTTTTATTCTCGCCTTATTTATTTATTTTTAATTAAATGCCTCTGATAAGTGTTGCAATGGACATCTTAGCTGGAAAACAGGTAAGGCCTACCTGGTACCTTGAAAAATTTGATCACAATCTGAAAATACAGCAGAAGCAACAAACCCTTTTTTGCAGATATTCAACAAATTTAATGATGGCCAGGAGTTGAATTGGTGAGTTACGTCGGTCGGCTTCCTAGTTTGCAGGTTTCTTGTTTCAGACTGATTGTGATGTTTCTGTGATGAGTACATCTTGAATCACAAGAGTTTATGCCTTGATATGTGTCATGACATATTTCATTGACTGGTGACTTCGTACTTACACATACTTGTTTGTCAACAGTCCGGTGGTCCACCGACGGCCCCCAGAAACGTGAAGGTGTTAACCCTTTAATGGCCAAGTATCATACAGGCCTGGAATGTTTTTGTTATTTTGGCAATGAAAATTAAGAAATCTTGTTATAAGAGATTACTTTTTTTAGAACAACCCAAACGTTCAATATTTGGCAATATCTACCATAAAGGGGCAAAACATATACCGTATTGTCGACTTCAGAAAAAAACAGCCCAACCATGCCCCACTTTTCATCAACAACAAGGCTGTGGAGGTTGTCAGCAGCATCAAGTTCCTTGGGGTGCACATCACAAACAAACTCACCTGGTCCGTGAACACTGCACCACTGGTTAAGAGGGCACAGCAGCGCCTGTACTTCCTGTGGAGGATGAGGAGAGCCCACCTGCCCCCACCCTCCCTCATCACATTCTACAGGGGCACCATAGAGAGTATCCTGACCAGCTGTATCTCTGTGTGGTGTGGAGGCCGCAGCGCTACCGACTGGGGTAGTGTGAGGAGGGTGACGAGGACAGCAGAGAAAATCATCGGGATTTCTCTTCCCTCCATTCAGGACATTGGCCAGAAGCGCTGCCTATTCCAAGCTAAGAACATTATCAGGGACCCCTCTCACCCCCATCATGGACTGTTCACTCTGCTAGCCTCTGGGAAGAGGTACTGCAGTGTGCGGTGCAGGACCACCAGGTTCCACAATAGTCTTGTCCCCCTGGCCATTAGACTGTTAAATGGTCAATCAAACACATAGTAAATCTAAACTGCTGCTAATCTGTACATCTGTGGGTTTTGTTTGACTTTTTGCACTACTGGCAGTTCTTTATAGCTAGCCACTCCTTGCACATCTGTTTCTCTGCACTATTGTACTTTCAGCGTTATTGTTACAGTGTTATTGTTCTGTTTACTTGACTTCTTTACCTGACTGCCCATTTTGCACATCTGGTTAGCTACTCCTCTTGCACTATTTGCGCTACTGTAAAATACTATACATACCCATAATTATTTAGTATATTATTAGCACTCAATAGTCCAACTCAATACAACATTTTATTTATATCTGAACATTCAAGGAAACTGTGCGGGTCAGATGTATCGACATTTTGTTCTGTATACACGTGTACTAGAATGACAATAAATGTGAATTTCCCTTCGGGGATGAACAAAGTATCTATCTATCTATCTATCTATCTATCTATCTATCTATCTATCTATCTATCTATCTATCTATCTAATAAAGTAGATCTGAATCTGAATCTGAATGTGTTAAGACAGTATCTGTTAAGACGATTTAATAACAGTTCAAAACAGGGGTATCAAACTCGCTGCCCGGGGGTCAATTGCTCCTTCCCACGATAATAGTTTGGGATCCCCACCTTCATATGGAATTTAAAGGGACAGTGTGTATTATTTTTTAAACTAGAGATCGCTGTATTCTGTCGTGCCACCGAAAGAAAAGAGCAAAAAGCACAACGGAAGGAGACAAACTCTGAGAGTCTCATAGTTTTGTAGTCTTCTTTGGACTCATTTACATTACCACGACATATAGTGATGAAATCCTGTTCCTATAAGAACAGCAGAATATTTGTATCAGTGCTATTTTTTGTGTAAAACCCCATTTTGCCCAACCTCACCCAGATCCTAGCTTCAGCGGCCCCCAACTCAATTGAGACGTCCTCAGTAGCAATTAGCTTTATTATGACCACTGAGTTAGACAAGGAAATATTGGTGTGCTTGCTTTGTCTAAAAATGTTGGCAGTGGACAGCATGAAAAGCCAAATAAATTAAGCTTCCAGATGAAGGCTCCCTTAGCGATGAACAACCAAAACGGGGTATGTTGGTGTGACACCATGATTATAAACTGTATTTGAGACTGTGTCCTAAATATACTTGACCCAACCCTTTGTGTTATTATAGTGTTATCATGGTTTGCTATCGTAATTTTTAGTTAACATTTGCAATTATAGAGGAAAACAACGAGGTCTCATATTTTCTCAAAGCCAGATGTACCTATTAATTAGTCATATATGGCTCGCGAGCCATAGGTTTACGACCATTCTTCTAAATTTTTACTATTTTAACGACTCATTAATAAACCATTGAAGGATGATTCAGACAATGATGTCTTAGGGTGATACACCTCCGAACACCAGAGGGTCCCAACCAATGTTCCCTCTAATTTTCCACGGGTCTGAGCGTTCACACAAAGTCGGTGAGCAACGCTTGAAACAACAGTGAGCAACAGCAACCCCGAGTGTGGCAACTAAATCATTATCAAACATGTCCAAAACTTGACATCACGTTACATTTTGCTCAGTTTCCGGCAACGCAAAATTATTTTTCACTTTTGAGTGAATTGACTAATGTACGATTGCAAAGGTTGCAGGGCCTACAAACGTCATTTGTTTTTACAATTATTTCACATGATTTCCATTTATTTTATTCCTGGTATCTTTTGTCGCATAATACTAACATTTTTGGGGGCTTATTTAGTCAGATGCACGATACAGAACTGTATTTAATTACATTTTTTAGTGGAAGTACAATGTTGGAAACAAGATGAACTTTTTTTAAATTCCTTTAAAAAAATGTAATACTGTTACTTTTTTCTTTTTGTTCTGTATTTACTTTTTTCCTTTGTTTCTTTCTTTTCTTTTTTTCTGGCTTTTTTTCTGAATGTTTCATTCTTTTTTCTCTTCCTTTTCTTTCTTTTTTTCTCAGCTTTTCACTACTTTTTCATTTGGTATTTTTTATTTTTTGTTTTATTCCCCCTTTCTTTAAGTCTTTTTTTGCCATATTTTACATAATATTTGGTCATATAGGGATGAAAGAAGCAAAAACCACCTGAAGAGCCGTTTAGGACCCGAAAGAGGCGGTTCTTTTTAGTGAGCCGAGCCAAAGAAGCCGGTTCTCGAAAAACTGTACTGACTTTACTCAACTTCGTTCTACTTCGACATTGACTTCAAAATACCGCATTTAGAACACAGCGTAAGGGTAACCCGTGTATTTTTACCTTCATGCACTGTAACTTTGACTTAATTCGCTTTTTAATTAGCCATTTCGAGCCCTCATTTTTGTGAGCTGGCTAGATTTTCTTGTATGGGTAGTGCGCAATTGCGCACACACGCAGCTTAGAAGGAGCATTGGTCCCAACTGAAGTTTAAACTGGGGACATGTGTGTCCATCTGTTACACACCTGTGCCCAATTATCTAAAACCCTTAAAAAATACATTTTGAACATTACACATTATCTATTTCATCTGGCTTTTTCATCCTGGTTTTCATTGTCAGGTTCTCTTCCAACCACCCTGCTAGGTTTGTTTGTGCTTATTTCTGGTTTCTTTGTTCTTTCTTTCCTGCATAATTTCATGTCCTGTTTGAGTGTTTCTATTTTGAAAATTGTCAGGTTTGGTTTTGGCTTCTGGTTTCTTGTTTGAACATGTTGTTAGTTGTTTTTGACCACTTCTTTGTTGGTACTTTGTTCCTGGTTTTGTTAATAAATAAATAAAAATTTCTGAGCACCTTTGCCCTCAGCTCCTGCCTTCCCCACATGGGTCCAAAACAGAATCAAACTATAGAAGTCTTTCAGATTTACAGCCACATACATAACCTAACTTCATTGGGGTCATGTCATTTTTGAATACATTTTTTTAATAATCAATACCAAAGCGAAAAACACAGAAATGTATTCATCAAGAAGAAACCGGCAAACAAGCATGAGCAGAAGCTCGGGCTTTGACTTTAACACTGCCTTCCTAGATGAACTTCCGAAGTATTCACTTTTCATTTAGCTCCATTTTGGGGCCCCCAGAGACAAACTTTTGATTACCCAACCTGCCATCTCTGCTGGAAGTTGTTCTTTTTGGGGAATAAACATGACCGATAATTAGGGAAACATGCAGATGGAGCGACCACAGCGGCTACGGCTATGGCAGCGGCCTTGCTGGACTTGCGTCTGGGCAGGGAAGGGATGTAATGAAGCGGGGGGAGGGGGAACACGGGGGCTATTCCTCATCTTTTCTTTGCTTTATAACCGAACTTCTAGCCTGTTGGCTTTGTTGTGCTTCAAGTGAAAAAAAAAGAATGTGGTGTGTGCGTTTGCTTCAGTGCTAAGGTGACAGCAGTAATGGGAGGTTCTGTTTTGAAAGTGTGACTCAGTTCTTCTCTGGTTTAATTAAATAGATGACATGTCGTGCAGGTGCTAGCATCAAAAAGGAGTTTAGACAGCAAGCTGGCTCTGCCCACTCAAGTTTGACTGCCAAACGGATTCTCTTTGTGCTGCGGCTCGTTGCGCTCTGTTTTATCTGCTTTCTTTTTTGGGGACCATTAATTCAAATTTAATGACGTACGTGTCGATTTTTTTGGAGCCGTATTTTGAAAGTATTTCTTTTACCGAGTGTAACCAAGGCAATTTAGTTTGGTTATTTTGTCTACACGTTTCAACAATACAATGTGGCTGATTATATTTTTCACTTCTGTTCGTAATCCAAAAGTTTGATTTTTTTAATGATACTTCTTTTTTTTAAATACCCACATTACATACACCAGTGGTAGCTCAGAAGGTAAACTAGTCATCTTAGGACCAAAGGAATTCCCAGGGTTGATTACCCGCTCTCGAGCAGAAAAGGTAAGAGTGATACACTTGGAATATATTTGTCAAGGAAGACGCAAATTTAATGTAACTTCGTGCTTTGTGCATGAATAAGACTAGCATTAACAGACCCTCATCATAGAAAAGGTGTCAATCGAAAGGGAAGGGCTAACTACCATATTGAGAATCATTTTTATGTATAAACTCAAATAATGTGGCGAAAAGAAGGGATTACAATAAGCAACGTCCAATGAAGCAGAAAGGTTTAACGTGGATACCTATTGCTATGTCGTGATTATCGTGTGTTTTGGAGTAAATATTTAACACAGTTGTGTTCTAAGATTGTTCTTGATGTAACAAAGCCATTTTTGTCGACAGTCTAAGTTGAAGACCCAATGGACCTACTGTTGAGTTACGCCATCTTTATAGTTTTCAGGTATTTTGTTTCAGACTGATCGTGATGTTCCTTTGACAAGTATATTTTGATATGGTCAACATATATTATATTTCAAGAGTTTAAGCCTTCCTATGATGTGCGGCATGATGTATTTCAGTTACTGCTGACATGGCACTGTCATGATTTGCCCAATGCTCTCACCTGTGCCCACTTGTTTGGTTTGAGCTGCTGCTCGTTTCAATGATTGGTTCCCCTCCTATTTAAGCTCGGTACTCTCATTCACTCCTGGTCAGTTTGTCTGCGAACCTCCGCACTTGCAGGGCAAGCATTTTTTGACTCTGACTCCCGTTTTGTTCCCGACTTGTCCTGTATCCTGTATCCTGATTCTGTTTCCTGTATCTATCCCCAATCCAAGCTCCGTTCTCCTGTCCCGCCTACCCATAGCCTGATTGTGTTTCCTGTATCAAGCCCCGATCCAAGCTCCGTTCCCTTATCCCAGCTACCCGTAACCTGATTCTGTTTCATGTATCCATCCCCGATCCAAGCTCCGTTCTCCTATCGCAGTTACCCATATCCAGATTCTGTTTCCTGTATCGATCCTTTAATAAAGCATTGTGTGAAACGTTGCGCATTTGGGTCCCCTGCTTGTATCAGTCGTGACAGGTACAGACATGTACTTTTTTTTTATCAAAAGTCCGGTGACCAACTGGTTGAACGTTAAGGGGTTAAGGTACCATATATTATTAAAACTCTTTCTGAATACGATGTTTCTGTGTAAATATCTCATGTTTTAATGTGGTCACAATCAGCTTATAGTCAGGTGCGGCATTTGTATGCTCACAATGTTTTTCCCTTTAAAAATGTACTGGGTGACGCTTATAGTCAGAATTTTATGGTGATCTAATGTTAGCTCCTAAGATGATCCACTTCTAGCTATATAACTTTCAACAAAATAAAAAAATGGTATTACTAATTTGTATATGTTCTTTTTTAATTAATCAGTAAACCTTTTTCAGAGTTAGCAAATAACAGGGTAGAACTTTAGGTGTGCCTCATACATATTTAACACGTTTAAAATGAAATTAAAAAGTATAGAGAGAGTAAAAGTTGAAGCTTACACTTTTCCACAGTTGAACTCCCAACTAAAAAAAAAAGTCACTTCCTGTAAACTGCTAATATGGAACTCATCCCATCTAACAGTGTGGAAAATTACCACTGGGATGTGTAGAATTTGAACAAAGTAGCGAGTTAAAAATATTGTTTCATAATATTTAACTGCATAATGAAATTCAGTTTAGTTTAGTTGATCAAATTATTAAAGAAAAAAAAACTAAAAATTTTGAAATGTATATTCTACACTTGAGGAAGTTGATTACATTGCACTGTGGACACAATTAAATTAAGCATGTGTGTCACAAAAAAAATATCTAAACTACTAAATAATATCTGAAATGCATTTTATTTGAGGTTAAATGGTTGCAAAGACCTACAGTGAATAAATAAGGTACTTTGTCTATACATTTTACAGAGTTTAGAGAAAAGTAAGGGTAAGAGAAAGATGTGGATGATAAAATGTTGCTACGAACTGAGAATCAACCACATGTGGTTTGCTCATATATCCAAATAATAGTGTTTCATTAAAATGAAATATTTTCACACCACTAGTGGTGACTATAGAACTCTAACCAGGGCTTTAAGCAAACGTGAGCACGGCATAATGTTCCCTTTAAGACGTAATTTAAACGTATACTTTTCATCGGTCTCGGTCCGATACTGATGATCCCAAGAGCGCCGGCTGATGAACGGCGCCCCATCCATGCGTTGCTTTCTCTATTTCTGTCAGGCCTAATGACATTACATCACTAATTATGAGATTATTCACAGTTCATGCCGGCCGACTGCTCTCACCGTTCACTTTTTGAGATATGACACCATTATCTCCTCTAATCTTTTCTCCAAATTACAGAACGGATTCATGTCGGCGCCGTCCTCAAAGCGGGAGCAGGTTGTGGCTTTTGATCACCGCTGACTCTTTCCTTTTTCAAGGGACTTTGAACTCAACCTGTTACATTTTGTTAGCTTTTTTGGGGGGGGGGGATTTCTTTGCAAACCCGTTTTCGTACTTTAAGATTCAGACCCCTTCCTCTCCCACACCTCTCCTCGCTCCCCACCTTTAGCAAAGCATTGCCAACACGATCCCCAATTAGGCTTGCTGACAAATGCGCAGGGAAAAAAAAAATCAAGCTAACAAGCTGGCAAGAAAAGTGACCAGCAGGAGCGAGCCAGAAGCGGGAATTGAACGCACCTGCTCCATCTTCGCACCTGAGACTTTGGAACATAAATGAGGCAGGCTAAATGTTAATTGGGCTTAATTCTCACTGAGTTGAGGCCTCACTTTTGTTTTTTTCTGAACACAGGTGCTATTTGTGTGCACATTGAATCATTTTTCATAATTCTGTAGGCATGTACAGCAGAACCTTATGATACAGGATGGATCCATTACGAGGTGAAGATCACAAAGTTAAATCGATGTTTTGAAAATTGCATGTGACGTCAAAGGTAAGCAAAAGCACCCTAGCAAACAGGAGTTGAAACAGATTTCAATTACCAAATATAAGCGCCACTTTTTACTAGGGTTATTTATTGGGGGGCTGTGCTAACCGGCAAGATTCTAAGCCCAATTTGTCATTTTATTTTATAGTAACCCTTTTGATAAAGACAGAAGACCGTGATCTTTATCTGCAATTAAACAGAGGGACTGGCAGCCTTCAAAGTAACTGTAACATTGCATTAGGCATTTTTTACAAGCTACGTTGTATGTATTATCACACAACTTTATGTTAAGTATGTATGAGTCACGTCAAACACAATCAATGTAGCTTACAATACTGTAGCTGAGTATGTCTGACGTCTGCTGTGGATAAATACATTTCGTATCTATTTTTGCGGAATGTAAAAGAACAGTAAAGAGCGGATAATATGCACCATGTACATAAATAGTTTGTGAGGAAGTAACCCCTAAGCCTCTCTTTTGAACGTTTGTCTCCCGTTTTATCCATTGAGAATTTGACGGTTAATTTCAGCGTTGTAAGCTTTATGGTAGACCACATAACAGTTTCCAATACATGTGATATTCGGAAAATTACTATTTTAAATCACTGGTTAAAGAGATTACAAAAGACCTTTTTTTTTTAAATTAGGCACACAATGTGTAATGTTCCTTCCCACAATAATGCATGTAAGATACATATTATTCCAAAGAAGACAACATGTCCGCTAAAGCTGTGACGTAATCGGAAAACAACGAAGAATCCAAAAAATAACACATCTCGCTGAAAAACAGACAAGAATTGTAGTAACAAACAATTGTATAGCGCTCATTTTTGCTTCGAATAATTAGAACTTTGCTAACTGTGCCGCTGGGGGACTTCTAACTGTTTACATATTATATATACTGTATGTGTACTATTTTATCAAATGTTGTCTGTTTTACAATTTGGACTTCCCTTTATATTCGCAATAAAAGTTACTTGTTTTCGTGACCATTGATTGGTAAGAAAAGGCGGTGTAATTTGGCGAAAATTTATCCTTTCACTTGTTCACAATTGATTTCTACAATGTATTTACGGTGCAAATTCTCTGTGCTTTACTGTTCTATTACATTCTCATTGATTGTTGGTGTACACAATCCATATCTCGTTCAACTTCTGGGATTCGAACGAAGAAAAAAGAAGAGCTGAAGAGAGCAGTTCCGTTGAGGAATTTTATTGTTACAAAAAGTTACAAAATGAAATAAAACACATAAAATTCTCTGGGCCTGACTAGGAGAAGGTCTACCCAGACAGACCGAGAAAATTGTCTATCCAGTTCCTTATAGGAAAAAGGCATGGATTTGACAAAACAGAATGAAACTTACATTGGCTGTAGGTTTCCAGGGAGGGACATCTTCACAAGATACCTTTGTTCAGACTGTATCTAACTGATTTTTCAGGTGTTCTGATAAGAGTAAAACCTCAAGGACACCCGGAAACAGTACAGGGAAAGAACCAAATAAATACAAACGCTAAAACATCCTATAAAATATGTTGAAAAGCATAAGGTTTATTATAACAAATAAATAAGTATTGTGATAATCAAAATAATTATGTTATGATTACATAACAAAACTAATATAGCTGAAGGTTCTCTCATTAAAGTTCTGTTGGTATCATACAAAATCATGCATGGACTTGCTTCCTCATATCTTTCAGATTTAATTTCCCCCTATTTTCCGGTCCGGAGCCTTTGCTCTGAAAACGCTGGTCTACTAGTGATCCCAAGAGCCAAGAAGAGATCCGCAGGTTCGAGAGCGTTCTCGATCCGGGCCCCGATGCTGTGGAATGCTCTTCCCCCTGAGATTCGATCTGCAACCTCAGTGGAAATGTTTAAATCTAAGCTTAAAGCACACTTCTACTCCATAGCATATGAATAACCTATACTTTATGTTGAGAATATGTGTATCATTTGCCCTAATGTATGTTTTAGATGAGGGGATGGTGTCATAATAGTCTGTAAAAATAGTTTGCAATAGTATTTGATCTGTTCAGCCCTTTGAGACTCTTTGTGATTTAGGGCTATACAAATAAACATGACTTGACTTGACTTGACCGAAAACTCATGAGATAGTGACAACATACGCAGTGACAGATTTTAATAATCTCACAGGTGAAAGGTATTTGTGAGCCCCCAATCACCTTGAAGCAGAGGTAACATCTCGGAAATGAAAGTTAAGGCCTTGTTAGCATCCTACCTCCTTGCAGCAGAGACAAAATCTCAGAAATGAAAAGTAAGGCCTTGTCAGTGCCCTATTTCCTTGCAGCAGAGGTAACATCTCTGATAAAAGGTAAGGCCTTATTAGCGTCCATGCAGCAGATAACGTCTCAGAAATGAAAGGTAAGGCCTTGTTAGCGTCCTACCTACTTGCAGCAGTAGTAACAGTCCTTTGAGACTTTTTGTGATTAAGGGCTATATAAATAAATGTGACTTGACTTGACTTAACCTCTTCGGGGTGAAACATAAAGCCTTACTAGCGCCCTTCCTCATGACTGCAGAGGTAACCTCTTAGGGGTGAAATATAAGGCCTTTGTTGGTGCCCTACTTCCTGAAATCAGCGGTAACGTCTCAGAAGTGAAAGGTATAGCCTTGTCAGCACCCTACCTCCTGACAGCAGAAGTAATGTCTCAGAAATAAAAGGTAAGGCCTTGTTAGCATCCTACATTCTTGCAGCATAGGTAACATTTCAAAGGTGAAAGGTAAGGTCTTGTTAGCAGAGATAGCATCTTAGAAATGAAAGTTTAGGCCTTGTTGCGTCCTACCTTCTTGCAGCAGCAGGTGAAACATTAGTACTATTTTCTTGCACATTTTGCAGCCTATTTAAGTTACAGTTTTCCATCAGCCAATATGGGCAGTGTTAACTAAAAGCTAACACAAGAAGAGGGTTAAGTTTTTTTTAACCATTTCAGATCCGTAGCAAGAGCAAAAGCGCTTGGAGAGGCGGTAGCAACCGGTTAATTTCAAGGCTTAGTTGGATTGGAGGATTCGTCCTACAGCTGTGTTCCTTTCTTTGACCTTGGCACCCTACTTCCTGACAGCAGAGGTAACGTCTCAGAGGTGAAATCTACAGTCTTGTCAGCACCGTGTATTGTCTCAGAGGTAAAAGGTAAGGCCTTACTAGGGTCCCATCTCCTTGCTGCTAAGGAAACGTCTCAGAAATGAATGATAAGCCCTTGTTAGCGCCCTACCTCCTTGCATCAGAGGTAACGTCTCAGACGCCCTGGTAATTAAACAGCAAAGGATAGAGCGTAGCGCAGCAGGACGCTAAAGCTTGACGCTCCCCGGGGTGAAGAACTGAAGAGGAGGTGGAGACCGAGCTGGCAAAGAGAGCGTAGCCTGAAGGTCAAAGAAAGGAACACAGCTTGTAGGACGAAACCTGCAATCTAACTTTGGCTTTTCTTGACGTAAGCCTTGAAATTGACCGGTTGCTATCGCCTCTCCAAGCGCTTTTGCTCTTGCTGCGGATCTGAAATGGATAAAAAAAAACGTTAACCCTCTTCTTGTGTTTGCTTTTAGTTAACATGGCCCATATTAGCTGATGGAAACCTGTAACTTAAATAGGCTGCAAAATGTGCTAAAAAAATAGTACTTCACCCATTTCTTCCTTCATCTCGTAGTGACCTTGTATGTCTCCTAATACATTAGGATTGTTTTTGTCTGATTTTTGTTTGGGTCTCCGGTCCTTTTTTCTGCAAGTAAGTATTTAAAAATTGTAAAATGAATAAATGGATGAAAAGATTTTCTCTTGCATGACAATTATTGAGGAGTATAACACATCTCTTAGATATTCTTTGATAATATCAACTATAAAACTACATTTTGGTGGTCCTGTTTTAATCTTGTGTTCTTATAACCGATACGAATGTAATAATTTCAATTAGAGCATTTTAAATTGTACAGATACATTTTATTTTAAATACCTTCCTTAGAAAGTCAAGAAGCTTTAATGCAATGAACAAATGTATGTGTTTTTGTATGTATTTAAAAAAACAAAATTGGTCAATACATGAGAGGAAGGTTAAGCACTCATGCATTATAATGAAGTCATACACAATTACAACAGGCATTTTTGGCCACACACAAATGGGGATCACATAAAAATCAAACAGGAGAGCATCAACATAACAAACGTGAAAAGCTTTTGGAGAAGTGTTCTGTTTGCTAACTATTTAGTTGTATTAGATAATGGTTAAAAATTGCTGATTTTGTTTTGCCCTTTCCCAATAAATGATTGCAGTAACTTTATTATGATTGTATGCACTAAAGAAGTACTTTAAGTTATTTTCTGTCACATCCTCCCACGGAAGAAGAAATCCCCTCATGCCACCCCAAGCTTAACTTTTTTTTTTTTTTTAAATGATCACACAATATTGGTAGGGACAAAACAAAGACTGTTAGATAGTGATGGTAAAACATCACCTCCGTCCATGCCAAATCTACACCTTCCGGCACATTTTTGCGTGATTGGTTTGTAGTGTCTTCAAGTGACAGCTTAATTTATTTGGCTTCTTGCTGTCACCTGCCAACATTTATAACTTAGCAAGCACACTGGTATTTGCTCGGCTCCCTCAAAGATCACAGTGAAGTGCTACGGGAGGAGTCTTTTGTTTGTCTCTTCACCCTGTCTCTCATTGACTGTCTCTCATCGGTGTTAAATATTTTTTTTCATGGAGTCACTTGAGGGACTGCTACACTTTGTGTCCACTCCTCATACCCAATGCTTATACTCTGAAATTAATGCACTGCATGGAGGCTAAATGTTAACAAAACTCTCTGCAACTGAGAACACAACTGCACTCCAGGTGTAATATACTTCATTCTGGGAAAATTAAAAAAAAAAAGATCACCAATGCAGCCTGTGCCCACCTTATAATTAATTCATATTGTATCCTTGGGGTTTACTGCATTTCTTGGGTGTAGCCTCTGTCCAACACAGGTTGCCTAATCACTTTGTATTTGTACACCTGTCCATAATTAGCCTGACCCTTTTTACGGACATTTTGGACAGCACTTAGTGTCTGGTAACTTACCTTTTTTTTCACCATTTTTCCACCATCAATAGCAACATCACCTTTCCAGCTTCATCCTTATTCGTGCAGTTTATTTATTTCTGACCCTTTTATTGTAGTTTACCATCTTTGTCTTACATGGTCGTTGATTTTGTTATTCAAGGTGGTGCTCGTAACTTCTAAAATAATTTACTTACTGACGCTGAATTCATCATTGAATCCTGTCAAGCTGCCTGCCTACAGCGTGCATGCTTGTGTCTCCCTTAGTCGCGCTCAAATAAACTCTTTATTTTTCATCTTTTAGGTTTGTGTTCGCATTTCGACTGTATTTGAAAGAGTCCTCCTAATTCGAACATTTTCATAACCGAATTAATGAGAACAACCAGCATCCGCATTAAATCACTCTTTTGAATTTAGCAGCAATAATATGAAATGGCTGTTCTGACTCATGTGAAACGTTCTCAGGCTGCAGGTTAAAACCTGACGCTTATCTGTTGAAGTGCACTAATTGGCAAGTGAGGTAAACCTAATTAGCTATCCTGCTAATGAACTCTACGCCGCTACGTCTTGTTTGCATAAGCCGAAAGAAGAACTGTCCTCGAGAAAGCAAAAATATATATATCTCAGCTGACAAAACGAAACATGCCCCCTCCCATACGTACCGCTTGCTTCATAAAAGTCGCTTAGCAAGACACTCAGACAAAATGGACTGTAAAGTTGGTTAGATGGAAATATTAAAAAAGAATTAAGCTAATGGAGATCAAATTAAAAGAAATGAGGCAACAAACACAGCCCACCAAGAACTGTGACAGTAAGGCTTTCTAATGACAGACTGTATTTGCAGGGGGGAAGGGGGGTGCACAGTTAAATCGCATGCCGTGCTTAAATTTCTTTGAGAAGTAATGATCCGAGGATGCTACTCGCTCTTGGGGGGGAGGACGAGGGATAGAGGAGGTGACAAAAAGAAAAAATAGTTCCCTCAGGCAAAGGTTGGGGGAGCACATGATAGCTGTGTGTGTATATATATAATGTGTGTGTGTGTCTGCTGTCAACTCTAAATTGTAATATAAATATATTACATAAGCAACATTATTTTTGAGTTAGAGGCAATTTTAAAGATTTTTTTTCCTTTTCATATATCTCATTCTAGTCCAGTTGAAAACTTAACATCTGAAAAACATGGCACTCTCCCAAATCTTAGACATGGAAGACAATACTTAAAAAAGATGTTTACAGTACAATGTTGCAAAGAAAGTACATTGGTGAATGAATTTTTAAAAAGTCAATGGATACATTTTACTAAATCTTTAAAGTTCAAACAAATATACATTTTATTAATGTGTTCACATTTTTAAGACTTTCAAAATGTGGATTTAAGACATTTTTATACCGATTAAGGCCTTTTTTTTAGTGTAGTGAATTACAAGCCATGTAAGGCTTTTCAAGGATCCGCGGGAGCGCTGTCCTCAACTGTCAGTTGGTGTCAGACTGACCCAAATGCAGGACACAAGGGGACTGAATACAAGCGATGTGATCAAACCCCACTAGGTTGCTGTTTATTTAACCGCGACAGAAAAAAAAACTTTACTGGAAAGGAAGGGAGTGTTGGACCGGAACTGCTGAGAAGGATATCTTGAGAGGGAGACTTTCGAGGGAAACTACAGATCTTGAAGGAGAGATATGGTAGGACCTTTGAAAAATAAGTCTTGAGTGGACAATCTTGGGACGAAGAGGGAACTGAAGAAAGTACTTGGAGTGGCAGGTGTTAGAGTGGGTGAGCGAGGAGCAAACTGAAGAAGGAGGAAAAGCTTGTTGTTTTGATGGGGTGAATTCTTTAGGAATAAAACAATCAACAGCGTGAGGTAGTAGCCCGGGGAATTTATAGTAGAGGTGGCTAATTGTCTAATTGGAATCAGCTCGGGAGAAGAAAAGTGAAGGGAGCTGGGACATAGGGTAATGCTGCATAAGAGGGACTGCAGAGGCACCAAACATAAACTTTTGATACTTAATTTGACAAAAAACCCTCTGGACATAACTGCTTACATTCTTTGAAATTGTGGCACTAAAATGGTCAATATTTTTCTGCATGATTTAAGAAGATGATCTCTGCCGTGACTTCTTTGCTACTTCAGCGGTCTGTGAGAACCAGGCCAGATTTCCCACCAAACTTTGTGAAACAGGATTTTGGTGTGGCAATGTCGGATTAGACCACTCCAGCTTCAGGATCATATTGCAATAATTAGCTAGAACACAGAGCCAAATTTGCAGAACACACACACGCAAACCTTGTCTCCGTTGCATGCAGATTGCGGGAACGGAGTGGAATCCCGAATTACCGCTCCGCCTTTTCAGCGTCCCAGTTAATCTCCTCAAGGAGAAATGCAAGATGACAATAGCCAAGCACCTCCAATAATTGCTTCCAACAGGCTTACCGTATTAAAACCTGAAATGAGTTCTTCCCCTTTTAAGTGGGATCCTTTATTTCAATCGGAGGAAGAAAAAATCCAGCTTTTAGAATATTAATAACTCCCCCACAAGATGAAATAAAGCCCCGCCTTTGCTAAAATGTGTACCTGGCTTGCCGGCAAAGGTCCCACCAAGGACGGATACATGAAAAGAGCGCTCTTCTGCAGCTTCACAGGCATCTTGAAGAAGACCTTGAGGTCTCCTTTGTCATCTGAAAAATAAAAAAAACAAATAGAATTCAGGTCTTTTGATTGGCTCCTCAGTATCATGTCAGCCAGCAGTTGGGACTTGAGGGGAGTTTCTGCCATGGAAATGAGAGCGGCAGGTCTTGAGAGGATGTCGGCTAACTTTGTTCCGCATCCAACCTTGTTACAAAATACAGAACCAGTTAAAACTTAATGCGCCGGCTGCTTTGACTCGACAGCGACAGGAGCCGGCTTGTTATGGTGCTCCTGAGAAGTACACCTATCCGCCGGCATCTTCGCCGCTCCGTTTGAATGTTTTTGATTACATCTTGCTAGCTAACGCCATGAGCCGCAGCTTCCCGGGGGAAATTTGCAAGAAGGAGCTCGAAACGGGTGTTTTTTTTTTCCTCCGCAGGAGCGAACACAAAGTTGTGCCTCGTGTTTGGATCTGTATGAGAAGGGCTGATGATAAGCTGGAGGAGGGAACATTAATAAAAACATCAAGCGCGAGCATTTGTTGTTTGCCATGCGCGTCTTTACACAAGCTTGCATCATTCTGGTTTGTTTAGTCTGCGGATGAAACCAAAAAAACAGTTACAATCATCAGCAGGCATCTGAAAATCTTTTAAGCACTTTATGCCGATAAGCCATCCTGATAGAAGATCCATAGCGTGGGCGCTTGCCAGAAAACACCAAAACTGACATCTGCTAAACCAACTTTGGTGCCATTGTTGCCAGCAGAAATTACTGTTTGGGTTGCAGGCGATATAACTATGGGTAGCACGCTAGCAGTGATACTTTCCCAACATGTAAATCCTAAAGAAACGTTGGATAAAATCAAAACACTGTAAACCCCGGTCATATCTTGCAATATTTTCATGCTGCAATGTGTAATATGACGTTTTTCTGGCCCATCGTTGAGGCATTTTCCCCGAGCATACAACAAATTCTCATGAAATATAGCACTTTTTGCAGGTTCACATTTGCGTAGAAGATTGCCTTAAAGTATATTATGTGACGATGGGATGGGCTCCAGCACCCCCGCGACCCTACTGAGGATAAGCGGTGCAGATAATGGATGGATGGATAGATATATTATGTGAGTTTAAATGGAGCATTTTCTCATAACATCTTGAACCCGAAAAGTCATCCTGATAGAAGATCCGTGCTATGCCAGCATAATTTACCGTTTGGGTTGTGGGCGAATGTTATGGGTGGCACGCTAGCATAGATGGTTCCGATCTTGCAAACCCGCTCAAGATTTTGTTTTGAAGCAACTTTACGTAAAATGAAAACACTGTAAACCCCTGGCTTGTTTCTCATTATTTTCATGCATCAATACGGAATAATATGGTTTTCCAGACCCTCGTTATGACATTTATGGCAGCATACAACACATTCTAAAAAAAGTTGAATTTTTTTGACAGGTTCACATTTGTAGATAAATTGCTTTAAGTTGTATTTGTTTAGGTTTAGAATTTGATTATCTGGTAACTGAATAAATCAGTTGGTGATGGTAAAGATCCACCACCAGAATTAGTTAAAAATAGTATCTTTTAGGTCTAAAATAGCACATTCTCAAAACATCATTAGCTTTAAAGTTATTGATTTTTCAGTTCATCTATATCATTCAAGCCAAAGGAAAGATATAGACACAGCAGAAGACAGCATAGTTTGATTATAAACAAACTAAGATTTATTTACAAGGAAAGACTCAATAAAACAAAGAAAACATTGTACCAACACAAAATCTCACGCTTTTAACTACTAAATCCAATCTGAAGAGATTAGAAATACTGATCGATAATTATTTTTAAAAAGTTGCCTGATTTTAGTTGACCACTGGTTTACTGCATCCCTATTTTACAATATCTTCAATGCAATATGAAATAAGATGATATTTTCAGTCCCCGGTCGCTTAAACTCCCTGCGAGGAGATCCCCGGGAAAAATACTTTAACAGGTAGTATGATCGTGCACTTGATTGCAATATTTCTTCACTTATTTTTTACAGCATTTTTTTTTCCGGCTTTTTACCTGCCAGCTGCAGCCTTTGCGACCATTTGAGCAGGTGCATAGCGAATGAAAGACTCCAAAAACAAGAGCGCATTAATGCCCGGAGAGTAATTAAAAGCAAGCCGGCTGCCACCATGTGCCAGGTAGGCCAGCAAAGAGCCGCCGGAGGCTAATCGGCCGTGTTATGAGCAGACGAACAGCGAGCGTGTAACACGCTCAGGTGGCAACCCTAGCTGTTCCACATCTGAGCAAACACGGTGGATGGCGTCCTTCCCTGGGGGCAACGAAAAAGTCTCGCCGACCTGCTCCAGCAAAACCACAAAGCCTATGAACACCCTGTCTGGCAAGAATTGAAAATCCCATTTCAGAATGAATACAGAGATTTGAAATAAACCGTTTTTAGGTTGGAAACGTTTTTTATACAATATCATTTACCGTAAATTCCGGACTATAGAGCGCACCTGATTATAAGCCGCACCCACCACTTTTTGGGTGATTTGCCACTTTTGTTCTTACACAAGCCGCATCTGTGTATAAGCCGCGTGCGCCCGCATTAAATCTTGTGACATAACCACAAGTTTAACCCAGACCAGGCTGTAAGATCCACGATTGGAACTGCATCGATAGTACACAATTCTAGAACCAAAGTTGGCATCACAATGGGAAAATGATACCCGTGATTAACGTATGATGCAGACTTGTAAAGTCCGGGTCCCGTTGAAAGTAATCCAAGGAAACAAAATGTATATTTCCAAAGTTAAGGGTGGGAAAAAAATATATCCACTATTGTCCGCTGCGACAACAGACAGATCTACCGGTAACTCAGCTTTACCCCAATTCCCATCAGCCTGCGTTTGCTCCGCCCCTTCTTTTTGATTCGTCCGTAGAACACATAACAGAATAAATCTCTAAAATAAATACATTACAAAAATATACAGTTGCAAATACATGTTATACATGGTTACACATATTTACGAAGAAAGACGGTACACTGAGAGAGTTTTCAAAGCTTTAATAATAATAATATAACTTTCATCCCAAGCTGTGCCTTTGAAAGGTACCAACACGCTAGTAGGATCACGCTCGCAATGTATCAATCGTGCCTGTTAAAAAAAAGCATCCTGTGATTGTGAAATTCACGGAAGATCGTCCTCAACTTCCTCCTCATAACTATTGCCATCAAGGGCGTCTTCCTCATTATCGGAACGTACCTTAACTTTACAGACAATGTATGCTTAAACTTAGAGGTTGGAGTCTTTCTTGGCGCACATATTCTACTGGTCTTAATCTTACCTTCTATACACCAGCGCCACTGGTGGCCGTTAGAAAAATTCCATAAATTGGCCGCTTCACTGAATAAGCTGCAGGGCTGAACATTTGGGAAAAAAGTAGCAGCTTATAGTCCGGAATTTACGGTACTTATTTTTTTAAAAAGCGGGAAGGAAAAACGAGCAGAAAAAGTGGGAAACAGAAAATAAAAAATGAAATAGGATAATAAATAAATGAAAGAAAAAAGGGCGTAAAAGAAAAAAATGGTATAAACTAGGGAAAAAGAAAGAAGAAAAGGGAAAGGCATGGAAAAATAAATAAATAGAAAGAAAGAAAGTAAGGGAAAATGAAACATACCAAGAAAAATGGGTAAAAAGAGAAAAAGGGGGGGAAGAAAGGAAAATGAAAAAAAATGAAAACAAATGAACAAAAACATAGGGCAAAAGGAATAAGTTGAGGGAAAATACTAAATGGGGAAAAGGGAAAACAAGAGAAACGTGGAAAAAGAGGTAAAGGACCACAAAAAAAGGAATCAAAACAAAACAAGTAGAGATTATTAATGACCTTATTAATGTCCTTATTGGAGACCTTTATTATGAATAGAAGTACTTTATATTTGTAACGTAGAAGGCATGGTAAAACTTAACTATGCATAGGCCTATTTTAATTTGCTATAAACAAGCGGAGTAAACTACAGAAGATTATAGCTTGCTGTGTAAACACACCAGACCAAAAGAAAAAGGCGGCTGGTCGGACAAAGTGTCTCCGAATGTGCCTACTTTTTCACAATGTTCTCCTTTGTCAATGCGCTATTGAAAATCCAATGGACGGAGCTGTCTTTAGAGCAAGATAATATGTCTGATTAAATATGTATGTACGAATTAGAGCTATCTCAGTATCGCATCATTTACATTCAAATCACTCCACTTTATGACGCCTGAAAAATTACACAGTAAAGAATGGAAATGGACAGACTTCTGAAAGTCAGCTGTTTTATATTCTATCAAAGAAGGAAGGTAAAAAAATGGCGAAATGCCGAAATGGAATTTCAAGCCAAAAACAGAAAAAAAAACATGAAATACCAAAATAACACCCAAAAAACTTACAGTTAATGGACTGTATTTATACAGCACTTTACCAGTCACTGAGGACCTTTACAGCGCTTTACATAACACTTTACATTTTAGCCTTTACACACACACACACATACTCACTGATAATGGAGTCAGCTATGCAAGGCATCTTGCCAGGCTAGAATTTGAACATTTCTGTTCTAAGGTAAGTCAACAGACTATTTGGGGCAACATATTGTCACTTTGCTGGAGATATATCTAAAATTTTTTATAACCTTTACATCTCTAACAATAGGCTGAAGTTGGCTCTTGGCTGTATTGTGGGAGTTCAGTGGCCACTTATGTGCTAGTTTTTTGATTTGGTATTCATACGTGATTATTAGTTGTTTTCCAAAAGGGTCTATCATAGTAACATTAATTTTTGGAATTTAGCTTCGCTTCACTGCAGCTAGTTCACATAATGGAACAGAACAACATGAGAACAGTAGCCCCGTTCCCTCTAAATTTAATCCCAATGATCTCTCAGATAAATGACAACGAATGTGTTAGGGTGTATCAGCTCTTCTCAATTATTTAATGTCACTTGAGGGTCCGCTACACTTTGTGTCTACACTTTATACTCAATGCTTATACTCTGTTTAATGTACTGCTCGGAGGCTAAATCTATACAAAGCAACGCTGCCACTGCGCCCTAGTGTAGTGGAGATGCAATTTCACTTTATTCTGGGAAAGATACAAATAAAAGTCCACGTCAAGTTAGATTAATTACCCTATTTTCCGTACTATAAGGCACACCTAAAAACCTTTAGTTATTTTAAAAGCTGATGTCATGCCTCATATATGGCTCAGTATTGAGTCGCAAATACAGTAAGCAAACACCGTGTCTGACTTGGTTTTTTCCCTCGCGGGTCCTTTTTATTATTTACAATGGTTGTATAGGCTTAAGCGGGGTAAAAGAAAGCCTGCAATTGGTCGAAAAAGACGTGGATGACAAGTAAGGTTGGTCCAGGTCTGTTTATTTGTAAACGGGAATACTCGTACTAAACAAATGGCTAGCAACAAGCAACGCCAATAAATGCAGAAATGCTTTTCTGCATTTTTAATTTTCTATTTTATTTGACGGTATTATTGCGTCTTTTTTTGGAGTATGTAAATATTTTACACGGTTGGATTCACGAAACTCACGGATGTAAGGAGACCGTATTTTTATCTTATCATCATGAATGTGAGGGCTGCAACACGATGTCTTTCGTGAGCTACCCTGGCTTTATATTTTTCGGGTATCTGGTTTCAGACTGATCATATTGTTTCTGTAATGAGTGTATTTTTAAATGATTATCATATCTTGAATCCCAAGACTCTAAGCTTTCAAGCTATATGTAACATTACATATTTCAGTGTTGACATCGTACAAACACCGTGTCTGAGACACATACAGTGACTTGCGAAACTATTTGGCCCCCTTGAACCTTTGTGAACATTTGCCACATTTCAGACTTCAAACGTCAAGATAAAAACGATAAAGCGGGTGTGCAAAATTATTCAGCCCTTTTACTTTACAGTGCAGTAAACTCTGTCCAGAAGTTCAGTGAGGATCTCTGAATATTCAATGTTGATCTAAATGACTAAAAATAATAAATATAATTCACCTCTTTGTATTCAAGTCTCTGTATAAATGCACATGCACTGTGATAGTCTCAGAGGTCTGTTTAAGGTGCAGAGAGCATCATGAAGAAGGAGGGACACACCTGGCAGGTCCGATATATTGTTGTGGAGAAGTTTAAAGCTGGATTTGGATTGAAAAAAAAAATCCCAAACTTTAAACATCCCAAGGAGCACTGTACAAGCAATAATATTGAAATGGAGTATCAAACCACTGCAAATCTACCAAGATTGGGCTGTGCCCCTAAACTTTCAGCTCATACAAGGAGAAAACTGATCAGAGATGCAGCCAAGAGGCCCATGATCACTCTGGATAAACTGCAGAGGTCTACAGCAAGAGGTGGGAGAATCTGTCCATAGGACAACAATCAATCGTATACTTCACATATCTGAAAGGAAGCCATTTCTTAAAGATATCCGTAAAAAGTGTCATTTAAAGTTTGCCACAGCCACCTGGGAGACACACCAAACATGTGGAAGTAGGTGCTCTGATCAGATGAGACCAAAGTGGAACTTTTTGGCTACAATGCATGACGTTATGTTTGGCGTAAAAGCAACACAGCTCATCACCCTCAACACACCAACCTCACAGTCAAACATGGTGGTGGCAGCATCATGGTTTGGGCCTGCTTTTCTTCAACAGAGATAGGGAAGATGGTTAAAATTGATGGGAAGATGGATGGAGCTAAATACAAGACCATTCTGGAAGAAAACCCGATGGAAAATGTATGACAAAAGACTATTTTGGGGGGTTGCACCCTTTGATCTGTTGCGCCATATAGTGCCGAAAATACGGTAGTTGAAGGTAAACAATGCTGATCCTCTATTCCTGGGGTCGGGAATATTTATGAACCAGAGAGAGCCAACCAAATACTTTAAAACAAAATTCAACAAAACCGCCAAACCTGCTCTCCAGATAAAAGCTGAATTCTTCAGCACATTTTAGTTCACTGTGGGTCACTTGATGATTTGATCAAATCAAGGTGCAAGCAAAGGTCCTTTGCAAAAATGTCACAAAATACTGCCAACGTGAAGGATATCAGCATATTCACCTTCGGCACTGACTGTACTAAGCAAAAGTAGAAAGTGAATGCCTGCACTGTGTGCAGAGATCCGCCCACCTCTACAGCTCACCCAATCAAATGTTTTGCTGGTCCGTTCACGTGTTCTTTCTGTGGGTTATTATCAATGTTCCCTCTAATTTTCCACAGGTCTGAGCGTTCACTCAAAGTCGGTGAGCAATGCTTGAAACAACAATAAGCAACCATAATCCCAAGTGTGGCAAGATATTTAATTATCAAACATGTCCAAAACGTGACATTTTGCCGAGTTTCCGGTAATGCAAAATTATTTTTCTCTTTTGAATGAATTGACTCATGTACTATTGCAGAGGTTGTACGGCCTACAAACGTCGTTTGTTCTTTCAATTCTTTCACAAGATATCCATTTTTTTTTTTTCCTGATATATTTTGTCACATGGGGGCAGCACGGCAGCGCAGTGGTTAGCGCTTGTGCGGCACAGTTCATGTCATGGGAACCTGTCGTGGGTTCAAATCCAGCTCCAGACTTCCTGTGCGGAGTTATTATGTTCTCCCCGTGCTTGCGTGGGTTTCCTCCGGGCACTCCGGTTTCCTCCCACATTCCAAAAACATGCATTTCAGGTGAATTGGCTGGTCTAAATTGTCCCTAGGTGTGAATGAGCGAATGAGTTGTCTGTCCCTGTGTGCCCTGCGATTGGCTGGCAACCAGTTCAGAGTGTCCCCTGCCCACTGCCCGGAGATGGCTGGGATGGGCTCCAGGCCCCCCGCGACCCTAATGAGGATAAGCGGTACGGCTAATGAGATGAGATTTTGTCACATAATATTAACATTTTTGGGGGCTCATTTAGTCGGTTGCAAGCTACAGAACTGTACTTAATCACATTTTTTGTGGAAGTACAATGTTGGCAACAAGATTCACTTGATATAATTGGAAATTATTTGAATGCAACACAAACTTTTTCTTCGTTTTAGTGTGTTTTTTTTTCTACTTTTTTTAAATTCCTTTAAAAAAAAGTATCATTGTGTTTATTTTTTCCGAGCTGTTACTTTTTTCTTTTTGTTCTCTATTTACTTTTTTCTAAGTTTCTCTTTTTTTCTGGCTTTTTTAAAATGTTTCCTTCTTTTTTTCTCTTCCTTTTTTTTTTTTCTCAGCTTTTCACTACTTTTTCCTTTTTTTTCCTTTTTTTTTCAATTACCCTCTTCTTTTAAGTCATTCCGTGCATAGTTTTACATAATATTTGGTCATGTTGGGATTAAAGAAGCAAAAACAACCCGAAGAGCCGTTTAGGACCCGAAGGAGCCAGTTCCTTTTAGTGAGCCGAGCCAAAGAATTCTTGACAAATTCTACTAACTTTACTCAACTTCGTTCTACTTCGACTCGACTTCAAAATACCGCATTTAGGACACAACGTCAGGGGAACCCGTGTTTTTTTACCTTCATGCACTGTAATTTTGACTTAAGTCGCTTCTTAATTAGTAATTTTGAGCCCTCATTTTTGTGGGCTGGCTAGATTTTCTTGTGCGCTGAGAATGTGCGAGCAGTGTGCAGCTTCGAGGGAACACTGGTTATTATTATAAAGTATCTCAATAGTGTACATTCTTAGTTCAATGTGCTTTCATCTAAAGGATTTCTTAGTTACCTCCTACCAAAACGGGGTAAGTCTAACCATTTGACTTTGAAACACCATACTGTGCTGTTGTCAAATGTTATCAAGTGTAATCATGAAAAGCGCCATAGGTTCCTGACCCCTAAATTATAGTGTTGTTTAAGATGGTGATGACAACGAAATTAATTTATCACGTTTACTTTGTGACCTGCAAATTTTTGCTTGAAGGTGAAGCTTTTTGTCAACCTTCTCAACAATAAAGTAATGAATATTACCCTCCAATGCTAGTTCAAGCCTTTCTGGTGACTGAGATAATAGGTGATTATTTTGGGCCCAAAAAGCAAAATGTCTCCTACTTACTGTAGCGCTCCTCATACAATTTTGAATGTTTGTCTGAGTGTAGAGGGTAGAGTTTAGCGATATCTCAGTTGGATTATTGCCTGCATAGTCACAGTCACTAAAACTCCAATGACTTAAAACTCAACAACATCTAAAACTTCCTATTTTTTCTTTCCAATAACTGTTTAGTTACAGTACTTAGCAATGTCAAAAGAGTCAATTATGTTTTTGAGACTATTCCCGGCCAAAGGTCAAACGGCAGGACTTAATAAGAAGTGTGTAAAACTGCCATCAAGGGGTTTGACCACAGGTCCTTAAGGTGAGGTATTATTGGCTTATTTATTCAAATTTCCGCATACTTTATTTGCTCCTGTCCCGCGTGGTCTCAACAGGGTTGATTCCCTTCTTTATTTTGCAACGACCTTTACACCCTCCTTTGCCCCCTTTGTTCTTCATCTGCAAAATAATCGAGGTGGGTCTCAAACCACGACCATGGGGAAGACCGTAAACCAGCTCGCTTTTCACTTTTTCCTGCTGCTTTGCAGTTAATTGATGTATGGCTGTGTGCTTATATGATAACGGATGATTTTTTTTTTACTCCTTGAAACAGTACGCTTCCTTTCCTCAAATCACACCTCCCCAACAAGGAAAAAGGGAGGTTAATTAATGTAAGGAGCCGTGTGTTCACAGAGATTCGGTTAACTGTGCTGTCGTCGCCCCCCTTCTCCCCGTCTGAAAGCCGGCATCCCCTGCCGCCTTAAGAGCCTTGATTCTTTGCTAATGACCTAGTTCTTTTAATGAGCGGTATTAACCCCTGGCTACAGTCGCCTAGGTCCTAATTGTCAAGCCAGGCTTAAAGGCGAGCCTTCTTCTACCTGGTGATGGGCTCATCATTCACCACCCCAGGACTGAAATCTATAATTGTATGAATGTATATATATATATATATATATATATATATATATATATATATACAGTGGAACCTCGGTTCTCGACCATAATCCGTTCCAGAACTCCGTTCAAAAACCGATTTGTTCGATCACCGAAATCAGTTTTCCCATTAAAAATAATGTAAATCGTTTTAATCCGTTCCAACACCCTGAATAATTATCTTGAATGTTTAACGTAAACATAAAGCTAGCCCAGGCTAATCGTACGTCCGCGTTATCGTAATCTTCCGTACGAAAGATTACGCTAACATGAACGTGTAAAAATAAAAAAATCAGGTCGTTTACAAGTCATTTAGCACCCGGGTCTCCACAAAAAGTGGTGAGCGGTTCATTGGAAAGGGGGCTCCGTTCCAGCACCCTTAATATTGGGCTCCGTTCCAACACCCTGGATGTTTACCTGAATGTTCAACATAAACATAATGCTAACTCAGGCTAATCATACGTTCGCGTTATCGTAATCTTCCGTACGAAAGATTACGCTAACATGAACGTGTAAAAATAAAAAAAAGGATAAAGAAGATAATTACGAATAGTATTTCTTACCTTTGTGGTGGTCAGCAGAAGGCGCAGGTGGACAGTGGGGTATTCCCTAGCAAGATCAGATACTCCACCTTCTTCATAATTTGCTATTATTTCTTTCTTAAATGCAATAGTTGTATGCACTACTTTTCTTTTTTCACCTGTAGCAACTTTGCTGCTTGCACTGACTTTCTTCGGAGGCATAATTAGGGGCTAAAACACCCATATTAAAAGCGAAAGCAAAACGAAGCACGTCCGCACGCGATAACAGTTGGTCAAGAAAAGAGCGATCTACACCCGTACGCCGCTCAGCATCGCACCCTAGCGTACCCACTCCTGCATTACCGGCGTTCGAACTTTGATTTTTTGACCGAACAGCGAAGCAAGAATTTTGGTCAGACTCCGATTTGTTCGAACTGAGAGGCGTTCGAAAACCGAGGTTCCACTGTATACATATATATATATATATATATATATATATATATATATATATATATATATATATATATATATATATGTATGTATGTGTATGTATGTATGTATGTACAGGGTGCCTCAAAAAAAATGTACTCACTCTTTTTATGTGTTTCGCGATGTTTGCGCGTTATCAGTGTCTGGACAATAATAGTCATCACTTTGAACATTTGCGAACATGATTCTTCAATTACATTTGTCTCATGTATTCGATGCTATTTCACTTCACTCTATGTTCATAAATAAATGTTTTTTCGTCATTCTAAGAGTGAATACATTTTTTGAGACACCCTGTATGTATATATATAGTATAAATATACATATCGTAAATTCCGGACTATAAGCCGCTACTTTTTTCACAAACTTTCAACCCTGCAACTTATTCAGGTATGCGGCCAATTTATGTAATTTTTCTAACGGCCGCCAGCGGCGCTCGAGTACAAAAGGTAAGATTTAGACTGCAACTTCTTAGCTTGTGCACAAATCAAATTAGCGCAGACATATCCTCATCAGGCAAATTGCAAAAAGAAAGGCACATGACGCAACTTTCAAGCTAAACGCAGACGAGCAGTCCGATATAGAAGGAAACAGCTACCGCACGCAAGCATTACTTAGCGAGCGTGATGCTAGCGTGTTTTTGAATAAGGGTGCGTGGGACGACGTCTATATGACAAAGTCTCGTTCCCATACTGAAGGAAGACGACTTAGATGACGTCAGTTATGAGGAGGAAGATGAGAACGGTTTGCTGTGGGGGTTTTTTAAGGGTTATTGTTCTATCTTCGTTATTCATTATCCATTATCCGTTATCGGTCAGTTCATAATACGCTACAAAGCCTAGAAGCCGGGACACTTACTCTCAGCGAAAAGGCCAAGCTAAGGTCCTAGCCCTAAAGCCTCATTGCGAATGCACCGTTCCCGGAGGTACTGCAATACCGGGCCGATGCGTGGAGTGGACAGAACAAGCTCTTATTCCATCTCCGGATTGCAAAAATCAAAGATCATGGGGCCTGCTTTAGTGTCTGTCGTATTGTAGAGCAATCTTGGCCAAAATTGTAGAGCAATCTTGCGCTGTGTTGCGAGCGTGTTGCTGGTAGCGTTTTGCTACCCTTCACAGGCACGGTTTGGGATGAAAGTTATAATATTATTATTAAAGCTTTGAAAACTCTCGGTGTACCGTCTTTCTTTGTAAATGTGTGTGACCATGTATAATATGTATTTGCAACTGTATATTTTTGTAATGTATTTATTTTAGATACTTATTCTGATATGTTTTGTACGAGCAATTGAGAAAGAAGGGGCGGGGCAAACGCGGGCTGACGGGAAGTGGAGTAAAGGTGAGACGTGTTTATGGACGCGGCCGACAATAGTGGATATATATTTTTCCCACCCTTACCTTTGGAAATATACACTTTTTTCCTTGGATTACTTTCAACGGGCACCCGGACTCTGCAGGTCTGCATTCAATCTTAAGTACCGGTATCTTTTTCCGTTCACTTGCCGGCTGTGTTATTTGGACTGTATCGGGTATGGGTTAATTGATTGTATTGCGTTTTTTAAATGTGGGCGCATGCGGCTAATATACAGGTGCGGCTTGTGTATGAACAAAATTGGTTTTCCTCCCAAAATGTGGTGGGTGCGGCTTATAATCAGGTGCGCTCTACAGTCCGTAATTTACGGTATATATCTTTGAGCAGCACAGCAGCGCAGTGGTTAGCGCGTGTGCGGCACAGTTCTGAGGTCATGAGATTGAACCTTCCAGTGTGGAGTTTGCATGTTCTATCTTGTGCTTGCTTGGGTTTCCTCAGACACATTCCAAAAACATGCATGTCAGGTTAATTGGCCGGTCCAAATTGTCCCTCGGTGTTAATGAGTGAGTGTGTTGTCCATCTCTGTGTGGCCTGGGACTGACTGGCAACCAGTTCAGGGTGTCCCCTGTCCACTGCCCGAAGATGGCTGGGATGGATGACCTTTGTATGAATATATACATATATATCTCATCTCATTAGCTGCACCGCTTATCCTCAGTTGGGTCGCGGGGATATATATATATATATATACATATATATATATATATATATATTGTATATTGTAGGATTTTATACATTTGACTATAAAGGGTCATCTGGAGTTTGGGCATTTGGGTTGGCCATGGTTTTCCCTTTTATTTTCTCTGTTATTGTACATGTTTGTCTTGCTGTCGGTCACCCTCTTGAGGGATATGACCAAGGTAGATAGATAGATGGATAGACTATAAAGGATTTTATACATTTTTACTACAAGTTATTCAGTTTAATGCAATACAGTGATTTAGTCCAATGTACAAGGTCAGGGCAGGCTGGTGGAAGATGTTGTTTACAGGAACGGCAGGAACGGGACGTACTGCTGATAGCACATCAGCACATCGAGACGTTGTTGACGCAGGCATTGTTTTGGGAAACGAGACATCAAGGCGCGCAAACAATTCCTTGGCACGCCCATGGGATGAGCCAAGACGCCATCTTGCGGGGAGACGTGGGCCAAGAAGAGAAAGCTAAAGAACTTGAGAAGGAGGCTTCACACAGACACCAACGTCACTTTGGCCGTCTTCGATGGATTACACTTAAATTCTTAGGGAAAATAAATCTGCCCCCGTGTGAAAATGTCTGCTTTCCTGATAATTTTTCCCTCAAGAAACGAGCGCGCATAAATTGTTGGATGAACGTAGGTTGTGTTTGGTTAATGGAGTCAGATAACTAATCCGAACAATTTGGTAAACAATACATTTTGATAATGCAATTCCAACAATTTATATATATATATATATATATATATATATATATATATATATTGGAATGAGCCGAACACAAACCCATCGGCCAGCATCCATTGGAGGGCAAGTCTGGTGCCAGCAGCCGCGGTATTTTTTTTAGCGGCCCAGAGATGGCTGGGATGGTCTCCAGCCCCCCCGCGACCCTAATGAGGATGAGCGGTACGGCTAATGAGATGAGAGATGAGATGAGATATATATATATATATATATATATATATAATATGTGTGTTTCACAATCACCCGGATCGGAAACACCTGTGTTCAGGATTTGGCGCCAACAGCCAGGACAGCTGATTGGCGCACCCTGTACATTCGACTCTTTGCCTGCCTACTGTTTTTCTACCTGATCTCCGTTGCCGACCCGTTTCCGAATTTGCCTACGACCTGCCCTGCCCACCTAACTCCTGATCTCTCTTCCGAACACAACGACGCCCTTCTTCTCCAGCCCCAACCAACAACACGACGACTACGCCTGTCCACGACCATTCCCGCCAAGCCTTCACCCGAATGTCAAGTCTCGACAATCCGTCAAACAACGGATCGACGATTCATGTCTTGTCATTCCTTCCTTCCAATAAAAACCAAGAAACGAGTGCAAGTGATCTCAGTTTTCCTTCCGTCCCGCCTGACAGTGTGTGTGTGTGTGTGTGTGTGTGTGTGTGTGTGTGTGTGTGTGTGTGTGTGTGTGTGTGTGTATGTGTGTGTGTACATATTCATGTGTATTTATGTGTGATATACTGTATATACACATAGAAATTAAATATATTTGTGTGTGTAAAATTATGCCGCAGACTCATTAAGACAAAGTGGGGAAAAAAAGACAAACAAAAGCAAAAAGACAACAACCTTGCTTCTTTCATTTGCAGACACTGTGATTAAAAATTCTCCTTTATGTTGCACCCAAGAGGTATCTTTTAAAATTCAAACATGATTTACCACTAAGCACATTATAAAATAAATCCAATAGCGAGATATAGAAATACAGAGGCCCAATTAGCCCCAGGATTCCATGCCTCGTCAAACGTCTTTAATGAAGAAAAGTCGGAAATTGATTCATACAGTTCAGAGGGAAGCGTGCACACCGATTTTTACAAGTTGCCAATTTAGGGGGGATCGGGGGAACCTTGACCCAGTCTGCTCATCCGCCATGCAGGTACCAATAAATCTGATTTACTGATTTCAATGGTTTTGATTCCAAATTAAAACGTGTCACAAAAAGCGATTACATGTCGTTTGCTTCCTGAGGCTGCATATCCCTAATTTATTTTGATGTACAAAATATCTTTTTATAAAAATGCAAAAGAGGATTACTATATCAATAGTTTCTTGTAGTATTAGAGTCACTAGCTAGGTCTGAAATGGCTTCTTTTTTAAATGCCCTACTAAAGGGATAAGGTTTTGTTTTCTTGTTTTGATTTTTAATATGTGTTTTCACTCAGAAAAGAGTGAAATAAGAGGGGGCACCTCAGAGCTTCTACTTGAGGATCCTCTTTTGGTCACATTTTTATGTACTATTTCAATATTGTTAGGGTTTGGTATGCCACCTTTCATCAGAGGAATGACCCGACCACCAATGGACCCAGGGGGAAATATCCACATTCCTGTCCCGGTGGCAAGGAAAAAAGCCGCTACTGTGTCTGCGACAAAGGGAAAGCCCCTCGGCCGCTCCTGGTTTCCTGTCTCAGCGGCGAGGAACAAGGACCTTGAGCCGTCCGTTTCGTTTTTGGTTGTGGTTATTGTTGTTGTTGTTGTTTTTTTTTTATCTTTAAGGGGGTTCTGCCATCCGTCATGAAGGGTCGGTTTACCTTTATTTTGACGGTCACTGCTACAGATTTTGTTATAGTTTCCTGTATCTTCCAAGTCAAGTCTGGCTTCCATTACTTGGTTAAATTAGTTGAGTCTAAATAGAACGAATATAAAATTAAGTTATCAGCTGCTGAAATGTTTATACACATTTTTGGGACACCCTGTGAATCTAAAGAATTAGATTTTGTCTGGAGATCAAGTTTGACTGTTATGTTTAATAATGTCTTAAAATATCAGGTGTTGCTCGCAACATTTTGCTGTCATGACTATTTAAGTCAAAAAAGGTTCGGTACGGGGAGATTATTGCAGTGTTTTTCAACCAGTGTGCCATAAGACCGTTTCAAGTGTGCCGGAAAAAAAAACAAAATTTTATCTTTGTATGAACTTTCTTCTGGTCATTAGCCACCAAACTACCATTCATTCATACTAGTAGGCGACAGCAGATTACATTTTTCCTATTAATTGTACATACCAGTAGTAATTATCTGTTTATGCGTTAGTTCACAATATTGAATAACTTGTTTATTATTATGAAGCTGTACTGTGAAACAAAAATAACATATATCAATTCAAGTCATAATCTTGCACATCATTTTGTTTATCTTAATTATTATTTAAGACAATTAATAGTTAGAACGTAATAAAAAACAGTTCCACCGACAGAACGTTTTCCTCATTTTAATTGCAAGTATAATTAATAAAAAAGCAACAAAAATATATATAATTCAACTTGAAAAACAGGTTGAAAATGTAGTGAAATCAAACACAATAGCAAAAATATAAAAAAAAAAATTACCCATGCTACCTCCTAAGCCACCGTGACCACACAAAATATTCCAGGGTCCCCAAACGTGTTTCCCGGCGGGGCATTTGCAGCCCTTTGGATGATAGTTTGCGGGTCCCTACCCCAATAGGAAAATTAAAGGGGTCAATCATTATTTGACCTCTAGATGCTGTAGTATTCTATCATGCAACATAAAATGAATGTCAAAAATCTCAAAAAAGATTGAATACTACAGATACTCAAAGTGACAAAAAAACATCATTTTAATCTATGTATTAATTTTTTGGTTAGCCTTTTGCCGGGTAATTATTTTGTTTGGTTTCCTGTCATTTCCCTTCTACGTAAAACTCACGTTATGTAAAATAAATAAAAACGTCTCGCCCTCGGCATATTAAAAAAATAAACACAATCATCTATTTATGGTCTTACAGTTATGCTAATCATTATTATTATTTTTTAATGAATGCGATTTTTACCACCAGGAGGAACTAAAAATAATTCACATGGTCTCTTTAATTGCATCCTATATATAGAGTAATTTGTTACTGATAAATATATTCATTTTCATTTGAATTCTCTGATGTTTTTTACTTTAAATTTTAGATGTTATTTGTGTAGGAAAAAAAATGATATTTGAAAAGGTTTGACATTTTTAACTACATTTTTTAATGTAAAATCAGGTTTAAGACCCCTCATTTTTACGGTCAGAAAACACACATGAATCTTGTGCCGCAGATTATTTTTTAAACACTTTCAATGAATGGTTGTCTGGAGATAGTTTTAAATGAAAAAGTGTGCCTTGGCTCCAAAAGGTTGGGAAACACTAGGCTAATGTATCCTCTTCAGAAAAAAACATCAGAGTAGCGCTTAAGTAGCGTGGGTGTGTGTCGCCCTTATTGTGTTGGGAAATAAGTCCATTACCCATTAAGATGCTGCAACTCAGTTGCTACAGCTGCAAGCATTTGCTAAAATAAAGCTAGCTGTCAATCTAGCAGGAGGCGGGGCGGGGAGGAGGCGGTTCGGGAAAAGCCTACGGACTGAGGCTGCCCGCTTTACCCGTTGACGTGACAGCCCGTCGGTCAGAATGGTTGAGGTGAACCTTGACCCGGCCTGCCCACCCGCCATGCAGCCCCCCAGCGCTGGGACTGATATGACAAGGGCAGAGAGAAGGACAGGCATGCACAAAATGCAGGTTAGGAATGTTGAGCAGAAAATATTTGTTAGCCCCGCCCATAAATCTTTTGCAGACGTTTGACTCACGCAGAGCCGCAAAACATCTTCATCACTCCAGAGTCATCGTCAAGGTGTTGGTAGGTAGGGACTCGCAGCTAACATTTGTTGTAATGCTTCTTGGCAGGAAAGGTGACAATTGCTTCTTATGGTTTCCTTCCATTAGATTTGTTTTATAGAAACATGTGGACACAATGAAAGCCTATGCATGAATATGCATATGCATGAATCTTGCTAGGCAGGCATGAAAATCGGGCAGGGCTTATAAAGGTAAAACGTACCTCCTACCACCACATACGTTTCTGTGCACATTTAAGTACGTTTCTCCGCATGTCTACATAGATTTTCGTGCATTTTTAAGCACGTTTTTGTGCATGCTTATGTACAAGCTTATTTTGTATTAGTGTTTACTGTTTATTTTTGTTCCACTTCAAGTATAGGATAAATATGTTGCTGGTAAGGTACACCAGATATTACAATATTATATAACACAACTACCTCTCTGTTCTTTTTTTATTCAACTGACTCAAATTATTTAAAAAAGCAAGTCTTTTATAAAAACGGTAATAATTACCCTGGTCACTAGTTAATCTTACTATAGCAAAATTCAATTTCTAACTATAACTATTAACAATAACCTTTTTAAAGTAATGTGCCCAACACTGTTAATTACACACAGTCTCATCTCATCTCATTAGCTGCACCGCTTATCCTCAGTAGGGTCGCGGGGGTGCTGGAGCCCATCCCAGTAATCATCAGGCAGTGGGCAGGGGACACCCTGAACTGGTTGCCAGCCAATCGCAGATTACACACAGTCACTTTAAGATATCCTACAGCATAACAATTCCCAGCGGCAGCAAAAAGCCATGCTTTCCAAAAGCAGTAAAGGAGAATATCATGTCTGAATAGGACTGGAAAAACTTTCACGCTAAATTTGAGGGGAGCTGGGCGGATGCCTGAGGAGCTAGCAAATGCTATGTAAGATAGCCAGAAAAGAAGAGTGTGTTTCATTTCATCACCCTTTCCTATGCCTTTTTTTATGTTCCACCGAGTGTTCTCATTGCCCTCATCATCATCATCATCATCATCGTCTGTTTTTATTGTGTGTTGTCGTTTTCCCTCCGGTCGTCAGCGCAGGTTACAATCTGTAATCCATGAATGCTCAGGAATAAGAATTGTATTTTTCAACCCGTTTGTCTTCCTACGCGGCCCGATCTTGCTCTTCTCTTTATCTTGTTTTTTTTTTCTCTCACCGTTGTTTTTGTGGCCCCTCAGGCTTTACCGATGCTCCGCACCCTCAACGTTTATTCCTCCTAATCTCAGCCTCATCTCCAGGCGAGCTGTGACAGATGGTTATAGGCACACAATAGTATTAAGGCTTTTTCCTTTGCCTCACCCTGTACTGACACCCCTCCAAGATTCAGCCTGGCCTGAATCCCATGTAGGAGAGCACAATAAGCCTTCGGACAAAAACTAGAAAAAAGAATGATTTGTTAAAAATGCTGTTACATTGGTTATTGTTTTGTTTTCAATACAATCATCATAATTATTGAATATAATTTAATTTTAATAGTGTCATCAATATCATTTAATGACATATACAATATACCCCAACAATTTGTCCGTCTTGTAGAAACAGCCACACAACAACCCAGGAAGTCCAATAAAATTGATCCAATTAGTTTACAAGGCCATGTTTAATACATTTCGTGTTTGTTTTCTTCCAGTGTGTTAAGACCAGTGCTGGGAATAAAGCTGTTATAAACAACGCCACTACGTAAGGTGTTATTTATTCTTTAAGTACCGGGGTAATGCAACTCATTCTTTCCGCCATTATAACCGTTACTGACGGTCAAAAGGGGTGCGTTACAAACGTTTGTGTGCGTGTTTCCGTACATGTATCTTCCTTATTTAAATATATGACCAGGGTAGATAGAAATTAAAATATATATTATGTATTTTATACAAATAGCACAACTTGGTCATGTCTCCCGTCTACCGCTCCATAATGTGTTTGAGGCACTGGAGATATTCCAAGCTTATAGATCCTTCGATCAAATAGTCCTATGCAAAAGTTTGGGCACCCCTGTTCATTTTCAAGATTTTCCTTTATAAATCATTGGTTGTTCGGATCAGCAATTTCAGTTAAAAATATCATATAGCAGACAAACACAGTGATATCTGAGAAGTGAAATGAAGTTCACAGGATTTATAGAAAGTGGGCAATAATTACCTAAACGAAAGCAGGCAGGTGCATAAATTTGGGCAGCCTTGTCGTTTCATTGATTTGAATACCTTTAGCACTAATTATTGGAACACAAAATGTATTTGATAAGATCATTGAACCTTGACCTACATACACATGTGATGCCAATCATGAAAAAGGGTATTTAAGGCGGCCAGTTGAAAGTTGTTCCCCTCTTTGCATCTTCTCAGGAGAGTGGCAACATGTCTCAGAACAACTCTCAAATGACCTGAAAACAAAGATTGTTCAGCATCATGGTTTAGGGGACGGCTACAAAAACCTAGCTGAGAGATTGCAGCTGTCAGTTTCCACTATGAGGAACATAGTGGGAAATGGAAGGCCACAGGCACAGTTCGAGTTAAGGCCCAGGGTGGCAGGCCAAGAAAAGTCTCAGATAAGCAGAGGCAAAGGATGGTGAGAACAATCAAACTCAACCCAAAGACCAGCTCCAAAGACCTACAACATGATCTTGGTGTAGATGGTGTCACTGTTTATCGTTCAAATATACAGCGCACTTTGCACAAAGAGTTGCTGTATGGGAGAGTAATGCGGCAGAAGCCTTTTCTGCCACATGCGACAAACAGAGTCGCTTGAGGTATGCTGAAGCACATTTGAAAAGCCAGCTTCATTTTGGAATAAGGTGCTGTAAACTGATGAAACTAAAATTGAGTTATTTGGACATAACACGGGGCCGTATAAATGGCAGAAGAAGAACACAGCATCCCAAAACAAACACTTGCTACCCACAGTAAAATTTGGTGGTGGTTCCATCATGCTGTGGGGCTGTGTGGCCAGTGCAGGTACTGGCAATCTTGCTAAAGTTGAAGGTCGCACGGACTCCAGTCAGTATCAACAGATTCTTGCGAACAATGTTCTAGAATCAGTGACAAAGCTGAAGTTGCGCCAGGGCTGGATACTTCAACAAGACAGTGACTCCAAACACCGCTCAAATTCTACTCAGGCATCCATGCAGAGGAACAAGTACAATGTTCTTGAATGGCCATCTCAGTCCCCAGACCTGAATATTGAAAATCTGTGGTGTGATTTAAAGCGGACTGTCCCTGCTCGGACACCATCAAACCTGACTGAAGTGGAGATGTTTTGTGAAGAAGAATGGTCAAAAATACCTTCAACCAGAATCCAGACCCTCATTGGAAGCTATAGGAAGCGTTTAGAGGCTGTTATTTCTGCAAAAGGAGGATCTACTCAATATTGATGTAATTTTTCTGTTGGGGTGCCCAAATTTATGCACCTGACTACATTTGTTTCAGCAATTATTGCACACTTTCTGTAAATCCTATAAACTTAATTTCACTTCTCAGATATCACTTTCTTTGTCTGCTGTTTGATATATTTAACTGAAATTGCTGATCTAAACTACCAATGATTTATAAAGGAAAATCTTGAAAATAAACAGGGGTGCCCATCCTTTTGCATACAACTGTATATTTTTATTTTTCTATAGAATTAGTAGCACAACTTGGTCATATCTCCTCTCTACCTCCTCATAATGTGTATGAGGCAAGTGAGCTTGACTTATTCGAAAGATTCAAAACCTTTATTTTCATCATTAAAATATAGATTTGTATATAGAATTATTAAAACAATGCGTAGTGTCTCCTCTTTACCCCCGTGCTTCTATGTTTTCCTTAGAGTACAAACATGGTATGTGTCTTCTTTATTTCATGTTTTGTTCATTTAGATCTTTTCGCACATTTAGCTAGTCAGGATGTAAACCTCATTTTTCTGTTTCTGTAAAATATCCAAAACTGATTCAGTTCCCGTGAATGAATAATTCTTTAAATTATCATTCTGTGTTTACATTCAAAGGATCCACTACTCTGGTCATGCTGAAACCTTAATAAAAGCTTGCGACTCTGGTTTAACAACGCATTTTGGACATTTTGCATGGGGGTTCACTCACATACAGCACACACACTGAATAAGCAAATGCTGGATTAATAGGATACATATAAACCATGCAGGTCTATTTGAAGTCCAACCTTCACTTGTGTATGAGGAGACTGTCTGGATGATGGTCGGGGCTATATGAGGACGCTGAAATTTCCCTTTCAAGCCGACGCTACTATCATCTCCTACCTTTTGAAGCGCTCCCCGAAGGCATCCTGGGAATTTGACTGATTCCCAGATTTGGAAAATTAGCCTCTTAATGTCGGCTGGGGCATGTCTCTCAGGTGCCACTTACAGTGGGCTTATTTACATTTTGCATGCCTTCAGCCATCACACAAAGGCAGAGTGACAGAATCTAAATGGATTCAGGTTGTAGAGTATCCGGAGGCTTTGCTTGATTCCTATTGCCATAATTCACCAATATTAAAATACGCTAAGTATTATTATTATTATATAATGCTAACAGATTTAGATTCATAACAACAATAAATAGTTGACTGGGGCAAGCTGAATACATAGACAGACTTTCTGAGTGGACTGTAATCTTTCACTACTTTTTGGCCTCAATGCACCCTGGTAAGAAAAATATTCTGCAATCCTTTATGGCCAATACAAGCGGGTGCCGGCAGAACACATTTTGGTTGCGGTTGGCAGCTCTTTGCCGTTCTGGCCACCAAAAATTGAACATCTTGTGCGGCCATGATCCATTAAGGTTCCATTATCCCCAATCCCATATTACAATACTACATTACTAATCTACATGGATGAAAACATGCATCAGCACCCTGGACAGTCCAAAAAAGAGCCTCATTCATAAATACCGGCCCGCCTAATATTTCACAGCCAGAACCAACGCTTTGTGGGGAAGGCCGACTGATGAATGACACCAAAGGGAAACCTAGGAAAACAGGAGAAGGTATGGGAGGGCAGCCCCAGCCACAAATTGCCTTCACCCCTGGTTAGTTGGTCTTGCTTTCTTCTCTGCGTGTTGTCAGGCCGAGGTGCTCGGGGGCTTTATTGTGTTAGGGCCAGATTATTTTGTCTTGCGTCAGCCATTTGAGAATGCCTTCAGGTGGTGGAATCATCGCAGAGGAGGGGGTTGCCTCGGAATTTGAGCACCTCGGGAGTTAAAAACAAGCAATGCAAGACACTTTTAGATGATGATTCGCCCCATCATCTCTGTCGATACCTGTTAGCAGCTATAAGCAGAAGACCAGCCGGAGGCCGGACGCTATGCCTGGGCATTTGGAAGGTTGCCAGTTTGAATCTTTGATAATCAGTCCGCGCCATTTTTCAACCCAGGGGCGCTGCAGCATCGGCAAATTAAAACTGAGGCCAACAGATGAATCGCAATCTGAAGGATGCGGTACGGGCAAGGGTCAAACAGCCAACCTCTTGATTTGTGAACTCATATCCTTGTGAGCTTTGACCTTTACTGTCTACTTTCTGCATTTCCATTAGATAATTACAAAAAATGTATTATTTTTCCCCTCCCTAAAATGTTCATAGCCCGGAGTGACTAAATATACAGTATACAGGTCAAGCTAAAGTATCCGTTTAACTACATGCGAACAAAACATGACGAAAACATGGCACAGACCACACCTGCACATGGAAATATAAAGAACATCATGTTCAAACACTAAACAACTATAACTAAACAAAATATGAAAGTAGTGACACAAATCACATTCCCATTTATGGACAGAACAACAGCTAGGACGAGGCCGCAATTTACAGAGCTAAAAATAAACGAGCTCTACCTGAAGATTACAAGAAAACGGCACCATAAATCTTCGTATTTATTTGCCTATGAAATGTTTTTTTTTTTTCACAATAAGTATTAATTTATTGACTTAGCAGTATTTTTTTAAAAGTTTTGTCAAAATCAGTTGTCTCCAAAGTCAACTTGGGTCGGGACCACATTGAGTCCTTCAAAAAGCGCCTGGATTCCCAACATTTACTTCTGGCAATAATGTGGTGCTTGACACTGCTATGCTATTCTGGTACAAAGAAATACTCAATTTTAGTAGCTGACTTGCTCTTGTTTTTTTCAGTAAATGAAAATGTGGTTCAACACTGGCGAGGGCAATTCTCCTATCATGATTATCTTCAAGAACATTTTGTATTTTTGTCTTTACATATAATAGAGTTGAAAACCCTGCCCCACACTTGTACAAAGTAATGAAGGGAACATAGCTGGGTTCCACTGATGATTTGATGTTGGGTTCCAACCCCTCACACCACGAAATACTGTTCGACTTGTACTCAAATTGTTGACAGATGGCTTGTTGACAGAGTTTGATTAGTTCTTGTTTCTCTGTTGTTGTGCATTGTGTCAAGAATGAAGGCAAAAGGATCTGGAACCCATGATTCTTTTTTTCCATACAATTCATTACAATGCGTGCAGTGCAAAACACAATCAAAGTCAGGTCCACTTCTCCCTCTGGTGCCACCAGAGTTGGGTAGAGTAGCCAAAGGTTTGACTCAAGTAAAAGTACTGTTACTTCAGAATAATATTACTCAAGTAGAAGTAAAATAAGTCATCCAAATACTTACTTGAGTAAAAGTAAAAAAGTACTTGGTGAAAAAGTTACTCAAATACTGAGTAACTGTAGCAATGTCACAGTTATAGATTTTTTTTTCAAAACAACCATCAGATCATTAAATTATCAAAGGCCATTTAATCAACAAAAGCTACATTTACTTTAAAAGTAGATACAATAATTGTAAATTCAAGTGCTTTGATAAACAATAAAATAAGTTGAAGTTGAATTTGCTCATGTGACGAAGCTGCTACGTTTGATTGGTTAAACATGGTAGAGCGGAGAAAGACAGATGCGTACTTGCGTGGAGGGAATTTATTAGTTAACGAAGTAACGATTTGTTGCATAATGTAGCGGAAAAAAAATACTGTTTTTTCTTCACAAATGTACTCAAGTAAAAGTAAAAGTATAGGGATTTGAAAATACTCCTAGAAGTACAACATTTCCCCAAATTTACTCAAGTAAGTGTAAATCTACTCCGTTACTCCCCACCTCTGGGTGCCACACATTCACTGTCTCCTTTTTCTCTCTCTCCGCTAAGCTACCCGCACTGTAGGGCTAAGGTGTGGCACTGCATGAATCACTCATCTGGGCTGGACTGAAAATAGAATAGATCGGATGTGAGACATGGCGAGACGGGGAAAAAAACAAACATTTTTTGTTGTTCTTTTCAGTGTCTGAAACTCATGACAAAAAGTTACAGGACATCAAGGCAGACAACTCTGAAAAGTTGTCTGCTCCATTTTTCCCGACTTAAACACAATAAGACTAATTGCAAAAGAAAAAAACATTGTTGCAAAGTATTAAGGATTGATAATCAGAATATATAACAGAAGAAAACTTTAAAATTAAGTTTATTATGAATCTACTTATAACATTCATTGCATGTATATAACATCACTGTTTTCCATCTGCCATCAGTATGTATTTACTCATCTTCATTCATGCAATGTTTGCATTGTGTCGTCTGCTACATGCCACGTGAACTCCTCTTCCACGATGCTTTTAATGTACAAGTTTTGTAGCGTCATAAATTGTGTTAGCTTCTTTTGAATATTTCTTCTGGGGCTAAGGTTTTGGCTTTATTTCTAACCACTTTACCATTTTTCTTGTGCTCTTTGTGCGTCTACTGTCAGGTATAACCCAACAGATGTAAACAAAACCTATATACAAAAAAGACACAGAGAACGTGAATTTGACTTACTTGCAAGGAGAGATGGCCATAGTCTACATAATGCAGACTACTGGACACTCTGAAAAAGTCTTATGCTCCTTGCCTTTTTATTGTGTTCGGAAGGCCCTAATTTACATAAGGTCTCTTCTGCTAAAGGGAGGGGGAGTGACAAAATAAACAGTTGAGACCTGTTTATACGATAACATGTTATCATATTCTATAGTAAACGAAACTAGGCGAGCCTGCGGTCAGAGAGGTCCCTTATCTCGCCGCAGATAGGTGTCGGCTGTTTAGTGAACATCTTGTTTCCTCCTTCTTCAAACACAATCAAGAAAAGCACACAGTATGCAAAGAAGATAATGCAACAGTAGAATAACATATTTACAGTTTAAATCCATCATTTCCCTCCTGTTTATTCACTTTGCATTATTTTTCATTTTCATCCAATAACTTCTTCTCTCAATTTTCAGTTACAGAATCATGTTCTAGTACTCATGTTACACTCAGAGGTTAAGCGTTGGTAGTGTTGTCGTCTGATTCACCGTAGTCAAAAACATCTGAAAAAAGATCTGGAAAATGTAAGGAAGCATCATCGTCATCACTGTCTTTCTGAGCTTCACCATTTGGGGTGAGAAGTGCATACATTTCTGATACCTCTGTTTTAACAGGCTGTATAGCAGTGGTAATCATTCTGGTGGATAAAACTCTAATGCAAGGGATACAACAACATCCACATAAGGTGAGGATAGCTGTAAATACAGCCATCGACATGAGAATAGACAACACCAGTTGTTTGTATCTACCAAACATGTCTCCAAACCTGTCCCACATTGATGTGTCAACTCCAGAATGGTCTTTTCATTTTGCTGACCTGAGTCCTTCCAAAGCTTTGGTGAGACTCCCGTCAGCTGCTGTATTATTAGGAATGAACGTGCAGCACTGATCACCAAATATGGCACAGACTCCTCATTTTTCTGCTTACAGGATGTCAACAGCAATTCTATTTTGGAAAGCCATAAGGGAGGTAGCTGACAACTGCTCGTGGATGGCAGAGAATCCTTATTCAGTATGGTTGCCCAGTCTCTGCACGTTATAGTGGATGTAGTTGATTCTATTAACATTTTTATCAGTAGTGCACCACCAACATAGAAGTGATTCAAATCCTGCTGCTATTTGGTCTGCTAACTTATACTCATCAGGTACTCCGATGCTATCAATGTAGGTAGTCTATCAAATTGCTCATCATCTCCTCACCACCACAGATGTCACTTCGAGACTGAGGTTTGAAGTTGATACCTACAGCTTGCACTGAGTGACATGGTGTATAATTTAATTCACCCATTTGTTTGTCTATACCAGTTCTATTTATGCAAGAAAGGTTTCATGCATCTACTTTGTTAGGGAACATAGGTCCGCGGCATGTGGTCTCCACACGCAACTCAATCGTTGTCCATTCGCAGCAGCTCCACCAGGATGGAAAGTCCTTTTTCCTTCCACACTGCAGCACGGTTGTATGCCGCAAACTTCCAGTGAGAGGTTTTGAAGTGACCCTGCAGCGCCCTCCAGAGTTGCAGGGTTGGAGCTCTCAGCAAGGAGTGTCAAATATGGCTTCACCACTGCTGGGTGCCAAAGCATTTCAGTGCCCGTGGGGAAACGCCGTCCCAGTTGTCTTCCTGAGAGTTCTTTTACTTTTTCTTCTTCTCTTTTGCACATTAAGGTTTTCTTCAAATAACAATAAAAACGTTGCTATAATTGCTACTACCAATTCGCCTACCGCTACCATTCTACCTGCAGATCTGCAATTCCTCCTAACACTTCCAGAGTTGTGGACAATCTTCACTGGTTTGAGACGACTGCAAACTATAATTGCAGCCCCCTTTGTAGCCAGACTTCCTCTGAAAGTTTTGTTGAGGAATAACAGCTCTCCAGTAGGTACCACAGTGCTATTACAATGACGCAACTAAGAACAATCAAAGCGTATGCTAAAATAGAAACATCGAAACAGTTATTTTACTCATGCTTAATTACTTTCTTACAGTGTGTCAAATGAGCTCATGTGTTTTTCTGCAATCTTTACTGCTTTTTATCAGGACCCAATCTCCTGGTTCAACTAATTGGCTTTCCTGTGGAGACATAGAAAGTGTATCATCGTTATCATTACGATCCGCCAGTTGCTTCTGGTGCTGCAACATTTTTCTCATGTAATCAGCCGGAGTACTTTCATCATCAGTTTCTCACATATTTTTAAAGAATAGTAATTCACCAAATATTACTTCATATGGTGTTAGCACATTTGTACTGATGATGTTAATATACAGTTTTACTAATTCTAGACATTTAGTCCATGTTCTTTTGGTTTCTTCCATACACTTCCTAAGTCTGTTTTTTTATAGTTTCATTCATCTTTTCCACCAACCCTGCACTTTGTGGGTGATAAGCACAGTGATTTTTTAGGTCTATGTGAAATGCCTATTTTAGTTAATTTTTTTGATTTACAAAATGTGAACCATTATCACTAAAGATCTTTTCTGGAATCCCATAACATGGAATTATGTCTTGGCATAATGCTTTAGCTACTGTTAGCGCATCTGGGTGTTTTGTAGGAAAAAGCTCTATCCATTTTGAGAATGAACCTATTATCATTAAACATAACTTTTTCCCTTCACTATTGTTAAGTTCTATAAAGTCCACAAAAGGTGATTAAGTACAGTTCTCTATCTTTGGAAACTGTCCTCTCTTTGGTCTTAGATTACCCTGAGCATTGTGCTTTGCACATATCAAACATGTTCTACAAATTTTTATTTTTTATTTTTTTTAATAGGAGTTAAAACCATAGGTTATCAATCCTCCTGTTGAGATATGTGTTTTCCCATGGCTCAATATTGCTGCCCATTTGTATAGATTTTTTGGTAGGATTGGTTTATCTTCTGGTCATTTACAGATTCCATCTTTTAGGTGTGCTCCTTTTCTTTTCCAGAGTTCTTGCTCTGGTTTAGGCGATTGTTGTTGCATTTCTTGTAGTATTTTGTTTTTTTAAGGCATTTTCTGTTAGACTTAGGACTGTTATTTCTCGTTGTGCAGCTTGTTTTGCTATTTTATCTGCAAATGCATTGCCCTTTGAAACTGGGTTTGTTTCTGGTGTGTGGGCCACACATTTACATATAGCTAACTGTTTTGGCAGCTGCACTGCTTGTGATAGTTCTGTCATGTGTCACTGGTTTTCCTGTTGATGTTATCATACCTCTATTTTTCCAGTGTTGCGCAAACGTGTGAGTTGTTGCATAGGCATACTGGCTATCTGTGTATATTGTTGCTATTTTATCTTTCATAAGTTTGCAGGCTTCTGTTAGGATCACTAAATCTGCAGCTTGAGCTGAACAATGTTGAGTTAATGCTTCTGCCTTTAATACTTTATCATGTGTTACTACAGCATAGCCTGTCCTCCTTTTTCCTGTTTCATCTTTCTTTCCTACGAAACAATACTTTCTCTGTTATTTTAGCCTCTTTTCCTTTTTGTTTCACGTTCTGTTTCCTTTTTTCTCTAAGTTAAATGACCATGTAGAAATTATTTTTTATCCATGCAGATATATTTTTAAAATCTCATGATCTGTCTCAAGATAATTAATCTGCTATTTTTAAATTCCTATGATCCTACCTACTCAGGCTCAATCAGTTTCTCGTTATCTTCTAAAAACACTCCTTCCATAGAAATTGTTTCTTTTTAACTATAAGTCAGCATTTGTTACGTATTTATTAATCATTTGTTAATTGTAACATACTTATACTTAAAAATTAAGCGTGGCTTATTTCACCTTCTCTTGAAGGACTTCTTATCAGTTGTCCTCCCAGGGGATCTTGTTCTTGGCGCTAAACTCATCAAAATTCCAAACCATCACACTGCCTAAACATCAAAAATCTCAAAAATGCCAAATGGAACTCAACGTCAAATCTTTTTTAATTGTAATTTCCTCTCTCTTCAAGCATAATCAACTATCTTTTCTCATTGATTCAATATAAAACAACACATACTTGTCACTAATAAATTGCCTTATCAACTCGCATTGTATTATATTATATTATTATCATAATCTTCGGTTTGCAATAGTCTTTTCTCTTTGCAGCCCCTTGATATCCTTAGAGATTAAGAGCTATACACATAAACATGATCTTATCTCAATTAATACTTGTGTGTCCTTTTTTTCCTTTTAAAAATAAAGCACATTTCATTTAGTGATTAAAACAGAAAATTTAATTTCCAATCTTACTATTTCTTTTTCTGTGTTAATACGTCGTTATTTTCAAACTCATTTCAAAATTTTGATTATTTGAAATTACTCAGATTTCCTGCTCTTTAGTGTGCAATATTCTTTTTCTTTTCCTGATTCTACTAATATGTCATCTACATAAGTTAGTAGTTGGCTCTTATTTTGAGGCTCGAAACTTACTTGAGAGTAAATTGTTGGACTTTCACAATACCCTTGAGGTAATCTGGTGTAGGTATATATTTTCCCTTTAAACGTAAATGCAAACCAGAATTGACTGTCTTTATGCACTGGTACTGAGAAAAAATGCGTTGTTTATATCTACCACTGTGAAATACTTATCCTTTGGGTTCAGTGAGTTCAATAGCGTGTGTGGATCCACCAAACAGGGACCTTTGGATCACTGCATTATTTACTGCTATCAAATCCTGAACAATTGTCCATCATGTTGATGGGCGTGCCTCATTTACAGGAAAAATCGGTGTGTTTACGGGTGACTCAGCGTATTCTACTAGTACTCCCACCTTCTTTAAATCTTCTATTACTGGTTTTATTTCTTTCCATAGCATCTGGTCTTAAAGGATATTGTTTTATTCTGGGCCGATGTTCTGTTTTGGGCCTTATTATTATAGGTGGTGCTACTTTTACTAGTCCTTTACTCTGGGTCCCTGGGACCATAGTTTATCAGGAATTTGTTTTAATAGCTCTCCCTGTTCCTTAGTAAAGTAAATTTGTCATTCCTTCTTTTTGTCCAGATGTACTCCTGAGTTTACTATTATAGTCCAGAATAATGACTTTCTGGATAGTCCAGTAGAATCGCTGAACCATGTGTTAACGCCTGTTGCTACCCAATACCGTACATTTTCTCCTCTGTAATATTATTTGTGTATAAATATTGTGGTATATTCTTCTTCTAAAGCAAAACAACATATTATGTCCATGCTTATTAGCATTTAATTAGATATTCATACCCTTGAAATAATTTTCTTTTATATTTGTAGCTTTTCTATAAAAGTAATGTTATAAATGGTAAATTGCCTGCATTTATACAGCGCTTTTCAAGTCAACGAAGACCTCCAAAAGCACTCTATAATGTGCTTCACTCTCACCCATTTGCTTTAGTCATCTAGACTTAACACAATTCAATGTTGAAAAAGTAAAGTTATTCGTCCCAATCTATGGTATTACGGTTAGTCTCACTTCATTTTCAACAAATTATCTTTTTTTTATATTTAATTAACTTTCCCCTTTATGTTTCTCAGTTTTTAATTTATCGATTTTCAACTAAAAAAATTCGGACCGCAAGAAAATCTCCAGAACCATCTGTGGCCCCCGGTGCCTGTGTTAAACACCCTTATGGTGAACACCTATTCCTCAAAAAATTTACTTTTTCCAACTCCTTTAATCCGTTCTATCAATTCTTCTTAAATATCACTCTTTAAACAATCTCAGCTCTTTTGAAAACGTACTTTTTTTTAGCGTTTAGCTTTCTTTTTGACGAGTAAGACAGACAAACACATAACATAAGACATACACAGGTCCCAAACAATCAAACTTCTAATAAATTTAACAAAATTTGGTGATTTAGGTTTCTTATTTTTTGTTGCACTTATCTAATATCTGCTGTAGACAACTTCCCATTAAAGTCATATTGTTTTATCCAGTAACATAGGGGTTCTATCGCTGAGGCATCTTCCTTTTGAATGTCTTTCCAGTCTTTGCACGTAAAATCCTCTAAAAGCTTCTATTTTACTTTACTTTGCCCCTTTTCCATTTTTAGAACTAAATTTGGACTCAGTGGTTTTTAATACCTAGTGTATTCTAACACTGAGTTTCTCTTTCAACAGGATGGTGATAAATAACCTTTTGTGGTAAAACTCACTTCTACCTTTTCAGGCGGAGTTTTCTTGCCTACATGCATCCACAAAGGCTCACCATTTATTCCCTGTTGCTTTGTTATAAAATACAATTACCTAGTGGTAATAGTATTTACTTTCACACTCACTTTCACTCTTTTTGAAGAACAAAGAACTTCCCTTGAGTTATTTTTAAACAGAGAGGAACCCTTGCCCTTTTACTTAAGAGAGGAACCCTTGCCCTCTTACTTAAGAGAGGAACCCTTGCCCTCTTACTTAAGACTTCACTGTCTTAAAGAACTTCCCTTGAGTTCTTTTTGAAACGGAGAGGAACCCTTGCCCTCTTACTTAAGACTTCACTGTGTCTTAAGGCTCACTGGCCACGTTTCTTTTTTACCTAATAGTGCCTAGGATTGTTAGGATTTATTTTCTTAACTCTGTTTTGAATTCTTCACACTCATACCCTTTTACTATAGTCACATGCATTCATTTTTAAAATAAAAGTTTTACTCACAATTCTCTGAGTCCTTGGACTTTCCGTCAACCTTCGGATCCCAACTTGTAAGGAAAAGACCAGTCCCGAAAAGGGTCTTAATGCTGTGGCCACAGACTTGCCTGGATCTTTACTCACACGCTGGGATCGTCAGGTATCTTGGAATCCGGCTCTCGAAGGACCAAATAAATGTCAGGTATAACCCAACAGATGTAAACAAAACCTTTATACAAAAAAGACACAGAGAACGTGAATTTGACTTACTTGCAAGGAGAGATGGCCATAGTCTACATAATGCAGACTACTGGACACTCTGAAAAAGTCTTATGCTCCTTGCCTTTTTATTGTTTTCGGAAGGCCCTACTTTACATAAGGTATCTTCTGCTAAAGGGAGGGGGATTGACAAAATAAACAGTTGAGACCTGTTTATACGATAACATGTTATCATATTCTATAGTAAACGAAACTAGGCGAGCCTGCGGTCAGAGAGGTCCCTTATCTCGCCGCAGATAGGTGTCAGCTGTTTAGTGAACATCTTGTTTCCTCCTTCTTCAAACACAAGCAAGAAAAGCACACAGTATGCAAAGAAGGTAATGCAACAGTAGAATAACATATTTACAGTTTAAATCCATCATCTACTTTGGAAAATGATATGCAAATGCACAACTTTATAACGCTCGGGAGAGTCCGGAACCGAACGAAGATTTCAAAAAAAGAATAAAGTAAACATTTGATTTGAGGGAAAAAAAAAAAAAAAATCTTGAAAAAGTTGTCAACCACCTGGACGAAGACGTTTTGTAAGTTGTACGACGTAAAAGATGCACGCCCCTGGTGTCCGGGCAGACGTTATATTAGACACTGGTTCTTTTCTTAAGAATATATTTTTTTTATCACTCTATCTTAGACATCGTGCCGCGGACCCCTGGAAAAACTTTTTCACCACTTTGGGGTCCACTGGTCTATTTGATGGTTGAGGTAGTTTTGTTAATAATTCAAATCAATTTTGTTTGCTTTTTAATGAATTTCATTTTAACCACTAGGGGGCGCTAAATAAAACACAACGGCACCTTAAGGGAAATTTCTGATTCCGATCGAGCAAAAAAATACATTTACAATCGTATGATTGTACCCGTCCTCAGTTTTCACGTTCCCATTTTGCATGTTTACCACGCACACATCTAAGACACAGGGATTAGTTTGCTTTCCATCTCAATTTACCGCCAAACAAATCTCAAACTCAGAGCATGTAGCAGGCGTAATCCGGCCTCCATTCTCACGTTGAAGGCTTGTGGAAATCAGAGCGATTAGCAGCCGGGTTCCCACCACAATAGGAAGACCACAAAGAGGATGGCGGCAACGGTGGTCCCATGTACCGAGATCTTTGCGCATTAAGCTTGGTTTTCTGGAATAATGGCAAGAAGAGGGAATGCCAGGGAAAAAACAACGAGAAATGCAATGGAGACTCTACACTGCTGATTAGACAGATTTTTCTTCAACAAGTGCCGCTGTGTGCAATGGGTGAAAATGCTACCTTTGCCAGAAGAATAGTATTGTCCAGTCTCGAAACAATGAGGGGACCAGGTAAAGTTGTTACTCATTTGCTTTCTCCCTTCCCTTTTTATCATATTTCACACTAGTCTTCTCAAACCAATACCTTAGTTTGTCTTTTATAAGTAAACATCAATTGTAGTGTCCTATGTGGCTCCAATAGTATGTGACAGTCTCTCAAACAGAGATATACGCAGTGTTAGAACTGTACCCAGGATCAGGTATGGTTGAAACACTGCTAGAAGACAGTTGTAACAGTGTGATTTATCATTACAAATAAGCTTCAAATAGTCCAATAGTTGAATAACTCTATATTTGATAGAAATATATGACAAGAGAAGCATGGCATAGTACAAAATGTGTGTCATACCATTCCATTGGTTGGACAGCATTGCTTATCAGAATCTGAAAAGCAGTTATCACAATTTTATAAGCCAGTGCCTGGGGTTCAAATGTTGCGATCTTAGCGGGCAGGTCGATGGCCAGGGCAGGAGAGAAGGTCGTAACGTGGAGCGGAAAACAGGTCGGAACCGAAGGCAGGAATCAAAACAGAGAGTAGTCTTTAGTACTTGATAATCTGGCATGAACACAGAAGTATGCTCGGACGAACTGGTCTGGGCGCTGACTGCTTAAGAACAATACGTCAGCCAATCAGGGAGCGCGCCACACGATTGCCGCAGGTGTCTTCACTTCAGCAATCGTGACAGAACCCCCCCCTCAAGGGACGGCGCCAGAAGTCCCCAGAAAAAGAAAAAGATAATCCGACAGGCAAGCCAAGAAAGAGTAAACAGGAAAACACAGGTAATCCACAAGTAAATCCAAAAATACGTCACCGATAAACCCAAGGAACCTCACAGAAAGTCCTCAGAACACCTCCGAGGGGGTGGTTCCGTAGGTGGAAGGGTTGCGGTACCAGACCCTCGGGGACGACCACGGCGTGGAACAGGTTGGTCCAGATTGAGGCGGTAGGTAGACTGGCAGGCGGGCTTCCTGGCAGGCCAGTCTCGAGACACTCCGATGGATGACCCGGGATGGCTGGCACACGGAGGTCGAGACCAGTGGGAAAGCCAGCGCACGGACGGACGTCGAGGCGGACTTCGGACAGACGGACGTCGGTACCGGCGGGTGGACCGACGTCAAGGCTCCCTGACGGACGTCTTGTCAGGCAGACATGCGGACGGAGGACAAGACAGGCAGACAGACTGACGTCGAGACTGGCGAACGGACGGACTGGACTGGCAGGCAGGAGAGCAGGACTGGCGAATCGGAAAGCTGATGGGAACCTCAGCTCGTTCACACGTTGCGGGCGGAGACCTGGAAAGGATAGACGAGAGGTTGGGTGAAAACAGGTTTGTTGGCATTCAACCCCCCACTCCAGGACCGCCCCTGTTCGCCAGTCCAAGTGAGGGTTGTGCTTAACCAGCCACGGCTGTCCCAGGACGAGCGGTTGGCCGGGGGAGGGAAGCAGTTAGAAACTAATCCACTCACGGTGGTTCCCAGAAAGTCTCATCTCCACAGGCTCTGTAATTTGTCTTACCGTGCCCAACAGATGCCCATCCAGAGCTTGGGCCGGAACTGGGGTTGGAAGGGGAATGCCTCTTATTCCCATACTCCGGGCGAAGGCCGCGTCCAGGATGTTGACCTCCGCGCCCGAGTCCACAAGGGCGGACAGAGACTGGGTTGACCCGGAACTTTGAAGGTGCACCTGGAGCCTCGGCCTTCCGGTCGGGGACAACGGGGTGTGGACGGAACCCAACCGGACGACCCCAATCGTTCGGTGAGATCCCCCCTTTACCGGGCAGGACGATGCCCGGTGCTCTTGCCCCCCGCAGTACAGACAGAGGCCGGTAGAGAGTCGGCGCTGGCGCTCCTCGACGGACAGTGTCATACCATCCACCTCCATAGCCTCTGGAGGGTCTAAAGGAATCGCGGGTAGTTGATGGACTTTCGAGTCGTCGACCCTTTCGGATGAGCAGGGAGCAGGGTAGCTCAGGTGGCTTCTCTCACGGCGTCTCGCCTGAACCCGACTGTCGATCCGGGCGGTCAAATCAATTGCCTCGTCAAGCGTTGCCGGGGAAGCGTGGGACACCAATTCGTCCTTTATGTAGCACGCTAAACTGTGGAGGTAGGCGTCGACCAGCGCCTCCTCATTCCAGTGGCTTTGGGCCGCCAGAGTCCTGGAGTCGATTGCGTAGTCCGCAATGGAACGTTTTCCCTGGCGAATGTTCATGATCGAACGGGAGGCGTCGGCCGTTGAGGAACCAGAGTCAAAAATCTTGGTCATTTCTTGGGCCAGGAGCCTAAATGAGGTGCATGCCTCCGCCCCTCGTTCATATGCGGCTGTTCCTCAAAGGCGGGCTCTCCCAGACAAATGATTTATAACGAAAGCCACTTTCGCCTCTTTGGTTCTGAAATTGCGAGGCTGGAGATCAAATATCAGCCGACAATTAACTAGGAAGGGGCGGATTTGAGTGGGATCTCCACAGAACTTCTCTGGCGCGCCCACTCGTGGCTCCGCCGTTTCGATGGCGGGAAAATTCATGAGTGGAGGGGGCGGGGCTTGTGGCGGCACAACTTGCGGAGAATCTCCAGGAAGAGGAGCCGATGCGTGCAGCTGAAGGGTGAGCGCCTCTGGGAGGGCGTCCAACCTTGCTTGCTGGTGCTGAAGTACTTCGTGTTGTTGCCGGACAAGTCGAAGAATGGTGGACACTTCACTCGACATCCTTTGGAGCTCCGCCTCAGTTCGGCGCAAACGTGACATGGCTCCCTTCACTGATCGGTGCGTGAAAAAACGTAGCTGAGTCCAGTTTCTGGTCCGAGCGTTCTGTCAGAACCCAGAATAGAATCTCGGACTCAAATGCGTACGTTGGAAAGGAATCTTTATTGATTAGTTGACAGAGCTGGCTTAGGAAGCCGGCTGGCGTCGGTCGCTAGCAGCGTCGGGGCGGAACGGCAGTTCCGTGTCAGGTAAGCAGAATCAATCTTAGCGGGCAGGTCGATGACCAGGGCAGGAGAGAAGGTCGTAACGTGGAGCGGAAAACAGGTCGGAACCGAAGGCAGGAATCAAAACAGAGAGTAGTCTTTAGTACTTGATAATCTGGCATGAACACAGAAGTAGGCTCGGACGAACTGGTCTGGGCGCTGACTGCTTAAGAACAATACGTCAGCCAATCAGGGAGCGCGCCACACGATTGCCGCAGGTGTCTTCACTTCAGCAATCGTGACATTCACAGCCTTTGCTTAATACTTTGTTTATCCACCTTTGGCAGCAAATACAGCCTCAATTATTTTTGAATATGATCCCACAAGTTTAGCACACCTATCTTTAGGGAGTTTTGCCCATTCTTCTTTGCAATAAGTTTCAAGCTCAATCAGGTTGGATGGGAGACGTTTGTGCACAGCCATTTTCAGATCTCTCCAGAGATGTTCGATCGGATTCAAGTCTGGACTCTGGCTGAGCCACTCCAGGACACGGATTGGTTCTGAAGCCAATATTTTGAGATCTTGGCTGTGTGCTTTGGGTCGTTGTCCTGCTGAAAAATTAACTTTCGCCCCAGCCTGAGGTCAAGAGCGCTCTGGAGCAGGTTTTCATCCATGATATCTCTATATATTGCTGCATTCATTTTTCCTTCTATCCTGACTAGTCTGCCAGTTCCTGCTGCTGAAAAACATCCCCACAGCATGATGCTGCCACCACCATGTTCACTGTAGGGATGGTATTGGCCTGGTGATGAGCGGCGCCAGGTTTCCTCCAAACATGGCGCTTGGCATTCACACCAAAGAGTTCAATCTTTGTCTCATCAGACCAGAGAATTTTGTTTCTCATGGTCTGAGAGTCATTCAGGTGCTTTTTGGCAAATTCCAGACGGACTTCCATGTTCCTTTTAGTAAGGGGTGGCTTTCGTCTGGCCACTCTACCATACAGGCCTGATTGGTGGATTGCTGCAGAGATGGTTCTCCTTCTGGACGGCTCTCCTCTCTCCACAGAGGAACGCTGGAGCTCTGACAAAGTGACCATCGGGTTCTTGGTCACCTCCCTGACTAAGGCCCTTCTTCCCCGATCGCTCAGTTTAGAACGCCGACCAGCTCTAGGAAGAGTCCTGGTGGTTCCAAATGTCTTCCATTTACGAATAATGGAGGCCACTGTGCTCATTGGGACCTTCAAAGTAGCAGAAATGTTTCTGTATCCTTCCCCAGATTTGTGCCTCAAGGCAATCCTGTCTCGCAGGTCTACAGACAGTTCTTTTGACTTCATGCTTGGTGTTTGTGCTCTGACATGCACATTCAACTGTGGGACCTTATATAGACAGGTGTGTGCCTTTCCAAATCATGTCCAATCAACTAAATTTACTGCACATGGACTCCAATTAAGCTGTAGAAAGATCTCAAGGATGATCAGTGGAAAATAGATGCACCTGAGCTCAATTTTGAGCATCATGGCAAAGGCTGTGAATACTTATGTAAATGTGATTTCTTAATTTTCTATTTTTAATAAATTCAAAAAAAGTAAAAAAAAAATGTTTTTTTTCACATTGTCATAATGGAGTATTTTGTGTAAAATTTTGAGATAAGAGATTAAATTAATACAATTTGGAATGAGGCTGTAACATAACAGAATGTGGAAATAGTGAAGCGCTGTGGATACTTTCCGGATGCACTGTGTATATACTGTATATACATACATACACATACAGGGCAGCACGGCGGCGCAGTGGTTGGCATGTGTGCGGCACAGTTCTAAGGTCTTGGGAACCTCCTGTGTGGGTTCAAATCCAGCTACCAGACTTCCTGTGCGGAGTTTGTATGTTCTCCCCGTGCTTGCGTGGGTTTCCTGCGTGCACTCCGGTTTCCTCCCACATTCCAAAAACATGCTTGTCAGCTTAATGGGCCGGTCCAAATTGTCCCTAAGTATGAATGAGTGAGCGAGTTGTCTGTCCCTGTGTGCCCTGCGATTGGCTAGCAACCAGTTCAGGGTGTCCCCTGCCCACTGCCTGATGATTGCTGGGATGGGCTCCAGCACCCAAATGCTATGCTTCGGGTTGGTGATATCTGCAAGGATAATACGAATACCTAAAAAAATCATTCCGTGCACCTACAGTATAAGGCCATCCATAACCTTGTACCTACCTACCTTTCAGACCTCCTTCACATTACCACGCGGTACTGCACCCTCAGATCTTCCTCTTCCCTCCATCTCACCATACCTGTTGCTCGTCTCAGCTCTATTGGGAGCAGAGCTTTCAGCCGCTCAGCTGCCCCAGCTCTGGAACTCATTAGCACCTAATCTCCAGAATCACGAAGATGGTTGTGCCATGCAGGTGAAAGGAATCTGACCGCGTGATGTTAATTATAAGAGAGTTGATGGAGAGTGATTTGTCAAGGATGACAAAAAAAACTCTTGACCTAAGAAAAGGGAAAATTGAGATAGAAAGAGGGGCAGGATAGAAACACAGAGAGAGAGAGAAGGGTGGTAGTAAGAGAAGTAAACAGAGGGATTGGATAGTCACTTTTTATTGTTTTACTGTTGACTTTGTTGCGAAAAAAATATTTGAAGTGCAGTTGCAGATTTCTACTTGACCATTTGTCTCAGGTTGTGAGGGTTTGATTAATTTATTTTACACAGCAGTGTTAACCACACTTTATGTTGGTTAGCTGTTTATTTATCTTATGTAAAAGTACAGTAACTTGAGCAGTTGTCCGACTAGAGATTGTGATTTATTTTATGGAGTGAAACTCATTTTTTTATTGTTTTGCCTTTGATTTTTGCTGTGAACAAATTACTGGGAAGTACAGTAGGCTATGTCTACTTGATATCTCAGGTTATGCGAGTTAGATTTATTGATTAAACTCACTTTATATTGTTATCTTATTACAATGTTTACTGTTTATTTTTTGCTGCACTTCATGTGTAGGAGAAACCTGTTGCTGGTGAGGTGCAATAATGTTCTGTTACACAACTATTTCTCTGTTCTTCTCAATTCAACATAAAACTTATTCTTAAAGTAACAGAAACAGTTAATTTCCCTGGTAATTAATTTATATTACTGTAGAGTAACTCAGTTACCTTTTGGGAGAAGTCGTGAGTAACTAACATTTTTTTTTTTTAAAGTAACATGCCCAACACTCTTTGGTGTCCTGAAAGACGCTTTGAAATACAATGTTTTATAAGAGTATTATTATTACAAGAAGCATTGCAAGATAACACCCTAAAAGAGGAACTCAACGAGGCAAAAGGCAACCGAGGCAGGCTGTACCTATTAGAAGAGCTTAGTAACTCAAGAAGCAGCGATTTGACAGCGAGGGCGGAGGTGGGATGGAGCAAGAAAGCCAGGCTAATGCCGTAACTCCGAGTCCTCCCAAAAGACAGCTTTGAGGATCGGCCTGGATGACGGTGGAAATTGTCATTGCAGTGGTGGCCTTAATGAGAGGATGCACCCCAAAACGGACACAGATTGCACCCAGAGGGTGGATGGTGTATGGAGTACCCCATCCCCTTTTGTCTATTCCCATAGGCTCTTAGGCGCCCGTCAGATAAAGAAAGGCGTCCAAACGCATATTTAGCTGTCTTCTGCAGACTTCTTGCGGTAGAAGACTCAGGAAACCGTATCCTATCACTTAAATGGTTAAGTATTTTATGAGTAAAATGCTTCCAAATGTCTCACAGAAACCTTCCAGACCACACCAAAGACGAGATGAGGTAATATTACATTTCTCAAAAGTCTCCAAGATGATACCCTGACTTTGGTTTAATTGCATCAGAAAAAAAGGAAAAAAGGTCTGGCTGCGTTACACGTCAGGCCATCGGTTGGACTTGGCAGAAGCCGAGCTCATTAAGCGAGCGGGATAAAAAAAACTTTACAGGCTTTGGCGGGCCCAGGGCAACCTTCACGTAGACACTGCGTGGTGCAAAATGCAGACGCACGATATCAAAAGAAATCATCCTGTGGGCTGTTGGGTGCTGTTTTGCTGCAACAAGGGAACAGAAAAACACGCATGCTGCAATCCAAGCGTGACGTCACTACTCCTAAATGAGAGTGTGTTTTTTTTTCTTTCTGTAAGGGCAGATAATAAAACTATAGCTCCACTGCATTTCATTTGTTATTTAAATCTATATGGTCTAACCTCTGCCTTGTACATGGCTGTAACTTCCACATTTGTAACACGCAATCACAGGGGTTAGAAACAGTTGAATCGATTCTTGTTTTGTACTTCTAATAATCCAATATTGCTAATCAAGGGCTTCCGGTGGAAGAGTAAAGTAGACCCCCAGGATACCTGAACCCATGTACCATTTTTTAATGTAACGTTATGCACAAATGACTCAAAAAGGGGAACAAATAAAGGAAAAACAGAAAAAAACACACAAAGAGGGAAAAAAAGGAGAAAAAAAATAAGGAGCAAAAGCAACACAAAATAATTTTCAAGCTAGGAAAGTATTAACAAAAGAAGAAAAGCATTAAAGAAAAAAGGAAAAAGAAGGAAAGGAAAAAGAATAAGAAAAAATATGACCTCTCTGACGCCGCACCTGGGCGCAAGATCTTGCCGTCCTGTCAGTTGCCCTCTGATTACCCTCACTAGTGCTCACTCTTTCAGCCCCATCTGCCACTCGTGTCCAAATTATCCCTTTCCCTATTTTAGTGCTTCCTCTTCGGTCACTTTTTGTCAGTCCGTCAGCGAATTGTCCGCCTCGGCACCTGTCACCTGCTACAGGGGATTCCTGCTTCACCTGCCCAGAGTACTTCAGTTCATGCAAGGTAAGCACCTTTGATCGTAGCTTCCCGATCATCTCCGGTTCCCTGACTTGCTTCCGATGCACTACCACGCTCCGTTCTCCCCCCTCGGCTACAAGACTTGTTCCGATCCATGACCACACTCCGTTCTCCTGTCCTGGCTACCTGACTTGCTCCGATCCACGATCACGCTCTGCTCTCCGGCCCCGGCTGTCCACCTCACCACCTGTCACCGTCCGCGGGGGCTCCCTGTTCCACCTGTCCAGCGAGCACCAGATCCCTGTTTTATCCTCTCTCCCTGATCCCCCCGATCCCCTACTAAAGTGTTGCATGAAACGTTACGCATTTGGGTCCACTGTTTGTTCTGGTCGTGACAGCAACTTGAATCCCTGTGAGACACGTCAAAATGTAAATTTAAAATATTGACTTTTCTGTGCAAGAACATATAAAATACAAAATAAATAAATAAACTGATAAAAATAATCATTAAAAACAGGTATATATAAATTACATTATTTGTAAATAATAAAAAAAGCTAAAAAATACAAGAGAATTGCAAAATGTAAAGTTAACTATACTATCTATCTACCTTGGTCATATTCCTCAAGAGGGGTGACCGACAGCAAGACAAACACATACAATAACAAGTAAAATAAATGGAAAAAATAGCAAAAAACACATACAAATATTTTTGGAACATGGCCAACCCAATTGCCCAAACAAGTTAGGAACCTCGACACCTAAGTTGGTCATGCTTTCGTCCCTCCAGATGAAACGCGACACAAGAAAGCGGCCATGTCACTCGGGTCAGGGTGACACAACACACTATTTTGTTCAACAGCAGGGCCCAAACGCTTTCACTGGTTTACCCCTGCCACATCATACAGGTGCCCAGCCCATCCCTTAGAACGCGCCCAAACATCCAACTATCCTTTTTCAACACCTCTCCACTCATTCCTATCACCAACAATAGCTCTTGCTTTCACTAGATTTAGACCTCTTTTCTGCAGTGCACTCATAACACCATCCATCCACGTCAATCGCGGCCTACCTCTTGGTCTTCTTCCATTGACTTCTGCTCTGTAGATCCTCTTCAACATTCGCTCCTCATCCATCCTCTCCATGTGTCCAAACCAACCGAGTACTCTCTTATCAACACGCTTGCTCAGTTCCACGACTACTAAAGTTCTGTCTCTCAAAATTTCATTTCTCAATCTATCTAATCTTGTCAAGTCAAGTCAAGTCATTTTTATTTGTATAGCCCTTAATCACAAAGAGTCTCAAAGGGCTTCACAGGTTATTACACATGAGCAGTTTAGGTTATTCATATGCTATAGGTATGTCACTCCTAACATACTCCTCAAATACTTCACCTCAAAAACATGTAATTTCCTTCTTAAATCTGAGTTCAGGCTCCAAGTCTCTGCACCATACAACACAGTCGGCACAATCACACTCTCATAAAGTTCCCTCTTAACATCCATACTCATACTCTTGTTGCTCATCACTCTCCCCAGAGTACCCAAAACCTTGCTTCCTTGATTCACTCTGTGCAATACCACGCACTCCATTCCACCAACTGCAACCACATAACAACTCAAGTACCTAAAGCTTTCAACTTCTTCCAGCAACGGTCCATGCAACCTTATTTCTAACGCCATGCCCACTCCATCACGTGAACACTTCATCACCTTACTCTTCCCAACATTCACACATAACTTACGCCTATCACATACTCTTCCAAACTCCATTACCAACCTTCTCAATGTTACCTCAGAATCAGCCACAAGCGCTGTGTCATCTGCAAACAACAACTGACTTACCTGCCACACCGTTCCACTGCTATCCATCATCTCTACACCTCTCCAACAACTTTCTACCCACTCCATACATTACCATCACTTGCCACAACACCTCTCTATCAACTCTGTCATAGGCCTTTTTCAAGTCCATGAAAGCCAAATAAACATCCTTACCTTTTGCTAAATATTACTCACACACCTGTCACACTGCTAACACCTGATCCAAACATCCTCTTCCTTTCCTGAAACCACCCTGCTCATCCATGACCACCTCATTCGTTCTTTCTTTCCCTCTCTTAATCAAGACTCTTCCATACAGCTTACCCGGCACAGACAAAAAACTGATACCTCTCGAATTGCTACATTCATACGTATTACCTTGACCCTTATACAATGGCACCACACATGCACTACACCAATCAACAGGAACCACACCACTCAAAAAGCATACATTCAACAAGCTACTAACCAGTCAATCATAGCTGTGCCACTTTTTTGCAGGCATTCAGCAGTACAACCATTCAACCCAGGTGCCTTCCCTGCTTTTATTTCTTTCACTGCCTCTTGCACCTCCCATGTTTCCACAGGCTTAACATTTAATTCACCCAACACGGGCATTCTCTCCATACCGTCGACTTCTCTCCCATCCTCCACATTTAGCAACTCCTCAAAATTCTCTGCCCATCACGTCCTGACTGCACTACCGCTAACCAGCAATCTACCATCCTTATCTTTCACTTTCTCTCCCTTTCCAGACTCACTGTTTCTTACTCTTTTCACTTCTTCCCAGAACACTTTTCTCATTTCCTCAAAGTTCACTCCTATCTTTCGACACCATTCATCATTTGCTTTCCTTTTCGCTGCTTCCTCTGCCACTTTTACCAACCTTTTCTTCACTTTATACCTTTCGTACGCATCACTACTCTTATCTTGCAGCCACTCCTCAAAGGCACATCTCTTTTCTACCACAGCCTCTGAGACCTCATCATTCCACCATTCACTTCCTTTCCTAATACCTCAACTATTCTCATTCCACACACTTCTTTTGCACTCGTCAACACTGCCTCTTTAAACCAATTCCATTCCATTTCCACACTCTCTATTTCTCTTCTACTTATCTGTTTATACTCTTCCCCTATCCTCTCTTTAAACTCTCTTTCCTTTTCTGTCTTATTCAACTCTGACATTGTCACCTCTTTCCTCACACTCTTCTTATTACTAGCCCTCCACGATCCATCTATTCTCAGTTTTCCTTCCACATAAAAATGATCAGACATACCACTTATTTCACCACTGTAAACATGCACATCCAGCAATCTACTTAACATCCCTTCCCTAACCACTACATAACTTTACAGAATCCATAAAAAAAGTTTTGCGATCGCAAGACGAAAAAAAGAGTCTGAGTGTCTATTGTTAAAAAAAAAAAAAATGAAGCCTGTCACATTTTGGATGGGCTTTTGGTTATGTTTAGCATGCATCGATGCTGTGCAGAAAAAAATATTTTTTGTGCTCCTCCCATACATTTGACACTGAGGTCTGGTCACGCCACTGTTACACGAAATTCTGAAGGAATAGAACGGGAGCAGCATATTGCCATCTTCTTGATGCTTTAAAAAAAACAGCATCAGCAGATCAGCATCTTAAATGATTTTGACCAATAACAAAAAAGCATCTTAAAGAAGTATGCAGGTAGGTGATTTTGTGTGCACTTCAAAAAATTGTTTCTGATTTCGTCTGGAAGGAAATATAGTCAAAATCAAGTCAAAAAAGTCAAGTCAAGTCAAATTTATTTATATAGCCCTTAATCTCAAAAATGTCTCAAAGGACTGCACAGGATTACAGTTACAAAATTACACAATTACCTGATCTTAAACCAGCATGCGGGCAAGGAAAACTCAAAAACCTCAGTGTGAGGAGAAAAGAGAAACCTTGAGAAAGGACCTCACATGTGGTAATCCCCCTTCCAGGATTGACCAGGGTGAATTACAATTAGCATTACTGTACACATAATAGTAAACATAAGGTAAGATGTTGAAAATGTCCGGAAAGTGCATGACATCAACGACGCCCCCAGCCTGCAAACCAGTCCAGAAAGTCTATGACGGCCACGACGCTGCCTCCCGTCTCTGCCAGCTGGTAAATGCAGGGTTGACATGCTGCAGGTCAGACGCCGGTCCACTGACCCATCCCAAATCATCCTTCTCCTTTGTATCAGCCAGGCAGGCGTCGGAAAAAGACAGGACAAAACAGAATATGAGGTGGGCATCAATCATATGCTTTGGAATAGAAGTGTGTCTTAAGCCTCGATTTAAAAACTTCCGTTGAGGTTGCAGATCTTATCTCCAGAGGCAGGGCGTTCCATAACACCGGGGCACGGATGGAGAACGCTCTCGAGCCCGCAGACTTCTTGGCTCTCGGAGTCACAAGTAGACCGGCATTTTCCGAGCGCAGACTCCGTGCAGGAACATAGGGGGAAATCAAATCGGAGAGATAAGAGGGTGCAAGCCCATGCAAACATTTATATGTTAATAAGAGAACCTTAAAGTCACATCTTAAGTGGACTGGGAGCCAGTGCAAGTTGGCCAATACAGGAGTAATATGCTCAAACTTTTTGGTCTTAGTCAAAAGTCTAGCTGCCGCATTCTGAACCAGCTGCAAACTTTTAATGCTAGACATCGGGAGACCAGAAAGCAATACATTACAGTAATCAAGCCGAGAAGTAATAAACGCATGAATTAAAATCTCTGCATCCGATTGGGACAGCATCAAACGAATCTTCGCAATATTACGGAGGTGGTAGAAAGCTATTCTAGTAATATTTTTCACGTGTAACTGAAACGACAGATTAGGATCAAATATAACACCTAGATTTTTGACCGAGTCACTATGGGTGATATTACATTTGTCTAGGTTCAGGGTAGTGTTTGAAAACAACTGACGACAGTGAGCTGGACCAATAATCGACATTTCAGTTTTTTCTGGGTTAAGGCATAAAAAATTATTTGACATCCATCTTTGAATCTCAGTAAGGCAAGCCTCCAGATTTCTAAAACTTAAATGTCCAGTTTTTTCCAGTGGCACATACAGTTGAGTGTCATCTGCATAGCAATGGAAACTAATATTATACTTGCGGATAATGTCACCAAGCGGGATCATATGAATACTAAAAAGAAGGGGGCCAAGTACAGAGCCTTGAGGAACACCACAAGGGACATTAGATTGTTTAGAGGTCAGATTGCCATAGTTAACACATTGCATCCTGTCTGACAGGTAGGACCTAAACCACGAGAGTACAGTTCCTGAGATATCAATGCGTTCTAGACGAACCAATAATATGTTGTGGTCGACCGTATCAAAAGCAGCGCTGAGATCCAGCAGCAGTAACATTGATGAGGCACCAGAATCTATTGTTAAAAGGAGATCATTGGTTACTTTAGCAAGGGCTGTCTCAGTAGAATGATTTGCCCTAAATGCTGACTGGACAGTTTCAAAAAGGTTATTTTCTGACATGAAGTCATTTAGCTGCTGTGCAACGACTTTTTCAAGTACTTTCGCAAAAAATGGCAGATTTGACACTGGCCTATAACTACCTAGGCTTTCTGGGTCAAGGTTAGGTCGCTTAAGCGTGGGTTTAATGACGGCAGACTTGAAGGCTACAGGAACAATACCCGAGGATAGCGATATATTAATAATATTTAAAACTGATGGTCCTAAGATCCCAAACAGATCCTTCACCAGTGAAGCTGGAAACGGATCAAGCAGGCACGTAGTTTGTTTGGCCCTACTGACCATCTGTGTTAGATTATCAAGGGACAAATCATTGAAACTGGAGAATGTTTCTGAACAACCGCTGACACAGTCCATACCTAGCACCTCCACATCTTTGATATAGGAGGAGGAAACAGAGCGTTCTTTTAAAATTTCATTCCTGATTAGTTGAATCTTTTTATTAAAAAATTCCATAATGTCATTAGCAGAATAAGTGCAAATATACCGTAACAAAGGGCTGGAATAGCAGAAAAAGGCAAGTTGCTCAAAAGCAGAAAGTATTTAAAACAAAATCCTCAACAAGGTAACAAACAAATGGTCAACAACACTATTCGACTGAACAAAAGTTCCCGCCTCCCCCACATGGGTCCATCACCCCCAGACTTAACAAATTATATTCTCTTCCATTCCAGGCCTGATTGACCCCAATGACCAGTTTACAAGCAAGGGAAAGAAGATATTGCTCCTCTACCCCACCTATTACTGGTTTGCCATAAGTGACCTCGGGCCATAAAATCCCAGACAGGTTATCTCTGGTTTATTGGGATGAAAAAAAAAAAACCTTCACCACAGTGAAGAGATAGCACAAGGAATCTACACTGTTCCCTATCACAAAGTTTTCTCTGAAAAAAAACTAATTCATGCTCAATTCCGATGCTTGTTCTTCGTTCGGGTATGCAAACTATATTTTTCACGCTAATACAAGGACCCATTGCCCTTAAACGTGGTTATAGTATATGAAGCTGGAGACACTGATTCACACCCCAAACCCCTCCGTCACCACAACCCGCTCGTCCCTCTCCTCATCCACCTAATCTAGTGCAGATTAAAACATTATTATCATGAAACAGGCTTTCCCTGTAAGTAATCCCCTCGTTTTGAAAGTGGGGGGAGTGTTATGAGGAATCAGCAGGAAAAAGCCTTTGTTTCCCCTTGTTATGTCAGGCTGTATTTTAAACAGTGTTAATCATATACCTTTGTGGACACTTAATTAAAATTACCAAAACAATTTTTAATCGGTGGGCCCAATTAATGTGTAAATATATGCAAATGTGATGGAACAAGGTGGTGATTAAGTTAAGGACACTCTATTTCATGTTGTCTTTAAGTGTGAAAATAAACCTCCACCTTAACCACTGTGACAAAGTGTGCAATGGTGTTTAGCCGAGAAAAAATAAATCCAGTCAGAAATCTGCATTATTACATGCATCATAATTTGAATAGACAAGTGTCAAAGTTTTGCAGGCTGAAGGTGAGCGTTAACAGTTGGAAATGAGCACATTGGCTCTTCTAATTAGGCCTGGGAGATATGCTATTTGTTCAAAGTGCCGTCTGCAGTGAGGTCGGGCGGGAGCATCAGCGTTGTTGGGGGGTTTGTCTGGAAAGGGGGATCAGGTAATAATGATTGGATATTATGCAACTTTGGGCTAAAAGACCAAAGAAGAGAAATAGGGGAAAATTAGATTAAAACCAGCCTTTGAGTCAGGCCTGTAGTGGAGGAGAGTGCGTGTCCTTATCACTTGGATAACGTTATGAAAAAAAAAAAAGGAGCTACAAAAATACATTTCGATTTTATGTTACGTTTTGGATGTGATGAAACCATGAAGGGAAGGCAGGAACTGCATGCAGAGGTGTCTTCAAATCAAGGGATTATATTAAACAACAAAATAGGGTACCAAGTAGCAAACAAACGTGGGTTTGCAAAAACAAGCAAATGCACAAACCAGAAACAAAGACCAAAACTGGGACTGGGAAATGACGTTGACCCAACAACATGTACTGTTCAAAATGCCCTTTTAAAGGTTTCTGGATAATCTGACACAGGTGTGATGATAATTGGATATACCTGTGCCCAGTTCAAACCGCAGCTGGGGCCCTCTGGTGGAAGGAGGTATGTTGGACCCTAACATGACCTCCCCCTCAAGGGCCAGATGCCACCGCCAAAAGAAAAACAAACATTAGTATTTTGTTTATCTTTTATAGTTCTTGCTCCTTGGCACTGGGACAGGAAACAAAACCCACCACTGGGATGGGGACGTGGGAGCCTCTCCCTGGGTACTTTGATGGTTGGGACATTGTCATCTCATTCAACCACTATGCCAGGTTTGTTTGAGTTTGTTTCTAGTTTCTTTCTTACTTCTACCATTTGATTTTTGGTTTCCTGTTTGGACTTGGTCAGGTTTGATTTTGTTTGGACATACTATTTGCTTTGTGCCTCCTTATTCAATTTTTACTTTGGTCTTCATTTTGAACACCACTTCCTTCAGTTTTCGCTTCCCCCACATGGGTCCATCATACTCACAAATTGGGAATTACATAACCCATGGGTCTATTATACTTTAGATTTGGATTATTTTACTTCCATGCTGTTATCTTTGCATCAGAATAGCAGAACAATAAAACCTGTTCTTCCTTTTCCAGACAAATACACAACTAAAATCAATAAATTTAACTTTAAGCAGAGGTCAAAACGCATATTCTGACATAATTATCATCTGTTATGTTTCCCTTTTCTTCCCTCTGACAAGTGTGGACATGGATTTTGTTGCCTTTGAAAAGGAAATATGAAATGCTGACACATTTTGTTTGGCTTAAGCTGCAATGCTGAGTGCATTCACAACCTACCTGCCTTGTTTGTACGAATAGCCACTTAGCTCAAATTATGTTCTCATTTGATCAGACATGCAATCGAGGGATGGCTTTATGTAGCCAAACACAGTGTGTTTTGAATCTTTTGACTCAGAAAATGCACGGAATGCGTCCTCAGCTGCCAAAGGACTCATGCATGGAAGACCGGGTAAACCGACACTGCGGCGATACCCACAAAAGAGGCAATATGAAAATGGAAAGAGGTTATTTGACTAGGCCATTACTGCCACACAGCACGGCGGCGCAGTGGTTAGCGCTTGTGCGGCACAGTTCATGTCATGGGAACCTGTCGTGGGTTCAAATCCAGCTCCAGACTTCCTGTGCGGAGTTTGTATGTTCTCCCCGTGCTTGCGTGGGTTTCCTCCGGGAACTCCGGTTTCCTCCCACGTTCCAAAAACATGCATTTCAGGTGAATTGGCCGGTCCAGATTGTCCCTAGGTGTGAATGAGCGAATGAGTTGTCTGTCCCTGTGTGCCCTGCGATTGGCTGGCAACCAATTCAGGGTGTCCCCTGCCCACTGCCCGGAGATGGCTGGGATGGGCTCCAGCCCCCCCCGCGACCCTAATGAGGATAAGCGGTACAGCTGATGAGATGAGATGAGATTACTGCCACATGAATGCCAATGTAAGCCTAAATGGCTGTTCACCCTGATTACCAGTAAAACTCTTACACACTACATCAGATTCACACCGTTAATAAGTTCCAACTACTTGCAAAAAATAGTGCCAAGTTAATTGTCTAAGTACGAAAATAAGCTTTTACCATTGGCTTCCAGCTTTATCCTTCTATTTCAAGTTCAGGCACTCTTCTCCTGTTTAATACTTATTTTTCTTGTAGATGAATTTCAGTGTTCAAAACCACAGGTGGGTAGTAACGGAGTATATTTACTCCGTTAAAGTTACTTGAGTAAGTTTTGGGAATTTTTGAACTTTTAGGAGTATTTTTAAATGATTATACTTTTATTTTTACTTCAATAAATTTGTGAAGAAAAAAAAACAGTACTTTTACTCCGCTACATTAAGCAACATTGAAGTCGTTACTTGTTACTTAATAAATCCCCTCCACGTAAGTTCGCGTCCGTCTTCATTATGGTGGAGACCTCCGACAGGAGCAACCTGTTAGAACCCAAACAGACGGTGGGCCCAGACGCATAACATTTTCACACAAGCTTTATCTTACGGAAACAGGGCAGTCATGCGCGGGAACACAAACGCCAACGTTTGGGCAATTGCTGGGCAGAAGAAGTGAGACAGAGAAGTTAGGCGCAGGAAAACTGGAAGCCAAGGGAAGACGAGATCAAAACCGGACAGGACAGACGGGATCGATACCAGATACAGGATACACGAGCAGGGACAGGACAGGATGGACGGATCGATACCTGATACAGGATGCACGAGCAAATTACCGGACAGGACAGGACAGACGAGATTGATACCGGATACTGAATACACGAGCAGGATATTGGACTGACGGAATCGATACCGGATAGAGGAGCAAGATACGGGCCAGGACGGGATCGATACTGGATACTGGATGCAACAGCAAGATACCAGGACGGGACAAACTGGATCGATATCGGATACTGGTTACACAAGCAAGATACGGGACAGACGGGATCGATACCGGATACTAGTTACACGAGCAAGATACCGGACAGGATGGGACATATGGGATCGATACAGGAGCAGGATACCGGACAGGACAGACGGGATCGATACCGGATACTGCATACTGGAGCAAGATACCGGACAGGGCGGGACAGACGGGATTGATACCTGACACAGGATGCACGGGCAAGATACCGGACAGGACGGGACAGGACGGGACAGACAAGATCGATACCAGATACTGGATACAACAGCGAGATACGGGAAAGGATCAAAATGCAAGTCTTGAAAGTGCAGAGGTTCATTGATGGACTGACAAGGCGTAAATGGGAGCACTGAGTTTAAACAGGAGGGGAACCAGTTAGGCAACGAGCAGTAGCTTGCGCCAAATGAGCAGGCCCAGGTGAGGGCAATGGGCAATCGTGACACTACCATGTTTAACCTATCAAAAGTAACAGCCTCATGACGTGACCATATTCATCGGCGGACATTTTGTGTACAGATTGAAGATAGAAAATGTCACTTAGCAATACCGACTATGAAAACACAGAAGAGGAGAAGCATCCCTGGCCTCAAATCGAAGCCATCTTTCCCCAATTTAGGGTGCCAAACACCAGCTACAATATGCAATGTTTGTTTGCCTAAACAAACGGTGATTTTTGCATTCAAGAATTCAACGTCGAAATTGAGGAAACATGTAGCAGTTAGTTCCTAAATTAAAATTTCAACTTTATTTTGGTTTTATTTGCTATTTATTACTTGCTTCTTTCATTGTGGTTTGATGCTCGGTTTACCACGAACTTGGGTGTCCTGAAAGGTGCTTTCAAGTAAAATGTACTTTTATCATTACCCTCAGCAATCCAGCGTTCCTGTTTTATTTTTTTTTAATTTACATTAAATATGTATACAGGAAGGCTTTTTTACTGTGCCGTATGCACAGTGAAATTAACATATCTATATATCTATATATCTCCCTCTTTCTTTCTCTCATATATATATATATATATATATATATATATATATATATATATATATATATATATATATATATATATATATATATATGGTCGTATGCAAAAGTTTGGGCACCCCTGATCATTTTCAAGATTTTCCTTTATAAATCATTGGTTGTTCAAATCAGCAATTTCAGTTAAATATCAAATAGTGGACAAACAAAGTGATATCTGAGAAGTGAATTTAAGTTTATAGGACTTACAGAAAGTGTGCAATAATTGCTGAAACAAAAGTAGGCAGGTGCATACATTTGGGCAACCCAACAGAAAAATTACATCAATATTAAGTAGATCCTCCTTTTGCAGAAATAACAGCTTCTAAACGCTTCCTATAGCTTCCAATGAGGGTCTGGATTCTGGTTAAAAGTATCTTTGACCATTCTTACAAAAAATCTCCACTGCAGTCAGGTTTGATGGTTTCTAAAATGGACTGCCTACTTTAAATAACACCACAGATTTTTAATAATATTCAGATCTGGGGACTGAGATGGCCATTCCTGAAAATTGTACTTGTTACTCTGCATGAATGCCGAGGTAGAACTTGAGCGGAGTCGTTGTCTTGTTGAAGTATTCAGCTCTAGCGCAACTTCAGCTTTGTCACTGATTCTAGAACATTGTTCGCAAGAATCTGCTGATACTGACTGCAATCTATGTGACCTTCAACTTTAACAAGAATGCCGGTACCTGCACTGGCCAAACAGCCCCACAGCATGATGGAACCACCACCAAATTTTACCGCCCCTTGTTATGTCCAAATAACTCAATTTTAGTTTAATCAGTCTACAGCACCTTATTTCAAAATAAAGTTGAATTGTCCAAATGTGCTTTAGCATACCTCAAGCGACTCTGTTTGTGGCATGTGCGCAGAAAAGGCTTCTGTCGCATTACTCTCCCATACAGCATCTCTTTGTGCAAAGTGCGCTGTATATTTGAACGATGCGCAGTGACACCATCTGCAGCAAGATCATTTTGTAGGTCTTTGGAGCTGGTCTGTGGGTTGAGTTTGACTGTTCTCACCATCCTTCGCCTCTGCTTATTTTAAGATTTTTCTTGGCCTAAGTTAGAAATGTGCCTGTGGCCTTCCATTTCCCACTATGTTCCTCACAGTGGAAACTGACAGCTGAAATCTCTCAGCTAACTTTTTGTATCCTTCCCCTAAACTATTATGTTGAACAATCATTGTTTTCAGGTCATTTGACAGTTGTTCTGAGGCTCCCATGTTGCCACTCCTGAGAAGATGCAAAGAGGAGAACAACTTGCAACTGGCCGTCTTAAATAGGTCCTTGTAGGTCCTGGTTCAATGAGCTTATAAAAAAAAAATTGGTGTTCCAATAATTAGGGCTAAAGTCCTTCAAATAGGGCAGCACGGTGACAAAGTGGTTAGCACGTGTGCAGCACATTTCTGAGGTCATGAGATCGAACCTCCTGTGTGGAGTTTGCATGTTCTCCCCGTGCTTGCGTGGGTTTCCTCCAGGCACTCTGGTTTCCTCCCACATTGCAAAAACATGCATGCCAGGTTAATTGGCAGGTCAGAATTGTCCCTAGGTTCGAATGAGCGGAAAAATTGTCTGTCCCGTTGTGCCCTGCGACTGGCTGGCAACCAGTTTAGGGTGTCCCCTGCCCAATGCCCGAGGATGGCTGCAATGGGCTCCAGCACCTCCGCGACCCTACTGAGGATAAGCGGTGCAGATAATGGATGGATGGTATTCATCTGCACCGCTTATCCTCAGTAGGGTCGCGGGATAATCAAATTATCAAAGTCCATCTAATCAATAAAAATGTATGTCTTCAATGTCTTCAATTACTTTATTTGATTTACCGTATTTTCCGCACTATAGGGCGCACCGGGTTATAGGGCGCACCCCCAAAAAATAGTTTTTGGTCCTATATCTTCCATAAATAAGGCGCACCGGATTATAAGGCGCAACAATGGGAACATCGACAAAACAGTCAGATGATTCAGTCCAACTGATTACCCCCTTAACATTCCCAAAGCTTGCAAAGAAGCAAATACGTGTCGTAGACACGTGCGGATGCGGTGTCCGTACGATGTCACTCAAATGCATCATTTCAAATATCATTCGGAAGGTTAAAGCCTTGGGATTCAAGAAATGCCAAACATTTCTTAGTTTCTATTTTATTTTTTGCTCGCAACTTTACTGTGCATATGACAATAAACACTCGGAATTGAGTTGAATTCACTCAACTCATCACAGCAACATCAAGATCGTTCTAAAACAAGATACCGGGAAAATATAAAGCCGCATAGCTCACCTAAGTTCTCACGTTCAATAATGATACGCAATCATGGTCTTCTTACAACCGTGAGTGAAGTAAATCCAGGAGAGTAAATTATTTGCAAATACAGACTAATAAAACATGTTTCTTTATGGTGTACTTTAGCAAGCTTGCTAAGCTTGCTACGCCATTGCTAAACTCGGCCAATTGCAGGGTTTGTTTTGGCCATCTAGCCAATCCGAGGCTCCGAATAACTTTAGCCAATAGTGATCGATTCAAATGATGATTGACACATTGGTTAGCCAATGAAACGCCGGTATATAAATCCCAGCATACACCGCGGACTACTCCACGTTCGGGGGAAAATCGAGTCGGCGGCTGTTGTGTAAGTTGCGAGACCTTGTGATTTAATGATGAGCCATATATAAGGCGCACTGTATTATAAGGCGCATGGTCAGCTTTTGAAAAAAATCAAGACTTTTAGGTGCGCCTTATAGTGCGGAAAATACGGTATACTGTTTTCATTTTATTGATAATTATAGCACTTGGATGTACGATGATAATTTTATTATACCTTTAACTTAAATGCATTTTTGTTGATTAGATGGACTTTGATCATTTGATTATCTGATTGGTTGTTATAAAAAAATCAATAACTATGACATTGCTACAGTTACTTAATACTTGAGTAATTTATCACCAGTTTTCCTTTTACTCAAGTAAGTATTTGGATGACTACGTTTACTTCTACTTGAGTAATATTGTTCTGAAGTAAGAGTGCTTTAACTTGAGTAAAGTTTTTGGCTACCCTACCCACCCATCTTCAAAACTCACAAACAACATTCAGTCTACTCAATTCACAACCCCCAAGCTAGTTGCAAAAAGGCATGCCATCACTGGCATTTTTTTCTGAAGAAAAATTACAGTTCAGGTCAAATTTTAAAGGAATATGTAATTTTCCCCCATTCATTTTCAATGGGATAGACGTTGACTTTATTGTAATCCCATTTCAACCACACCCACCCTTTTGTAATGCATACCACAGATCGTGGTTTAAAACTGCCTGTTCGCCTCAGCGGAAAGTACCAAACAAATATGTTACCAGTTCAAATCCTACTTGTTATGTTAAATAACAACGAACGCGCGGGCATCACAATTATAAATATTCATCTACACTTGATTAAATCTGTAAAATGATTGCATTACATTTCAAGTCAATAGACTAACAATGTTGGTCGCAGTTTTCTTGGCCAAATTCAAGCACAGTTTATGGACTTTCAAAGCCAATTTTGCAATTTCTCTAGTGTCATTAAAAGTAAAAATCCAATGTGAATCATCTATTTATCAATATCAACTATATACATGAGACTTATATCTCTCATCTCATCTCATCTCATTAGCCGTACCGCTTATCCTCATTAGGGTCGCGGGGGGGCTGGAGCCCATCCCAGCCATCTCCGGGCAGTGGGCAGGGGACACCCTGAACTGGTTGCCAGCCAATCGCAGGGCACACAGGGACAGACAACTCATTCGCTCATTCACACCTAGGGACAATCTGGACCGGCCAATTCACCTGAAATGCATGTTTTTGGAACGTGGGAGGAAACCGGAGTGCCCGGAGGAAACCCACGCAAGCACGGGGAGAACATACAAACTCTGCACAGGAAGTCTGGAGCTGGATTTGAAAAGGTTCCCATGACATGAACTGTGCCGCACAAGCGCTAACCACTGCGCCGCCGTGCTGCCTAGACTTATATCTACTCTTCTAAATTGTTGGTATAGCTAACAATATGTAGCTTGCATTTTTTAGTTGCAGGAAGTATTTCCCCTTACAATTCAACACTCAGAAACACTAACTTATTTTTTTTTACATGGCACGTAATATGCAATTGTCCATAATTGATATTTGCTCCTTGCACCATTACATTTAAACCATTTAATAGTGTCCTGTTTAACTATAGCAGGTAGTAAGAACTTTATCATTAACGCTTGGACCTTTGCCACACAGTCATGGATGTTGAATCCACCTCACCTGTTTTGGTACAGTACCGTGTGGCTGGCTGGTTGCGCACTAGCATCGGATGTTAGCCTAGTCAAGCAGTCGGCCGGAGCTGCAGCCATGCTATTACGTTCCCTTCAGACACTGCCTTAATCGATTCCCGGTCGCAATAATTCAAAGATAACCCGCTATAATCAGCATTTCTTGGCCCTATGACTTTGTTTAGTGTGATTTAATTGATTAATTCATTTTTAATGCAATGAACCAAGATGCAGTTTGTTTTGATTCGGATAATGTTGACTGTGCATGCCCAAAATCGCTGTTTGACTAACAGCATACAGGAGTCCATCACAGTCGCACATACATATTTCAGAGCTGCAACATCACTGGAGTGCCCAAAAGCACAAGGTGTGCAATACTCAGAGACATGGCCAAGGTAAGAAAGGCTGAAAAACGACCACCACTGAACAAGACACACAAGCTGAAACGTCAAGACTGGGCCAAGAAAAATCTCAAGACGGATTTTTCTAAGGTTTTATGGACTGATGAAATGAGAGTGAGTCTTGATGGGCCAGATGGATGGGCCCGTGGCTGGATCGGTAAAGGGCAGAGAGCTCCAGTCCGCCTCAGACGCCAGCAAGGTGGAGGTGGGGTACTGGTATGGGCTGGTATCATCAAAGATGAGCTTGTGGGGCCTTTTCGGGTTGAGGATGGACTCAAGCTCAACTCCCAGTCCTACTGCCAGTTTCTGGAAGACACCTTCTTCAAGCAGTGGTACAGGAAGAAGTCCGCATCCTTCAAGAAAAACATGATTTTCATGCAGGACAACGCTCCATCACACGCATCCAAGTACTCCACAGCGTGGCTGGCAAGAAAGGGTCTAAAAGAAGAAAAACTAATGACATGGCCTCCTTGTTCACCTGATCTGAACCCCATAGAGCACCTGTGGTCCCTCATCAAATGTGAGATTTACAAGGAGGGAAAACAGTACACCTCTCTGAACAGTGTCTGGGAGGCTGTGGTTGCTGCTGCACGCAATGTTGATCGTGAACAGATCAAAGCACTGACAGAATCCATGGATGGCAGGCTTTTGAGTGTCCTTGCAAAGAAAGGTGGCTATATTGGTCACTGATTTGCTTTTGTTTTGTTTTTGAATGTCAGAAATGTATATTTGTGAATGTTGAGCTGTTATATTGGTTTCCCTGATGAAAATAAATAATTGAAATGGGTATACATTTGTTTTTTCAGATTCAGATTCAGATTCAGATCTACTTTATTGTCATTCTAGTACACGTGTATACAGAACGAAATGTCGATGCATCTGACCCCCACAGTTTCCTTGAATGTACAGATATAAATAATGTTGTATTGTATTTTGGCTACGTATAGTATTTTACCATAGTGCCGATAGTGCAAGAAGAGTAGCTAACCAGATGTGCAAAATGGGCAGTCAGGTTAACAAGTCAGGTACACAGTAACATTAACACTGTAACAATAACGCTGTAATTACAATAGTGCAGAGAGCAATGTGCAAGGAGTGGCAAGCTATAAAGAACTGCCAGTAGTGCAAAAAGTCAGATTAGCAGCCGTTAAGTTGCCTAATAATTATGCACAGTAATAGTCACCTGCACACACAGATATCCTCCTAAAATAGCTAAAACTAAAAAAGCCCCACTCCAACTTCCAAAATATTCAGCTTTGATATTAATGAGACTTTTGGGTTCATTAAGAACATGGTTGTTGTTCAATAATAAAATTAATCCTCAAAAATACAACTTGCCTAATAATTCTGCACTCCCTGTAATCTGTCCCACTGTCTGCTGTCTATTAGAAACACATTGATAATAAAGACTATTTTATTAAAAATCAGTGAAAGAGTTAACCAGTGATAACTGAAGAGTGAAGTAGCGAGGGGTCTATGTAAGCGTAGAAATCAGAACAAATTAATAGAAAAGATCTGTGATACAATAAAGACGCCAAAGTCGACCTGCAATATGGGGAGGGGATGCTGTAATTGATATTGGAAATAATGGGCGTTGCATAAAAGGAGGTCATTGGCTCTTGAGGTCATCTTTCATGCGTGACGTGTCAGTCCATCCCATCATCAGTTCCCTCATTAACATGATCTCCTTTCCAGGTGAAGCAAACGGCCAATCAAATGTCCAGAAGCAAGGCATCTAACACGAAGACAAATAAGACATCATTAGATCAGATTAAAATCCACATTATGGCTTTGAGTGCCTGTTCAGAAGTCAAACGTGTCCGCCTACTAGCAGTCATCTTGTGGCCAATGGCAGGTCATGAAGATCCCGAGGTCATCCATTGCAAGTCCGGAAGATACTGAGATGATCCTACTGCACATTGCATGAACATAGTAGAGTTTTATCCTGAACTGACCCTGGCTTTAACTCAGTGGTTTTCAAATAGTGGAGCAGGTCCCCCTGAGGAGGCACGAGGCTCTGTCAAAAGGGGTGCCTGCACGTTTGACTCTGGAGAACCTTATTTTCATCTTTCCCAGAATAAAATGCAATTTCACCTCCACTACCCTAGGGGACAGTGGGGTTCTCAGCTGTTTTGTTTTGTGGAGTGTTTTGTTTTCATTTAGCCTCCATGCAGTGCATTAAAAACAGAGTAAAAGCATTGAGTATGAAGTGGAGCCACAATGTGTAGCAGCTCCTCAAGTGACCCCCATGAAAAAAATATTTAACACGGACTCAGTGAAAGGCAAAAAGAGACAAACTAAAGTCTTCCATAGCACTTCACTGTAACCTTGGAGGACGAACAAAGATCAATGAGCTTGTGGGGGCGGCAGTAGCTCAGGAGGTAGAGCGATCGTTTTAGGATTAAGGGATCCCAGTTCGAATCCCGGCTTGTCAGTGTTACATGTCGAAGTGTCCTTGGGTAAGACACTGAACCCCCAAATACCCCCAATAAGTAGGTTAGCGCCTTACGTGGCTGCACAGATCACGGCCGCTATTGGGAAATGTGAAGCACAATGTAAAGCGCTTTGGGAAGTCATTGACTTGAAAAGCGCTATATAAATGCAGATCATTTCATTTCATTGTTAATTTAAAAAGCTGACATTAGAAGTCAAGTCAAGTCATTTTTATTTGTATAGCCCTTAATCGCAAAGAGTCTCAAAGGGCTTCAAATGTTATTACACAGACTATTTTTTCAGACTGTTATTACACCATCCCCTGATCTGGAACTAACTTGAGGGCAAGGAAAAACCCAAAAACCCCAACGTGAGGAAAAAAGAAACCCTGAGAAGGGACCGCACATGTGGCATCCCCCTTTCAGGATTACCAGACAGCAAAGGATGTTGCAATCACAAATAATACAGAGATATTGTCCAAGAAAAGTATAGGTTATTCATATGCTATAGAGTAGAAGTGTATTTTAAGCTTACATTTAAAGATTTCCACTGAGGTTGCAGAACGGATCTCAGGGGCAAGAGCATTCCACAGCACCGGAGAACGCTCTCGAACCAGCGGAACACTTCTTGGCTCTTGGGATCACCAGAAGATCGGTGCTCTCAGAACGAAGGCTTCGGACCGGAACATAGGGGGAAATCAGATCTAAAAGATATGAGGGAGCAAGTCCATGTATGATTTTGTATAATACTAAGAGAACTTTGAAATCACATCAGCTAACTGGGAGCCAATGCAGGTTAGCCAAAATCGGCATGATGTGATCGGACTTTTTTGTCCTAGTTAATAGCCTCGCTGCAGCATTTTGTACCAGCTGAAGACTCTTGATTCTGGACTTCGGGAGGCCGGAGAGTAGTGAATTATAGTAATCAAGACGGGAGGTAACAAACGCGTGAATTATAATCTCCGCATCCGACTGAGACAGTATAGGACGAATTTTAGCAACGTTGCGAAGATGGAAGAAAGCAGTTCTAGTAATTTTCTTCACATGTGTTTGAAAGGACAGATCGGGGTCAAATATGACACCTACATTTTTAACTGCGTCACTCTGTGTGATGTGACATTTGTCAATGTTCACAGCAGTTTTTGAGAATAAGTTACGGCATTTAGATGGACCAATAACTAACATTTCGGTCTTTTCCGAGTTAAGACGCAAGGAATTGAGTTACATCCACTCTTTTATCTCAGTGAGACAGGCCTCCAAATTTCCACAATTTAATGTGGCAGATTCCTCCAACGGAAGATATAGCTGAGTGACATCTGCGTAGCAGTGGAAATTGATATAATACTTGCGGATAATATAACGTAATGAAAGCATGTAGATGCTGAAAATAAAATGTTCTTATTTTTTTTTCTCCATTTTATCTTTATTTGTATTTATGTTATTATTCTTGTTTTTATTTGATTTATATTCACCTGCTATCAATGTTATTATTTTTTTAATTGTCTTATCATATTTTGTTTCATTTGTTTTTGTCATTATTTTTAATATTTGTAAAATGTTTTCTTTTCATTTCTTTTTTTTTCATTCATTTTGTTACTTTAATCAATATTATTCCCGTTATTACTTGTGGAAGTATTTTTATTATTATTTTGAATGATCATGTTTTTAGTATTATTTTTCATCTTTTTAAATTGTCATTATAGTTAATATTATTGTACATTGTAATGATTATTTTGTTTCACAGAAAAAAATCATACAACAAATCCCCCAAAAATGTTAGAATTTATTTTATTGCTGGACAGTAAAATAATAAACTGTATAAATGTGATTTTGTGTTTAATGGATGCACTTTGATGAATTGTTGTTAAAAAAAACATTACTACAATTACTCAGTACATAAGTTGTTTTGACTCAAATTTAGAATAGAATAGTATAGAATATACCTTTATTATCATTGTTACAAAATGATAAATACAAATTTTACAATAATTCTTTAAATCTACTTTTAGATGAAATGTTTTTTTGGGACTACATTGGAACTATTTCAAACATTTCACGAGAAATTCAAGCACTTTCAATCTTTGAGCAGCAAAATTCAAGGATCTGTAAAGATTCCAATCACCCATGCGAAGCCTGCATTTACGACGCCCTTCAAGATGAATTCGTCCATCTTTTTGCCAACATGATTTACATTATACATAACAGGAGCAAAAAGGGAGATTTGGCCATACATTACTAAATATTTAAAACATAAACAGGACATTTCACCCTAACCCTAAACCTAAACCTAACCCAAACCCTAACCCTAAGTCCTCAATTAAAATATCCAAATTAGAACACATTGGAACTTATTGATCAGAAATGTTACACTTCGCATCATCAATGTCAATGTCAGGTCGCTGAAGTTTCCTGTAATCCTTGAAGAACAATATCAAAAGAATGCAAGTGGTCAATTACTGCTGCAGCCACCAATAACAACAACCCCAAAAAGACACGCCTGTGTTGCAATCTGGCACTATTCTCCACAATTGGTAGGCCTGACTGACGCTGTCGTTTTGTGATATAGGGTTCACAATTTATGCAACACAGCCCTCACAAGACTTCTATTTTGGCACAGTAGTAAATATGTGTTTGATTTTGTAATTGGCATTTTGAATGGCCACATGATCCAAAAAAAAGTGATGTAAACAACTTTGAGCAGAACAAAAAACAACGTGGCTGAAAACAGCATCAGTTGTCCAAATAATCAATGACTTTACTTTATACACATATATAAATCTAACAGTATTTATTCTACATTGAAAATAATATATGTTAAACAAGAAAAAATATAATATTTTCAACTGACAGCACTGACATTAAGCATATTCTTATTTAAGACAATACAAAAACAGGACAAATTTATTGCTGGACAGTAAAAGAATACACTGTATAAATGTAATTTTGTGTTTAATGGATGGACTTTGATGAATTGTTGTTAAAAAAAAAACATTACTACAATTACTCAGTACATGAGTTGTTTTTACTCGAATTTAGAATAGAATAGTATAAAATATACCCTTATTATCATTGTTACAAAATGATAAGTACAAATTTTACGATAATTCTTTAAATCTACTTTTAGATTAAATGGTTTTTTTTTGTTGATGAGATGGACTTTATTAATTTAATGATCTGATTGGTTGTTATAAAACAATCAATAACTATGATGTTGCTACAGTTATTCACCACTTGAGTAACTTTTTCCCCTAAATGCTATTTTACTTTTCTCAAGTAATTATTTAGATAACTATCTGAGTCAAACTAGTACTAACAGTACTTTAACTTGAGTTACTCTACCTACTCTACCCACCTCTGAATTTAAGCCAGTGACAGGACATTAAATCTGCTTTTAGTCCCTGTCAGCGACAACATAGACGGACAGACGGTTCCGGTTTCCAACATGGCGGCGCGTGTTTACGTTGCGGCTAGTTGCTATCCGGCTATCCTACTATTTACCACTGTCCTCCTGCTTTCCTTTTTGGATACATGCGTGGCCAATAAGACCTACAGCTGGGAGGAGCTCATTCGACTGGGTGGGCGTCTAAATTCCCACTTTTCGGGCACTTTCTATACCACTTCGTCGATTCTGCGAGTCAACGACGCCTGAAGCCCAACGCACACGAACGGCGACATCTTGTGACGATCTCTACAAAGACTACAGCTAAGTTAAATGATTCAAAGCTAAAATTTGGTCTTTTGAATGTTAGATCGCTTGCTCCTAAAGCTTTACTTGTAGATAATATTATTCGCGATTATAAACTTAACTGTATCGGTCTTTGTGAAACTTGGTTACGCCCGGATAAGTATTTAGCGCTAAATTATGCTTCTCCCCCAGACTACGAGAGTAGCCATGTAGCACGCACGTTGAAAAAGGGTGGCGGTGTAGCGCTCATTTCTGAAAAAACGCTCAAATTTACTCCTCGTACCTCTAATAATCACAAGTCGTTCGAGGCCTTTTGTTATGAGGTCCTCTCCATTGGATTGGATAACTATCCATCGCACACCAGGACCATACACAACTTTCTTAGACGAATTTGCGGAACTTTTGTCTGAACTAGTAACCTATGGAGACAAAATTGTAATTATGGGGGACTTTAACATTCATATGAACTCCCCACTCAGTTCACTCACTGTTGCGTTTCAGTCTCTAATTGATGCATTTGGTTTTAATCAACTGGTTGATTTGCCAACCCATAAAGATGGAAACACGCTCGACTTGGTTCTGACTCGAGGAGTTTCAACCTCAAACATGACGGTGTTATCGTGTACTACAGTTATCTCGGATCATTATTTAGTTACATTTGAGGTGCTAGCTAAATGAAGTACCAAAAAAACTGAAGGATTCAATGGACGCAATATAAGCACGGGCACAGTTTCTGAGCTCTCCGATATTCTTCCAGGAGCAGTTGCGTCCTTTCCTTCCTACATAGGCTCTATCGAATCACTCATAAATGAATTCAATGCTACCCTGGCTAGTGCCCTGGATTCAGTAGCGCCCATCCGGCTTAAATCACGACCTTAAAGACGCACGCCTTGGTTTAATGATGAAACTAGATCCCTTAAATGAGAATGCAAGAAATCTGAAAGAAAATGGCGCGCTACCAAGCTTGAAGTTTTCCATCAAATCTGGTGTGATAGTTTGTTGAAGTATAAAGCGGCCCTGGCCTCTGCAAAATCAGCCTACCTTTCGAAGGTGATTGCGTCACAAAAGAACAATCCCAAGGTCCTTTTCGACACAGTAGCATCGCTTACAAGGCAACAGACTATCCCAGATAGCTCCACTCATTCTGCCCACAACATAATGGTCTTCTTTACTAAGAAGATCCAAAGCATACAGGAAGAAATTGCTAAAGACAGTATTAATTCAACTCATACTAAAGCACTCAAATCTATAGATGCACGACATGGTGGCTGTCCAGGAATTTTGTCCCGTTTTAGTGAACTGTCACTCGATAATCTTAAACAGATGGTGAATACGGCCAAACCGACGACTTGCCAGTTCGACCCGCTTCCAGGTTCACTTATTAAAGGTCTCTTGGCGTTCTTGCACCTTCAGTTCTAAATATTTTAACATATCACTCTCCTCAGGTGTAGTTCCAGCGGCTTTTAAGTCCGCCGTCATTAAACCCACACTGAAACGACCCAACCTTGATCCAGAAAACTTATGTAATTATAGATGTGTGTCAAACCTACCGTTTCTTTCTAAAATACTTGAAAAAGTAGTGGCACAGCAGCTGAATGATTTCATGTCCGAGAACAATCTCTTTGAATCAATGCAATCAGGATTCAGGGCTAACCACTCTACTGAGACAGCTCTGATTAAGGTAACCAATGATCTCCTACGGGCAATGTACTCGGGCACATCATCACTTTTGCTGCTGCTGGACCTTAGTGCTGCATTTGACACAGTGGACCACAATATCTTGCTAGAACGGTTGGAAAAATGGATTGGTCTCTCAGGAAACGTCCTCTTATGGTTCAGATCCTCCCTCTCAGATAGGACACACTGCGTTAAATATGGCGAATTGACATCTGAGCCATTTAGTGTTACCTGTGGTGTTCCGCAGGGTTCAGTGCTTGGCCCCGTTCTCTTCAGCATTTATATGCTTCCACTAGGTGATATTCTTCACAAGTATAATATCAGTTTCCATTGCTACGCAGATGACACTCAACTCTATCTCCCGATGGAGGAATCTGCCACACTAAACTGTGGAAATTTGGAGGCCTGCCACACTAAGATAAAAGAGTGGATGTCACTCAATTTCCTGCGTCTAAACTCTGAAAAGACTAAAATGTTAGTTATTGGCCCATCTAAGTCCCGTGACTTATTCTCTAAAACCGCTGTGAACATCGACAATTGCCACATCACACAGAGCGACTCACTTAAAAATGTAGGTGTCATTTTCGACCCCGATCTGTCCTTTCAAACACATGTGAAGAAAATTACTAGAACCGCTTTCTTCCATCTCCGTAACATTGCTAAAATTCGTCCTATACTTTCTCAGTCGGATGCGGAAATCATAATTCACGCGTTTGTTACTGTAATGCACTACTTTCCGGTCTTCCGATGACCAGACTCAAGAGTCTTCAGCTGGTACAAAATGCTGCAGCGAGGCTTTTAACTAGGACAAAAAAGTATGATCACATCACTCCAATTTTGGCTAACCTGCATTGGCTCCCTGTTAGCCTAAGATGCGATTTTAAGGTTCTCCTATTACTATACAAAATCATACATGGACTCTCCCCCTCATATCTTTCAGATCTAATTTCCCCCTATGTCCCTGCCCGAAGCCTTCGTTCCGAGAGCGCCGGTCTCCTGGTGATCCCAAGAGCCAAGAAGTGTTCCGCTGGTTCGAGAGCGTTCTCCATCTGGTCACCGGTGTTGTGGAATGCTCTTCCTCCTGAGATCCGATCTGCAACCTCAGTGGAAATGTTTAAACCCAAGCTTAAAACTCACTTCTACTCTATAGCATACGAATAACCTAAACTTCTTATATGTAATAACTTGTGAAGCCCTTTGAGACTATTTGTGATTAAGGGCTATACAAATAAAAATGACTTGACTTGACTTGAACAATATCTGGCAGGACAACAATCTGAAAAAGCCAGAAAAATATTGCAAGAGCAAGCTATATTTACATAAAGGAGCTAATAATAACAACAGAGTCATGCAGCAAGACATAGCTTGTGCGGCTTGAGTAGGAAACCATTGAAAAAAGTTAGAGGTTTCCCTGGTGGTAGGAGGTGTGTAAGACCCTAACATTATCCATCCCTCAAGGGCCAAATGCTAGATGACCAAAAAAAATAAAATAAATAAATAAAACAAAATAAATCATCCATCCACCCATTATCTGCACCGCTTATCCTAAATAGGGTCGCAGGGGTGCTGGAGCTAATCCCGCTGTCTTCGGGAAGTGGGCAGTAGACACCTTGCACTAGTTGCCGGACAGTAGCGGCGCACACAGAAAATAATATATGTTAAACAAGAAAAAATATAATATTTTCAACTGACAGCACTGACATTAAGCAAATTCAGAAGCAGGACAAATTACAAAAAATAAATGAGAAGAGAGAGATGGATACATTAACTACAAGATAATTGTAAAGTTCCAACAGCCAATAAATGTTGACATAAAATAGGCATTTATTCCCCCAAAAATAAATCTCTATCAGACAGTATACAGTACCAGGACTACATATTTCACTAGTATCTTCCGAATTCAAATATATCAAAGCTACTGTATCACAAGGACAACGACACATCACTTGTGCGAGCTCCGATTAGATCTAATTCAGGGGTCTCCAACTGAATTGAGTTGGGGGCCACTGAATCTAGGGTCTGGTTGGGGTCGGGCCTAGTAAGGTTTTCCACATTTTTTAAATTAATACGAAAATCAATCAATCAATAACAAACCCATAATCCGCACGGGGCAGTGTGTAGTATTTAGTGCGTCCTATAAAAAACAACAACTATGCAACACTATTACACAACTTCTTGGTTACATTTTTAAATGTGTGTTCGATATTTACTAGTAGGAGAAGAATTACATAATGTACATAATATTAATAGCGCTAGTGCAGTCAGGACGAGATGGGCAGAGTATTTTGAGGAGTTGGTAAATGTAGAAGATGAGAGAGAAGTGAGAGTCAAGGCAATCAATGATATGGAGAGAATGCCTGTGTTGGGTGATTTAAATGTGAAGCCTGTGGAAGCATGGGAGATGCAAGAGGCAGTGAAAGAAATGAAAGTCACCTGGGTTGGATGGTTGTACTGCTGATGGCTTGAAAAAAAGGTGGCACAGCTATGATTGACTGGTTAGTACGCTTGTTTAATGTATGTTTTTAAGTGATGTGAGAAAGGTGGTGGCTAGTTTTGAACTCATGACCTCAGAACTGTGCCGCTGACACACTAACCACCCATCTGCCATGCCAACCCCAAGAACAAGAAAAAACAATGTTGCCGCCGGGACTGGAAACCAGGATGCAGGCAAGGAACCTTCCCCTAGCTGCCAGGACAGTAAAACAGGGTGTGGCAGAGGAACCTTTGGAGGTAGCGTTGCTTAAAAAGAGTGTTGGTGTTCATTTAACAAGGAAGATGCAGAGTGGCAGAAAAATAAACGGGTTCTTAAAACAAGGATGTGTCCAAACCAAGACCAAAACTGGAACTGGAAAAGACAAGTAGCAAAGTAACAAAGAAAAACAATAAACAAACACAAACGAACCTGGCGTGTGGTCGACGTGACAATGCCACAGAGACATGACAATGTGTAATTTTCAAAAAATAATTTTGATGGGATCCAAAGTACTAGTGAATTGATTGTTGAAATAGCATAGTGTTAAGACTACAGCAAAACACAATGGAAACAAATGTGAATGCTAAAAAATGTGTTACATTTTTCAAGGTACAGCCATCATTTACAAAGAATCAATAACGTCAGTTGAGCTAACATTACGACACTTTTGGATAAAAGTCATCATCCATTGCTCATAAAAGTGATAATATAAATATACAGGAATGTTTTGGGCAGGAATAAAATAAAACAGCATGTCTTTGCTTCAAGCTAGCAAAGGTTTCCACAGATACCAAACATGTCACTTTGTCGAGGGAAGAAACACTAGACGTTCCAAGAAAATTTCAGCAGGAATATGGGCGGAGATTTTTCACGCCACATCAGCATCATAAGTTGGGAGATGAAACTTTGTGGACCAATGACGAGGGACGGGATATTTAATTTGGCTAACCTTCTGATAAATGAGTTAGCATTGTTCGCCAGGCTGGCTTCCTGCCAGTGCAGGTCACTGCTTATTAAATTAGTACTTGTCAATGTCTTAAATACTGACTGATGGATGAGCATAGCAAAGCAAGGGCTGTCCCCCCGCCACAATTTCCCCATAGTGAGGGGGGGGCCTCTATCACATTGTTATTGATGCGTATTGAACCCAAGCCTGTGGTCGCCTTCTTGAATTCCTCTCACCACTTAGACATTTTTTGCATGATGTTCCAATAATCAAAGTGACCTTTCACAATTGCTGTCATGAAACCGTTACTCAATCCAAAGGTTGAATTTCCTGAGTCCGAATGCTGGACCTAGTTTAAACCAGTATTCGGCATATTATTTTAAAACATAATTGTTATATTTACTCACTACTTCCAAAAACTGATTTGCTCTAGAGTAAAGTAACTGTGGGTTAAATGTATGGTGTCAGGTTGAGAAGAGCAAAGTACAATGAAAATGAGTGTGTTCTTGACTCTAGCCACCGCCTACTTGAGGGATTGGCTTCAGCAGAGAGATAGATAGAGAGATAGAGAGAACTAGTTATCAGGGAATGTCGCCATTTCTATCTCTGTATGTCAAAAAAATAGAAATTTTCTGAGCAGTATTTGAGTCAGTTGAACAGAGAAGAAAAGCCAGGTAGTTGTCTACAGAACCTTGTAATCACACCTCACCAGCAACTGATTTATCCTACACTTGAAGTCCTACAAAAATAACAGTCAACAATGTAATATAATAACAATCTGCATGTACATAAATAGGCACTAAAGCATATGTAAAGACGCACGAAAAGGTGCGTGAAAATGCAAAAAATACACATGAATATACACAAAAACATACCAAAACACTTTTGTGAACTATAAAATATTTTTTGGGTTTGTTTTAAATTGAAGGTGTCAGTTGTTACTCCTCAATCGAACATTGTTGTTAGATTCCCAGAGCCCAAATCAAGGTTCTATTTTTAAATCACTGGATGGAAATGAACCCAAAATGGGTTCTTCCACTACTTGGATCAATTTGACTTTTATGTTGCTGTTTTTTTGTTTTTTTGTTTTTTTTTAATTAGGGAAACAATTTGCCGCGAGTCAACAAACATATTTGTGTTTATATAAACAAAATTATTACTGCTTTGATGTTTTTTAAACTATAAACCAAATTTGGGGTTGTTTCAAAATGGATACCTTTTTGTTGTTATTTTTGTTCTTCCTCTGTCAAAATTCGATGTCTTAATCCTAAAGCCCAAATCGTGATCCTTGATTACACTGGATGAAAAATAACCAAAAATAGGTCAAAAAAAGGCCACGCCACTACTTGGATTAATTTGACTTGACATTCTGGGTCGTTTTGTGCAAATACAATGCCTTATTGTGGCTGTTTTCTACAAGAAAACCCAATATTTTGGTTTGCTAAAAAACAAAATGATTATTGTTTATTGTTTCGTAAACTATGAACCAATTCTTGTTTCAGACTGAATGCACCGTTTTTTTGTTGTTTTTTGTGACATACAGTTCATTTTTTTGGGATGGTTCAATCAAAATGACCAGAATTTTGTGTTCATGGTTAAGATGTGATATAATTAAATCCTAAGTTATTTCAAGCAAAATGTCCCTATTTGGAAATTATATAAAAATAATGTTTGAATGTTTTAGTTGTGGTAAATAAATGAATTGAACTTATTGATTTAAGGGGGTGGGGGCTGGGATTAAAATACATTGTATTTGTGTGGTTATAAACAAACAATGCTGTTTTAGGGGGTTTTGGATAAAATGGCAGTATTTTTGGTTGGTTTAGTTTTGCAGCAATACGATCCAATTTTATGAGTGACTGCATTTCAAAAAAAGATAATGTGATTTTGCTCGTTGTCTAAAAAAACAAATCCATTTAATTAGTTGAATTTTTTTATGGAATTGTGGTAAGCAAAATATGTTGTAATGATAATGTGTAGGTCTGGGTATTTGTGCTGTGCTTCTCTTGGTTTTTCCTTCCTTCTCCTGTTTCACCTCTCTGCATTTACGGCCCAGCCTTTCAGAAAACATAACAACGAAATTCTTAGAATCTTATAACAAGTAGTGTCGGCTGATTGAATTTTATAGCGTGGTGTCAAATGGCTCTTAATCACATCTCTAGCTGTTATTGTTCGATAACCATCTGCCGGATAACTATAGTGAAAAGTTTGCGTTAATTCTTTTTTAAAAAAGCACAAAGGTGTCAAAACTTCTCAGAAAAAAAATATTCATTGGATAAAAACACAACGGTTGAAAACTTCAGGCCGTTCGTTTGTTAGCGGCTGTTATGCATGCCACGTTTGCGTCGGCTGATAAGGTATATGAAAGGATGTTTGAAAGGACGGCAGCTTCTCTCAACACTTTCGTCACTCAAACAAACTAGAGCGGTTTGGAAAAAGACCGCAGGCATGCAGAGTGATTGTCAGCCATGCAAATAATCACTTACTTACACTCAGTAAGTTTGCTTCGGATAAGGCAAATTACCATTTGAAAATGAGCTCCAAAACACTCTAGGCGAAAAGCTTGCGTCGTGATTCTTAGGAATATTATCAGTGATACGTAAGCGGTCGCACACATTGGCAGAGGGCTAACATGCAAAGTGACCTCGTCCCTCACAACTGGCTGCAGGGAAACAGTGGACTCTCACATCTCATTTGCTGCATCTGGCACTAATTGGTGCTCGGCCAATCATGCGGCACCTTGGTTTTAATTCTGACATGCTGAGTTTGGAGACGTTTCGAAATGTTAAATACAGGGTTCCTACAGCTTAAAGTGATACCCAAATTCTAAAACATACAAATTGTGAGAAAATAATACATGTTTTTTGCAAAATGTCCATATACATTTCATTAGTATGTTCCAACTATTTTCGAAAGGATAATACATTTTGAGAAAGCCTGGCTCGTCTTTGACTTTCTGGGCTGTGACGTCATCAGCGTAACACCGGCTGGCTGACCAAAATAATGCAGTTAGCAGCCCAGATAACTGGGAACCTACAACAAAAAAAGGCCACGGCAACAAACACGCAACCAGCCAAGAAGAAAAACAATGTGCGCGAAGGGATAGCTGGCTAGAAATGAGGAAAACAACGCTGTAGTAGCATCTCGTCTTCGTCATTTTGTGTGTTTGTGTGCCAGATTCGTAGAAAATGTTTTTTAGGATCTCAGAAGACACTGCTGATCAAAGAAAAAGAAGAGTGTTGTTGTGAAATGCATTAAAGCAAAAATATTGTACCGAGTCACTCAAAAATGTTAGGGTCTGCAGCCTACACTTCATATTAAGTAAGACAATTCAAACATATATGATTGGTGCTATTGAGTCCATATTACTTATTAAAATTGATAAAATATATTGTTTTTTTATCAGCTTCAGCTATCTGTAGAGTGTAGCCTAGATGCCAACGGTAGCCTCGTAAACATTGTGTGGGTGAAAAAGAAAAACAGGCAAACATTACAAACAGTTGTTGGGCATACAATCCAAGTAATTTATTGGATACATTTGATTATTCATTTATGTATTGATTTTTTTATTATTGTTTTTGTATTGTTTGGCCAATGAAATTTTTGACCCAGACAGTGTTTACAAGGCTACCGTAGGCATTTAGGCTGCATCCTAACATCTAGCTGAAGCTAAGAAAATAGGGAGGTACTCTGCCTCCATAATAAGTAATATGGATTCAATATCAATAATCATAACCGTTTAATGTCTCTTACTTGTAGTTTGCGTTGTGAACCAGAGCATTTTTGATTAAGCGCATCGGTCCATTTCATTCATTCTAATGCATTTAATTAACCACAACACTTTTTTTAATCAGGAGTTTCCGCTGGGATCCTGTAAAACTTCAATTAACGACCAATCACGTTTTTCTTTTCTGATTTTGGCACACAAACACACAACCCTACGACAACTAGAAGCTACAACAAAAAAGGTTCCATTGTCTTATAGTCAAATAGTCCCTGTGAAGTGATTGAACGAACATAAATGAGGTAATGAATGAATGTATTTATACTTTGAACAATACAAATAATATAATGTTAAACTGTTGCTTGGTTGGTCAGTGTCAAAATGTGAGCTCCTGGACCCATGATGGTGAGTTCAGCTGCTCTGGTTTTAGTATCAAAGCATAAGATTCTTAGCTCGAAGTCAGTAATTGAGCATTTCTTGGCAGGTGACGAGTGTCTTAAAGTGAATAGCCAGGTTTGAGGCAAAAAAAAGGGCATTAACTCTAAGCTCATCTTATCCATTTAGTTGCTGAGTCTAAGGTCAAATTCAGCAACAATATGAGGATCTCAGCTGGTTTAAGTTTAAGCTACAGGGTTCGAGTAATGCCGGTTTGATTAAAATGTGCACAGTTCTTTCTGATACTGAGCTTCACTGACAGCGGACTTTGTGTAGCGGACTAAAGGGCACGTTCTAGCAGCCTGGATACGAGTCAATATTTATAGATCCGTTTAATCATAGACAAACGAAAATTTCATTTTGTGATGGCACACTTGTATCTTTCGTGTCAATATTGATACTATTGACACTATTTTTAATATAATGATGTTAAATTAACTGGATTTTGAGAGCGCTTTTCCAGTCACTGAATACTTCCCAAAGTGCTTTACAATGTGTTCCACACTTACCCATTCAGACACACTCAATAACGCCAGCTGCCGTTAATCACCAGGTAAGTGGAGATAAAATGGCAACGTGAAGCAACCCGACTACATTGCAACAATTTCAAACATTTCACGAGAAATTCAAGCACTTTCAATCTTTGAAAATACAACAGCAAAATTCAAGGATCTGTAAAGATTCCAATCACCCATGCGAAGCTTGCATTTACGACGCCCTTCAAGATGAATTCGTCCATCTTTTTGCCAACATGATTTATATTATACATAACAGGAGCAAAAAGGGAGATTTACGTTACTAAATATTTAAAACATACACAGGACATTTCACCCTAACCCTAACCCTAAACCTAACCCAAACCCTAACCCTAAGTCCTCAATTAAAATATCTAAATTAGAACACATTGGAAGTTATTGATCAGAAATGTTACACTTCACATCATCAATGTCAATGTCAGGTCGCTGAAGTTTCCTGTAATCCTTGAAGAACAATATCAAAAGAATGCAATTGGTCAATTACTGCTGCAGCCACCAATGACAACAACCCCAAAAAGACACGCCTGTGTTGAAATCTGGCACTATTCTCCAAAATTGGTAGGCCTGACGCTGTCGTTTTGTAATACAGGGTTCACAATTTATGCAACACAGCCCTCACTAGACTTCTATTTTGGCACAGTAGTAAATATGTGTTTGATTTTGTAATTGGCATTTTGAATGGCCACATGATCGAAAAAAAAGTGATGTAAACAACTTTGAGCAGAACAAAAAAACAACGTGGCTGAAAACAGCATCAGTTGTCCAAATAATCAGTGACTTTACTTTATACACATATATAAATCTATCAGTATTTATTCTACATTGAAAATAATATATGTTAAACAAGAAAAAATATAATATTTTCAACTCACAGCACTGACATTAAGCATATTCTAATTTAGGACAATACAAAAGCAGGACAAATGTATTGCTGGACAGTAAAAGAATAAACTGTATGAATGTAATTTTGTGTTTAATGGATGGACTTTGATGAATTGTTGTTAAAAAAAAACATTACTACAATTACTCAGTACATGAGTTGTTTTGACTCGAATTTAAAATAGAATAGTATAGAATATACCTTTATTATCATTGTTACAAAAAGATAAATACAATTTTTAAAATAATTCTTTAAATCTACTTTTAGATTAAATGTTTTTTTTTGTTGATGAGATGGACTTTAATAATTTAATGATCTGATTGGTTGTTATAAAGCAATCAATAACTACGATGTTGCTACAGTTATTCACCACTTGAGTAACTTTTTCCCCTAATGCTATTTTACTTTTTCTCAAGTAATTATTTAGATAACTATCTGAGTCAAGCTAGTACTAACAGTACATTAACTTGAATTACTCTACCTACTCTACCCACCTCTGAATTTAAGCCAGTGACAGGGCATTAAATCTGCTTTTGGTCCCTGTCAGCGACAAAATAGACAGACCAACATCTGGCAGGACAACAATCTGAAAAAGCCAGAAAAATATTGCAAGAGCAAGCTATATTTACATAAAGGAGCTAATAATAACAACAGAGTCATGCAGCAAGGCATAGCTTGTGCGGCTTGAGTAGGAAACCATTGAAAAAAGTTAGAGGTTTCCCTGGAGGTAGGAGGTGTGTAAGACCCTAACATTATCCATCCCTCAAGGGCCAAATGCTAGATGACCCCCCAAAAAGATCCATCCATCCACCCATTATCTGCACCGCTTATCCTAAATAGGGTTGCAGGGGTGCTGGGGCTAATCCCGCTGTCTTCGGGAAGTGGGCAGTAGACACCTTGCACTAGTTGCCGGCCAGTAGCGGCGCACACAGAAAGTAATATATGTTAAACAAGAAAAAATATAATATTTTCAACTGACAGCACTGACATTAAGCAAATTATTATTTAAGACAATACAAAAGCAGGACAAATTACAAAAAAATAAATGAGAAGAGAGAGATGGATAAATGAACTACATGATAATTGTAAAGTTCCAACACCCCATAAATGTTGACATAAAATAGGCATTTATTCCCCCAAAAATAAATCTCTATCGGACAGTATACAGAACCAGGACTACATATTTTACTAGTATATTCCGAATTCAAATATATCAAAGCTACTGTATCACAAGGACAACGACACATCACTTGTGCGAGCTCCGATTAGATCTAATTCAGGGGTCTCCAACTCAATTGAGTTGGGGGCCACTGAAGCTAGAGTCTGGTTGAGGTTGGACCTAATAAGGGTTTCCACATTTTTTAAATTAATACGAAAATCAATCAATCAATAACAAACCGATAATCCGCACGGGGAAGTGTGTTGTATTTAGTGCGTCCTATAAAAAAACAACAACTATGCAACACTATTACACAACTTCTTGGTTACATTTTTTAAATGTGTGTTCAATATTTACTAGTAGGAGAAGAATTATATAATGTACATAATATTAATAGCAATAATGCAGTCAGGACGAGATGGGCAGAGTATTTTGAGGAGTTGCTAAATGTAGAGGATGAGAGAGAAGTGAGAGTCGAGGCAATCGATGATATGGAGAGAATGCCTGTGTTGGGTGATTTAAATGTGAAGCCTGTGGAAGCATGGGAGATGCAAGAGGCAGTGAAAGAAATGAAAGGGGGGAAGGCACCTGGGTTGGATGGTTGTACTACTGATGGCTTGAAAAAAGGTGGCACAGCTATGATTGACTGGTTAGTACGCTTGTTTAATGTATGTTTTTAAGTGATGTGGTTCCTGTTGATTAGTGTAGTACATGAGTGGTGCCATTGTATAATGGTAAAGGCGATAAGTATAAATGTAGCAATTCGAGAGGTATCAGTTTGTTGTCTTTGCCGGGTAATCTGTATGGAAGAGTCTTGATTAAGAGAGTGAGAGGAAGAACGAATGAGGTGGTGATGGAGGAGCAGAGTGGTTTCAGGAAACATTAACAAGCTATTACTGAACAAACCCAGAAAGAGGACACAGGGAAGTGTGGATATAATTGCATATTGTTTCAGCACCAACACTACCTCACATGCACATTTCAATAACCAGAGTGCCCTGATGACCAGTGTTGGGAATAAGGCCGTTAGAAATACCGCCATTGCGTAACGGTGTCAATTTTCCAGTAACCCGTTATCCAACTCAATATCTTTCCGCAGTTACCACACTTTTACAGTAACTGACAGTCAAGTTCAGCACGTTACGTATGTTTTTGTTTGCGCATATTTTTCTGCGTGTTTATGTACATTTTGATTGCTTTTTTATGATTTATTTTACTGTCAACTTGTTTTAAAGTAACTGAAACAGTTACTTCCCATGTATCTAGTTATCTATTTATATAAAGTTGTTAAGTTACTAACTTAGTTACTCACTACTTCTTTCAAAAAGAAACTATCAGTAATAACTTTTTTATCGTAACGTGCCCAACACTGCTGATGACAATACCATGAAATATGACGCAGTCACACTAAGTAACTGTAATTGAAAAAAACACATAGAGGAAAAACAATGTCCTGCAGTCAGCTGGCCCTGGCCCCTGCTCCGCAGTCTCCTGCCTGATAACAGCAGGCTCAGAAAGCTGCGGGCTGGGTTGGGGAGGTTCTCTCTCAATGGATAGAGCTTTGCTGGTGAGGCGAGACATGTATGGGTCCTAAAGGAATGGGAGAGAGGCACCGATGACCTTTTCTGCGGCAAAAAGCTAACTGGACATGGACGCTGTGAAAAGGTGAAGCAACTAGGGTGTTTTAACAGCACAGCAGGATTTTTACACAAGACCCTGCGAGTCAAATGAAAATGCTGCAAAGTTGAGCTCGGAGGTCCCGACGCTGATGGCCAAGCACAGCAAACCTTTCACAGGTTAAATTTATTAAAGACTGTTCGAAGAATGCCAGGCTTAGTAGTCATCCGTCACATATTTTCATCTAATGAAATCTGGCCTACTTTCTAAAAAGTTTGGACACCCATAAATTAAACCCTCTGTTTTCTTAGCTCGTTGCTCGGTCTTTGTCTCTTTGGTCGTGTTCCAAGCCTTCTTGTCACAGCCTTGTTTGTTTCCAATCTACCAAACCTTTGGATTCTTCCTTGATGACGAGTACCGCCTGCCAGACATTTGGAATATGGCCTTCGCTAAATTATGTTTACTGGATCACCGACTATTTGCCTGCCTCTTGGACCATGACTGCTGCCTTTCTCATTCCCTGTCCTTGTTTCCGCACTGTGCTTCCTCACCACCTCAAGCAGGTCCTGACAACTGTGAAGTGAAAATGTCGCAAGGTGGGAATGCTGTGTCCGGGGGCTCTATGGTATACTAAGCACAAAGGTAAATTTGAGGCCTCTTATTAGACACAGGTGACAAGCACGGCTGAAGCAGATAAAAGAAGAAAGGTCAATGTGCTTCATAATGCTCCCACTACTTCACACATCATTGAATAGCCGCTTCATAGCGTCCCACAGTATTCCTGTCACGGCTTATTACAAGCTTAGCAAGAAAAAATGAGATACCGGTTGACCTATTTCTGAGCACTTCGCTCACACGGCCTCCTCTTCCTTCACGTTTGCGGCTTCCTTCAATCCAGTTTAGTGCTTCCATTTGATTCCTGCGTCTACAAGTCCTCATAAGAAGAGGTCAGGTCAGAGGCCACCTGGCCCGTCCACCTTGGAACCTGCCAACAATGGCCGCCACTGTGGAGATCTCTCACCCGCTGCCAAATTTCCACAAGGGACCCTCCCCTCGGAGCCTCTTTGAGAAGAAAACCCCTGCGGGGATGCTTTAATGGGGGGCATTAAAGTTTGGACGCCGTCACGAGGGGAATCACACTGGGAACTCAACAACCATGAGAAGGTGTAGAAGAAAGAAGCTGGCGTACCTTCGCTTTAGAACGTGCACAAAGACGCTTCTAAAGCTTCAGTCTTTGACATCATCAGTATCGTTTGGCTGTCAGAACTGGTTTTGTTAGCGGGTCCAAAAGCTCCTTGATTGGCTGTTTCAAAAACGTCTTTAAGCAGCTAGAAATGTGAAACAAAAGCAGATGAAAGACTATTAGTGTTTGGCGCCACGCAAAATACGCACGTTGAATTTTGCAGATAAGACTTGAAGGCCCTTCTCTTCTAAAATTTGCAGCAAAGAGACCAGAGGTTCGGTCTTTAGAAGAAGTTTGTTATTGCGCTGCCTTTGACTAAGGTCACACCAAATTAACAGATGAGTGACTGAATAAAAATAGCATGCCATTAATTCATTTTTTTCCTGGTGGTAGATCTTAATGGTTGACCTGATTTTTAATACTAAACTATGTGCAGTAATGTGGGGGAAGTCACGGTGTTAAATTGAAATAAGCAGCACACATTCTTCCAAATAGTTTTTCATGTGGAAACTAAAAACATGTTTGGTCTTTGAAAACAACTCATGCAAAGATGCAATCACATATTCCAAACTTTTCACAGTCGATGCTGGCAACGAAAATGTGTACCATAGTTTATTGAAGGGGTTCTTAGGGTCTCCCACTTCCGCCTACCACCACAGGGCCCAATCGGGGTTTGAACTGGGCACAGATGTGTCAATTATCCAGAACCCTTAAAAAAACATATTCACTCACCCCCTCCTACCACTAGAGGGCACCAACTGAGGTTTGAACAGGTGTGTCCCGTCATCTCACACCTGTGTCCAGATATCTGAAACCCTTTTAAGGGATATTTTGAATATTGCACTGGTTCGAGTCATTGTTGTTTTCATTCCACCACATCGCCAGGTTCGTTTGGTTCTGGTTTTATTTGTTACTTTTCCCAATGCATTTTTAATTGCAGTTTCAGTATTTGTTTCTCATTTGGACATTGCCAGGTTTTGTTGTGTTTGTTCATTTTGATGTTTTTTAAACCCGTGCTTATATCTAACTTTGTACCTCCCTTTGTTATTAAATGATATTCCTCTTTTTGAAGAACACCGCCTCCAATTCCTGCTTCCCCCACATGGCTACATCTTCAAGAACAAAACGCAACAGGGGTTACGTTACAAAAAACCCATGGTATGCAACTTTTAAAAGTTTGGACACCCATGGCTTAAAGGGACATTGTGTTATATTTAGCACCTCCTAGTGGTGCAAAAAAAAATAATTCTGTAAAAATAACAAAACATTGATTTGAATAATAGGCAATAATACATAAACTATCATACCAATGATTTTTTTTTTATTAAAAAAAATCACAATTTAAGAAATTATATATATTTTTGGGAGTTTTGCAGTGGTTAGCGCGTGTGCGGCACAGTTCTGAGGTCGTAGGAACCTCCTGCGTGGGTTCAAATCCAGCTACCGGCCTTTCTGTGCGGAGTTTGTATGTTCTCCCCGTGCTTGCGTGGGTTTCCTCCGGGCAGCCCGGTTTCCTCCCACATTCCAAAGACATGCATTTCAGGTGAATTGGCCAGTCAAAATTGTCCCTAGGTGTGACTGAGCGAGTGAGTTGTCTGTCCCCGTGTGCGCTGCGACTGGCTGGCAACCAGTTCAGGGTGTCCCCTTCCCACTGCCCGATGGTTGCTGGGATGGGCTCCAGCACCCCCGCGACCCTACTGAGGATAAGCGGTGCAGCTGATGATGGGAGATGAGAGATATATTTATTTTCACATATTTTTTTCCCCACTTGCCATGCCTGGCATCCTGCCACCACACTGAGCTCTGTATCATTGACCCTCGCTCTCACTAGACACAGTGTCATCTCGTGGTCAAATATTACACAATCGGGCTTTATAGACTAACGTTGCTCTCGGGGTTCGAATAAATCCTAATTATTTTTTGTGGAAGGCCTTGAGATTATAAATCCTTGTGCCAGCTGATGATAAAAACGAAAACAAAAAAAGCGTCTCTTTCAAACTTAATCATCGAGTACATACGTCAGGCATGAATGATTGAGAGGTTAGCACGTCATTAAGTCGGCCGTCCGTTTGGCATGAATAGGCTGGCATGCACAAAAAGCCGATTACGTCCCCAAATCAAACCCAAAGTGATAATGGCGCTCCTGAACAGTCCATTAGTGAATGTTTACTGTAGTGCCATTTGTTTAGAGCAGCTCGAGATTGACAAGGATTTCCAGGAAATGGCATGAACGCAAATCACCAGCAATTGAAGGCTTTTTTTGTCTTTTGATAAAAAAAAAATGGAAGTTGAGATAGCGGGTGTTTAATGAGGAGAGGCGATGATGGGCAGTCTTTACATCATAACATGCAAATGAGGGCCTAATGTACTTCTGCGCAGTGTTCGATGCCAGCGACAACCACCGATGCTTAGTAATCGAAATCGTTTTCAAGTTTTGGTAAGAGTAAATTAGTGTTTTATAAATAACAAACAAAGGAATATATATACGCATTCTATGTCGTGGGCGAATAACTTCTTATTTAAAAATACAATATTATTCAGGGAAGCATTTTTACTGTTTTTTTTTTTTTCCAAGCAGTACCAATAACGGATAGAATCCTGCCACTGGAGACATATAACGTAGACTACATCTAAACTTTTTAGAAAGCAGGCCATATCTGGTAAGCTGAAAATGTGTGAGGGATGACTTTTCAGCTTGGCATTCTTTGAGCAGTCGTTAACCTCTTAAATTCCTGTAAATTCCCAATTCAAGACCTGCCCAAAGTAAATTGAATGCTGATCTCAACCTTTTGGAGAATATGAACGATTTTGGTTTCTTGAAAGGTGAGACTCTAAAGTTTTGGTCCCAAACTGAAATAATCACTGCAAGTGCTACTAAAAATGAGTAATCTGAGATTGACAACACAGAAATAGAAGTGTTTTATCCTTGCTTTTTTTTTTTTTTTTAACAAAATGCATGCAGATGTGTGTAGCATGGGAAGATCAGCTGAAAAACAGGTAAGAAAAATAACTTAGCTGGCACTTTGTCAGATTTGATCACAATCTGAAAAATTAAACATTGTATTTTATACACTTTTCCAAGGGTATGTTCAAGCCAAGGAAAAGGTGTCCAAATAACTTCTTTCATCATCCAGTTAAATGTTTTATTTCTTTCTTTTTCTGTTGGGGTGGGGGTGGTAGGTGTAGGGTGGGGTACAAATTGATTGTATACTACAGTCAAGATTCAGACCAAATTTTTTTATTTTTATGACAGAGGCCGTGGGCCAGTAAACTTGTGATCTCAGGCCTTAACTGGCCCCCGGCCAGACTTTGGACAATTATTTTAAAATCCTGCAATCAAAATCCATGTATTTTTTATTAAATCTATGTTGGAACCTTATATTCAGTTTGGAACCCTAATAAGGAGTCATAACCCTAGTTCTTAAGCTTAGCCCTACACTAAACTCTAGTTATCATCCTATCCCTTACCCCATTTCAGAACCCTTAATTCAGTTGAATATCCTTATAAGGTGCCTGAACATTAGTTTATAACCCTAGCCCCAATCCTATTTTGGAACCATAAAATACGTTTAAAATTATTATTTGGAGCCCAAACCCTAGCTCCTAACCCAAGGCCAACATGTAACCTAAGATAGATGGCAACAATTTCCAAAATTTACTAGATCTTCACCTGAAATTCAAGCACTTTTCAAACCCCGGAAAAACATAGCATTTTCAAGGATTTCAACCAATGGAACGAACCTTGCTCTTTATTTACCTGCAGTGTATGTGTGTGTGTGTGTGTGTGTGTGTGTGTGTGTGTGTGTGTGTGTGTGTGTGTGTGTGTGTGTGTGTGTGTGTAATTAAACTGTAAAACTGCTTCCGTCTCACATCTCTGCCTTTGGGGCCAGCCATTTAGAAAACATAACAATGGCATAGGTAACATTGTTTCCAAACAGCAGTGTTATAGAGACCAGAGCTTGATTTTAGCAATCAATTAATACAAACTTTTACGTCAGTAACAACTATAGTGAAAATAAATTGTAATGCACACGATAACACAGATCTAGAAAAAAGTGCATCCCTATAACTTAAATATCCAGTGTTGACATAACACTCGTAGATAAGGACACTGAGATAGTTGAAATCGTAAGTTAACACTGTATTTTAAGGTACTCTGTGATAATGTTCATTATCACTTCAAGAGTAAACTTTGAAGCTACTTAAGTGAATGTATGGTCCTTGCCTGCAAGTGTTAAATAAACACTGGTTATTCTGCTGTGTAATATTAGTGTTCAATCTAAAAGTAGACAGCATAGTTTTGGTGGCTAGCTTTAACAGCTAGTATCACTTTCATTGTTAATGCAAAATGATGTATTAGCTAATACCAGTAACATGGACCTTAAATGCTAATGCTAGCGTTGTGGACACGGATGCTCAGTGGTATTTAAGTTTTATCGGTAAAACGTAAATATTTTTTTTTCAGAAAAAAATATTTTATAAATATCCTTTTTCATACAGACATTAAACAAAATGTAAGAAATGAACCGTATGCAATATCTATTTCATGGACAGAATATACAGTATGTCACATTCCTGCGGGGATTTCATTATGTTTAACTGAACAACACTGAAGGAGCATCGCTTTGACACAATCAAAGGTAGTCTGTTAAAGTTGTATAGCAGTGAACATTTATTTTTACATTCAAATTATAGTCATTAGTAGTTAATTCACTTAACTAAAAAAAAATCATAAAGTTAAATAATTTTTGTGGCGACCATGATTTTGCAGAAACACTTTGATCATCCTGGCCATGGATTTCTTTAGAGCCTCACAAATTGCCACTGGATTGCTCTTCCGCTTTTCCAGAACAACATGACTGAGCTTGGGGATATTCAAGAAATTATGCTTCTCCACCTTCCGCTTGAGGATGCCCCAAAGATGTTCTATTAGATTTAGATCTGGATACATGCTTAGCCAATCCATCCCTTTACCCTTACTCCCCTTTTGGTCATCTTAGAAGTGTATTTTGGGTCATTGACAAGCTGGAACAAAGCCCTGCGACTGCGAGTTTCTGGAAGGAGGGGATAAATCTCAGGTCCAGAGTATAAGCTTGAGTTTGTGTTTCTCTTAAACAAATGCAACTCTCCAATTCCGGTTAACCATATGCAGCCCCAAACCATAATATCCCCAACACCCTGCTTAATGTTAAGCACAACACAAACATGATTGTACTCACCATGTTGCCGCCACACATGCTTCATACCATCTGAGCCAAATAAATTAATCTTGGTCTCACCAGACCAGAGGATATCTTTTCAGTTAGCAATGGCCTTTGCTGGTTAATTTTTGCTGTGTCAAAGTGATGTTTCTTCAGTGGTATTCCATTAAACATTGTAATTAAATATCTGCAGAAATGTGAGGGGTGTCCTCACTTTTGTGACATAGTGTAGTCAAAAATACGCATTGATGTGGCATTTTTTAAAATAATAATGATAACATTGAGCTTGTAAATGCAATGAAATGAAATGATCTGCATTTATATAGCGCTTTTCAAGTCAATGACTTCCCAAAGCGCTTTACACTGTACTTCACATTTCCCAATAGCGGCCGTGATCTGTGCAGCCATGTAAGGCGCTAACCTGCTTATTGGGGGCATTGGGGGTTCAGTGTCTTACCCAAGGACACTTCGACATGTAACACGGACAAGCCGGGATTCAAACTGGGATCCCTTAATCCTAAAACGATCGCTCTACCTCCTGAGCTACTGCCGCCCCCAATGTGCTTGTAGTACTTTTTGGGAAGATTCCCATTGTATTTTTACCATATCACCCACCCTAACAGTATATAACTACTTAATTTTGTTATGTATTGCCAGGGTTTGGCGCCTGCAGTCTCTCTCCTCCATCATTACCCAATTTTCCAGGGCCTCTAACTATTCCCTTTCACAGGTGATTCTAATGAGACAAATAGCCACCTCTACTATGTATACTCCGGCTGCCAACTCACGTTGCTGAAACGACTACAAGCTTCTTCTAACACGGTTTTGGAGTTCACCCACGCTAAGACCTGCCACTCCAACCACATTTTTAAAGGTACTCTCAAATATCTCTTTCAGGATTTCAAGCTTATGCTCCCAGACCGCATTCTTCAGCTCCCCCGTCGTCCAAGGATCTTACACTCCACAAATTTAGTTGAACGTATTTCCAAATTCTCCCTTTCAATATTGTCACCACCCTAAGACTCCATCTCAGCAGTTCCGGTCTCAAACTCCCTTCTTCATACGAAAGTCTTTCCCATCCATCCATACATGATCTGTACCGCTTATCCTCACTAGTGTTGCGGGGGTTCAGGAGCTTATTCCACCTACAGATGCTCCCCTACTTACGAACATTCGACCTACGAAAAACGGTAGATACGAACATTATTTTCCGGATGTCGAAAAATACCCGGACATTGCTGTAAGTTAATTTTGTATTATGTGAACCCTTTTCCGAGTACAGGACATTACTGTAGTGCGTAGTGAGAGGTCACCCAGCATCCACCTCGAAGAAGAAATCCGTTTCCTCTTCTTGGTTCATGTGTAAAAATTCTATACTGCATGTCCACATCGCGCTAAGAACTTTGACATTTATATTGTTAAATATCTTGTGTATCCATTAAAAATTGTATGTTTTTCAATAATATATTTTATCATTCAGCCTGCTTTGTAACGTTATAGAGCATGTTATTCTAATAAACATTTTCTTTTCAGTTTCAAAACAATACAGGTTACTTATACAAGCCTTAAACATACTTACAAAAACCTTAAACATACATTCCATACAAAATATAGCACTGAAGTAACTTACGAACACATTCAACTTACTATCATGCGGATCGGTCGTAAGTCCGGATCGTTCGTAAGTAGGGCAGCGTCTGTATTTTCAGGCAGTGGACAGGGGACATTATTAACTGGTTGTCCAGCTGCAGGGGACACAGAGACATGCAACCATTCACACGCTCACTTATACCTAGGGACAATTCGGAGTCACCAATCAACCTGCTATGCATGTTTTTGGAGTGTGGGAGGAAACCAGAGTACCCTGAGGAAACACACACAGACACAGGGAGAACATGCACATTCCGCACCAGGAGGTAGGTTGCTGGAATCAAACCCTGGTAATCTGAACTGTGGGGCTGACACACTAACCATCCACTGTGTTTTTGTTGTAGTTAAATGAACGCCTCCCTATTTGAGGTATGATCACGTCCCTTGTATTTCGTCTCCTTGTTGTCCTGCATTTGGGTCTCTCTGATATTTCCCCTCCTCAAGATTTCTTTGTTTTCCTCATGCTTAGGTTTTTTTCTTGCCCTCTTGAAAGTTTCAAATCAACGGATCGTGTAATGGTGATCTCAGGATCCCCTTGATATTTTTTGTGACTAAGGGCTTTACAGATAAATGTGACTTGCCTCATAAAAAAGTATTAAAATACATTCTAGTAATGGTGGTCTGGACAAATACCGTAGTTTTTAAATTTCCCAATCCACTGTATGCTTCCGAGTATTTGTTTTTGCGAACCCATATTCTGCCGACACAGCAAATATGCACTCGGGTTTCATCTAAATGCAGAGAAATACATGAAAACAAACTACAAGAAGAAACTAAAATTGTTTCTGGCAGTGCTGACGTGATGTCAAACTTTTCAAAAAGGGAAACAGAAAGAAAGTGGGACTTTTTGGGCTCAGTTGTTCTGTTGTACTCTTGTTCTGTTGCGTCTTAGTACAACGCAAGTATCAACCGCCATTAATGAAAGCCATTTCTGGCCACAAACAGTGCGGCTGGCTAGCCTTTGCATCTTTGAAGTAAGCCCCCTCTCTCTCCTCTCGCTTAACTTAACCCAATCTGTCTTTTAATGTGGTGGGAGAGAGGGCGGGCCAACCTCCTAAAAACCGTCCCGACCATCACGTCAGTTGACATCTTCAGAGCTGGCGCTATTTGCATTCCCTCCGCCGTTTGAGCTTCAATCACAAAAAGGATCCAGGAAAGAGCATGCAAGGGGGGACCCCATCTTCCCCTCCACCTCTGCCCCCCATCAAAGTGATGTGGTGCTTCGGAACTCAAACCAGATGATTCTTCGGTATTTTTACCTTAGCTTTTGCCAAAGAAACATCAGGCACATCCTGTTGGCTTGACCAAAGACAAAGTGAGGGAACAATAACGCTTCGCTGCACGCACAGATTTCATCGTGCGACAGTAAAAATGTTCATTTGTTAAACAGCAGAAGACAGATGGAGATTATTTCGCTGTACAGTGCTGTGAAAAAGTATTTGCCCGCTTCCTGATTGTTGTATTTCGTGCACATGTATCATTCACTAAGGTTTCAGATAATCAAAACAATTTTGAACTGATGGCATTACATTGTCCTTCAGGATGTTTTTGTAAAAAACAGAATTATGTCAACCACAGCAAGTTGACATGGTCCAGCGACAGATACAACCAGATACAGCAGGTTACAAACTCCACAAAGGTAGCTTTGGAGAATCGTAGCCCTACAGTTAGCAGTAGGCCGGACCACCAGCACCGCCCTTGTCTGACTGACGCTGCCCCAGTCACTTTTTGTAACCTGATAATAATCCATGGAGCACCCTCTGGTGAGCATTTTGTTGTGCTCTTCTGACTTTCCTTAGAGTTTGATTTAATTGATGAATTTCTTTTCAAAACTTCCAAAAGCTGGCGGCTGCTATGCTTTCCAGTTTGTTTACAGAAGCAGCTGTTTGAATGACAACATACACTGGCCAATCATAGTTTTGCACTCAGTCACATCAGCCAACACAGAACACCCTCTCTAATATGTCTCAAGTAATATAAAACAATTCACGATACAATGATATCTATAACATTAAAGACAATATCAATTCAATTAAAAATCCATGAGGGAGTGAACCACTATTTTTAAAAGCGTGAACTAGCAAGGGGTCTCTATAAATCTTTAGCAAATCATAGCTGCCATAAATTTGCTTCGAAAGACCTCTCGATAAGAAAGAGTTATCTAGTTTTCTTTGCCAAGGCATGTGTGCCATTCAGTTTTGATGATCTATTTTCCTCATGAACACACCCATAATCATATGCACTTTGGTGGAATATATTGTGTTTATGGTTATAACATAAAAACAAAGAAAGTGTTGATCAAATGATAGTCAAACTGTAGTCTCTCCAAACATCATTTTGGAGTAGTACATACATTCTGGTGTCAGGAAAAAATAATAATAATAAGCTAAAGGTTATTCTGGGGAACCTAACTCCATGCTATATTTCTGTAAAGTGTGGGTTCCTGGTCAGAAACCTTACATCTAATTAAGGTCTTTGGGGGAAAATATGTTTGAGAAACTGTGGTCTATAGAGAGAGTGCACGGTGAAACCCAGCCCACTCTGGCACCGACTGCAGCTTAAAGCAAAGGATTTAGATTATTTGCAGCTTCTGCTTGTCCCCCAAAGTACTGTATGCACATTTGAGGTGCAAGGGCGCGGCCAGCTAACCAACAGCAGCTGCGTAGCGAAGGAGCGGAGGGCAGCATGAAAAAAACACAAACACAAAGTGATTTGCACAGAAGACAAGAGAAGTGAGGGCGGCTGTCCTTCATATAGACGTTCACATAAACACGAGAGTCATGCTTGAACAATGAAGCTGCGTCTCCCTTGCTAAGCAGCGATAAGTATTTTTTTTCACCAATTGCAATTCATTGCTGTTTACCGAAACCGCGTAGTGTGGGACAGGAGGAAACAAATGTGAAAGCATGTCCTTTGCAATGTGATACAAGTTAAAAAAAACTCGATAAATGGTCGGGCTTTAAAACTTATTTTAAGTCAAGTCAAGTCATTTTTATTTGTATAGCCCTTAATCACAAATAGTCTCAAGGGCTTCACAAGTTATTACATATAAGAAGTTTAGGTTATTCGTATGCTATAGAGTAGAAGTGAGTTTTAAACTTAGATTTAAACATTTCCACTGAGGTTGCAGATCGGATCTCAGGGGGAAGAGCATTCCACAACACTGGTGCCCGGATGGAGAACGCTCTCTCGAACCAGCGGAACACTTCTTGGCTCTTGGGATCACCAGGAGACCGGCGCTCTCGGAACAAAGGCTTCGGGCCGGGACATAGGGGGAAATTAGATCTGAAAGATATGAGGGGGAAAGTCCATGTATTATTTTAAGGCTGAAAATTGCTAACAAAACGTTTTCCTTGTTGCGCAAGGCTTGCTTGCTTTAAATTTGACCAAACTTTTGCTATCAAATCAACACAACAATGTACTTCCTTGTTTAACAGCTGTTGGCGCAATCATTTTCGTGAACTACCGCCTATTATGTTTGTGAAAAGGGTAACGTTTCTCTTTGCATCCCAGACTCCAACTGTGAACCAACTCCGATTCTTATTATGTAAATCAGCAGTTTCATTCTCACTCGTTCAGTCTCATGAGAACCTTCAGCTCCTCTTCTGCAGGAATCAGTATAATTTTCTGAGCCTGGCGACAAGTAATGGCTGAAATGTTATTGGTTAAATTCTTCAATATGAAAGCACACATTGTATTCAACATCATATATATCCATATATATCCATCCATCCATTATCAGCACCGCTTATCCTCATTAGGGAGCTGGAGCCCATCCCAGCTATCATCGGGCAGTGGGCTGTCATGATTACCTAAGTGGAGCCACCTGGGGTAATCATCTGGCGCGCTGGAATACGCTTCCTGATTGGTTCATGTTCCCTTTTTAAGCAGGCTACGCCGAGACATCTTCGTCTGAGGATTACTTTTTACCCCGTTTGACTCGCCTGATTTTCCTGTGTCTTTTTGACTTGTTTACCTGATTCTGCCTGCCTCCGATCCGACCTGCTTCCGTTCCACGCTACGATCTTCTCTCCAGTCCCGGTAAACTCGACCTGCTTCCGTCCCACGCTACGATTGGCTACGTGTCCCGAAGTTGTCTTCACGGCGTTGCTGCTGACGTTCGACGGTCATCGCGTCTCCCGCTAACCCTGTACGCTTCCCCAAATAAAAGACTTGTAACGAACGCTCTGGGGTCTCCTGCTCTGTTCTGGTCTTCCCTGACAGAATCCTCAGACCAGAATGGACCCCGCGTTCGTACATCTGCCCCCTGACGACTATGAAAGCCAGAACCAGCAGCGCATTCCCCCTTTAGAATGTGCAGTTCGGCAGGTCATTTCCGACGTGGCGAAATTGGCTAATTCATTCAGCGCAGGATATGCTGTGCCTCGAATGCGGTCCCGGGAGGATTTGACGCCTGCCAGTCCGACTCCGCTGATTGCCTGTTAGACTCCCCGGCATGCCAGACCAACTTCGACTCCCCGGCCTGCCAGACCGACTTCGACTCCCCGGCCTGCCAGACCGACTTCGACTCCCCGGCCTGCCAGACCGACTTCGACTCTCCTGATTCTGCCTGTCCTGTTTACCGGTTCTGAGTCGACTCTCCTGTCTTGCCGGTTCTGATTCTGCCTGTCCTGTTTGCCGGTTCTGAGTCGATTCTCCTGTCTTGCCGGTTCTGATTCTACCTGTCCTGTTTTTGCCGGTTCTGATTCTGCCTGTCCTGTCTGATTCTGCCTGTCCTGAGTTGACTCTCCTGATTTACCTGTGTTTCCCTGTGACGTGTCTTGGGTTTATTTTAATTTTTTCCTGGGGGACTTCTGGAGCCGTCCCTTGAGGGGGGGGTTCTGTCATGATTACCTAAGTGGAGCCACCTGGGGTAATCATCTGGCGCGCTGGAATACGCTTCCTGATTGGTTCATGTTCCCTTTTTAAGCAGGCTACGCCGAGACATCTTCGTCTGAGGATTACTTTTTACCCCGTTTGACTCGCCTGATTTTCCTGTGTCTTTTTGACTTGTTTACCTGATTCTGCCTGCCTCCGATCCGACCTGCTTCCACTCCACGCTACAATCTTCTCTCCAGTCCCGGTAAACTCGACCTGCTTCCGTCCCACGCTACGATTGGCTACGTGTCCCGAAGTTGTCTTCACGGCGTTGCTGCTGACGTTCGACGGTCATCGCGTCTCCCGCTAACCCTGTACGCTTCCCCAAATAAAAGACTTGTAACGAACGCTCTGGGGTCTCCTGCTCTGTTCTGGTCTTCCCTGACAGTGGGCAGGGGACACCCTGAACATGCATGTGGAATGTGGGAGGAAACCGGAGAGCCCGGAGAAACCCACGCAAGCACGGGGAGAACATGCAAACCCCACACAGAAAGGTTCGATCGCATGACCTCAGAACTGAGCCGCACACGCGCTAACCACTGCGCACTGCACACTGTTCTGCCCATCTATCGTAAATATTGTATATATGTTATAAATCAATTGTTTTAGTCCTGTCTGTGTAGCCCTTTGAGACTTTTGGAGATTAAGCCTTGGGTGCCTAAGTTGGGTAGAAAATGACCCCATGGGTTATTTTTCAAGATTTTTATAAATTAAAACATTTTAATATTTTCATATTCCAGGTATTCCTCATAATGTATTAATAACATGATAGTATTTCCATTTTCCCCAACTAATTTTCAACTCCAATCATATAAGAGTGTATGTTCTGGTAGGTCATGCACGAAAGGGTTAAGGCCTATACAAATAAACATGCCTGACTTGACTGAGTTATATACTTGAATTTCATTTCTTTTAAATGTATTGATTCAGGTTTTGGTCCTTCATCTTACAAGGCTCTTATAACTGCAGCGTTTCACTTGTTCTTGATCACAAACTCGTCATTTTAGCCCAAGGTCCTGTCCTAGTAATGCAAAGTGACAACTTCTTGCTAATATCTGCAAACCCGTAACGCTTTTTTTCCACAGCAGCATTTCTAAAACGAATCATTACTCTTTATGGAAAAATAGCTTATCATATGCAAAGTGCTCCACATCAATGTCTTCATATTCTCGTTTGTGAAATTCAATGCGCCGAGAACTCCCTAGGGAACGGCAAGTTTCTGCCCGGCTAAAGTTTTTTCTTTTTTTTGTGATTCTCTCGCTTTAATTCAAGTTGGCACGTTATTTCTGTGAAATACGTCGGGAGCTCGGGGGAGACACACAGACGTGGTCGCACTTGTTATTGCTGAATAAAGATTAGACAATGGCTAAGGGGAGTGAAGCCGTGCTCTACTGTGGTATTGACACAGGAGATTTTGCCTGAACAAAGTGGATCCGTGAGAAAAAGGGAGCCGGTGAAGAGAAAGATTATCTTAATTATCATTCGGGAGCTGCTTAGAGAAGGCACCTGTGCATGAATAATGTCATTTATTGGCACATTGAGATGTGCATAATTTCCCTTAAATCATACACATTAGCGCCATAACAAGGGATGGAGGAGTCGGCCCTCTCGCAGTCTCCGATCTTCATTGTGGGCCGCTCACCTCCCTGCTAACAATGTACTTCTTTATTCAAACACTTGGTTTTCCTCTCATTTAACATTTGATATTCGGACCACAGGGGCTGTGAGGTTACATATCCTGCGCCATATTACCGAGCAGGATTTCATTTGTGCCGCGCACTACTTCAATTTAAGGTTAATCTGACGCTCGCCGTGTTATTAACTGCCGCTTGTTTTCGAGTATAAAAACTGCGGGGTGTGATAGTGGGAAGAATTACAATGTTTTGGCTTCACTTTTTGCTCATTGTTCATTTGCAAACAAGCAAAAAATACAGACTAGTGTGCAGAGGAGGGTAGAGTAGCCTGCGAAAAAAAATTCTCAAGTAAAAGTACTGTTCCTTCAGAATAATATTACTCAAGTAAAATAAAAGTAGTCATCCAAATACTTATTTGAGTAAAAGTTAAAAATATATTTGGTGAAAAAATTACTAAAGTCCATCCAATCAATAAAAAAACACATTTAATTTAAAAGTAGATTAAAATAATCAATATTAATTCAAGTGCAAATTCAAGTACAGTAAAAAAAACATATACATATTATAAATCAAATGAATAAAGTAAGCACATGTAGCACCAAACAAAAAAAAAAGTAGAGTTAAAATTATAATTCCGGAATCTTACTGATACATGTTTCCTCAGGTTCAATGTTGAATACTTGAATGCAGAAATCTCCGTTTGCTTAGGCGAACAAAGGAGACATTGCATATTGTAGCTGGTGTTTGGCACCCTTTTGAGGGGAACATACTTTTGATGTGAGGCCAGGAGTGCTCCTCCTCTTCTGTGTTTTCATTTTCGATATTGCTAAGCGACAGTTTCCATCTATTTCATCTGTAAACAAAATTTTCCCCCGCTGAAGGTGAATATGGTCACGTGACGAGGCTACGTTTGATTGGTTAAACATGGTTGAGCCTGGTGGAGTTCTGTGCCATGGCAGAGAAGTCAGACGTGTACTTACATTGAGAGGATTCATTAAGTAATAAAGTAATTACTCCACTGTTGCCCAATGTAGCTGAGTAAAAGTACTGTTTTTTTTCTTCAAATATTTACTCAAGTGAACGTATAGGGATTTTAAAATACTGCTGGAAGTACAAAATGTACTCAAGTAAATATAGCGGAATAAATGTACTCTGTTACTACCCACCTCTGCTAGTGTGACACTCCAATTGTAATTTGTGTCGCTACTCACTTTGGGAACGTTTATATGCAGGCAACAAATAGATTGCAAACGGACTATTGTGGGTATTGACACTATGTAAAGGCGCACGGAACTTCAACTAAGGCAGGTGTCAGCAATCCAAAATGTTAAAGGAGCCATATCGAGACAAAAAAACAAAAAAGATGATGTGTCACGATCACCCAAAAATTAGAAAGTTGTATTATGAATGCTGTGTGTATATGTATTAGCTATATTAGCTATAATAGCCTACTATCAAAATACTAACTTAAATGTAGTCCATTCTGTTGTGAACGGTGCTCCACGTGATGAACTCCTCAGGTTTAACGTCATTAAAACATCAATGAATACAATATGTTTCATTTATTTAATAAAATAAATGCAACAAAGCAATCCAATTTCTGATGTAATGTTCATTGTGAGGATTATAAAAAAAAAATAAAAAAAACGTGAAACATGCATTATGTGCCTGTTAGGGGGAACAAAAAGAGTGCAATAAAATGTAACATACATTTTAAAAATTAAAAAAGAGCTTTTTGATAAGGTGAGGCAAATAAAATCACATTCATGCAATTTAAGTTTGATTTCTGTGCAAATTTCAAACAAGTCAGTACATGGGTAAATTACAGAAGCATTATCTTCTCTCTCTCTCTCTTTTGATACTAAAAGCAGACATTCTCGGGCCTTAGCAACCGAACATAAATAATATCCCCAAGTGTCGTTCAAATTATCAGAGGTGGGTACTCAAGTAAAAGTACTGTTACTTCAGAATAATATTACTCAAGTGTAAGTAAAATAAGTCATCCAAATACTTACTTGAGTACAAATAAAAAAGTACTTGGTGAAAAAAATGACTTAAGTACTGATTAACTGAAGTCGTATTTATTGATTTTTTTTTAAAACAACCAAGCGGATCATCAAATTATCAAAGTCCATCCAATTGACAAAAAAAAAAACATTCAGTTTGAAAGTATATTAAAATAATCAATGTAAATTCAAGTACTTTAATAAACAATGAAATGAAATGAAATGAAATGATCTGCATTTATATAGCGCTTTTCAAGTCAATGACTTCCCAAAGCGCTTTACATTGTGCTTCACATTTCCCAATAGCGGCCGTGATCTGTGCAGCCATGTAAGGCGCTAACCTGCTTATTGGGGGTATTGGGGGTTCAGTGTCTTACCCAAGGACACTTCGACATGTAACACGGACAAGCCGGGATTCGAAATGGGATCCCTTAATCCTAAAACGATCGCTCTACCTCCTGAGCTACTGCCGCCCCAATAACATATGAATAGTATAAAACAAATAAATAATTTATTTATTTGCACATGTAGCACCAAGCAGCACATTTAAAGCCCCAGTACTTATCTTAACAGGCTCTTCAAGCAGAACACAAGCTAGCCCATGAACTCGAACAAATGAGACATTGCATATTGTAGCTGGTATTTCTCACCTTTTTTAAGCAGAACATGCTTTTGATGTGAGGCCAGGGGTGCTCCTCCTTTTCTGTGTTTTCATTATTATAGTATTGCTAAGCGACATTTTCGATCTGTTTCAATCTGTTTAGATCTGCAAACAATTTATTAACTAACGAAGTAACAACTTCAATGTTGCCTAGTATAGCGGAGTAAAAGTATCATTTTTTTCTTTACAAATGTACTATGAATAAACGTATAGGGATTTAAGAATACCCCTCGAAGTACATAATGTACCAAAACTTACCCAAGTAAATGTAACAGAGTAAATGCACTCCGTTACTACCCACCTCTGCAAATTATATACTGACGAAATGTAGGAATCACTCAATAAAAACCTGCTACTGTGTTACTAAAAAGTGCTTGAGACAGCATTGCACTCTTACCTGTTTAATGTGACTTTTGTGTTGAAGTTAAGAGTGTAGCGTTAAATTGTGATACTGTCGCTTTAAAAGACACTGTCTCGTGTGTATTGGTTGATACCATGAGGAAAATGTTTCGGTACTCAAATAATTCAGTGACATGAACATTCAGTGGTCAACGTGAAAGCAACAATACAATATGAAATGAAATGATCTGCATTTGTATAGCGCTTTTAAAGTCAATGACTTCCCAAAGCGCTTTACAATGTGCTCCACATTTCCCAATAGCGGCCTTGCAGCCATGTAAGGCGCTAACCTGCTTATTGGGGGTATTAGGGGTTCAGCGTCTTACCCAAGGACACTTCGACATGTAACACGGATGAGCCGGGATTCGAACTGGGATCCCTTGATTCCAAGACGAGCGCTCAATAATAAACAATAAAACACATACTATATCATAAAGAGAAAAGAAAAACACATTGAAATCACGACCTTAAAACCGATTAATCCCGTATCCCGGGTATAACGCAGTTCTTTTTAAATACTTTTATTAGTTTTCAGCACTTCATTGATAGAAACAGGAGAAGAAATAAATTTAAATTCAAGATATGCATGGTTAAATTCTCACAGACGCCCCAAACAGGGTATCTTTGTCAGAGCAGAAATACATTTACGCTAAGGGTGTCAAAAGGTTGGGAATAAAGCCACTGTCACAGAAGGTGTTTGTCAACCTCATCATATTTTGTCTTGGCTGTAGAAACACATAGAGCACACAGTACAGTAGAAAACAAAAGTCGTAAACAAGCATGGCGTCACGGGAAAATGTCAATAATTTCTGCCCACTTCATGTCCAACATTCACAACTACAATACACAGTTTTGTGGCGTGATGGTCATTCCGTTTGAATTTTAAATATGTTAGGAAGCGTTCGGTGTAGGAGGTGGTAAAAGCGATAAAACCCTGATAGTGGGCGTTTTTCAATAAACCAAAAGGAATTGACATTAGGTCAGATGAGACGAGGAAACTTGAGAGGTAATTGTGGGCCTGCGAAAGGATATTTGGGAGAACCTTTAAGTAGATGGCTAGTGGGGAAGGTATTGGGAAAAAGAGGGGACACTTTGGAGAGTAACAGATTGATACATAGATACATAGATACATAGATAGATACTTTATTCATCCCCGTAGGGAAATTCACACTTCCAGCAGTATCCTTGTGTTGAAAATAAAATAATAATAAAATAAAAAAATAGAATGTGTCATAATAGTCTGTAATAATAGTTTGCAATAGTCTTTGATCTCTGCAGCCCTTTGAGACTCCTGTGATTAAGGGCTATACAAATAAACATGACTTGACTTGACTGACTTGAATACATAAATACCCAATATAACGTGTTGATATAGAGCAGGGATGGCCAACCAGCGGCTCGCGAGCCGCATGCGGTTCTTCAACTAGTTTCATGCGGCTCTTTAGGAGCTGTAACATGGCATGCATCAAAATGTTTAGCCGGCGCTGTCATTTGCCTTCCCTACAGCTAGATGGCACACCGACAATGTAAGCCTGTTTGAGTGACGTCAAACGAGCGACGAGAAAATATTTTTAGTCGATTTATGTGATATTGCCTCTTAAAATGGCAGGTAAAAAAAGCACAGCCAAACAAAAATATGAAGAACAACACAGGACGTTTTTGCCAGAGTGGGAGAGTTTATATTTTTTTATTTAATGTAATGGCTAGCAGTGTTCCCTGTAAGCTGTGCGCATGCGCAATCGCGCACTGCATGCACATTCTCAGCGCACAAGAAAATCTATCCAGCGCAATGTTCCCTCTAAGCTGCGTGTGTGAGTTTTTAGAGTTTTTCGAGAACCGGCTTCTTCGGCTCGGCTAACTAAAACTTTTGGGTCCCAAACGGCTCTTCAGGTTGTTTTTGCTTTTTTCATCCCTATATGACCAAATATTGTGTAAAATTATGCACAAAATGACTTAAAGGAAGGGGGAATAGAACAAAAAAGAAAAAAATACCAAAATGAAAAAGTAGTGAAAAGCTGAGAAAAAAGAAACAAAAGGAAGAGAAAAAAAGAAGGAAACATTCTGAAAAAAAGCCAGACTAAAAGAAAAGAAAGAAAAAAAAAGTAAATAGAGAACAAAAAAAAACAAAAGTAAGAGCTAGGAAAAAATAAACACAATTACTTTTTTTTAAAAGGGATTAAAAAAAAATAAAAAATAAGAAAAAGTTTGTGTTGCATCCAAATAATTTCCAATTATAACGTCAATCTTGTTGCCAACATTGTACTTCCACTAAAAACATGTGATTAAATACAGTTCTGTATCGTGCAACCGACTAAATAAGCCCCGAAATATGTTAGTAGTATGCAACAAAAGATAACAGGAAAAAAAAAGAAATGGAAATCTTGTGAAATGATTGTTGTAAAAACAAATGACGTTTGTAGACCGTTACAACCTTTGCAATAATCATTCAATCACAATTCATTCAAAAGTGAATTTTTTTTTGCATTGCCGGAAACTCAGCAAAATGTAACTTGATGTCAAGTTTAGGACATGTTTTATAATGACTCAGTTGCCACACTTGGGATTGCCGTTGCTCACTGTTGTTTCAAGCATTGCTCACCGACTTTGTGTGAACGCTCAGACCCGTGGAAAATTAGAGGGAACATTGATGGCAGGTCAATCCGCCTTTTATGTGACGCAGCATTGGCACATTTCAACGCTTCAAATCTTCGGCGTCACTTCAGCTTTCTCCACCCTAAGGGCCCGGTCACACAGCCGTTTGCGGCTGAATCACGGCCAGAAATTTCTGCCTGTGAGGCGGACGCTATTGGACGCTTTGAGATCGCCATACAGACGAGATACAGCGGTGCTTAACACGCGGTCGGAAATTCACGCGCGGTTGGCAGCGCGAAACAGTTTTGCGCCGCTCAACACTTTAGAGCACGGGTACACAGCCTTTCACGGGCGTATCGAGGCTGAATCACGGCCAGTCGCTGTTGGGCGCTGTTGGACGCTTTGAGACCGCCATATAGACGAGATACAGCAGTGCTTTACTCGCGGTCGGAAATTCACACGCGGTTGGCCGCGCGAAAAAGTTTTGAGCTGCTCAAAACTTTGAGCACGTGTTAACCGCGGGCGGCACACGAGGTAATGACGCGGAACGACGTGCTCTGGCCGCGGCCAGGGCGTGGTTACACATGGGTAGGACGGGAAATTTCAGCGGGTAATCGTGGGTGGAGCATGGTAATAGCATGTTCTGCGCCTGTATCGCGGTGTTATTACGTGAAATTAGCGTGTTACGCGTGTGACGGTCAAACGCCTTTCTCCGCGTATATACAGCGCGATTTGCCGAGCACAAGTCAGTTGTGCTCGAGACGTCAAGGGGTAGACATGGATCCCCGTCACCGTAGTGACCTCGTCTTAATCCATTTTTATTTCTTGACATTTCTTTTCATTTCATAACAAGATAATAAAATAAAAATGAAAAACTATTACAATAATAACATATTGGCTTCTTCGGTGCCATAGCTTGAAATCTTGATCTTCACGGGACTGTGTCTTGAGCGGTTATGATTTCTACAGCCCGGTGTTATGCCGAGAAATGCATCCCTGCCGAGATTTGCATCCCCTCGCTACTACAACCACTTTTACCTCGTTTTATCTCACTTTTATATCACTTTTAGGGAATGTAATGGCGAACATATAACCAAAACCATACAACTTAAACCATTCCGTCTTTGTTTTTGTTGTGAACGTAATCGAACGGTAATGCACACCGTATATAAAATCCTCCCCCCCTCGCGTGAACGCGCATTCTGCAGCGCTTCCAACAAAAGCGATCGTATTCTATATAAAACGCTTATTAAAACAATAAAGCGAGCTAATTATTCAATGGGGAGATCCTAGTCTATATAACGCGTTTATTTAAACAATAAAGTGCGATCGTATTCTACAAAATGCGTTTGTTAACGCGGATGAAAAAGTCACCAACGTCAATGCACGCTTCCAACAAAAGCGATCGCAGCAGAATGCGCATTCACGCGGGGGGTGGGGGGGTGGTGGGTTTCGTATGAGTCGGATTTGGGCACAACACCGGCTCGGGAGCTTTTATACCCGTGGTCCACACGAGAAAATGACGCAGAAATGACGCGATGAGGAAGCGGAACAGTCGCTTGGCGTCTGTTTTGCGGGCATACCACCGATGAACAGCGGGTTGGCCAATTTTGCGCATTTTCCATCGCGGGCAACCACGGGCAAAAAAAAAACGCAAAATTTTACCCGCGATACAGACGCAAACGGCTGTGTGACCGGGCCCTAACATCAAACAGGTATTAACTATGAAAAGCAAGGCAGAAAAACAGTTGCATTTTTTTCCCAAAAAAATATGGTTGGCCACCCCTGATATGGAGTATATAAATAGTTCTACATAAAATACACACTGTAATAAAAATAGGGTAATTTGCAAATGTGGGTGTGGGTTTAAATGTGGTCTTTTACTCCGCCGGCTGGACGTAACACTTGCATCGTATCAGTTAGCTTGGAACATAGCCCGGGCTAAAAAGCCATACAACAAAGAGGAATTCATTAAAAAATGCCTCATTGAGGCCTTTGAAATATTGGTTCCTGGAGAAAACATACTAAAACGGAGCACATCAGATGTTTAACTGTCTTGCCACAGTATGGAACGAAGAATACCCGATACTAATGCAGCTGTTGAATCAAAGTTGCACACTGACCTTCAAACATGTGAAAATTTTAGTGTGGCAAAGACAGAACCCGTGGCATAGATGTGAAAGAAGCAATGATGGGTGCGTTTGCAAAAGCAGATCTACCCACACCGAAACTAACTGCAATAGCTACGGATGGAGCGCCAGCCATGATCAGATCCATGAACGGTCTTGTAGGGCTGTGCAAAGTTGATCAAACATTTCGTCATGAAACCTGTGATGGAAATAGTCAACTTCATCTGCACACATGGGCTAAACCACAGGCAATTCAGGAATCTCATTGCTCAGCTGGACCAAGGGCTTTCAGGTGACCTGCCGCTGCACTGCACTGTGAGGTGTCTGTCAAAAAGCCAGGTACTCTCTTGCATGCAGTGAAACTGTTCATGGAAGAGAAGGACAAGGACTATCCCGAGCTCTCAAACCTCAAGTGGATTATGGATCTGTCATTTTTAGTCGACATCGTATGCCACCTGAACAGACTGAACCTTACCCTGCTGGGTAAGTTAAAAATGCTGCCTGACTTGATGCAAAGTGTGTTTGCATTTGTTGATGAACTGTTCAAGGCGAATATTGAAAAGGGTGATTTAACACATTTTCAAACTCTGCTAAAAGCCAGTGAGCAAGTCACCAGCGCCACCCTAAAAAAGAAAACTGAGAGTTTGAATTGAGAGTTTGTGTGTGTAGAACAGTGCTCACAATGTTAACTGTTAAAAATTATTGATATTATCATGTTGGTGTGGTTATTTTCATCAGATCTAGCCGAGTAGAGATCTATGTATGTGTGCATACATGATTAAAATATTATGTGTATGTGTACCCATGTGTATAATGTGGCTTTTTAGTAACAAAGAAAGAAAAATCGACTCGCCCCCCGTCGACAACTATGATGTGGCTCTTTGTAGTAACACAGACGAAAAATTGTCTCTTAGGGGCCGGTCACACAGACATTTGCGGCTGAATCACGGCTAAAATTTTGCGGTTTTTTTTTGCCCGTGGTTGCCCGGGATGGAAAATGCGCAAAATTTGACAACCCGCCGTTCGTCTGTGGTATGGCCGGAAAAAAGACGCCGGCGACTGTTCCGCTTCCTCATCGCTTCATTTCTGCGTCATTTTCTCGTGTGGACCACGGGTATAAAAGCTCCCGAGCCGGTGTTGTGCCCAAATCCGACCCCACCCTCGCGTGAACGCGCATTCAGCTGCGATCGCTTTTGACCTTTTCATCCGCGTTAACAAACGCATTTTGTAGAATACGATCGCACTTTATTGTTTAAATAAACGCGTTATATAGACTAGGATCTCCCAATTTTTATAATTAACTCGCTTTATTGTTTTAATAAGCGTTTGATATAGAATACGATCGCTTCTGATGAAAGCGCAGCAGAATGTGCGTTCACGCGAGGGGGGAAGGATTTACCGTTCGATTACGTTCACAACAAAAATAAAGACGGAATGGATTATGTTGTATTACATTCCCAACGATTGCAAGACGAAGTGAATTTGGTTATATGTTCGCCATTACATTTCCTATAAGTGAGATAAAACGAGGAATAAATAGTTGGAGAAGCGAGGAAATGCAAATCTCGGCAGGAATGTATTTATCAGGCTGTAGAATTCATAAACGCTCTAGACACAGTCCCGTGAATATTAAGATTTCAAGCTATGGCATCATATTTATTTTATTATCTTGAAAAGAAATGTCATGAAATAAATATGGGTTAAGACGAGAACACTACGCTGACGGGGAGGGGTTTATTGAGGGTAATGGTTTTATCTATTTTCTAATTATTCATTATCGATCAGTTCATAACACGTTACAAAGCTTAGGAGCCGAGACTCTTACTCTTGGCCAAAAGGCCAAGCTAAGGACCTAGCATCAAAGCCTTGCTACGACCATTGTTAATGCACCGAAAGATTTATTCGAAATGAAGAGAAACTACGCTGACGGTGATCCATGTTCACCCCCTTGACGTCACGAGCACAATGGTGTGCTCGGCAAATCGCGCTGTATATACGCGGAGAAAGGCGTTTGACTGTCACACGCGTAACACGCTAATTTCACGTAATAACACCGCGATACAGGCGCAGAACATGCTATTACCATGCTCCGCCCACGATTACCCGCTGAAATTTCCCGTCCTACCCATGTGTAACTACGCCCTGGCCGCGGCCAGAGCACGTCGTTCCGCGTCATTTCCGCGTCATTACCTCGTGTTGACCACGTGTGCGGTACGCGGTTTAACACGTGCTCAAACTTTTGAGCAGCTCAAAAGTTTTGAACGCGGCCAACCACGTGAAAATTTCCGACCGCGAGTAAAGCACTGCTCTATCTCGTCTATATGGCGGTCTCAAAACGTCCAACAGCGCCCAACGACATCTGCTTCACGGCCAGAAGTTTACGGCCGCGGTCCAGCCTCGATAAACTCGTGAAAGGCTGTGTCCACGCGCTCTCAAGAATTGAACAGCGCAAAATTTTTTCGCGCTGCCACCCGCGCGCGAATTTCCGTCCTCGTGTTATGCACTGCCGTAACTCGTCTGAATGGCGATATCAATGCGTCCTATAGCGTCCGCCTCAAAGTCAGAAATTTTTGGCCGTGATTCAGCCGCAAATGTCTGTGTGACCGGCCCCTTAGTCGCTGAATGGTTGGCCACCCCTGATATGGAGTATATAAATAGTTCTACATAAAATACACACTGTAATAAAAATAGGGTAATTTGCAAATGTGGGTGTGGGTTTAAATGTGGTATTTGCCCTCGTGTAGGTTTTAGATGAGTGGATGTGATCTCTTCAGTCTGTCCGTGGAACAAGACTGTGACAGCAGTCTGTCGCTGAAGCTGCTCTTCCGTTTGGAGATGATACTGTGTAGTGGATGTGATTAATTGTTCATGATTGACCGCAGCTTTTTCAGCTACAGTTGTCAAGCTGTCCAGCTCTGTGCCCACAATAGAGCCCGCTTTCCTCACCAGTTTATTAAGACGAGAAGCATCCTTCTTCTTAGCGCTGCCTCCCCAACATGCTGCCGTATAGAAGACGGCGCTTGCCACAGTCTCATAGAACATTTTCGGGAGCTTTTTGCAGATGTTGAAGGACGCCAGCCTTCTGAGCAAGTACAGTCGGCTTGGCAGTCCAGTCCAGTTTATTGTCCAGCTGCACACCCAGGTATTTGTAGATCTGAACACATTCTTCACATTCTCCTTTGATAGTTACAGGAACCGGGTGAGTTCTGGTTCTCCTGAAGTCCACCACCATCATCCCTGGTGTTGGTGTTGTTCAGGTGCAGGTGGTTAGCGTCGCTCCATTGAATAAAGTCCTGAATCAATTTCCTGTACTCCTCCTCCTGCCCACTTCTGATACATCCCACGATAGCAGTGTCGTCAGCCAACGTCTGCACGTGGCAGGACTGAGCTGGACAGAGCTGTACTGAAAGTCCGACGTATACAGCGTGAATAAGACCGGAGAGAGCGCAGTCCCCTGCGGCGATCCCGTGCTGCTGACCACAGTGTCTGATGTACACCCCCCCTGTTTCACATACTGGGGTCTGCCTGTCAGGTAGTCCGTAATCCATGCTACAAGGTGTGAGCTTACTCCCATCTCTGTCAGTTTACCACTAAGTAGCAGAGGCTGTATGGTGTTGGAGGCACTGGAGAAGTCCAAAAATGTAATCCTCACAGATTACGAAGGTGGTTTAGGGGAGGAGGGGCGAAAGTCCTCAAACAAAGATTTGGAAGTACCATTAGGACGATGGCTGGTGAGGAAGGTCCTGGGACATGAGGGGAGACTTGGCAGATAAACTTAGAAAGGTGGTCTGCTGGTTGGGGGGGAAGAGGTTTTGAAATAAAGATTTGGGAGTACCTGAAAGAAGGTAGCTTGTGAGGATGTTCTTGGGATATAGAGGCGACTGTCGAGGAGAGGGCGACTTGGGAGAGAAACTTGGGAAGGTAGTGTTTGGGGCCGAGTGACTTGAAAATAAGATTTGGAGTACCTTTTGAGTAGGTGGCTGGTGAGGAGGGGAGACTTGTGATTGAATCTTGAGAGGGAGACTTGAGTGGGAAACTTGAGAAGGGGGTTTGGGATGGCAAATATGTTAAAAAGGAAATTTTGGGTTTACCTTAAAGAGATCACTAGAATGATAGATCTTGGAGTGGAACTTGGAACAACGAGGGAACTGAAGAAGAAAGCCATGGTAGAGGAAGCTTGTGTCAGCGAACGTCTTCAGGAATCAAAACGTATCGTCTTCAGGAATCAAAACGTGTCTCAAGCATTAAGTGGAAGCCCGGAATATGTATGGTGGAGATGGCTAATGCTTATGGGAAGCACTCAAAGAAATTAATTGTAAATGCGACTGGAGAATGCTGTAATGCTGCCATCTCTTAGAGAAGGAGAATGGCTGCACGTGCCAAACCATGACATGTGTGTGTAAAGTTGGCTGTTTTGAGATATGTGCATTTCTCAGAATTCAATACAATGAAATTAATATGTTTTTATATTCCTAAATATCCTAAACAATCTCTCTCACACACACATATAGTCACATTTCAAACATCAGTCTAATTTTATCTTTTATACGTTTCTCTGTCTTATATCCTTTTATTGTGAAGTCGCGCTAATGTGTGTTCCTTTTCCTGTTTATGTGTCAACTCAAAATAAACCACACCCCTGACCGGAGGTAAGGCAGTTCTGTCGGAGAGATTTTGGCGAGATGGCTTGCCGACAGTGCTCTCTCCTTTGCAAGGGAGATTTTAAAACTTATTGAGTGATTTTATCTGAGTAATTCTGCCAACAGAGAGTTAATATAATGTATAGCTCTGACAGTGTGTGATGATACTTAATTTTAGTTTTGTTTTTTTTTTTTTTTAGTTTTTTTTTTTTTTTTTACAATAATTATTAGAATAATATCAGAACAGTAGGGAGTTGGCTAAAATGTTCAAAACCTATGGAACCCTAGAAAATATAACAAGCTGGTATATAGTAAGTTCTACTTATGTGTAATAAATGTACAGGAAATGAATAAGTAACTACAATGTACTCTGTTTTTAATTTTGTACACCTGCAAAGGAGATTTTTGACTATTATTGCTCACTGTTTTTTTTTACTATTATGCACTGTTTACATCATTGTCACCATCACCAAATCTTTCTGCAATTCAATGACATCCACACCCTTTAGGGCAGATCTGCTTTTCTTACCAAAAAGTTTAGAGAAAAAGAAAGGGCTCAGTGGAGGGCTTTAAGAACAGGTTGGAATTTCTTACGGAGGATTGGGTCCTCTCCTGTTCTTTTCGCAGGTTCTTATTTTTGTGTGTCTACTAAACTCCAAATGAAGAAATGAGAAAAAATAAATATATAGATGTGTGTGCTGTTTTCACATTTCTTGATAATAGCAAGCTTTGTTGCCAGGGTTGTATTGTTTTTTTGGTTTTCCCTTTACCATTGTCACAAGTCAAAAAACACAGTATTTTATCGCTGACTTGCTCTTCACAAAGCAAACAAAAATACAAATGAAATGAGAGAGTGTGAGGGAGATCAGACCAATAGCGGATGATAGTTTTATATGCCATTAACCAATAACAAAACACCAAAAGCATTTTCTTCTTAAAAAGGGTGCGAAACACCAGCTACAATATTCAATGTGTTGGGATTTAACTATCAAAATATATCGTTTTACCAAATTGTTCGAATTGGTTATCTGACATTAACCAAACACGAGCTACATTCATCCAAAAATTATGCACGCTCGTTTCTTGAGAGAAAATGACCCGGAAGGCCGACATTTCCACACGGTGGCGGATGTTTATTATTCCTAACAGCAGAACTAAGTGTACCAACAGGAGACGGCCGAATTGACGTTGGAGTGTGAGGGAAGCCTTTTTCTGAACTCTATTAGCTTTCTCTTACTGGCTCACGTCTCCCAACAAGATGGCATCTCGGCTCCTCCCATGGGCGTGCCAAGCAGTTGTTTGCGCTCAACAATCGCACAACACAGCGCCTTGATGTCTGGAACATTCTGCGTCAGCATACTCACACGGGCTGTTATCAAAAGCACTAGACAAAACATTATGCATTTCAAAACAGCCTGCCCAGACCTGTTATCGTACATTGAAGTAAAGCACAGTCAGTGAATACCTTTATTGCATTAAACTGGATATATGTAACTTGCAGTCAATTATATAAAATCCTTTATAGTCAAATGTATAAAATCCTTTAAATGTCTCCTTTGTTCGAGTTCATGGGTTAGCTTGTTGTTCTGCTTGCAGCCGGTGTTGAGATAAGTATTGGGGCTTTAAATGTGCTGCTTGGGGATACATGTGCTTAGTTTATTGATTTAATTTATACTATTTTTATTCTATTGTTTATTAAATCACTTGAATTTACCTTGATTGTTTTAATATACTTTAAATTAAATGCATTTTTTTTGTTTATTGGATGGACTTTGATAATTTCATGATATAATTCTTTGATTTCAATCAATAAATACCACAATGCTACAGTTACTCAGTACGTGAGTATTATTTTTACTTTTACTCAAGTAAGGATTCGGATGACTACTTTTGCTTTTACTTGAGTAATATTATATTGAAGTAACAGTACTTTTACTTGAGTACTGTGCCCACCTCTGGTCTGTTCATGTTCAGTTCCAGTCTCAACCTCATTAATAATCCTGAAAAATCCAAGTCCGTTTTTGTTTTGTTTTGCCATTTAAACTGTCATTACATTGTCTTAACACATATTTATGGTCCATTTTGCCCTCTGATGAAGGTTTGGGTCGTTCTGGGGAAAATAAGGCCAAAAGAAATCACTTGTAACATGATTTCTGACTCTCTAATGGCCAAAATCATTTACTTGGTTAATAAGAAACACAACAAACCACTAATATAAATCTAAAGATGCAAAGATGCAGCAACATTGCAGTCGTATATGGTGAGTGAGAAAAATCTGAAGCATACTTAAAAGAACAAATATACACAAATTTCCAATGAAGGCTGACTGTGCAACATCCTAAGGGAATACATGGCATGATAATCACCTCTGATGGTCCGAAGCCCCGTGGCTACGCTTGCCCTGTTTGGGCAGAGACAAGAAGACACCCGCCCTGATAATGCTCAAAAGACTTGCATGCGCCCGTTGCTCAAATACAGTTTAGAAAGACAAATCCGAATCAAATTACAATCCTCAAACTGACTCGGGTTGAGTGTAGAAGCTCGGGGAAAGTCTATCACGGGCAACACGAACCTATGGCCTGTAAGCCAGATAGTTATTTTCATGAATCCAGATAGGAGATAAATGAGACTTTCACTTGTTTTCAAATGTAAACTGAGCAATGTGGATCGTAATACATGCGAAGCCAAAGCAACATTTATAATTAATAATAATGATGATAATAATTAATAATAATATAAAGAACAAAGGGTTCGGTCCAGTATGTAGGGCACAGTCCTGGCGACAGTTTAAAATCAGTGTGTCACACTAACATACCCGTTTTTGCTTTACATCGCTAAGGAAATCGTTTTTGTTTTTTTATTCTCTCAGTAAATTGTGAACCTGGAGTGCCACGTCCAATTTCGTTGTCACAATATGTTGAAACCATTTTGTAACAGTGATAATAAAGGTATATTCTCTTCTATGTGGAAGCTTTTTAAGAATATGTGTATACTACAAGGTATACTATGAAGAACAATCAGAACAAATTGAGCTCTGTAGAACTTCAAAGAAGAGTAAAAATGGCAAAACTAGGCTAGCACCTATTTGGGAAAAATTTCTGGCACTAAACGAGTTAGGAAAATCACATACAAAAACTGTTATACAGCTTCCACAATTATAAATGATCAAAAAGATATAAAATACTTGGAAAATGTATAGGTTGACAGGTATGAAACATAGACGGACGGGGAGGAAGTCTTGAAAATGATCTGGGCAAGTGAGAGCTTTAAAGTTGCAGTTTGTTAAATGCACAAAAATGCCGATCTGTAAACTTCTCAGCCTGTGTCACAGTGATGTCCCCCTCTACTGATTTGTTTGCCCTGTGGCAATCAGCGTCCCGCATGTGGCCGGGCAGTAAAGATGAGCGCTAACCCGAGTCTGTGCTAACCCGAGTGCTAACGGGTCACATCACACGCCGGCGTCACTTCCATGTCCACTCACTTTCGGACCTGACCCACTTTGGAGTGCCTTGGCCGATAGAGCCTGACATGGGATGATTACGTCCACCACGTTAATTAAAGCTTCTACATCGCCGTCAGCAGATTGATGTTCCGCTACATCAACTAAATTGGAGTGGCCAAGGATACTTAAACTTTGGGAGATGGTTGGCTAAAAACTTAAAACCAAACAAAGGACAAGAAAATCCCCAAATCCAAAGAAGTTGGATTCAACTTCGGGGGAAAAGCATCCATCGTTTCAGCAAGAATCTGTAAAAAGAGTCCACATCAAGAGTCATCAGCACATAAGAGGAAATCATTTGCTGCTTATGCCCTGTCTTCAAGATATTACGGCAACATTCTTGTCGCGGTATGCTGGGTGCACAAATCCAAAGAGAAATACCTTGAAAACGCATTCATAATATCTTAGTGTGCACGGCAGCAGACTGAAAAACCTTAGAGCAAGCATGTCTAAAGTCCAGACCGGGGGCCAGTTATGGCCTTTCATAATTTTTTTACTGCCCCGCGACCTCTGACATAAAATTAATAATATGTGGCCCGTCAGTAACGTTGACCGCAATACAAAATACATGTGTGCAATAAAAGTTTCTCAATTTCACCAGATGATGGCAGTAGCCCTTTGGCCACCTTTCCCCTGGCTTCTGTGAGAATTTTTGCCCTCCCCATTTCCCACATGGCGACATTAAAAAGGAAAATTGACCGTCAATGTGGAAATTTCAGTACTTTTTTTACCGAAATACAAAATAACTGTATCTTTCTGTATCTTTGCCAAAAGACTGTGGTTATTATCAAAGGATAAAATATCAAGTGGCACTGCCAGACAAAACATGAGACAACAAAAAGCTAACTGAAAACAAGTGATGTGAAAAGGTCAAGCAACTGGACCCTGTTTTAACGACAAACAAGCACTTTTTCCAAGACCCTGCAAGTCAAATGAAAAGTCTACAAAGGCAAGTGATAAGTTTGTGACACCTATCGCCAAGCATTGCAAATCTTTAACAGGGTTTTTTTTTATTAAAGACTATTGAAAGATTGCCAGACTGCATAGTCGGCCCTCAAACTTTCAGCTTACCAAATCTGGCTTGCTTTCTGTAAAGTTTAGACTCCCCTGCCTTTGAGTCATTAACACAGCCCATAAAACATGTGCTTCTCCCCTACCCAGTCTGTAGGAATTCACTTAAAACATTAAAAACTCCATCCAATGGTATGCTAGGAGCACGGCAGCATACAGAAAAAGTAGTCAAAACAGCCCAGAATAGCATGAGCTGCTCTCTGACCAGTCTGTATGACAAACCAGAACCTGGTCTACACTTAAAAACACCTACAAGAGAAACCGACAACATTGTAAAGGACTCCTCTCACGCTGACCAGTACCTCTATGACCTGCTGCCCTCTCGCATATGCCTCTAATTTTCCACTGGTCTGAGCGTTCACACAAAGTCGGTGAGCAATGCTTGAAACAACAGTGAGCAACAGCAATCCCAAGTGTGGCAACGAAGTCATCATCAAACATGTCCAAAACTTGACATCACGTCACATTTTGCTGAGTTTCCGGCAATGCCAATTTTTTTTCCACTTTTGAATGAATTGACTAATGTATCATTGCAAAGGTTGTACGGCCTACAAACGTCATTTGTTTTTACACAATTCTTTCACAAGATTTCCATTTCCTTTTTTTCCTGGTATCTTTTGTCGCTGTTGTTGGGTGATTTAAATGTGAAGCCTGTGGAAACATGGGAGGTGCAAGAGGCAGTGAAAGAAATGAAAGGGGGGGAGGCACCTGGGTTGGATGGTTGTACTGCTGAATGCCTGAAAAAAGGTGGCACAGCTATGATTGACTGGTTAGTACGCTTGTTGAATGTATGCTTTTTAAGCTGTGTGGTTCCTGTTGATTGGTGTAGTGCATGTGTGGTGCCATTGTATAAGGGTAAAGGTGATAAGTATGATTGTAGCAATTCGAGAGGTATCAGTTTGTTGTCTGTGCCGGTTAAGCTGTATGGAAGAGTCTTGATTAAGAGAGTGAGAGAAAGAACGAATGAGGTGGTGATGGAGGAGCAGAGTGGTTTCAGGAACGGAAGAGGATGTGTGGATCAGGTGTTTGCAGTAAGACAGGTGTGTGAGAAATATTTTGCAAAAGGTAAGGATGTTTATTTGGCTTTCATGGACTTAGAAAAGGCGTATGACAGAGTTGATAGAGAGGCGTTGTGGCAAGTGATGGTGATGTATGTAGTGGGTGGAAAGTTGTTGGAAGCATTGAAGAGTTTTTATATGAACAGCAGAGCATGTGTAAGAGTAGGGAGTGAGACAAGTGAGTGGTTCCCTGTGTTGACTGGTGTGAGACAAGGGTGTGTGATGTCACCATGGCTGTTCAATGTGTACATGGATGGTGTGGTGAGAGAGGTGAATGCAGGAGTTTTTGGCAGAGGTGTAGAGATGATGGACAACAGTGAAACAGTGTGGCAGGTAAGTCAGTTGTTGTTTGCAGATGACACAGCGCTCGTGGCTGATTCTGAGGAAACATTGAGAAGGTTGGTAACGGAGTTTGGAAGAGTATGTGATAGGCGTAAGTTATGTGTCAATGTTGGGAAGAGTAAGGTTCACGTGATGGAGTGGGCATGACGTTAGAAATCAGGTTGCATGGACAGGTGCTGGAAGAAGTTGAAAGCTTTAGGTACTTGGGTTGTGATGTGGCTGCAGTTCGTGGAATGGAGTGTGAGGTATTGCACAGAGTGAATCAAGGAAGCAAGGTTTTGGGTGCTCTGAGGAGAGTGATGAACAACAAGAGTATGAGTATGGATGTTAAGAGGGGACTGTATGAGAGTGTGATTGTGCCTACTGTGTTGTATGGTGCAGAGACTTGGAGCCTGAACGCAGATTTAAGAAGGAAGTTGAATGTTTTTGAGATGAAGTGTTTGAGGACTATGTTAGGAGTGACAAGATTGGATAGACTGAGAAATGAAATTGTGAGAGACAGAACTGGAGTAGTCGTGGAACTGAGCAAGCGTGTTGATTAGAGAGTACTCGGTTGGTTTGGACACATGGAGAGGATGGATGAGGAGCAAATGTTGAAGAGGATCTACAGAGCAGAAGTAAATGGAAGGAGACCATGTTGTGCATACATTTACATAATGTTTGGTCATATAGGGATGAAAGAAGCAAAAACAACCTGAAGAGCTGTTTAGGACCTGAAAGAGCCGGTTCCTTTTAGTGAGCCGAGCCGAAGAAGCCGGTTCTCGAAAAACTCTCCTGACTTTTCTCGACTTCCTTCTACTATGACCTTGACTTCCAAATACCGCATTTAGAACGCAACGTCGGGGGAACTTTTGTATTTTTACCTTCATGCACTGTAACTTTGACTTTGACTTCGCTACTTAATTAGCAATTTCGAGCCCTGATTTTTGTGAGCTGGCTAGATTTTCTTGTGCGCTGAAAAGCTCTGGGTAGTCCGCAATTGCGCACACACACTGCTTAGAGGGAACATTGGCTACAGGTCCCTTAAAACAAGGAGAAAAAGGCTCAGACACTTTCTTCCCCAGAGCCATCACCATCCTAAAGAAGCGCACAAAACTGAAAAAAAAGTGTCTTACCTGGATATAGAAAAATGTATAAGCATATTTTATTTTTCGACTTATTTTGGAAATATGCTGCTGCTTATGTCTTTGCACTATTGTTCTAATGCACTTACGGCTTGGGCCAGTCTCCAAATGCTACACAGTAAATATTTTGCGTCTTTGTTCTTAGTCTTTTTAGATCTTGTTTTTCTGGTTTGTTTATTTTCCTGGATTGACACGTCTCATCTCCTAAACAATATACACTCCGTTGTAATCAATGACAACAAAGACTGTTCTATTTTACGGTTCGATGAAACCCAAATCCTGAATTCAGTTATGTACTCTCTCGTCTTCCAAAAGACAGACTCTTTGCTGTTTGTTTCAGGATTATTCCATCCAATATTTATCTATATTGGCTTCAAGTTTTGGTAAAGTTTCCCTATCCCACATGGCAGCCAGCAAAATGGTTTCTTCACCGCCATCTCTATTAGATCAGATTTTAAGCCAAACTGTACCTGGCTTTGCTTCTTGGAGGCCACACAAAAGTGAATTATTTGTCTTGTGTTTATTAACACATCGATGAAGCTGTTGTCTGTTGCAGGTTATTTATAAGTAAAACAGAGTTGAAAATGAGATAACTGACAAATGAAGTTGTTGACTACCAGTGACATTGAAAACAAAGCTACATTAGGCTTTAAACCAAGTTATTTGGCAGCTTGGAGTGGCAGACTCAAATGCCACAGGAAGAATAAATCTGCTCAAACAAGTGTGGCTTAACAAGAACTCAAAGACACTTTAGGACACGGATGTCTACTTAACAGTGTGTAACTTTTGTAAAAACCTCAAATATTGTTGTTAAAGATAAAAAAAGGAATGAAAAAAAAACACTGATTACCTGCAATGGCATCAAGGGGAGCGGATGCCTGCAGGGATTTCCTGTCTCGTTTTGTTTGGACTGCAAAACATTGGCAAGACTCTTAGATTCATATTTTTATTGCTTGGGTGGCTTTTTTGTTTTGCTGAAATATCATATTACTTTAAATCGGAGGTTTCAGAGAGCAACAGGGGACTCGATGCTCATTGACTGCAAAGTGTGCAGCTTCTTCCTGAGCTGCTCACATTTCCAATACAGTAGTTTGTTATTTCCTTCTGAATGTTTTGTGCAATTTGCTTACATTTAAACATATGCAAAGATAAGCTAATGGTGAACGTTCACCATTTATATAGCGCTTTTCAAGTCAATAAAGACCTCCCAAAGCGCTTTACAATATGCTTCACATTTAATCATTCACACACACACACACTCACACACCAATAGGGAGTCAGCCATGCAAGGCGCCTACCTGCTTATTGGGGGCATTAGGTATTCAGTGTCTTGCCCAAGGACACTTCGCCCTGATCTTATCCAACTCAATTTTCTGAAGCTATTATTATCAGGAACCAAATTTCTAACAATTAAAAACATGAACTAAAAAAAAAAAGAATGACAGGGATGCACCGAAATGAGAATCTGGGTTTGAAACACAACGTGAAAGTAAAAATACACAGGGCATATTGGAACACAAATAAGGTGTACCTTAAAAAAATGTTAAATAAGACGACGTGGACTTAATTGGAATATTACACGGTTCGTACACTTGTTTCATGGCCAAATTCAAGCACCTATTATGCACATTGAAAGCCAATTTTCCAATGTATCCACTACAATTCAAAAGATAAATAGTACATTCTTAACAATAGTTAAATGTGATTAGATGTTATTTTAAGGTTCTGTTGGTATTATACAAAAAATAGCATGGACTTGCATGCTCCGGTCCGGAGCCTTCGCTAAGAAAACGCTGGTCTACTTGTGATCCCAAGAGCCAAGAAGAGATCCGCAGGTTCGAGAGCGTTCTCCATCCAGGCCCCGGTCCTGTGGAAGGCTCTTTCCCCTAAGATTTGATCTGCAACCTCAGTGGAAATGTTTAAATCTGAGCTTAAAACACATTTTTACTCTATAGCATATGAATAATCTCAATTTTATGTTGATGATATGTGTAATATTTGCCCTCGTGTAGGTTTTAGATGAGTGGATGTGTCACAACAGTCTGTAATAATAGTTTGCAATAGTCTTTGATCTGTGCAACACCATCAAACTATAACTAAACCACACATGAAAGGCATACACGAGAAAAGTTCCAACATGTAGACAGAACAACATGTGTGCCGTGACGACAAAACCATGAACGTTAAAAGGACTGCATTTATGTAGCGCTCTTATCTAGTCACTATGGATCTCCAACGTACTTCAAAATGCATTTCACACTTTATCCATTCACACACACACTCACACACCGGTAGCGGAGTCAGCCACCTACCTGAATTTCAGGGGCCTTAGGTGTTCAGTGGTTTTCCCAAGGCACTTAACTCGGAGGGGACGGTGTCAAAACGACCACTCTACTTCCTGAGCTACAGTCGCCACTGATCATCTCTACCCGAACAAAACACGGCCTACATTAAACACAGAATATGTCTGAATAATAATGAATGTAACTGGACAAAACCCAACAGAAAAGAAGCTAGGAACTCACTTAAGTGTGGATGAAACTAAATAATGTTCGAACATCAAAGTAGACATATTTTTTCAGTGATTTCTGATGTTTGTCAGTACATATTATAAATGTCACTTGGGGGTATTATCCGTGTTTCGTTTTGTTTTTTTGCTTAAGCCCCTGGATGGCTACTCTTAGTATCAAAAAAAAGAGAGAGTGTCAGAACACAGAATGGAATCTCGGACTCAAATATGTACGTTTGAAATGAATCTTTATTGATTAGTTGACAGAGCTGGCTTAGGAAACCGGCGGGCGTCGGTCGCTAGCAGCGTTGGGGCGGAACGGCAGTTCCGTGACAGGTAAGCAGAATCAATCTTAGCGGACAGGTCGATGGCCAGGGCAGGAGAGAAGGTCGTAACGTGGAGCGGAAAACAGGTCGGAACCGAAGGCAGGAATCAAAACAGAGAGTAGTCTTTAGTACTTGATAATCTGGCATGAACACAGAAGTACGCTCGGACGAACTGGTCTGGGCGCTGACTGCTTAAGAACAATACGTCAGCCAATCAGGGAGCGCGCTCCAGCGCGCCACACGATTGCCACAGGTGTCTTTACTTCAGCAATCGTGACAGAGAGAATAGAATAGAATAGAATTTACTTTTATTGTCATTCTTTGTAACCATGCACACAGAACGAAATGTCGATACACTTGACCCTTACAGTTAAACTGTAGCGAGCCGATGCAGCCGCAGCCGAACAGGGCGCCGCCATTTTAGACCCAACTGCTGTATTGGGAGTCATTAGGTGACCAAACCCCCCAATTCCAACCCTTAATGCCGAGCGCCAAGCAGGGAGGCAATAAGTACCAATGTTGTAAGTCTTAGGTATGACTGGGCCGAGGCTTGACCCAGCAACCTCTGTAAAAATGTATCGTGATGGTTGATATTCTAAAATGTATTTTATGTAAACTGAAAAGAAAGCTCTTTGATATGTTTTGGGCAGTTTACAACGAGCTGTCAACGAGATCAAAGCCAGCAGAGAAGCCTACCACGTGTTGTGTTGTGACTCATTAATTTGCAGCAACTGTAATAAAAACCTCATCATCCAGTCCAGCGTGAATGTGGATCTTTGGTGGGACAGGTACACCGCGGTTACATTGGTGCCGTGACCCGGAATGCTGCTGTGTTTTACGCATCCACTGACTTGTTCGACATGTCCACAAAAATCAGACATAGACTGCATGAATGTGTTTTTTTCTATTAATTTACCTTATCAAAAGGCTTTATTTTATAAATGCATGCTACGTTGTATTGAACTCTTTTTGTTGCTTGGATAAGGGGCAGGTTAATCACATTCCATTTTGTTTAAAACGAATAGACTTCTAAAGTGTGATTTCTTTGTCGGATTTATTTAATTATATCAAAGAAATGAAACATACTTTAAATCACTGATTTTGTAACAACATTAGATTTGAGGAGGGATCCTACAATAGAATAGTCACGTGGTGCGTCATTCTACACAGGATGTGCTGCATTAAACATCGTCATTTTGATAGTAGGTTAATTTAGCTAGTATAGATACACACAGCATGTGTTGCTCTCATTAGAAGGATTATATAAAGCTTCTAGTTTATTTCCAGCTCCAGACAATTTTCTTTTGTTTTGTCAAATGTGGCTCTTTTAACATTTTGGGTTGCTGAACTCTTAACTTACTGACCAAAACATGAATGTAAGAACACAAAATATATGCAATCATTAGTTGATCTAACAACAAGAGGAATGCCATGACAACTAAACCATTAAATACCAAATTGAAAAGATGAAAGGCATGATGACAATGAACAATCAGTTAAAACACACTTCATTTTGAAAAATATGTTTATCTTATGAAATGATCTGCATTCATATAGCGCTTTTCAAGTCAAGACGTCCCAAATCGCTTTACAGTGTGCTTCACATTTCCCAATAGCGGCCGTGCAGCCATGTAAGGCGCTAACCTGCTTATTGGGGGTGTTAGGGGTTCAGTGTCTTACCCAAGGACACTTCGACATGTAACACAGAGGAGCCGGGATTCAAACTGCGATCTCTTGATCCCAAGACGAGCGCTCTACCTCTTGAGCCACTGCCGCTCGGAGGTCGATTAAGAACCTCAACTATGTCATGGTTTTTGTTTTGTTTTTTGAAAAAAAGACACGCAGCCAAGATGACATCCTTGCTTGTTCACCACAACCCCCGCCCTCCATGAGCAAAATTGGACATGATTACAAGTGGGAAAAGCAAAGGGGGGCCTCTTTTCACAGCACCAATGCAATATCTTGCTCCACACACTTTTGCAAACCCAGCAAGTAGTTTTAACTTTCAGAGTGGCAGCATAGGCGCCACATGGAATGTCTCCAAACCTCACTAGAGGTGAAAAGTGTTCTGCAAGAATTTGGACAATGGCACTTACTGATATCTTTCATGTGAAAAAAGAGTCAAGGCAACCCAAATATATTCAGATTAAGGCCTCTAATGACACCAGCTTGAAATTGTCCGAGTAAGGCGTCATCACACTTCAAAAGTACATGATTGAGAAAGAAAAGTCTTCTAATTACAAGTGGACAAATGCACATAATTCTCCCCTCGGCTCGGACTGAAAAGTTGTCAAGCATATGGGGGATTATCGTGCACGACAGCTCGGGCACGTGTCAAGGTTTCACCGGCTGCAAGGAGATCGTTAATTCCTGCCAGGACGGGAAATCTTTACAAATTTTGTGGACAGCTCTTGAGTGGCTGAGGTTATGTTGAGTTTAGAGTTTAACAGACACTTCAAATAGGGAGAGAAGAGACTGGGAATGAATTATAAACTTGCAGGGAGAACAGGACAGTATAAACCCCTAAAGGTGTACAAATATCTAACCTGTTTTAAAAGGTCCTGCCCCAAATACATTTTTACTAAGAATCACTTGGGTTACACAATTTAAATCAACCTTATGCGACAGGGGCTAAGGTTAAATTGACAAAGATCCATAAAAAAATTGGGCACATTGAATGTTGACATGTTACAAGCCTAAGAAAACACGATTTCTGGAAGCTAAGCAGGCCTACGTAAGTACTCGGATGAGAGACTTCCTTGGAATACAAGGTGCTGTAAATAATTAGAGATACAGATACAGATATTAATAGATATAGAAATATAGTGATATAGTGAAAAAGTTTCTGCCCCAGTCGTGATTTTCTGAGTGTTCTGCATATCACCCACAAAGGTTTTAGATCATCAAACCTATTTTAATATCACACATAGACAACCCAAGGACATATAAAATGCTGTTTTGAAATGTTGATTCCATTTATTAAGTCACAACATATTCAAAAAACCCATCTAGCCCTGTCTAAAAAAGTAGGTGTCCCCCAAACCTAAGCAAGCTGAGCCACCTTGGGCAGCAATAACAGAGACCAAACGATAATAGGTAATGAATGAGTCTTTCCCAATGCCGTGAAGGATTTTTGGTCCACTTTTCTTTGCAAACGTTTATGAAAACTGCCATATTGTAGCCATTTTTTTAGCATGAACTACCCGCTTAAGGTCATACCACAGCATATCAATTGTATCTAAATCCGGACCTTGAATGGCCACACAGATCCTTCTTTTTTTTTTCTTTGAGCCATTCAGATGTGTACTTGACAGTGTGTTTACGATCATTGTCCTGCCGTATGACCCAAGAGCGCTTGAGTTTGAGTGCACCAATTGATAGCCAGAAATTCGCCTTCAGGATTTCTTGCTAAACACTAGAATTCATTTTTCTTTTAACCACAGAACACTGTCCTGTTCCTGAGGCAGCAACACACCCCCAGACCATCAAACTCCCACGACCATGCTTTACTGTTGGAAAAATGTTTTTTTTTTGTCGAATGCTGTGCCATTTTTAGGGCTGCACACCTTCCAAGTTTAATTTTTTCAATTATCAGTTCACAGAATGTTTTTCCAAAAGTCTTGAAGATAATCAAGGTGGGTGCTTTTTGGAAAATGTAAAACAATTCTTTATTTTGTGACAGCAGTGGTTTTGACCTGGGAACTCTCCCATGGATGCCATTTTTGGCCATCGTCTTTCTTATAGTAGAGTCACGAACACTGACCTTAACTGCAGCGAGCAAGGCCTGCAATTCCTTCGATGTTGTTTGAGGTTATTTTTTAACGTCCTGGCATTTTGTATTTCCTTATCTGCGTGATGTTGAAGTTGGTTTGATAAAATTAAACCTTTCTGAGTGATAAATATGTAAAAAACACAGAATTCAAGAAGCAGGCAAATACTTTCTTATGGTACTAGTCAAGATATGGAGATATAGAAAGATATATATATATATATATATATATATATATATATATATATATATATATATATATATATATATATATATATATATATATATATATATATATATATATATATATATATATATATATATATATATATATATATATATATATATATATATATATATATATATATATACATATATAATAGAGATACAAACAGATAGAGGAGATTAATAGAAAGAAAAAAGAAACAAACAGTCCAAACCCAAAAAGTCTAATCTGAAATATCAATCACCTTAGGTAAGATTTCTGCGTTGAAAATCCAGCCCGACCCGACCCAGTCCACGGGAATACAATCCCGAAACCCACCAAATGAACTTGATTTGATGGAAAAAGCCTAAAGTAAACCTGAAAGTTTACTTTGGCACTGGAGTAAACCCGGAGCTTTAGTTTGGCTGAAGTACACTGTTTCAGGTTTACTTCGAGCCGAGTCCCTCAAATTATGTGAGCACTTGGATGTTCAGAGCCAAAATAAACACTTTGGCATTGAAGTGCGCATTTCAGCGAAGTGCAGCAAAATTTAACTGAACTAAATGTCACAGAAAAGAAAATCATATTTTTCAGATTAAAATATGCAAATAGTGAAATATCTGGCCCTTTGAAGTGAGGGATGTAGAGGTGGAAAGAGGGAAAGACACACTTTCTACCGTGACACCAAGGATAAAGATGTCTTTGGATTTAGTGATTTGGAGTTAAACTGAAAGTTTGATAAGCATGTTCTTTTTGATAGAATTGTCTGAATAAATTCAATTTTGCAGTTTTGGCGTCAAAGTGTGTTATTCATTTTATATATATATATATATATATATATATATATATATATATATATATATATATATATATATATATATATATATATATATATATATATATGTGTGTATATATATATATATATATGTTATTTAGCATGTTTTAGAATTTGGGTTTTTTCCTTTATATACTTGAAATGATGAGGTACAGGTGGGAGCTCTCAAGCATCTCCCTCCGATTGCCCCTCTAGTGGTGCGCCAGTTTCTATCAATTTTGAACTACATTAAATCAAATTGATATCCTACATTGTCGAACCTAATCATATCCTTTGAAATATATTTGACAGGGACAATTGTAAAAATAAACTCTACAAAGTCATTAAATTCCTCAACACCATGTGAACTAAATAAATAAAAAAAATGTAAAAGATGTATGGACAGAGAAATTCGATTAATGACAGGTACGGTGTCCGACCACAAAAAGTTCCCTAAACACTTATTACCTTGAGTTACTCTGCAATTTAATTACCGTGAGAAACATTAAGGAGCAACTCTAACTAGAATTTGCAGTTCATGAACTCTTATTGAAAATGACTCCTTAATATGATTAATTTTCGTCATTAAACTCAATCCCCACAGGCTGTGGAGGCGATGCTTAAAGGCGTTATATACTTGCGAAACCACATTCATCCTCTTTGGTAAGGTTGCACCAGGAAGTCCTCCATGGAATAATTAACCAATTCCTTGGAAAGGGCAGCTCAGTCCAGGAGGAATAATCAAGCACTAACTGAAGATAGGAGTAGGAATAAAAAAAGATTTTTGGGTTCTGGCGTGCCTCCGTCCACCTGAGGCACCTCATAAGTTTCGGGTGATTTTCGATTTACACTTTTATTTTAGACCTTCGTCTTCCACCATTACCTTAATCCATTTCATCCAGCTTTCTGAATTTTTTTGTTTTTTTTGTTATTTGGTTTAGACAGTTTTATTCTCATTTTTACCATTTGTATGTTGATTTTTTGATGATTTTGCTATCAAAGTCTTCATTTTGGAGCACCTTGCAATGCTTCCTGTTTCTTGCTTTTGGGTCTACCACAAATTCTCAACTTAATCACCCGGCCATTAACCTGCACAGGCAAGGGGGAGAATCCCTGACTGTTTCGGCTCCCTGCACAGGCAACAAGGACAGTCCCCTGTCACTTCGGCTCTCTGCCCGGCTGCAGGGTGAGTCCCTGCTTCCGAGGAGATTCCCCGACTGCGAGGACGGTTCCCGGCCGCTTCGGTTTCTTGCCCCAGCAACGAGGAGACTCTCCGACTGCTTTATCTCTCTGACCCGGCTGCTTCTGCTCCTTGTTCCAGCAAGGAGCTATAACCATCCTCTTGCCAAAGCCTCAGAAAAAAAACATATTTTTTTCTCTGGAGGCCGTATGGTATCTGGCTCTTTTTCCACTCCATCCTGCTTTCTGAGATTTTTGTTTTTGTTCAGTGGTATTTGTTACTTCATTGATAATTTTATTTGATGCCATCTTTTTGAGCACCTTGAAGTGCTTCCTGCATTTGGGTCCACAGCAATTTCCTGACAAGTAGGCTTAGGAATTTTATCCTTTCCGGCTTAAGTTGTGTGTCTTCTCCTTATAGACATTCTAGTCTACAACGCTCTCTAGTGGTAAATGATTACACACTGTCACTTGAATTAATGTCCATCCTAACGTTACAAAAATAGCCAAATGATACTTGTCAAATTGACACATAATTTCTCCGTAAGACACTCAAGCGCTCTCACCGTGCTCCAAAGAAGAATGCCGCTTAATTAGCACAGATATTTCACTTAAAAAATGCTGAGCTCTAATTAAGTCAACTTGGCTAGCCAGAAAATGTGGCTTTATAAAAAATACATGCTGATCTGGGAGAATAATTATAAAAAAGGGAAGCGCACCTTGACAGCTAAGCGGCGCTTTGCTAACGTCTCCTCGGATGAGGTGGAGGACATGTCACTTTGTCTGGGCTGGTCTTTAATCAGTTTCCCGCCGCGTGGAACTGACCGCTGATTTTTTGCATGATATGATTATACCTAGCATGCTGTGCGGCGTTGGGAATTAGCCTCTCAGGTCTAGAAAACGTGTAATGAGCGATGTACCCTGCGTCCAGCTGGGATCATGATCCGGCATCCTAATCAGCCGTCAGCCCGGCAAAGTCAGAGAGAAAAAAAGATGTTAGGATGTGTGTTTGTGCATATCAAAAGACGAACACTTTGGCAAAACATATAATCACTTACCCCGTGGTGAGAGGGAGGGCGAGAGAATGTGGGAGGATACCATGGTGTTATGTCCAATGACCGGCTGCACCTTTGACTAGTGAGACGGAATTAGCTCCAAAAACAAACTCCGGGAATGCAAATCTATCCTGTGGTCACATTTAAAAATTTCATCTCTGTTGACTGGGAGTGAAGGCTAGAAATACGACAATTACTATAAAAATGATTCTATTTACTAAAAATCCTTGAGAAAATAAAGGCTTTTTAATCCGGCCTGCCACATAAAAATAAAAATGTGATATAACATATTCCACATATTACAAATATAACTAAAATTGGGTTTTATCATCTCGAGAACATTAGCCAGAGTCCGCCTATTTTTCTCTCTCAAACATGGAGGTGCTGATGCATGCTTTTATATTTTCTCTTTGTGATTATTATAATACTTTGCTCTTAGGTCTTTCCAAAAAGAGAATTGCCAGCTTGCAACTACAATATAATTCAGTGGCACGTGTGCTTACGGGGGGGGCGGCTTAAGGTTGGGATCACATTACAGCAGGTTTGAAATCGCTGCATTGGCTCCCTGTGTGTTTCAGGTGTTAATGGTGCTTTTACTGTTTCTTTAATGTCTTAATGATCTTGGGCCATCCAATCAGTCTAATATGCTTTTATTATATCAGCCCCTGCTGCCCCTGAGGTCCTCTGGCAGCAGTTTGTTGACTGTTCCTAGGGAGAGGACCTGCGCCCATGGTACAGCAGCATTCACTTACTTTGTTCCTGGCCTTCGGGACAGTCTGCTGGAGCACATCAGCTCTGCAAGGACCCTTGATATTTTTAAGAGGAGACTCAAGAACCGTTTTTTGAATACTTGGTTTTAAATGATTTAAAATGTGTGTTTTTTTTTGTTTTGTATCATACGTTTTGATTTGTTTAACTTCTAATCTATTACTTTATCACACTTTACTTGTACTTAACATTTTTATGTTTTGTTCTGCAGTTGTTTTTATTTCTCTATTTATATTATAGTCTTTCCTCATTTGGGGACAAGGGAGAGTCACACTTGTAGTGTGGTTTAATGGCTTGAAATCCTGAGGCCATCTGTTGCCAAACCTATCAGTGTGGATAAGCCCCTCTTAGATTCCGTTCCTCTCATGGCTAGCATGTGCCTTGCCATAATCATAATTTATTTGTTTTACTATTTACTTTGTTTTCATTTTATTTTAGACATTGTGTCTGTATTAGGTGTTTTGGATTGCTAGTTGCGGATAAAGGAGGGAATGCTATTGTTTTATTGTACACTAACTGTTTCTATACGGCACTCTGAGTGGGAATATTTTTCTGATATGTTCTGTACAAATAGAAGTGATTTGACTTCATATTATGTTGGTAAATAAAGTACTAGCAACAAATATATCGTTGTTTAAGTGCCACTTTTGTCCCCCGTGTCCCTTTAGGTATCCTCCCACCCAACATAACTATTTGTCTGAAAGCCTGAATGTGTACTGTGCTCTATTAACAAGCGGGATTTTACACTTTAACCGGGACATTGCGAATTTAAAACTCACTGCACCAAGGGTGGCAGTAGCTCAGGAGGTAAAGTAATCGTCTTTTTTCAAAAAAAAAATATTCAAAGGTTGGAACCAAGAATTCCAAAACTTGGTGATGTAAGTGGGTAGAGAAGAGCACAGTGGGAAAAAAAATACCTGATAACAAGCACCAGATGCTTCAATCATGGATCAGAACCACGCTCACTTGTATTACCAGCTGTGGGAGGCCTATGACAGGAGCAGCTAATGAGTAATGGCTAGTCGAAAGCCTTAGCCAGCAGCGAAGAGGCTAACGTAAGTGGCTAGAGAATGAAACATGGAAATGCCAGATGCCTAAATTAGGGGTTTCCGTCATGAAGGACAACAGCTAACAATAACAATATCATTAAGCCATGGCCTAGAGCAAGGTGACTAACATGAGAGGCGAGAGAGAGAGAGAGAGGAAGAGAGAGAGAGGGAGATGGAGAGAGACAGAAAGAGAGAGAGAGCACAACAAAGAGATAGGGGGAAAGAGAGGGGCTAAAAGGAATAAAGAAAAAAGAACAAGACATGAAAATATAGAGAAAAAAAGGAGAAAAGGAAAGTGATAAAGAAAAAGAGAAATACTAAAAATATGAGAAAAAAGAAAAAGCAGAGAGAAGGAAAGAGAACAGAGTGAGCATAAGAAGGATAGAGAGTGGTGTGAAAGAGGGAAACAAAGAGAGACAAAAGTAAGAGAGAAAGAAAGCCAAATAGATAGGGAGAAAGAGAAAGACATGGAGAGAAAAAGAGAGAGAGAAATAAATACTCTGATGTGAGTCGTTCCTGGTGTCTTGCACTTACTTCTCTCAGTGCTTTCTTGTGGGCCGGATTAAAACCCTTGGCGGGCCTGACACCTGTGATCTGAGGGGATCAAAAAAAGGCCCTTCTTTTGGCTTCTGTTCCCACCATCTCACTCTGGGTTTTATTTTGAAAAATGGCACATAAATAAAGCCAGAGTTTGGCTTATTTTCGGGATTTGAGCGTTTGTAGAATATTTATTCATGCTAATGCGGGCAGGGAAACCTTAGGCCACAATTTTTCATCAGCATCTTCCTCGTGGGTTGGGGCCCTTCACAAATACCCCCCTTTTCAGCACCGCTGGCACGGGACGACGCCACCTGCTCCGTGCCCTATTCCATTCGCGCCCTATTCTGACAGCTGGCCGCTCTTCTGACGCACTGGTTGGTTAGTCCCTGCAGGTCACTTACGCCTCCTTTGGCCGGGGTGTCAATGAACTTTCTCTGGCCAGGCTGGGCTGAGGGCCGGGCGGGGGCCAGGAACCAAGACCCTCCTTCTTCTTTTAACCTTGTGAAGTTGCCCCCATAAGTCGAAGGTCAGCGAGTCCTGTTTTGCTCAAATCTCATCGATACATGAGAGCCGCTGACAATTATTAGCTACAAGGCTATTTATAATATGTGTACAGAATTGATGATGGTATAGTGGTAGTTAGAATCTAATGCAGGGGTGTGAAGCTCATTTTTGCTCAGGGCCACATGCTTGAAAAAAAAAAAACATCTCACGAGGGCCACCCTAGTAGATTTAAGAGAACAAAAGCAAGATTGAGAAATAGAGAACGAGATAGAAGTAAGACAAAGAGACAGATAGATAAGAGAGAGAGAGAGAGAGAGAGAGAGAGAGAGAGAGAGAGAGAGAGAGAGAGAGAGAGAGAGAGAGAGAGAGAGAGAGAAAGGGAAATGGAAAGAGAGTCAAGAGTGAAAAAAGAGCAAAAAAAGAGCAAGTGCAAAAGAAAGAGAAAGAAAGATGGGGTAAGTGAGAAAGAGAAACTAAGAAAAAAAGAGTACACATAGAAAGGGAGGGAGAGAAATCAAGAAAGAATATTCAGAGAAATAAAGAGAGAACATGAGGGTGTGAGAGGGAAAAAGAAAGCATTTGTTTTTGACAGAGAGAAAGAATGAGAGAGAGACTGAGAGAGAGAAAGAGAGGGAGAGAAAGAGTGATGGGGAGAGAGGGAGAAGGAGGAAAATAAATGGATAGTATAAGAGAGAGAGAGAGACAGAGAGAGAGTGCGAGATATAAAATGAGTGAAAGTCAAAATGAGAGAGAAGAAGGGTGAAAAAGAGAAAAAGAGAGGAAGAGAAATGGAAAGAGAGATTACATAGTGAGAAAAAAGTGGGTTAAACAGAGAAGAAAAACTATAGAAAAGGAGGGAGGGTTTTAACCATGAGGAGGCGTTAAATAACATACAAGTTAAAACATACAACATACAAGTAAAATTCACATAGGACAAATTTACCAACAAAAATGGCCAAACTATAGGAAGTTTGTTTTGTAGTGTTTGTTTTTATAGCCCTTTTTTTCTTCTTACATGCTTTAATGTGTTTAAATAATAATAATAATAATAATAATTTCCTTGTATTGTCATTCTGTGTAACAATGTACACAGAACGAAATGTCGATTGCACCTGACCCGTTGTAGCGAGCCGATGCAGCCGCAGCCAACAGAGGGCGCCGCCGACCACTTTTTAAGTCTTAGGAATGACTCGGCCGGGGCGCGAACCACCGACCTCCCAGTCTCAAAGTATATAATAAAGATACAAATGGTTGTAAAGGAAACCAGAAGTGTTTTGAATAAATAATCCATGTTTATTTGGGTTTTTAGTTAAAGAATACAGCAAAACAATACTACTTCAGATTTTACTGCATGATATCTCATGCTATGATTGACTTGCATGTCCAACCCGTCTCCATTAATGTTGAAGGATAACCAAGGCATCAGCATTAGTTTTTAAATGTATTCTTTTGATGTTGAAAGAACCTTAATTTGTGTTAGTTTGGACAGATGTTAAGTCCATGGCCGTCATTTTTGTGAAGAAATTGGCACATGTTCTCAATGCACTACATTTTATTGTTGCAGATTTCACTATTTGGAGAAGGAAATTCCGGCGTCAATTACATGTCCCCTGTGATCTCTGTCCTTTGTTGGTGGTCTTGCCTCTTCTATCTTCTACCTTTACTTTGCTCATTTTCAGCAAACACATTTTGAGTGGGGCAGCACAGCAGCGCAGTGGTTAGCGTGTGTGCGTCACAGTTCTAAGGTCTTGGAAACCTCCTGTGTGGGTTCAAATCCAGCTACCGGACTTACTGTGCGGAGTTTGTATGTTCTCCCCGTGCTTGCGCGGGTTTCCTCCGGGCACTACGGTTTCTTCCCACATTCCAAAGACATACATTTCAGGTGGATTGGCCGGTCCAAATTGTCCCTAGGTGTGAATGAGGGAGCGAGTTGTCTGTCCATGTGTGCCCTGCGATTGGCTGGCAACCAGTTCAGGGTGTCCCCTGCCCACTGCCCGACGATTGCTGGGATGGGCTCCAGCACCCCCGCGACCCTACTGAGGATAAGCGGTGCTGGTAATGAGATGAGATGAGAGACATTTTGAGTGATGGCATGTCTACTTCTTCAATTGTGCATTTGTCCAAGCCGGTTATATGCAGAACTAGTGGTCATGCAGTTAAATTAATGACCACCTCCCTCTCCCTCTCCCAGGACCACAACCGCACTCTCTCTCCTTCAATGCTGGCCTCTTTTCCGCAATGTCACATATCAAATTCAACAGCTAATCAACATTTCCCACCTCCGCCTCTTTCATCCACGAGATCGCCTGCGAATGATCCGATCGATGGGAAAAGGCTAAGCTGGTTGTGATGTTTGGCATGGCTCAACCCTTGCTGCTTTCATCTCAGCCTTTGATCTTGACACTCATTTGCATAAAGCCCGGCAACGGGCGCCATAGGGTTCACCTGTCACAAGTATAAACGTGGGATGAAGAAAACATCTCAGAAAACCTTGTTTGCTATTTCTCGACTGTATCTAATTATTTATCGATTCAACCCTCTTCCTGTATTCGCTTTTGGGTAACGCGCTCTATGTTAAAGGGTCAGTGGCGACCCCTAACTTAATCCCGCTGTAAAATATACTAAAGACATTACATCACCTGTGTTAGGACTAACGGTGTTGTTTTCTTCACTAACAGGGTAGTCTAAATATTTTTTTGTCCCACTGTTTTAACCCCATTATCGTTACAGAATGTCAAAAATGTTGTTTATGTTACGTTTTATCGGACAGCCTCTCCATTCAAAACAGCAACAAACATATGGTTGGATAGTGATTACAAATGCAGAATTCACTACTGTGTTGAAAGAAAAAGTATATTGGTGAATGTGGCGGCAATCGACTCATGCGGTTTATAAATGAAACGGCTCTATGAGCCGGATCTTGGCAGTGGGAGTTGGCTGCCCATCAACCGAGAGCCGCTTCACTTCGAGATGCAATTTTTCTCTTGTGATTGGTCAACATGCATGTTTTAGGAGATTCTGTGCTGTTGACTTTGAAATTATTGAGTTTAAAAAAGATTACAATTGTGTTGTATTTCTTTGTTTTCTTTGTAGAATTATATTTATTAGTTGTGATTGCTCCAGCAAGGCACGACTATATTGCCAAGTGCTGTAAGCGGAGCAAGCACAACTAATATAATCCCCCGTTTTATTATACTGTATGTTGTGATTGTTTCAGCAAGGCACGACTACATTGCCAAGTGCTGTAAGCACAGGGCAATGTAGGTTTGCTTGCGAAGCAAGCACAACTAATACAGTATAATCCCCCGAGATCTTTTTATTATTATATCTATCTTCTGACAAAAAAGTTTGTCGGGTAACTCCTCCCAGAGCTTTTGGACTAGCCCAACGATTCATGTACCAAAAATTCCGGCCCGACCGGGACTCTTGAGCCACAATATGGATAAGCGATACGAGTCTCAGGGGCCCCGCCAGGGGCCTCGGAGACCAAAAAAAGTCCCCATCCGCAATAATGTATTTTGAGAATCTCCCATCCGGAATACATTGACCCATTCAATTCAATGGGTAGCCATGGAAACGAGGGCTTTTTCAAAAGTAGTCATAGTAATCAGGGACTGTCCAGTGGCATGAGGGGGCCCGACCCACATTACCTTCAACCATGGGTAAATGGTGAATTCCAAAGAGTATATGCTAGCGAGATGATGCTAACAGCTATATTCGCGTAAAGCTAGCTGTAACACTGGCGGCATGGGTTGTGCAGGCGCAGCCAGCCCAAGTATTAGCGCAAGCTAGCTGTAAACATTGTCGGCAATGCTAACTTCTTCATAGTAAAAATTTTTGGTAATGGCTATATTTTAACAACTTCATATTTATGCTAATGGAGTTGTGCTAACAGATACATTATAAAAAGTGATGCTAACGGCTAAATGCTAACTTCTTCATGCTAAAAAATATTGGTAATGCCAGTATTTTATCGACTTCATATTCAAAAATTATGCTAATGAGTACATGTTGATGAGTTATGCTAATGGGTACATGCTAAAAAGTGATGCTAACGGCTAAATGCTAAGTTTTTCATCCTAAAAAATGTTGGTAATGGAAATATTTTAACGACTTCATTTTTACAAATTATGCTAAAGAGTACATGTTGATGAGTTATGCTAATAGTTACGTGCTAAAAAGTGATGCTAACGGCTAAATGCTAACTTTTTCATCCTAAAAAATGTTGGTAATGGAAATATTTTAACGACTTCATATTTACATATTATGCTGATGGCCTCATGCTAATGAGGTATGCTTATGGGTACATGCTAAAAAGTGATGCTAACGGCTATATGCTAACTGTTTCATGCTAAAAAGTTTTGGTGATGGCTATATTTTAACAATTTTATATTTACAAACTATGCTAATGGGTACATGTTGATGAGTTATGCTAATGGATACATGCTAAAAATTGATGCTAACAGCTAAATGCTAACTTTTTCATGCTAAAAAATGTTGCTAATGGCTGCATGCTAACAAAACAGCAAAATATATGGGCTCAATATAATCCAGATGTGCCAATTCAGATAGAATGGCTTATTCCTTTCGAACATGTACATTTTAAAAATGTTAATGTGTAATAACAGTGCTATTACTATGTTATTACCATGAATGTGATTTTTTAGACCTCAACAAGGCATATCCTTGTTGCTAACTGTTGTGGGCCCATCTCAAATGATCTTGCCAGTACCGGAAAAAAAAGAGTCCATCCGGAATGAATGGATTTGAGATATCCCCATTTGGAATACATGGGCCCATTCACTTTAATCGGTAGCCATGGTAAACAGGGCTTTTCCACAGGGTGGTCATAGTAACCAGGGACTGTCCAGGGTGGCTTGAGGGGGCCCGACCCACATTGCCATTAATCATGAGAGATGCTAACAGCTAGCCGCTAGCAAAGTGTTGGGCTGGAATAGCCAGCCCAAGTATTAGCGATGAGAGCTTGATGCTATGCTTACTCATGATAGCTGTAAAAACTGTTGGTGACAATCACCAACGGGTTCCGAAAAGCTGGTGTTATGCCGAGAAATGCATCCCTGCCGAGAATTGCTCCCCTGTCGCTGGAGCACGCACACGTCACTCCCACTACTACAACCACTGTTACCTTGTTTTATCTCACTTTTATATCACTTTTCGGGAATGTAATGGCAAACATATATCCAAGACCACTTCGTCTAGCATTTGTTGGGAATGTAATACAACTTAAACCATTCTGTCTTATATTTGTTGTGAATGTAATCGAACGGTAATGCACACCGTATATAAACCACTTTTGAGCAGGTAACGTGTTTATTTTGCCTTTTTCGACTCAAAACGCTCGTATTTAAACTGTTATGCACTCTACCATAAAGCTTATTATGCTGAAACAAGCTGTCAAATCATCAACAGATATAAAAGTGAGATAAAACGAGGTACGTAAAAGTGGTTGTAGTAGCGGGAGTGACGTGTGCGCGCTCCCGCGAACGCGGATGTTTTTTTACTCAGCAAAACACCGGCTGCGGGAGCGTGGGATGACGTCTATACGACAAGTTTCTTTCCGACACGGAGGAATAGGACTTTGATGGCTTCAGTTCTAAGGAGGAAGATGAGGACGGTTTACCGTGATTTCTACAAGTACAGTATGTTTTTTTTAACGGACCCGTTTTTTTTTATAAGCCGCACCCACCACATTTTAAGAAGAAAAACGATTTTGTACTTACACAAGCCGCACCTGTATATAAGCCGCATGCGCCCACATTAACAAATGTAACACAAACACAAGATTAACCCAGACGCGACTTTAAGTACGGGGATTGAAACTGAATGTCCTTCATTAAAGTACACAGTCCAAGAATTACAGCCGGCAATATTAACGGAAAATGAGACCGGCACTTAAGGTTTGATGCGGACCGGCAGAGTCCGTGTCCCGTTGAAAGTATTCCAAAGAAAAATGTGTATATTTCCAAAGGTTAAGGATGGGAAAAATATATATCCACTATTGTCCGCCGTGTCCACAAACACCCTTCACCGGTCCCCACTTCCCGTCAGCCCGCATTTGTTACGCCCCTTTTTAATACACCTGTACCAAACATATCAGAATAAGTGTCCAAAATAAATACAAATAAATACATTACATAAATATACAGTTGCAAATACATATTATACATGGTTACACATATTTACAAAGAAAGATGGTACACCGGGAGAGTTTTCAAAGCTTTAATAATAATAATATATCTTTCATCCGGGCAGTTAATGGTAGCAACACGCTAGCAACACACTCGCAACACAGTAAACGGGTCTGTTAAAAAAACATACCGTACTTGTAAAAATCACAGTAAACCATCCTCATCTTCCTTCTTAGAACTGAAGCCATCAAAGTCGTCTTCCTTAGTGTCGGAAAGAAACTTACGTCATATAGACGTCGTGCCACGCTCCCATCCACTCCTGATTTTGTGCCCTCCTCTCCGTCACGGAGCAGACCGGCTTTTTGGAACCCGTTGGTGATGGTGGATTTTTTTATGCTGCCCCACGCTGTCAGGATCCACTGGCAGACTTGCGAAAAAGTTGCCTTTCGCATGCGGCCAGTATTAGTGAAAGATTTCTCGGCGCTAATCAAGCCAAGAAGTTGCAGTTTTCCTTGACGCATATATTCCACCGGTCTAAATCTTACCTTTTGTACTCGAGCGCTGGCGGCCGTTAGAAAAATTACATAAATTGGCCGCATCACTGAGTAAGCCCCAGGGTTGAAAGTTTGGGGAAAAAGTAGTGGCTTATAGTCCGGAATTTACGGTAGTTACTTTTGCTGTTGAGCAGGGGTTGGCAACCTATGACACGCGTACCAGCATTGGCACGCGAGGGGTTAAGTAGTGGCACGCGAGCGCACGGCAAAATAATAATGATTTTTTTTAAAGCGCATTTACCTAAAATGTAGACATTTTCAGTTGCGCGCCGTGTTGTTCATTTTTGAGGACTGTTATGCACTCTACCGTAAAGCTTATTATGCTGAAATACGCTTTATGGCAGAGTGCATAACTGTTTCAATACGAGCGATTTGAATAGAAAAAGGCAAAATAAACATGTTACCTGCTCAAAAGTATACGGTGTACATTGCGGTTCGATTACATTCACAACAAATACAAAGACTGAATGGTTTAAGTTGTATTACATTCTCAACAAATGCAAGACGAAGTGGTTTTGGTTATATGTTCGCCATTACATTCCCGAAAAGTGATATGAAAGTGAGCTAAAACGAGGTAAAAGTGGTTGTAGTAGCGAGGGGATGCAAATCTCGGCAGGGATGCATTTCTCGGCATAACACCGGTTGTATGCGTGTGTGTGTGTGTGTGTGTGTGTGTTGGGTGGGCATGACTACCAGTGATAGGCTGGAGTATGCTGTCAGTCAAACAACAGGGTGGGGGCAAAGGTCAATGTGGCCACAAAAGAAAACAAAAAAAAAAACTGCAAAGCATTGAGACAGTTAGCTTTTAGCGGCTTACATTGAAAATAAATTAATAAATTAGAAGACTCTGAGGAAAGTCAGAAGAGCTCTAAGAAATAGTGATCACTAGCAAATGCTCTGGGAAAGGACTGAGGCGGCGGTGCAGAAGGTCCAGCCTAATGCTACGGCTAGGCTACGTAACAACATTCTTAAGCCACCCCTGCCAAGCCGGTAGCTCGACAACTCAAGATCCATTACCCATGACACAGATGACCTGGAGCTGCAACTCGTGGAAAACCACTAGACTCAGGGCGGTTGTATTTTAGTCATCGCAGAGACTCGGCTCTGTCCGAGTATACCCGATGCTAGCCAGCAACTCTTGAAAACACTTTCTGACTCTGAAAGGAGAGGTTCTCCAATTTTTGGGAAGATTTGAATGATGAAAATAAAGACCATTCATTTGACTGCATACCTGTCAACCTCCACGGCTCCATGGCCTTACAAACTGTCGTATTTTCCCTTACAAAATACAAAAAACCTTACACCATATTTTTTTTCAAACGTGTTTATTTATGTAATTTAACATGTTATATTGTACATGTGTTTCGTTATATCATATATATTGTTAATTAAAATTTTGTTGTGATATACTGAGTTGCTCGACATGAATGAGGTTTATTATTAGAAAAAGTTCAAAAATCAAGTAGCTTGGAAGTTTACTGTAGAAGGAAAAAATAAATGCAAATATAGTCAAGTAGAATAATACATTTTCTATTTCAAATTGTTAATTCATTTTCTGCCTTAAATTATTGTTGGTAATATACTGGTTAAAGGGATAACCACAAACCTGTTTTTTTTTTCATTTTCTCCTTTTATACTTCCTTTTTTCTTAACTTATTTATACAACATGATAATTCGTAATATAATGTATCAAAGCAAGTGAGCCGTATGAGAGCCGGCTCTCTTTAATGAGTTGAGCCGAAAAAGCCGGTTGTCTAAAAAGAGACGGACTTCCTTTCACTACCCAAATCACCACATGAAATCAGAGGCGGCAGACGCATGCACACAGTAGCATCAAACCGATCGCTTGTTTGCAACGAGAAAAAAACGATACCGAAATAGAGGCTACTGCGGCGAACTGGTTTGAAATGAAATGAAATGAAATGATCTGCATTTATATAGCGCTTTTCAAGTCAATGACTTCCCAAAGCTCTTCACATTGTGCTTCACATTTCCCAATAGCGGCCGTGATCTGTGCAGCCATGTAAGGCGCTAACCTGCTTATTGGGGGTATTGGGGGTTCAGTGTCTTACCCAAGGACACTTCGACATGTAACACGGACAAGCCGGGATTCAAACTGGGATCCCTTGATCCTAAGACGATCGCTCTACCTCCTGAGTGATCCCACTTCAGTTTTACCTGTGAAAATCTGTAAGTTCCAGATACAGTTAGTCTGAGCAACACTGGCTGCCCAGATTTTGATGCCATACTACCCTGGTTTACTTAATCTAATTGGTCTAAAAGGTTGCCTAAAAATAATCAGCAAATTGCCAGCTCTAGACTGGGGTAAACCAGTGAAAGCTTTAGGGCCCTGGTGTTGAACAGAAGAGTGTGTTGTGTCACCCTGACCCGAGTGACATGGCCGCTATCTTGTGTCCCGTTTCATCTGGAGAGACGAAAGCATGACCAAGGTGCCAAGGTGCTTAACTTGTTTGGGTGTTTGGGTATAAATTGTTTTGTGTTTTTGGCTACTTTTTCCTTTTTTTTTCTTAGTTTTTTTTGTATGCGTTTGTATTGCTGTCAGTCACCCCTCTCGAGGGATATGACCATTGTAGTTAGGTAGGTAGGTAGATAGGTAGGTAGGTAGGTAGGTAGAGAGAGAGAGAGAGAGAGAGAGAGAGAGAGAGAGAGAGAGAGAGAGAGAGAGAGAGAGAGAGAGAGAGAGAGAGAGAGAGAGAGAGAGAGAGAGAGAGAGAGAGAGAGAGAGAGAGAGAGAGAGAGAGAGAGAGAGATAGATAGATAGATCAGTATTGGGGGCCACAACATCACTAACCTCTGTTTTGCTGATGATATTGCCGGATTAGCAGGATAGGAACAGAAACTCAGAGAGCTGGTCATTCACCTGAACAAAGCATCAAGCCAGTGTGGGATGGAAATCAGCACAGAAAAAAATACAGAAAAAAAACTACAGTAAATACCAACAATCTCAAAAATCAGCATCAACCACAGATATTTAGAACCCGTCACCGTTTTTAAATATCTTGGAGCTGTCAGATCAGAAGAGGGGTCAGAACCAGTAATCAGGGTTTGAATAGCCTATACCACAGCCGCACTTGCCAAATTAGAACCCATCTGGAGGGATAAGAACATTGGAGTAAAATCAAGGATCAGACTCATGCAAGCGCTGGTTACTTCTATCTTCCTCTACACTTGCGAGACTTGGACTCTCAAAGCAAAACTGGAAAAGAAAATCCAGGCCATGGAGATGTGATGCTACAGGAAACTTTTAGGCATAAGCTACTTAGCCCATGTGACAAAAGAAACGGTGCGCAACATCATCAGAGGGCACATTAACCCTACAAATAAATATTTTCAACTGTGCGCAGACGGAAACTTTAGTGGTATGGTCATGTCACAAGATCATCAGGACTGGCCAAGATCATTCTGCAAGTGGGCAGGAGGAGGAAAAAGACTGAAAAAGAACTGGGCCGACAACATGTGTCCTCATTGGCTATACTATCTTATACTATTAAATCTTACTCTCTCTCTCTCTCTCTCTCTCTCTCTCACTCTCTCTCTGTCTCTCTCTCTCTCTCTCTCTCTCTCTCTCTCTCTCTCTCTATATATATATATATATATATATATATATATATATATATATATATATATATACATACATGTATGTATATATTATATCGTAATTTAAAATAAAGTGCATGGGGAGGAAAACTACATGACTGCTTTATATGAAAATTATAAATAAATATTTATATAGATAGATCATGATTACTATTGGGAAAATTAAAGACATAACAAATAATTAAGAATAATAATGTTAACAATAATAATAATAATAACAATGACACGGCAAATGTTTGGTCATTTTTCAATTTGGCTACTTTTATTCGAGCAGGGTCATTTTCAAGAGAAATTACAAATCAAGAATTCAATAATACTTTTACAAAGACATTTCAGGAAAGATTCTTTTCAGTCATGATATCATACATAGTATTTGACAGTCCCTCTTCATTTTTTTCAGCTTAAAAAAAGAAACAAACATGAAGTGGATTTTTTTTTCTTTTCAGTCGAAAATACAGTGTTTTCACAATTGTATAAAAGTTCTCAATTTTGGAATTTCCCGCGTGGAAAATCGAGGAAATAAGGTAAAACAAAACTTCGCATTTCACAATGTTTCCAAACACAATAAATGCTCTCTTTACGTACATTTTTGCCCTATGATCAACACCATGTTCATTTTTACTAAAATATATCTATATATTGAAGACCTATAGTACTTTACACAACAGTATGAAATAAATAAAATTAGGAAATATAAAATGGGCCACATAAATAATATTTTTTTTCAACCTACAAATAAAACAAATACAATTTGTGGTTTTTTTCCCAAAACAAAAAAAAACGTTTGGTGTAATACTGACAAAGAAACATTGCACAACATAATGTAAACTAAGTAAACTGCTGCCAAGAGTCTTAATACTGACACGGATGCTGCAGAGAACAACGGTAAACCATTTCATAATACTTAAGCTGGAAAAACAAAAAGAAAGCTTCCTTTGACACAATATGTACGAGGGTGGCACTTGCAGAAAACACACAGGTTAAAAGGTTTGCATATAAGGCTTCTTTTTCTTTAAACACCTCAAAGGCTTTGTCCTTTATTAAACCACACCCCCTCTCCACATTTTCCCTTAAGACGGTACACCCCTGCCTTCACCTCTTTGCTTTACACCTTTACAGTCTTCATGATTGGAGGCCTGACACAGTGGCGGGACTGAAGGTAGGTGACGACAAACACCGAAGAACCAAAAAAAGGGGGCGTGCAAACACCTCGCTCTTCGCTGCACCCCGTATAAATATATACATAGGCAACACTTTCTTTTTTTGTTTCCTTCATGATTATAGAAGCGGAGTGCAATTTATACAAGTCACCTTTTGTGCTATAAATACTATTGAACACGGGCAAAGAGGGGAGGTTAGCACCACACTCATGTTTTAGGCCTTAGGACTGTAAATTTTATTCTTTGTTAAGTTTGCATAATGCGGCTTCAGTCACAAACCCTGCCCCCCTCCGTCAATTTAGCTGTCAAAGGTTCCTGGAAGCTTCAGGCACGTGCACGTACAGTTTCAATCGAGCGGTTGAGGATACGTCAAACAGCCTCCACTGGCTACATGGTGTCCTCCATGGTCTCGTCCTGATCTGATTTGGTTTCCATTTTGCCGTCCAGCGAGCTCTCGTCCATGGAGTGCTCCCCGTTTTCCTCTTCATCTCTCAATGTGTCCGGGTCCGTGTCCATGCTCTTGCTTTCCTCCTCCTCCTCAAACTCAAACTCATCCTCCCTGCGTGCGATTTTTGCGTATTCTTCTGCAACTTCCTTGCGTTCCTCCTGCATGCTTCCGTTGACCCCGCCGTGCCGTAAGATGGGCTCGTGCTCCACCAGCTCCGGGTAACCCTGTGGCGCCATTCCCTGCAAGTAGGCCCGACTCATCAGCAGCTCGGTGGGCTCCAGGTGGCCCTTCTCTCGGGCCTCCCGCTCAGCTGCCTCGCGCTCCTCCGCCTCACGCTTGCAGTACGAGTAGCGGTGGTTCATGTGCTGCGAGTACGAGCCGGAGTGGGAGAAGCGTTTTCCACACTTGTCGCACTGGTAGGGCTTCTCACCCGAGTGTAGGCGTGAGTGCTCGATGAGATGGTGCTTGTGTTTGAAGGCCTTTTTGCAGATCTGGCATTGGTGTGGACGCTTGCCTGTGGACAAACAGAAGGGAGAGCACAGGCTGTGAGAGGCGGGACCACAATCAGGGCGCCACAACAACATCACAAAGCAGAGAAAAGCAAAAGAGTTGGATGGGTTTCATGGTGTGGAGCCGAAACGATATCGGCACATTGAGTCCAATCTAGGGTTCGTAAGAAGTCCACGCTTGATGCATGTGCAATAAGGAACACGGTTCACCGGTAATCCTTATTTACGTTATGAGCTAATGAATGGGGTTTGCCAGAAGTTCCTACTTCTGGTATGAGCTAAGGAATGGGTTAAACCAGAAGTCCCTTCCTTTGGTATGTGCCAAAGATAGGGTCAACCAAAGTCGCCACTTCTGGTATCAGCTAAAGAATGGGGTTTGACACAAGTCACTCCTTGTGGTATGGGCAAAAAAGAACAGTTTACTGTACGCCCCTTCTGGCGGTATGGAAAAAGTTAAGGGACTCATCCTCAGCAGGGGACAATCTTAATGATTCATACAATTGCTTTTCTTTTAAACATCAGCCACGTACCACCCGCTCAAAGACAGTATTTAATCTCCTATGAAAGCGTTGCTGCTTTCATGGTAAAACAGATAAGGCGCACAAAAGCCACGGATGCGAAACCAAAGATAGTGTCTTAAATGAAACTATTCAACCCCACGAAAAAGAGACTATATATTAAAAGACTCTGATGGTGCCGATACGATATATCGCCATCAACACCGCTGCCACTATTGGTTGGAATAATATTTGGCGTGAGAACGTCCATCCTGTTGATGAAGAAGCAAGTTACAAGATGTGCAACAGAGGAAGGAGGAAGAGGAGGGGACACGTTGAAAGATTGACTGAGGATTTTCAATACAAAAACATTGACAAAAGGAAATATCAATGGGGTTGGAAATAAGGGTCTAGAACAGTATATACCTGTGTGTTCATATTTGTGTCTTAGAAGGGAACTGCTCTTCTGGAATGTTTTGTCGCACAAGTCACACGCGTACATACCACTTTCAGTCTTCTTTATCTTCTTCCGCGACAGACAGGAGTCGGGGTCTGTCATGTCGTCCAGCCCTGACATGTAATCGGCGGTAGCGTCAAGCAGCTCGCCCTTTGCGACAAAGAAGATAAAGGGGGAAAAAAACAACCACCATCAGTTTTGGTCTGCTTTCAAAGTCCATCAATCCATCCATTATGTGTACCGCTTATCCTCAGTAGGGTCGCAGGGGTGCTGGAGCCCATCCCAGCAATCTTCGGGCAGTGGGCAGGGGACACCCTGAACTGGTTGCCAGCCAATCGCAGGGCACACTGGGACAGACAACTCGCTCGCTCATTCACACTTACCGGCCAATTAACCTGACATGTATATTTGTGGAATGTGGGAGGAAACTAGAGTGCCGGAGGAAACCCACACAAGCACGGGGGAGACCATACAATCTCCGCACAGGTAGCTGGATTTGAACCCATGACCTCAGAACTGTGCCGCACATGCGCTAACCACTGTTCTGCCGTGCTGCCCTGCTTTCAAAGTATTTTTGAAAATGGTGTGAAACAGCTTTAGACACCGAGTCATCAAACTGCGTTACTGAACAAAGTCTCATTAGGTGAAGCAGCTAGGTCATTACGTGTTAACGCTACTGTCTCAAAGTCACTTTGTCTTATGTTTAGAATTTAATTTCAGGAAACTTTTTTTCTAAACTCTGAAAATACCTAACCCAAAATCATGCTTAATTTAAAGCTGTCGTGAAATCAGGACCTTGTCTGAAATTATATGCCTACATACATTTTGTTAGGAGTAACACAGTATTGTAACTAATCGTTCTTGATGTATGCGTTATATTGCTCCTAAAACAACTTTTAGTTTGACAAATGTTTGCTATTTAGCATGTGTGAAAAAACAATTCTGAACAGCCTTTCGTCAAATTTGCCCGTTTTGCTGATTTTAAAATGAGTATGCCATGTCAGCACCGAGCCCTCAAAGTCGGTCTCTCATGTTTCAATTTAATTTTAAGAACCTTTTTCTGGAGTTAGCTTGTCTAGTGAACTGGTCAGAGTTTACCTAGCGCATAACCATGCAATCATAAATAGGGACATCATCTGAAATTATATTCTTACGTTAAATAGAAGTAAGTTAACAGATCAAAATATACATAAGAACTTTGTAAAAAAAAGAGTATTGAACATTTCCACAAAGAAGGAACACATTTAAAAGAGATTCACCAGGGCTTTTATTGTTTGTCCTTTCACAGGATTCAATGCGAGTATCATCCCATTCAAAACGCTTTTCATGACGAAGAGGGCAATGTGTGAATTGATGGAGAACAATGTTCGGGAAGCAGAAGAACATTCTGCGATGGCAATCAGAAGGTGTGACGTGTTCCTTTAATGAACTACACAAAAGCAGAGTCGTCCGAGACGGGTCGGCACTATCGCGAGGCAATCAACTCCGACTCTGTGCCCGTAGCTGTATTTTTAAAATCTAATTTGATAACTTCCAATGAGAAACATTATTAATACTTTTTTCTCATCAAAATGGTTCGGGCTATGTTAAACAGCCCCCAGCATGGAGTGCTAATGAACAAGAGTACGGTGCATTATTAAACTGCACTTGGAAGATAATCTGGCTTTAAAATGCTACTGAGGAATGGCGGTTGGGTACACGAGGTGGGGGTAGCTCCAGGGCTGGGTTTTATTATTTCGACCAATCCCCCAAAAAGACCCTTTACCACCAAGTAGCCCAAAAACAATCCAGACCATTAACTTTTTTACCATGAAACCTGAAATCCAAATAAACTTTGCATGTCTTGTAGTTCTGGATAAATTATTCAACGTAGTTAAAGATGTAAGTGGTAGTGGAAAAACAAAGCAAGATGCAACAGTCTTCCTACCCAGATTGTAGCAGTTATAGGGGATTATGTCTGTAAATAGTAAATGAAAAGTTTGCATATTTTCATGCAATAAGCTTCAACAACCGATCAGCTTTGATCAGGGTAGTCCTTTTACCATGAACAGCTCAGGGAGCTTAACAGAAGACCCTAGTAGATAGGTGGTAATCCTAAAGATACCTGGGTCTGTTTTTCCTTAAAACTTATTTTTGATTGGAGTTCAGACCCAAAATAATACATACCCCAGTACATGCAAATACTCTCCTAAGAGTTTGACATGACTGGTTCAGATCACTCAATAAAAAAAAACATAGAACAACATGTTGTATCCCCCCTGATTTTTCGGTGCAAAACACACAAAAAATAACAGGTATCCCTGATATTGCCACAACCCCCACTCTCCTCCCCTTGAATTTTCAATGTTGCTCAATAGAAGATATCTTTCCCCGGAAACAGATTTTTGGGTGGACTACACACTCATATAGTATAAAATTCTTCTTTCGGTGGAACAGTGATTAATTTGAGACTTCTGTTTCTTAAACTCTACAGTTTAAACTAAAGGTGTCATTATGTTGTTTGCACAGAAACCTCTCATTTGTAGAGATGCAACCTCCTACGGTGCCACCTAGTACATTTGGTTGACCTACCTGGAAACCATGTTTCCGCTGGTATTTTCTCCTCTGTTGCATCTCTGCAAAGGTAGCCGCGCCAGCTGCGTATGTGTAAGCCATGTGCGGTAGAAAACCCATCTGTTCCATGCCCGGGTAGGGCCTTAGTCCCGTGATGCTGGCCTGCATCGGTGGCATGAACGTCGCTGGTGGGAAAGCGCTCTGAGGGGGAAGCGACGTGTACATGGGTTTGGCGGCAAAAGGGTTGATGCCGAAGAGGGGGCTAGTGCTTTTTTCCATGTCGCCGTTGTGTGCTGAGAATTCCTTTTTCAGATAGGCCAAGTTCAAAGGCTCCTCAAAGTGCTCTCGTGGCGAGGGAACGCTGCTGAGCTCCACCGTGACACTGTTGACTTTGGGTCGGCTTTTGACAGTCATGGCGTGTTTGGGTTCCCGGATGAGTCGCGGCAGGGATAGGTCGAGCGGTTCGGCCTGCATGTCCTCGGACACAAGGCTGTTGGGGGTGTATGAACTGCTGTGCGAATGTTTGGATGATGTGGATGACAGGTTAAGCGGTGACGGGGTGTTGCTGCGAGAATGGTCCAGCTTGTCGGCTGCAGGTCTAGTGTCACTGAGCTGGTGGTTTTTCAAATGTCTGAGGGAGTTATCACAGTTGTTGTGGAGCTCGGCAATAGCTTGGGAGGTGATGCAATTGCCAGGTTTGATTATCGATATGGGTGATCCTGCCACTAGGGGATCTTTGAGGGGGGTGTGGTGTTTGTTTGTTCTCACAAGCATATCGCCGCCATTCTTAAGCTCCAGCGGCGGCGTTCTGGTGCTGCCGTAGGGAAACATCTTACGCTGATCGAACCATTGCTTAACAAACTCCTGAGGAAGGCCGACAGCGATCGAGATCTTGAGCAGTTCTTCAGGGTTGGGCTCCATGTTCATGGCAAAATACGCCTTTAGCACGGACATGTGGTCCTGGTAGGGGTGAAAAGAACCCGTTAGTCCCTTTTCAGTTAAGATAGAAGAAGTCAGGTGAGGGTTCTTCTCCATGAATACATGTTTGTTCGGTATCAGGTTCTCGCTGGGTTGGAGCACTGCTTTGATCTCCTCGTTCATTTTACACAGGTAGCGCTCATGTTGGTGAAGCGGGATGGGACCCGGGAAGGTTTCTTTGCAATACTGACATGTAAATGGAGTGAACATGTTCTCCGAGACCTTTTCCTCCATGCCACCTTCAAGGATGTGGTTTGGCTTTTCATGTTTGATATTGCTGATCTGTCTCTTTGAGTCTGTGGTCAAGCTTTGGAGACATGCTTTGGCTTCATTGACCTTTTCGAGTGTGTAGTCTATGATGCTTTTGGTGGCGCCATTGTGATTGACGAGTGGAAGACTGGCCTGGGTCCCGCCTGCTGCTGTCAGGCTTTGTTTTTGCTCTTCCACTTGTGATCCTAATTCCTTCATGTAGGCGGTGATCTTACACAGCTCCTCTGGTTTGTAGTCCATTTTCTGCCTGCACACTGTGTTGTCCACAATCTGGAGGACCTTTTGCACCTCGCTCAAGTTGTTCATGAGAGGGCCCGGGAAGCCGAGGATCTGCGACTCAATTCCGGGCAACCCCAGGTGGTGCAGTGGGCTCTGGGCTGTTGAGTTTTGGTGAACTCCTAGCGGACTGTTGCCTCCGACTCCAGCGTTCATGAATGGCCCGGGAGTGCCAAACCCATGCGAGGCCATCATCAGTTTATACTCATTGAAGTCGTGCGGTTCGGTCTTGATGCTCAGGTGGTTGTTGTGTTCAGCAAGGCCCACTGGCTTGCCGTTCTCCAGCTTCTGTCGCAGTTGGGTAATGGCGGTGTTGGTCGGCGAGGAAGAGGCAGAGGTAGGCGAGGAGCCGGTCTTCATGGCACCGCGCATCCTACCATTGACGGCGATCAAGCCGATGCACTTTTTGCTGCTGATGTGTGAGCTGTAGGATCCCGAGTGCGAGAAGCGCTTTTTGCAGTTGGGGCATTCATACGGTTTCTCACCTGGAATGCAAAACTTGATCAAATATCTGATTCCGGTGCAACACATTTTAATGTTCTTTAATTCCACACTCACCACTGTGAATGCGAAGATGTTCCTTCAGGTGGTGCTTGTACTTGAAGGCTTTGCCGCACTCTGTACACTTGAACTTGCGGTTCCCGGCTGCTTGGTTCAAGAGTTGATGCTGTATGAGAGACATGTACTGTCAATATTTACGCTCATAAGGTTTTAAATTCCTTCTTTAATTATATCAATTAAGGTTACTCCCCATCATTTAAGGTCGTAATATGATATACTTTTTAAATTTTCTTACCTTGTCATTGTGTAACAGTTAATCAAATGGTCAAGATTTCTCAGACACGGGGTACATTAGCATCTAATTGGCAATTTCAACAATGAAGTGTTCCTTCACCATATTATGGTTGGACTTCGGCTCACTCGGTGCATCGCATGTTTTTTTTCTAGCAGTTAGTTCTGCGGATTTGTGTATTTATCACAGGGTATTGGCAGGAGTTTGCAAACACCTTTAATCAAACCAATCAGAGAATTCTATTTTCGTGGGCACTGATTGGAGCAATCTGAGTGAACCAGTTTTAAGACGAGTGATGAACAAATTACTCCATATACACTCATCTCACTCATCAAAATTATTACTCCATTGTTGGTCAACGTCTGTTTACAAGTTGTGCTGGTACGTGACTTGCCAGAAACATGGACTTACAGTATAAATTGTTTGATACAACTGCAGCATTTTCATCATGGGGCAGAAAAATAAAACAAAAATGTCCTGGACAAATCTACCAACAAAGCTTTTTCAGGAAGTTAGCAGGAGTTTACGATCACTCCTCTCTGTACTACAAGTCCAATATTTTTTTGCAGCATCAAAATATCTTGAAAGAGGAAAACTGCGCTTTGTTACGCCATATTACACACTTTATATTGTTTCTACTTTGTGTTCTTAATACAAATGGGCATGGAAAATATTAAACATTGAAAAAAGGTAATATTGTGTTTTCCATCGGAGATGCTAATATACATATATACATGTGATTCAATGGCTGAAATCCTGAGGCCATCTGCTGCCATCCTTAGGGCCCGGTCACACAGCCGTTTGCGTCTGAATCACGGCCAGAAATTTCTGCCTGTGAAGCATACGCTGTTGGACGCTTTGAGATCGCCATACAGACGAGCTACAGCAGTGCTTTACACGCGGGCGGAAATTCACACGCGGTTGGCAGCGCGAAAAAGTTTTGCGCTGCTCAAAACTTTAGACCACGTGTTAACCGCGGGCGGCACACGAGGTAATGACGCGGAAATGACGCGGAAACGACGCGGAACAACGTGCTATGGCCGCGGCCAGGGCGTGGTTACACATGGGTAGGACGCGAAATTTCAGCGGGTAATCGTGAGTGGAGCACGGTCATAGCATGTTCTGCGCCTGTATCGCGGTGTTATTACGTGAAATTAGCGTGTTATGCGTGTGACGGTCAAACGCCTTTCTCCGCGTATATACAGCGCGATTTGCCGAGCACACGTCAGTTGTGCTCGAGACGTCAAGGGGTGGACATGGATCCCCGTCACCGTAGTGACCTCGTCTTAATCCATTTTTATTTCTTGACATTTCTTAACAAGATAATAAAATAAAAATGAAAAACTATTACAATAATAACATATTGGCTTCTTCGGTGCCATAGCTTGAAATCTTGATCTTCACGGGACTGTGTCTTGAGCGGTTATGATTTCTACAGCCCGGTGTTATGCCGAGAAATGCATCCCTGCCGAGATTTGCACCCCCTCGCTACTACAACCACTTTTACCTCATTTTATCTCACTTTTAGGGAATGTAATGGCGAACATATAACCACATCCACTTCGTCTTGCATTTGTTGGGAATGTAATACAACATAAACCATTCCGTCTTTGTTTTTGTTGTGAACGTAATCGAACGGTAATGCACACCGTATATAAATCACTTTTGAGAACTGTTATGCACTCTACCGTAAAGCTTATTATGCAGAGATAAGCTTTATGGTAGAGTGCATAACAGTTTCAATACGAGCGATTTGAATAGAAAAAGGCAAAATAAACATGTTACCTGCTCAAAAGTGATTTGTATACGGCGTGCATTACCGTTCGATTACATTCACAACAAAGACGGAATGGTTTAAGTTGTATTACATTCCCAACAAATGCAAGACGAAGTGGTTTTGGTTATATGTTCGCCATTAAATTCCCTAAAAGTGATATAAAAGTGAGATAAAACGACGTAAAAGTGGTGGTAGTAGCGAGGGGATGCAAATCTCGGCAAGGATGCATTTCTCGGCATAACGCCGGCTCGGCAGCTTTTATACCCGTGGTCCACACGAGAAAATGACGCGGAAATGACGCGATGAGGAAGCGGAACAGTTGCCGGCGTCTGTTTTGCGGGCATACCACCGATGAACAGCAGGTTGGCCAATTTTGCGCATTTTCCATCGCGGGCAACCACGGGCAAAAAAAAAACGCAAAATTTTACCCGCGATACAGACGCAAACGGCTGTGTGACCGGGCCCTTATCAAAGTATAATTCTGCCTCAGGTCCCTTTCCTCACATGGTCAGTCTGGGCCTTGTAATTATCACATTTTATGTCTATTACTTTTTAATTTTATTTTTATTGTATTTTAACCACTTCTTGTGATTGAGGGGCATACAAATAAACATGACTTGACTTGAATTTGAATGAATATGCAATTTACACAATACTCAATCACCAGGAATCTTGTAATAGTCTAAAAGTGAACCCAAAGAAAACATATGACCTGTAGTGGGGAAAAGGTTTAGCCTTTTTGTTCTTTAATTTAATGCACAGTCCCTATGTGTACAAATTCCTGGTAAGACAGATGGTGGTGTTCAGGACACTCAGAAAAAAAGCTTCACAGATCAAGCAGGGAGAATCGGGGTTGCTTGGGGGGTTTACCCCGCCAAACGCCAGAGAGAACCTCCGCCGCCGTGCTTGAATCTTGCTGAGTTGCATAAACAAACAGCAACAGCTGCTTGGGAGCCTCTTTCCCCCCAACAATTCACCCCCCAGCACCCCCTGCCCCCCAGCTCTCCCTCTCCATTCTCCCATCTCCATTCTCCCCCTGAGGACCTCTGCCTGCTAAAGTTTAGTCTGAGTGCTAATAAGACACTTAATTGTAAATGGCACTAGCAAAACGCTGCACCTCACCGTCTTGTGGGCGGGGCAGCGGCAGGATCATTGCATATGCATAAGAGCTAATTAGTCATATCGCCGCTAATTGCTTAAAATGAGGAGGAGCATTAAGACTTGTAAACATAACACAGCACGTGTATACTCATGGTGCCATTATTTCTTATACCACATGTGTCAAACTCATGGCCCGTGGTACAGATGTAACCAACTGCATCATTTTATGTGGCCTGCCGGAAAATGCTGAGATAAAGAAAAGAGAAAAATGAGCTGAATTGTGTCAAACAATGGTAAATGGATAGTGCTTTTAACCAGTCAATGAAGACCTCTGAATCGCTTCGCAATGTACTTCACATTACCCATTCACACACACACACACACACACACACACACACACACACACACACACACACACACACACACACACACACACACACACACACACACACACACACACTCAAACACTGATAGCCAGAGGCTAGCTCCTGAGGTATGTTTATTTCTACTACACGGCCGCCAAAGTAAAATGAGTTTGACACGCCTGCACCATGCTAATTAGTTAACCTGGGCCGGTCTCTAAACCCGGAGTCGGTTCTTGAGCTCTGCACTTTAGCTTAAAAAATGACGGATTGAATAAAATAGAGAGCGGAAAAATATTTTTATTTTAATATGATTAATGTAGGAGAACAAACGTGACACAATCTAACATCTTCCAATCTTGTAAAAATGTGTAGAATATATATTACATTCCAACTCCAGGTGTTGCTATGAAACTATGAGACGAGAGGGATATTAGCTACTTCGCAACTTTTCTATTTGAGTCGAGTGCAACACAAGCTCTGCCCCCTTTAAAGCAGCAGCTTCACAATTTAGCGCAGTGATTCTATCTTCAACAAAGACGTTACATTAAACTGGTAAGAGCACAATGCTGTCATAAGCACTTTTTGGAAACAAAGTAGCTGTTTTTATTGAGTTATTTCTGAATTATGTGATTATATATTTGGATTTTAACTCTGGAATATTATTTAAGCTCTGTTTATTAGGCCCGAGGGTGGCCAGAGAGAGAAAATATGCTGCTGTGTTTTACCCATGCAAAGACTTGTTTAATATTTACACAAAAGTCAAACTTAAACAACATATATGTGAATTTATTTACTTTACCTCATCAAAAGGCTGGTGTTTTATTTTTTTTACAAATATATGGTGTTTTATTGCATTATTTTCGTTGCCCATAGAACACCCTGCATTGAACATTTTGATAGTAGGCTAATATAGCTAATATAAATACACACAAACACATGTCTCATTCATTATAGGGCTTATATAAATATTTTCGTTTTCTGCAGCTCCGAAAAAAAAAAAAAAAAAATATATATATATATATATATATATATATATATATATATATATATATATATATATATATATATATATATTTTTTTTTTCATTTTATTTTTTTTTGGGGGGGGGGGCTCCAACATGGCTCTTTAAACACTTTTGGTTGTCTGACCCCTACTCTAAACCTTACTTTGTCAACATTTTTGCCTATTCTTTGATCTTATTTTTGTCTTTAAAGTCGTTATTGTGATTTATTATAGTTTATCCTATTGTATACTATTCTATTTTAATGCACTACTCTATCGTGGGACGGACTGGACGGATGTGAAGGGGATAAAAGGCCTTTGTTTAATAAGTTAACATGATTGGCCGGGTGGAGTAGCATGGGGACAGCAAATCTGCTCACGTTTTTACGTCCAGCTGTTAGCTCAGGTGATGACATCCAATTTCGCCTCGGGCTGTCCAACTGTCTCACGAGACGCCTAACTATTTTTATTTCCATCTATTTTTTTTTTTTTAATCATGGCTTTCCCTGCATCAACATATGAAAGGATTTCCAAAAGAAAACTATATTTAAAATTAGAATTGTCTTTATTGTCATTAAAATCCATGTTGTGATATAATTTACACATTGCACTTCAGGGTATATTATGTAATATAAAGACTTAGAAGAGAAAAACGGTCAGGATAAGTAGGCAAAAAATATAAAATAATGACAAACTAGCCTAAGTAATAATAATAATAATAATATAATAATAATATAACATATTAAGAAAATAAGAGCAATAATAATTTGCAATAGTTTATTTTTATTTTATATATTTTTTTCACAGTTTTTATTTGGCAAGAACAAAAAGAGGAATAAAACTGAAACCCCATTACGTTTCTATAGAAATATTCAAATCAATTAGAATGCTTTTTTATAGTAAAAGTAACTCCACTAGATCTGATTTGAAAAAAAAATGCTACATTCCATTTGTTACAGATTAGCACAAAGGGCTATCAATTATATATACATATGCATTTCCTAAATAATGACCTATGTTATTAGGATGTTACCATTATGTCATCATTAGTTTTTAATTATCCAAAGGTGAAAATAGGCTCAACTACTAAAACATCTGCTTTTATACCTCATATATATATATATATATATATATATATATATATATATATATATATATATATATATATATATATATATATATATATATATATATATATATATATATATATATATATATATATATATATAAATATATATTATATATATATATATATATTTTTTTAACAAACAAAATGCTCTCATCTAATGCATGTTTTTTTGTATAATAATTTTCTAACCGAGGTAGAAACTCTTTATTGAAAACACATCCACATTTCTATTAGTAAGAAAAATGCTTATTTGAATCGTCATTTTTCTAGTTTTGAGATTTTATGTGTGTTTTCCTGTTATTCCATTAATACACATGAAATTAAACAATTACATATATCATTTAATCAAGTAACTCAATTTGTCATTTCCTGTAGTAGAAAATACTTATTAAAATGGACAATCCATCTCCGAAACACTTGTATTATTTTACCTTTTTTTAACCTGTCTAAGGAAAAAATATCATGGATCTACCCATGTAATCCAATTGGCTGTGTGCTTGTGCAGTTTCCCTCATTCGGAGTATTTTGATGCTGCAAAGCACTGTGGGTCTTGTTGTGAAGAGACAAATGATAAATGCAAATCCTAGCTTACTAATTAAAAGAGCCTCATATGTTTTGGCTTCAATTCTGTTTTATTTCCTGCATCCCCGGTCAAAATTAAACAGTTAAATCCATCCATGAGTAGTGTGAGTCATTACTCCTGGCGAACCATCTACAAGCACACCTTGTAAACAGAGAGGACTCAGAAATGGAGCACACTTTTGGTGCAAACAAGCACGGTATTTCACCCTTCTAATCTGAATATTCGTTAATTGTACGGGGTTACTAATTTGTCACTAGTCATGTAAATATTTTTTTCTGATTGCTCCGCAAATCTGAGTTTTCCCTGCATGTTTAAATAGTCGTTGCTCGAGGTTGCCTAAACACCGTATACTGTTTATAGTGTGCTCGTTTACTAGTATGTGTCCAGAACAACATTAAAGAGCAGCAGAACAAGTAAAGTAGCTGAATAAAAAACGTTCAAAATTGGAAATTAACACAATCACAGGATCGTGAACACCAGCCAGCAAAATCATATCAATGAAGGCCATCAAAAAACATTTGGGGCTTCAACTAAACTTATTTTCATTAAAGGAGTCGCATCTTCAAAATGCTTTGAACAATATATAATAATGGCCAATTGGGGAATTATATACACACATATTATAAATATATATATATATATATATATATATATATATATATATATATATATATATATATATATATATATATATATATATATATATATATATATATATATATATATATATATATATATATATATATATATATATATATATATATATATATATATATATATATATATATATATATATATATATATATATATATATACATATATATGTGTGTATATAAATAGCATGGCAGCACAGTGGTTAGCGCAGTTCTGAGGTCGTGAGATCAAACCTCCTGTGTGGTGCTCTCCCCGTGCTTGCGTGGGTTTCCTCCGGGCACTCCGGTTTCCTCCCACATTCCAAAAACATGCATGTCAGGTTAATTGTCCCTAGGTGTGAATGTGCGAGCAAATTGTCTGTCCCTGTGTGCCCTGCGATTGGCTGGCAACCAGTTCAGGGTGTCCCCTGCCCACTGCCCGAAGATAGCTTGGATGGGCTCCAGCACCCCCCGCGACCCTTCTGAGCTAATGAGATGAGATGAGATGAGATGAGATGAGATAGAGTGATAGAGAGATAGAGAGATAAGAGATAGAGAGATAGAGAGATAGATAGATAGATAGATAGATAGATAGATAGATAGATAGATAGATAGATAGATAGATAGATATAGATAGATAGATAGATAGATAGATAGATAGATAGATAGATATGAGGATCAGAGCAAATTAAATGAGTTAGAGGATGTGCGTAGATGCCAAATATTGAAAATCAAAAATGTTTTTTTCTAGTAACAATTAAGAGCATTACATTTTTGTTTGAAAAGGTCTTCTTAGAGAAGTTATTGCTTACAAAATAATACAAAAAACAAAGCAGCGACCCCTAAATCTTAAAATGTAACATTTTGAACCATTTACTGTACCTTTCAGCAGTGCTTTAAGGGCAGACACACTTGTACGCCTTTATTGTATTTTGCAATCGTTTCCTCATTGACTAGTTGGTTGTTGTCACTAATTTCCACCTTTGGGGCCGGTCACACAGCCGTTTGCGGCTGAATCACGGCTAAAATTTTGGGTTTTTTTTTCGCCTGTGGTTGCCCGGGATGGAAAATGCGCAAATTTGGCCAACCCGCTGTTCATCTGTGGTATGGCCGGAAAAAAGACGCCGGCGACTGTTCCGCTTCCTCATCGCGTAATTTCTGCGTCATTTTCTCGTGTGGACCACGGGTGTAAAAGCTCCCGAGCCGGTGTTGTGCCCAAATCCGACTCCTACGCAACAGGCTCACCCCCCCACCCCCTCGCGTGAACGCGCATTCTACTGCGATCGCTTTTGACTTTTTCATCCGCGTTAACAAACGCATTTTGTAGAATACGATCGCACTTTATTGTTTAAATTAACTCGTTATATAGACTAGGATCTCCCACTTGTTATAAGTATCTCGCTTTATAGTTGTAATAAGCGTTTTATATAGAATACGATCGCTTTCGTTGGAAGCGCAGCAGAATGCGCGTTCACGCGATGGGGGGGAGGATTATATATACGGTGTGCATTACTGTTCGATTACGTTCACAACAAAAGCAAAGACGGAGTGGATTAAGTTGTATTACATTTCCAACAAATGCAAGATGATGTGGTTTTAGTTATATGTACGCCATTACCTTACTTAAAAGCGAGATAAAACGAGGTAAATGTGGTTGTATTAGCGAGGGGATGCAAATCACGGCACCGGGCTGTAGCAATCTTAACCGCACAAGATACAGTACCGTAAAGATCAAGATTTCAAGCTGTGGCACCAATTTTAATTTGTTATCCTGAGAAGAAATGCCAAAAATTAAATATGGATTATGGCGAGTAGACTACGTTGACGGGGGTTAGGGGAGATTGTCCTATCTTCTTTATTCATTATTCTTTATCGATCAGTTCATAATACGCTACAAAGCTCAGGAGCCGGAACTCTTACTCTCAACCAAAAGGCTAAGCTAAGGTCCCAGATTTAAAGTTATGCTGCCAATGCACCTAAAGATTTATTCGAAATGAAGAGAAACTACGCTGACGGGGATCCATGTACACCCCCTTGACGTCACGAGCACAAATGACGTGTGCTCGGTATTCGCGCTGTTTATACACGGAGAAAGGCGTTTGACTGTCACACGCGTAACACGCTAATTTCACGTAATAACACCGCGATACAGGCGCAGAACATGCTATTACCATGCTCCACCCACGATTACCCGCTGAAATTTCCCATCCTACCCATGTGTAAGCACGCCCTGGGCGCGGCCAGAGCACGTCGTTCCGCGTCATTTCTGCGTCATTACCTCGTGTTGACCACGTGTGCGGCACGCGGTTTAACACGTGCTCAAACTTTTGAGCAGCTCAAAAGTTTTGAACGCGGCCAACCACGTGAAAATTTCCGACCGCGAGTAAAGCACTGCTCTATCTCGTCTATATGGCGGTCTCAAAACGTCCAACTGCGCTCAACAGCAGCTGCTTCACGGCCAGGAATTTCTGGCCGTGGTTCAGCCTCAGTGCGCTCGTGAAAGGCTGTGTGCCCGCGCTCTGAAGATCTGAGCAGCGCCAAATAATTTCGCGCTGCCACCCGCGCGCGAATTTCCGACTGCGTGTAAAGCACCGCTGTATCTCGTCCGAATGGCGATCTTAATGCGTCCAATGGCGTCCGCCTCAAAGGCAGAAATTTCTGGCCGTGAATCAGCCGCAAATGTCTGTGTGACCGGCCCCTTTCCTCCTCCTTATCACTAACTTCCTTGGGACTCTTTATTATGATCAGAATGGGAAATACAGTAACACCTCGGTTATCGCGGTTAATGGGGACCAAAACCACCCGCGCTAAGTGAAAATCCGCGAAGTAGCGGCGCACCTCCAAAAAAAAAAAAAAAAAAAAATATATATATATATATATATATATATATATATATATATATAATTTTTCCTATTTTTTTAATTATTATTTTTTAGACCCGGTTAATGGGGACCAAAACCACCCGCAAAAAGTGAAAATATGCGAAGTAGCGAGGACCCTTCAAAGAGAAAAAAAAAATAAAATAAAAATAAAATAAAAATAAAAAATATATATATATATATATATATATATATATATATATATATATATATATATATATATATATAAAAAAAAATAATATATATATATATATTTATGAAGACCATCAAAAAAACATTTGGGGCTTCAACTAAACTTATTTTCATTAAAGGAGTCGCATCTTCAAAATGCTTTGAACAATTTATAATAATGGACAATTGGGGAATTATCTACACACACATTATAAATAAATATATATATATATATATATATATATATATATATATATATATATATATATAAAAAAAAAAAAAAAATATATATATATATATATATATATATATATATATATATATATATATATCTCATCTCATCTCATCAGCCGTACCGCTTATCCTCAGAAGGGTCGCGGGGTATATATATATATATATATATATTTATTTATTTTTTCTTTCTGAAGGGTCCTCGCTACTTCGCATATTTTCACTTTTTGCGGGTGGTTTTGTTTCCCATTAACCGGGTCTAAAAAAGAATAATAAAAAAAAAAAAAAAAAAAAAAAAAAAAAAAAAGGTTTTGCTCCCCATTAGACCCGGATAATGGGGAGCAAAACCACCCGCTAAAAGTGAAAATCTAAAAACCCTGTCGTGAATTTGTCTCCGATCGTCCAGGGCGGACGTAAAATCGCCCAGCTGTACGACTCTTAGCGGTGGATCACTCGGCTCGTGCGTCGATAAAGAACGCAGCTAGCTGCGAGAACTAATGTGATTTGCAGCTGCGATTGGCCGGCAACCAGTTCAGGGTGAAACTAAATATGAATAAAATTACTAAATTTTGTGCAGGCTTGGGGAGTAACGGAATACATGGAATGTCAAAAAATGATGTTGGCAAGCTGTTTGGATTTACTTTCATTTTGTTTCTGTCGCATTTTATGTTAGTTTTGCCGGAGATCAAATAGATCAAAGCCAGGAGAGAAAGCTTACCACGTGTTGAGTCATAATTTTATTCATGTTTAGTTTCTTTTGACTTTTATTAGCATATTTGGTATTGGAGTAATCCAAAAGTAATTGAAAGTAATCAAGTTAAAGTAACCCTACCCAACCCTGGTATTAGCATACGAGTTGACGTGAGGAGGGTATGAACGGATATCGAACCTGGTCTCTTGCGGGCTTGTGTGTGGCCATATGTCGCTCCAGCTGAGTGCGGTAGGCGAAAGTGTAGCTGCAGAGCGGGCAAGCGAAGTTTTCCTGGTTTTTTTCGTGCCGATACTTGATGTGCTCTTTGAGCGACGTCAAGCGCTTGTAGCCTCGATCGCAGTAGGGGCACGTCAACAGTTGGGCAAAGGCATCTGGCGTTCCAGGTGGTAGCTCTGCATAAGAAAAATGAAGGAGAGGACCAAAAGGTCAGCCAATCAATGGAAGATCACAGGCAGTGTGCCCGCCCTGCTATGGGAACTATCTATGCAATCTGCCACGCTCGCGCACACAACCATCAACTGTAAAATGGAGTCAAATAATTGTTTTTACTTCTTTACTGTCCTGACACATGGATTTGATTAAAGGTTCCTTTGGAAAGGCTGTCAAAAGATTGCATTTGGTATTAGTATATTTACATATTTTTTAATCATATACAGTGAGACAAATGAGTTATTTATCAACCACCAATTGTGCAAGTTCTCCCAAGATTAGAGAGGCCTGCAATTGTCTACAGTACTTGGCTAAACATCAACCATGAAAGACTGAATGTGGAAACAACATAGAAGATCACATTTTTTAATTTTGTTTGCTATGTTAAAAATGTTGGCGGCATGATTTAAAATAAATAGAACTGTGACTTCAAGACATTACAACCCTTTAAAAGACGCTTGAGTTTTTTTTTAATTATTATTTATTTGGCATGGACAGAGGTGATGTGCTACCACCAATATTGAGCAGTCGTTACTTTGTCCCCACCAATATTATGCGATGACATGTGGGGGAGAAGCGGGAGAAAATGCCTACTTTCGAGGAGGAGGCATGATAGAAAATAATGGAGAAGCACTGCTCTAACTGAACAAAAAGCAAGACAAGATTAGACAAAATATCCATAATTTACTTTGTTTTTTCGGTGTCTGAAAAGGGTTAAACAAATACATTTTTATTTAATTACTAAGGGATTGACCATATAAGATGTCATGGTCATCTGAGTAAGGGTCGGGAATCTATGGGTCGAGAGCCATACATGGCTCTTTTCATGAGTACCAATGGCTTAGATATAAATTCTGTCCATAACACAACATTATGTGTCACCTAAATTCTGTGGAATTCCAACGTCAAGTGGTTAAAACCCAATATTGGAACATGCAACACTGAAAGTACTCTTGGTTCAGTATATATAGGGCAAATTCTAAACTACAGTTTATAGTCGGGGTGTAACACCAACATTTTTCATTTTGGCAGTAGGCCTTCAAATGTACACTCATTAAACTATATATGTTCACTGTGGCAAAAATGTAAGCAAGCCATTAAGCGCAATTTGATTGGGTGAACGATAAAGGTGGGCAGATCTTTGCTTAGAGCACAAGGCATTCACACTTTTGTTGCTCTTTCAAAATTGTTTTTAAATCATGTTTGCTTTTATGGCTCTTTGGGTCAAAAGGTTCCGACCCCTCGTCTAAGTGTTTCATCAAACTCTCAATAAAATGCTGATAGGACAACAAACGGGTTAGATGGTGCATGTGCATGATGCCGCATGCATAGATCAAGTTCAAATGTCTTTTGTCGTTGTTGTTATGGATTGAACAAGGCCTGGCTGCCTACAACACTGATGTCTAATTTAATAGAATAATAATGAGACTTACAATTTTTCCTCTAACCCAGGGTGAGGAACATGGACATGATCTTGGATTTGGATGCTTGACCTCAGAAAGACAGCAGGATGTCGTTGTTGGCTTGCCATGTCTGCAGCTTGACCCCCTCAATCCTCAGTTCTCAACCCTCAACGTGTGTGCGCCTGCTGGGCCTATGAGAGGTGAACTATCTGGTTTCTGGCCAGCTGTTCCCCTGGACTAGAGGTAAACACTCTGGCATCCGGCAAATCCCTCACACTAACAGCTGTCTGCTGCAGCGTCTCCTCTCTCATTCTCAACATGTTATTTTCTCTTTCCCTCCCCTACCAACCTTTTTTTTCATCCCCTTATATTTCGTTTGTATGATATATTTCAAAATTAACACACATTTTTTTTACGAATCAACAAATTAGAAAATTATTGAAAAGTATCAAGTGGCTCATCAAAAGAAATATATCTTATATATATATAGGGCAGCACGGCGGCGCAGTGGTTAGCGCCTGTGCGGCGCAGTTCATGTCATGGGAACCTGTCGTGGGTTCAAATCCAGCTCCAGACTTCCTGTGCGGAGTTTGTATGTTCTCCCCGTGCTTGCGTGGGTTTCCTCCGGGCACTCCGGTTTCCTCCCACGGTCCAAAAACATGCATTTCAGGTGATTTGGCCGGTCCAAATTGTCCATAGGTGTGAATGAGTGAATGAGTTGTCTGTCCCTGTGTGCCCTGCGATTGGCTGGCAACCAGTTCAGGGTGTCCCCTGCCCACTGCCCGGAGATGGCTGGGATGGGCTCCAGCCCCCCCGCGACCCTAATGAGGATAAGCGGTACGGCTAATGAGATGAGATGAGATATATATATATATATATATATATATATATTTATTTGTGAATATTGTTTGCGAATGACATGAGTCGGGTGCTGTCAAAACTCAAAGTCAGACAATATTGTTACATAATATTGTCTCCAGGAATGGTGATAACCTTGGAAGGACAGATTTAACATATATATAACATATAACATATATATATATATATATATATATATATATATATATATATATATATATATATATATATATATATATATATATATATATATATATATATATATATATATATATATATATATCAAATACTTATTTTCTTTACTGTATGTATGTATGTATGTATCGTTATGTCTAAGTTTACTAAGAAGTTTTTATTCCAATAGAATATTTTAATTTATAAGAACTAGCAAAAGAATATGTAGACATTATAGGAAAATTATGTTGTACTCTATTTCGTCTTTAATTTGTCGTTATGTTTATGATTATTATTTTTATTTAATTATGTACTTTATTTAAAAGAAAATATATTGTTTTTCCTTAGGGCCCGGTCACACAGCCGTTTGCGTCTGTATCGCGGCTGAATCACGGCCAGAAATTTCTGCCCGTGAAGCAGACGGTGTTGCCCGCGGTGGAAAATGCGCAAAATTGGCCAACCCGCTGTTCATCCGTGGTATGCCCGCGAAACAGACGCCGGCGGCTGTTCCGTTTCTTCATTGCGTCAGTTCCACGTACTTTCCCCGTGTGGACCACGGGTATAAAAGCTGCCGAGCCGGGCTGTAGAAATTATAACCGCTCAAGTCACAGTCCCGTGAAGCTATGGCACCGAAGAAGAAGCCAATATGTTATTATTGTAATAGTTTTTCATTTTTATTTTATTATCTTGTTATGAAATGAAAAGAAATGTCAAGAAATAAAAATGGATTAAGACAAGGTCACTACGGTGACGGGGATCCATGTTCACCCCTTGACGTCTCGAGCACAACTGACGTGTGCTCGGCAAATCGCGCTGAATATACGCGGATAAAGGCGTTTGACCGTCACACGTGTTACACACGCTAATTCACGTGATTCAGCCGCGATACAGACGCAGAACAAACGTGCTATCCTACCCGCCGTAGCACGTCGTTCCGCGTCTGTACCGCATCATATCCGCGTGTGTACCACGTGTGCCGCCCGCGGTTACCCGTGGTCTAAAGTTTGGAGCAGCGCAAAACTTTTTCGCGCGGCCAACCGCGTGTGAATTTCTTGCCGCGTGTAAAGCACGGCTGTATCTCGTCTGTATCGCGATCTCAACACGGGCAACAGCGTCTGCTTCACGGGAAGAAATTTCTGGTGGTGATTCAGCCGCGATACAGACGCAAACCGGGCCCTTAGGTAAACATTTATTAAAAAGGCTTATTTAAAATGTTCTGAAAATGAATTGAACACAAATGATTTTAATCATTATTCTTAAAATATATATATTACAACTCACAAATGTCAGTGTCAATATAGTAAGGGTATGGATAAGGCCAGGTTACCGTTTTCCTCGGGTCCTGCGGCCTCTGGCGTTCCGAGCCGGGCGAGCTCCTCAGGCGCTTCAGGGTAGATGATGGCAGTGTCTCCTCGCTGGAGATACTCGGCAATGCTCATCACGTGACTGTCGGCATCGCAAAGCTTCCTCTTGCCAAAGAAGACCTCAAACTCTGAAGTGCAATTCACACTTTTAACTGAAAAGGGATGAGAAACATTGAACCTTTATTTACGACCTGGAAAAAGATGTAGGATTTTTAGAATGTCATTTTTCTCCATGTGTAATTAAATGATGGGTTGCATTACAAAAAAAAAATGAATCAAAAATAAGCAACGGGCACCATTTTTTTAGGAGTTGCATAATTGAACTCTTTCTTAATTTTCTTGGGTGGACTCGGTAGGTTTGGACGCATGGAGAGGATGGATGAGGAGCGAATGTTGAAGAAGATCTACAGAGCAGAAGTAAATGGAAGGGGACAAAAGGAAGGCTGTGATTGATGTGGATGGATGGTGTTATGAGTGCACTGCAGGAAATCAGTCCATATATAGTGGAAGCTAGAGTGTTTATTAGTTATAGAAATGAGTGGATAGGTGTTGTAAAAGGATAGGGGGATGTTTAGACCTGTTCTAAGGGATGGGCAGGGCACCTGTATGATGCGGCAGAGGTAAACCAGTAAAAGCTGTCAGGCCCTGCTTTTGAACAGAAGAGTGTGTTGTGTCACGCTGACCCGAGTGACAAGGTCGCTTTCTTGTGTCCCGTCTTATCTAGAGGGACGAAAGCATGACCAACTTGGGTGCCGAGGTGCTTAACTTGTTTGGGTGTTCGGGCATTTGGGTTGGCCATGGTCCCCCCCAAAATTGTGTGAGTGTTTTTTGCTACTTTTCCCCCTTTTTTATTTTCTATTTTTTGTGTATGTGTTTGTCTTGCTACCGGTAACCCCTCTCGAGGTATATGACCAGGGTTGACAGAATATACATATACAAACATATATACCATTCATTTGTTTTGAATGAATTGACTCATGTACTATTGCAAAGGTTGTACGGCTTATATATAATATATATATATATATACATATATGTTTGTGACCACTTCAACGGCCAATTTGCAAAAGATAGCAAATATTTGCTTAGCAAAAAAAAGAAATGTCATGACTGGCAAGGGATGGCTTTCCATTGCATCGTTTAGCGCCTTCATTAGGCTTGTCCTTCCAAGCTAATTGCTAAGAAACTGGATCATTATTTGGGAAAATGAGCAATGGGATCCATTTTCAACCAGTCCAAGCGGACATAACCGCATTTCAATGACAAATGCTTGTCATTATTCTGAAAAGAAATAATCTTTTTATTTATGTATTTTTCATAAGACTGCAGTGTTCATTTTACCTCTGAAAAGTGATGGGTCCGGGGACTCGCATGCTCAAAAATCTATGGGTCTCAACAGAGATCTATGGGTCCCCAAAATTTAGTGTTATCGAGGTTGAAATTGTAAATCGGTTACAAATAATATAATAAAATCTACAGAATCATTCATTTTTAATCATCAAATTATTAATTCATTTTTTGCATCAAATTATTGTTGGTAATATACTGATTAAAGGGATAACCACAAACCTGTCTTTTTTCATTTTCTCCTTTTATACTTCCTTTTTTTCTCAACTTCTTTATACAACATCATCATTCGTAATTACAATGCATCAAAGCAAGTGAGCCGTTTGAGAGCCGGCTCCCTTGAATGAGTAGAGTCTAAAAAGAGACAGACTTTTCACTACACAACTCGAGATCGGCGTGTAGACGAAAACTCGAACTGTGAGACGAAAACAACATCTGCCGGATCTGCCTGACAAAAAGTTTGGAGTGCGGTAAATCTTTGTTTTTAAAAAAATGTAATCGGGTAATAATGACAATTTTGTGTCAAAAAAGTTGCGTCCCAGGGACGCACGTTGATTTGAGACTATGCGTCCCCAGCAAAAATGATGCGTCTAGGACGCAGGGACACGGGCAAACGAGAACACTGAGACTGGGTGTAGGTTTTAGATGAGGTTATGGTGTCATAATAGTCTGTAACTTGCAATAGTATTTGACCTGTGCAGCCCTTTGAGACTCTTTGTGATTAAGGGCTATACAAATAAACTTGACTTGACTTGACCTGGTGTAGTTAATATAGACATTTAAATTATTGTCCAGTAAATCAATTAGATCAGTTCTTAACCCCTTTTTTATTTCATTAAAAAAAAGTCCAACGTCACACTACCAGGTGAAAATGTGAAAACAGCTTATATTAACATTTCAAAAATAGGAATAGAAAATAGGAATCAAATAAACAAAATAAAAAATATATAAAATACTTTTTATTTAATATGGATACTCAGTCTGAAACCTGGGCCTGTTTGTATGTACACAGCGCTGATATCATGGCAGAATTCGATAAAAGACATACACAGAGCTCTTTCTCCACAGCTCTGTCTTTCTTTCACCAATTTGCTTGACTCCAAGCACAAGGCAATTGGCTACTTGCTGCCGCTGTTGCCGCTTTTGGTATGGAAGAGTACTGCATCATTACTATACCAGGCGCTAGACTGCACAGGCACACAAATTGGAAAATATCCCACTGCATACCTGACTGGTTCCAGGTTCAATTCCTGAGTTAAATGACGAAGTGTTCATGGGCAAGACACTCCACCCTTAATGCCCCAGATCTACAGGTAGGCGCCTTTATTGGTGTCTGTATGAATGGGTAAAAGTGTGAATGCTCTTTGGAGATCCTCACTGACTGATAAACCACTATATAAATGCAGTAAATTCTCCATGTGTACATATATTTGTATTTGATTATAGTGGGTGTCATTTAGAAGTGCATCTTATACTCGAGGAAATGTTAGATAAATAATAAAAAGGGACCACAGAGGGACACTGTGGACAAAAACGGCACAATAACCTTTTTATAGGGGTTGACCTTTTCTTCCTATAACTTTTTGGAATTGAGCCGTTTTAAAAAGCTTGACAAGCTACATGTGGCCCTTGGGCCGTAGTTTGCACCCCCTCCTGTTATATACACACTATATGTGTTATCTTGTGCTAAAGAGGATGGAACTCACCTGTGCCATTTCCAGATATTTGCAAAGCAGCATCCACGCCCAAAGTCTCAAAATCTTTGATTTCATCTGCCCATTAAAGGGGTTTGGGAATAGACAAAGTGGACGGGGTTAGTACAAGTTAAAAAGAACCGCAAGCACGTCTTACAATGTCTACAACAGGGGACCCAAACTCGCGGCCCGGGAACCATTTACGGCCATCAGGATGCTATTTTTTTTTATATTATGATTGTTCATGTATTTTCGCTATTAATTTAAATCAATATTCTTTTTTTTTTTTAATGTGTGACATTTTTACCTCGAGTTACTGAATAATACACACCATTCCTTTAAGTGCAGCCGTAATGTATTATGGAATAATTAATAATTACTGATTGATAGATATTCATATGATTTTTTTTTAATCTTTAGATCTTAGTTTGCGTAGGGAATTTGAAAAAAATAAAAATTATAATAGCTAACAGTTTAATGTTTGGCCCAACCTTCCCTCGGCCCCCAGGTTAATTGAGTTTGAGACCCCTTGTCTACAAACACATTAGTTGTGCAGAATCATTGGCACTGAAAACAATGCGCAACAAATTAAGAGTTACCGTATGGCATTTGAATCACTTGGAGACAAAAAAAAATCTGGCAGGTGAGGAAGTCATAAAATGTAACTTGTGAAAATTTATTTCTGCTCATTATTAAAATCAACTTGCTTCCAAGAAACACAGAGGCTGTACTTTTTCCAATTTTTGTCTTTTTTTGGGGGGTTTTCTGTAGCACCATCCGATATGACTCAGCGTGACACAGGAAGAGGCGGAGCAAGTGGCTACACAATGTTTCTTAACACAAAAGCCAGAGGAAAATGACTTTATTTTTAGCTGACAAAAGAATTGACGGCTGTGTAGTTTTTACACACCCACTCGTTGCCTACTCAAAGGATTTTTTTTCTTTCATTTAATTTTTGGAGATGTTGTGTCTGAATAAACAGATTTTTAGCATACTTTTGTATGATTCTTTGCACAAATACATTAGCCGATAGAGTACTATTTTTTGTTTTATCGAAAGAAAAAATTCTTAAGAGTTTGTCAGTGCTAATTGATAAGTATTAATCCCGTGGGGATGATAAATCACCATTAGATGGCAGGAGTGGCTTTGATCAGATCCTTGCCCACATCTCGAGGAAGCTCCCACTTCTCAGTGTGGTTTCCAGCACAAGACTGAGGTAATGGGGTGAGGTGAGGTAAAAATAGGGTAAATGTTTTGGTGGCATGAATACAAGAAAAGGACAATTTCACTCCACGGTTTATGTACTATAAAGGTGCACTCAATTATTAGATGTACCCTTAAATGGACAGTGTATAATATAATAATAATAATAATAATTTCCTTTGTATTGTCATTCTTTGTAACAATGTACACAGAACGAAATGTCGATACACCTGACCCGTTATTTCGGGCCTCCTGTTTGTACAAAAAACTTTTTTTTTGTACGAAAAGAAAAACATATAGATTTGAATACTGGGCAAAAATTCAAGAACTCTAATTCTAATTTTAGTTTTTACAAAAAAATCATAGGGTGAGAAATGTGTATTTATTTTACAAAGCGGAATCTCACCAAGTAGTCGCCACCATATTTGTCCTATGTCTTGCTGCGCTCTCCAGCACTGATTCCCATTCAAATTTGACAACAGTGCAATAATAAAAAAAAAAATAAAAACATTGATTTTAATGCTAGGCAAAAATACATGAATTAGCAAACCAATGTTAGTTTTTATTTTAAAAAAATCAAAGGTTTGAGAAATTTGTAATTCTTTTACAGAGTGCAATCCCTACCTAGGTCGTCGCCATGTTTGTTGGCCGTCTTGTTTCCATCTGAGGCACTGGTTTTTGTTCAAATTAGACAACAGTGTCATCTAGTGGTTATATATCACACACTGGGGCTTCAAAAAGCACCATAATTTCCAGACTACAAGGCCCACCTAAAAATCACAATTTGGCCAGAAATTTGAAAGAGAGCTTTATAATCCAGACGCCTTATATACCAAAAATACTGTGGATAAAATTTGAAATGTATAGTTAAAATTAAATTATATTGCATATGCTAACTGTTCCGCCTTTGAGAAGCACACTAAGTGGTCTTCGAGTGTCCTCTTGTGGTTGACATGTTAATTGTTTGTTGCTAAAGTTTATTTCAGTGGTGAAACCACACGTCATAATGTTAATGAAATGAAATGAAATGAAATAATGTTAATTTATCTTCCCTAAAATGATTTTAATTAAAAAAAAAAATAATATGCCACCCCTAGCTATTAGTTCAGTTTTAATTCCATGCAACTTATAGTTCAGTGTGCTTTTTTTTTTTTAATAAAAATATCACAAAACACAATATTTTGGGTGTGCGCCTTAAAATCTAGTGCATTTCATAGTGCGTAAAATATGGTAGGTTGTGAAATATGTTCATAGATATAAGGCACACTGGAAAATGGACGACAAGGTGCATGCAGTCAAAACTACTGTAAGAACTCAGGTTGCATAAAACCTGTCAGAAAAAAAAACATATTAACATGTCATCTGGTTTTAAAAAACCTATTTCAAATACAACAAATTAAAATCAAAAGCAATTATTCTAAAATGATTAATACATTTCATTGTAATTTCCAATGTTGTGAACTGAATTTCCCAGGCTATAAAGTACACTGGGTAATAAAGCACACTCTAAAATATAATCCAACTTTGGTTTTTTTAGGGTTGCTTTATAGTCTGGAAAATACAGTGTATGTATATGATTTGTTGCAAAAATGCGTGGCTACGGGTGATGGTTTATTTTTTTCAGCGTTTAAATGGTAGAACATACTCAAATTAAATCTAGCGCACAAATTCTGCTTTTTGCTAGAGAACATTCCATTTTTGATGGCCGTTTAGCAGAAAATAATTCCCAAAGAGGCTGAGGAGCATGCATTTACGTTTATAAATCTGAAGGTGATGAAAAAAGAAAATTCTGTACAAATGTAATGTTGAATTCCAAACATGGTAATTTGTATGAAAAGCTGTCAGAATTGAGCAAAAAACTCAATCACAAAGTTTCGAAAACTTTCATCTAAATATGATAAATATTTTTCTAATTGAGATGCATTTATTTATTTTGTTTTTGTTCTTTTGTTGTAGTATTTTTTAAAATTCTTAAATACAAATACAAATTCCGCTTCCTTGCATGGTATTATTTTCCCCCCATTTTATTAACACTCCACTTATTGAAACATGAATATTTTGTTTGTTTGTTTATTTGTACATGATTCAACTGTTTGTTTGTTTGTACATGATTCAAATTGAATCTTTTCTTCCGGCGCCGTCACGAATGGCAGCCACTCCAGCAGCTCCCGTGTTATTTTCGATTGTTCTCGATTGTTCTCAGCTCAGGGATGCTGCTGGAAATGTGAATTTCCCTTCGGGGATGAACAAAGTATCTATCTATCTATCTATCTATCTAAAACAATGTTATTCTTATTTGACTTAATCCATTTAAAATATTATTTTCTTTTTTTTTAAGAAAATACATTATTGTAATTGGGAATATATTAACAGTGAAATAGTTATTTCTATCTCTAAACAGGCCCACTGACTATAGAGTTCTTCGAGGTCCTAAGATTTACCCACAATGCATTGCTGGCGGCCGTTTTGGAAGTCCACAAAGCTTTTCACTTCATTGTTATTGTTCAGCGAACCAGTTAGATTCTACATTGTAATGCCGAATACGTGCGTTATTGTTGGCTGTTGTAGCCGAAGTGAAAAGCTTTGTGGACTTCCAAAACGGCCGCCAGCAATGCATTGTGGGTAAATCTTAGGACCTCGAAGCACTCTATAGTTTGGCCGACCTGGGCAAGCAATAAATAGGAAAAATTATTTTAGGAAGAGGGGGCAACACAGGAACACAGGGACAAAATAGCACAAATCTATGTATTTTATGAACTTGTCATATTTTTTTTTTCAAATTTTTGTTCAGTAGGCAATATTAAAAAGCCTTAATGTGGCCTGGCAGCTAAATTTGCTTACCGTTGGCAGACAATGAATCGGAAAAACATGTTTTCAAGGAAAAGGGCCACAAACGGACACTGGGGACAAGAGTAGCACCAAATAATATGTGATTTTGATTTTTGTATTATTTATTAGTAGCGGGGCGGATCGAAAAGCCTGCACATGGCCTGCGGGCAGTAGTTTTCTCACCCTTAATTCTAAAATCACAGGAACTCCTTTTCATATACAAGGTAAAAAAAAACATATACAAGAACAGGACCACATTGGGCTCCCTATAGTGTTCCAAATCGGCATATGCGTTTGTTTCTGCAGCCGGCTTATCTCAGGACTTAGATACCTCGGCGCAGACACTCAGGCACCACCAAAGTTAGAGCAGGCTGGGAAAAATGGGGAAAGAGGCTCTAATGAACTTGAGCACCTCTCCCAAAATATGTCAGCCGCGTTATCACCTCAGATTAGACGAGAACGGCAACTGATTTACAGACACGACGGCACCGTCGCTCTTTATATCAAATAAACAATTAGCTTGCGCCGTCACGGCTTGTTTATCTTTTATCTTGATTTATTTACCTAACCGTTGTCTTCCTATGCTTCTCGAAGGATATGAGCTATTATTTTGGCGTATTCCCTCCCCTAATAAATAGGCTCCGCTTACATGAGAATTTTGAGTTCTGGGGCCTCACACTTCAGTTCATTAGCGTAAATCAGAGGTTGAGAAATTATGGCTCCTGAGCCAGATATAGCTTTTTCATGAGCACATATAACTCGGAGATAAAAATATAGGCTTGCTAATATCATCTAAATGGTTCCAAATTTGATCAGAGTCAAGTGTGGTGCATGCAAACGTCACTTTTGGTGGGTGGTCCGGTGCAGTATATAAAGGGCACAGACCCAACTACAGTTTACAGTCAAGGTGTCACACCTACATGCCCTGTTTTGGCTGGACATCACTAAGAATATTTTGTATGGATGCTCATGAATCAATGTATGTTCACTGCTGAGACACTTAAAAATGAATGCCCAAACACGGAACACCCAAAAACCCCAGCCAAGCATACAAAGCAATTTGATTGGATGAGCTGTAAAGTTGGATGGAGCTGTGCATCAGAGGTAAAAACACCAGTAGCCTCGTTTGCAGTATTTTGTGACATTTTCTTTTACAAAATAACTCCTTGTTTTGAAACTGTTTTATTGATGACAAAAATGAAGGTCAAAATGAGCCTTAACAATGTTAAGTAACTGCACGAGGAAGAACATTTTAAAATGGTATATTTATGTACATGGTACAATGGCTGTATGGCATTATTCTTATTTCATAAATTGCATTCAAATTTTAAGTGCAATACCCAGGTTTTTATTATTCCAATAACTCTGATGATCACTTTTTCTGTTAATCCATGATAAAGTCATAAAATAACCAAACCTCGTGAATGTTTTTTTTTTCTGTTCCAATCACTATATGGGACAGCACGGCAGGGCAGTGGTTAGCGCGTGTGCGGCACAGTTCTGAGGTCATGGGCTCAAACCTTCCTGTGTGAGTTTGCATGTTCTCCCCCCGGTTTCCTCTGGACAGTCCGGTTTCCTTCCACATTCCAAAAACATGAATGTAAGGGTAATTGGCCGGTCCAAATTGTCCCTAGGTGTGAATATGCGAGTGAGTTGTCTCTGTGGTCCCTGCCACTGGCTGGCAACCGGTTCGGGGTGTCCCCTGCCAACTGCCCGAAGATAGCTGGGATGGGCTCCAGCACCCCCGCGACCCTACTGAGGATAAGCGGTGCAGATATATATATATATATATATATATATATATATATATATATATATATATATATATATATATATATATATATATATATATATATCTTGAGCTGTTACAAAGTGTGCCCCGCCCACCTACCCACAGCTTACATTACGTCAGAGTTTGAGTTCCTGGGCTTTTGGAGCCTCGCGCTTCACTAGTTCATTAGCGTAAATGAATAGCGTAGCCGGGCTCATTTAAAAGTGAGCTGTCTTACATGACTTGTCGGCGTACTCTGTTCCCGTCACTCGCTTCCAAGATCATTGACTCTTATTATACATGTAAATGGCGATCATAATAATTATAATAATAATAATAAAATTCATTTAAGATTGCTAACGACTCATTTTTTCCAGTCTGGCTTCCTTTAATGGTTCTAACCTGCCCCTTAATTAAAAGTATTTATCTTTTGAGCATCCGTCACTGGCGCCCCCGGCAATCGGATACGTTACACAAAGGGGGCACGTCATAGTTATGGTTTTCCTCAAAGGAATGATAGGATTGTCAAACACTTCAAAAAACATTTTTTACTTTTTATATATTTGTTTTTTTTGGATTGTCAAACCCATCACACTTCAAAGCGTTTTTTTTCCACATAATCGTTTTACATATTGAATCCTTGAGCACTTAGTTAGCCCATTGTGTCAATTCCAAACCCTTTAAATTTAACACATATATATTCAATGTAGGCAACACGGCAGCGCAATGCTTAGCGCGTGTGCGGCACAGTTCTGAGGTCAGGAGATCGAACATTCCTGTGTGGAGTTTGCATGTTTACCCCGTGCTTGTGTGGGTTTCTTCAGGGCACTCCGGTTTCCTCCCACATTCCAAAAACATGCATGGCCGGTCCAAATTGTCCCTAGGTGTGAATATGCGAGTGAGTTGTCTCTGAGCCCTGCCACTTGCTGGCAACCAGTTGAGGGTGTCCCCTGCCCACTGCCCAAGCTGGGATAAGCTCCAGCACTCCCGTGACCTTACTGAAGATAAGCGGTGCAGATAATGAACGAATGAATGAATGAATATTCAATGTAGTTAGAAGGGTTTGTACGGGTGCTTGAAATCCTGTCAAATGCTTGAATTTTAAAGTTGTGTTTTGAAGGTCAGTAAAATGCTTGAAATTAATTCCATGTTTCTCTGGCAGTCTGACTTGACAAACCGCGCAATAAACAAAGTCAAATAATAAAATAATAAAGTCGGCACAACATGTCAGCTGCAATTCATGGCATTGCCATTGGAAGCGTCATCTCCTCCTACAAGTCCAATAGGACAGGTTTATCAAAGAGTGCATAAAATAGATACATCTCTTCACAAAGGAAGAGGCAGCACTTTCAAGCCATATGAAAGATAACTCACGAAATGACTAGTTTAAATTAAAAGGATTTACAAAAGATCCAAAAATATATTTTCCTGATTTACTCAAGATCTAAAAGTCAAATATTTTGATAATTGTACATAATTTGTAGATATTTGTGTGTAAAACGATTTTAGGCGATGATTGATGCCCACCTTATATTCTGTATTGTCCTGTCTTTTTCCGACTGCCTGCCTGGTTATGATACGAAGGAGAGGGACGATTTGAGATGAGTCAGCGTAATTCACCCTGGTCATCCTGAAAGGGCGATTACCACTGTGAGGTCCCTTCTCAAGGTTTCTCTTTTTCCTCATGCTGAGGTTTTGAGTTGTTCCTTGACCGCATGTTGGTTTAAGATCGGGTAATTGTGTCATTGTAATACTGTGCAGTCCTTTGAGACATTTTTGTGATTAAGGGCTGTATAAATAAATGTGACTTGACTTGAGATCTTTTGATAAAATGAATGAAATGTACTCCAATTTCATAGACATTTTATTTTAAGTCCTTTGTGTGAGATCTTAAACGTTTTCTTGGTACAGATTTACCTGGCGGATATTTCTCCATTGTTTGCATTTCTTTAAGTATACAGCGCCACCAGACTGGAGGGGCTTACCCCATAAAATGAATCCCGGCAGTCAGATTAGACAAATTTGCCGATTCCCACGTCACCTGAACGCCTGTGTTCACCTGCCTGTGTTTGAAATCAACTCCTACCGGTTTCAGATGTCACTATTTAGATAAAAAAGTGGAGCCAAGTGTGACGTTCCTCTCGGTGGATAAAAACCCTCCCCTTCCCCCCTCCAGCCAATTGCTGGTGGGTTAACCCAGCCCCCTTTCTAGATCCAGCCAATCAGCCGCCACTCACCGGTGCCGTCCACGGATGCACTGAGCATGTCGCTATCAGGCCAGATGTGCTCCACTCCGCTGTCCCTCATTTCGTCGTCTTCTTCTTCTTTGGTGGGAAGGCCGTGACTGTCAGCGTCCGCCGTCACCGGGCTCAATGGGCTGCCTCTGCCGTTGAGCAAGGGGTCTTCTTCCGAAACCGGCAGCTTGTCCTCCTCCTCTGTCTCCGAACCGGTTTCCACCACATTCTCGTAGTTCAGAGCTGGAAACAAAATTATGTCTACATGAGTGGGAGGCCGAAAATGGATAGATTTTGCATGTGTATTTACTTAATTACTTTTATCATTTTGGGCACCATTTTCATTGGCCTCTTCCTTGGGTCACACTACAAGTGGGATTTTTTGGGAGGGGTTGCTTCAAAAGACATATAGCTGTCATTTATTGACTTAGTTATAAATTACTATGGTCTTCACTCTTTTGATGTTACAATACGTAGAAGGTCTTATTATCAGCTGATTCTTTGCAGCCTCTTCCTGGTATCGCATGGCATGCAAGATGCATATAGCTATCATATAATTACTATTATTATTACGTGCTATATTCTTGTTGGCCTCTTTCTGATGTAACAAGACTGATAAGTTGTCCGAAAGTTCAACTGCAGGCAGAAGTCAACTAAATATGGTCAGATCTTCCTCTATTTCTTTATTGCTTGGTCTATGATGTATGCAAAAGAGTTATCAGAAAATGGTCACTATTAAGGGGTGGTCCACATGACGTGGTATATTTATGTAATTGTGCTTCAAACTTTGTCAATAAAATTCCTAGAGAGTAGCACATTGTAGAGAGAGTGTATATGCATGAAGCAGCCTATGCCGCATGCATAAATGAAGCTTGAGTGTCCACTGTTTTTTTTTGTTTTTGTTTTGGATTGAACAAGGCCCCAAGTACAAGAGCCAAGTGACCCGCATTTATTTTTGGTTTCTCTATTTATAGGTCGATTCAATGACAGTGGACAGTGGGCAGGGCCATGATTCCCCGAGACGTTCACTGTCCCCATTCATCAAGGGTTTGAAATAATTTCTCAAGCTCCAAAAGTCATGCGCATTTGTCTGGCCCAATTACTGTACAGCCGTGGAATCCGAGAGTCCACCGGAGCAAGCGATGGGCAGACAGCTGCCGGGGCGACGCGAGCCAAAATAGCCGCTAATTTCTGGTGGCTCTTACATGCTTAGCATGCCAGCGGGCTGCACCTTTCTGTTAATGTCGCCGTCACATTTTACATGTTTAACACAGCAACAGTGGCACGGGCAACGACATGATTAGTTATTGCTAGTCATGAATATGCTACAAAAATGCATTCCCATTGACAAAAAAAAGACTTAGGCTGTGTGACACATATGGTTTTTATACATTTACTCATTTTCTAGTACTACAATGGGATTTATCCTTTTGGTGTCACCGTATGAGTTTGACAAAACTGTAACTGTGCTTTTTGAGTGTCTTTTGTGATTAAGTAACCTACAAATAAAGAATCAGATGCATTCTTTCTGGTGTCACATTACCCTGTCACAAACATGCATGGTGCATGATGGATAAAGTTATCATATATTTACTCATTTACTAGTATTACTCAGGGTCTCATTATTTTTCTCCCATTGTGCTGTTTGAGGGTGCTCTGTGTTTAAGGACCTCTCAAATTAAGTTTTAAAAAATCTGACATGTGGGCTTTATATAACTATTCCTGGTGTCACGACACCCAGATGTTACAAACATTCAAGTATCACTATAGGTTTTGTCTTTGTGTCCAGCTGATGGTGTGACAGGACTCGAACAAAATCTTAATTGGGCTGTTTGATACCCTTCAGCAATAAAAGGACCTTGGGAAGAAAGGTTTAGTAAATCCAACTTGTGTCGCAAACAGCAGAATTATTGTTGTCGTTTGTTGTTTATACTAAAATAAAAACAGGGTGAACTTATAATTTAAACTGGAGTAAGTTACAGTTTGCAGGAAAGATGCAGATGGCGACGACTGAGATTAAGGACTCATTTTTTTACGGGCTACTCCACAACCCCACATTACCACGGCTTTAATAAATCTATAAGAGGCGGCCTCTTCCCACGGTGAGGTTGCCGCATGACACTTGCGCTCACGTTCTACATATGAAAGGGTAAACCTCGCTGGGCCCCCCACCGGGCACGTATGACTTGCTGGTCCACACTTGCCGGGGTCCGACAACTGCACAACAGGTGCAAATTAAAATGAAAACGAAAGGGGGCGGGAGAGGGTATTGGGGTCTCAGAGGCGGGCGGGGTCTCTTGTCTGGGTTTGCGGCGACCTGCTTGGAATACCAATCGGCGGAGGAAAGAAAACCCTTTCAAGAGGTGTGATCACAAGGGTTTAAGCAAGTTCAGACTCTGTAATGCCACTTGGCGTGACAAAAAAGGCCAATGTTGACCTGTCAAGGGGGGTTAGCGATCCTGGGAGTTTTGGTCAGGCCTCTCTTGGGTGGTCCAAATCTACCTTGGCAGAGTTGATACTTGAAAAAAAAGACTATTATATTTGAGAAATTCCCCTGCTTAAAACGGAGTTGGCCAGCTGACATCTCAGGAAGAGATTTGGGTTGGAAAAAAAGGATCGTTGCGATTGACATCACTTATGGATGTGGATTGATCGACATCGACGAAGAGATTAGAACCTTAAATTGTTACAATGTTACAAACATTTTTTGAAATATTATGGACAGGGCAGCACGGCGGCGCAGTGGTTAGCGCGTGTGCGGCACATTTCTGAGGTCGTGGAAACCTCCTGCTTGGGTTCAAATCCAGCTCCCGGCCTTACTGTGCCGAGTTTGTATGTTCTCCCCGTGCTTGCGTGGGTTTCCTCTGGGCACTCCGGTTTCCTCCCACATTCCAAAGAGATGCATTTCAGGTGGATTGGCCGGTCCAAATTGTCCCTAGGTGTGAATGAACCAGTGAGTTGTCTGTCCCCGTGTGCCCTGCGATTGGCTGGCAACCAGTTCAGGGTGTCCCCTGCCTACTGCCCGATGATTGCTGGGATGGGCTCCATCACCCCCGCGACCCTACTGAAGATAAGCAGTGTAAAGATAGCTTCCATTAGGCACGCAATTGAATTTTTTTTTTTTTTACATCTTTCACTTTTCAACCCGATACCAAATGTTATATATATATATATATATATATATATATATATATATATATATATATATATATATATATATATATATATGATCTGCACCGCTTATCCTCAGTAAGGTTAGGGGGTGCCTGGAACCCATTCCAGCTATATCTTGGGCAATGGGCAGGGGACACCCTGAACTGGTTAACAGTCAGTTGCAGGGCACAAAGACGCAGACAACGTACACATAGGGACAATTTGGACCCGCCAATTAACCTGACATGCATTTTTGGGGAATGTGGGAGGAAACCGGAGTGCCCAGAGGAAACCCATGCAAGCACTAATATGTGTATATATATATATATATATATATATATATATATATATATATATATATATATATATATATATATATATACATATATATATACACACACACACACATACAGTAATTTCTTACAAAAACATGGTTCATCTTTCAAAGGCTTGCTGCTTTAGGGTATTTTTATCTTTCATTGTGTTCCACATTCTGATTGGTTGGAACAGTTTCTCGGAGATTAATTATTGGTAAATAATAAATACATGATTACATGTACAGTATACACTACTTTTATTTGTCAAATAATACTCTGGACAGTAAAAATGGTTTGTTCTTTTGTATAAATCCATAATAGATTAAGTAATTGTATAATAACGAACAAAATGGACAGGTATTGCTGGGCCTATAGAAGATTGGATTAGGCTGCTTAGAGTGTGCCAGTGCGTTGTAGAGACCCCTCAGATTCAGACCCCATTAAAACAGATATTTATTAATTTTATTGGTATTTATTGGGGGTGCATGCACATCTTTGTCCATGTTTACAAGTTTTAGGGTGTGATTTACGTACGTTTTTGTGCGTGTTGCCATATTTGTTTGTGCGTTTTAATGTACGTTCTCACGCAAGTTTACGTACATTTTTTTGTGTTTGTGTACATGCTCATTGTTATTTTATTATATTGTTTAATGTTTATTTTTGATGCACTTCAATTGCAAGATTAATTGGTTGCTGGTGAGGTGCTATAAATATAATAAGTTCTATAACACAACTTTTCTTCCCTGTTCAACTGACTTAAATACTGCTTAGAAGATTTCAAATTATTGGACATAGAACAACTTTTTTTTTAACGTAAGGAAAATAGTGGCTTTCCATTTTTACTCGTTACTTTACTGTATAGTAATTCAGTTACTAACTCAGTTACGTTTCGGAAGAAGTAATGAGTAACTATGACTGATTATCTTTTAAAGTAACATGCTCAACACTGCTCAGTATGCATTTATTGAAATCAATTATTTTTATTGTTTTGACAACACGGTAACAATGATATAAATGTAATCAACATGAGCAATGATTTCTGCCAATTCTTTTGTATGCCAATTGATCGACAGGCCTGTGAAAGACGTCCCGGAGGGACGCCCATCTTCTTTTGTGCGAGTAAATCCCTCCCATGTAAGAAAGGTAGGGCGCTCCCTGCAAAAACTTTGCAAGGATTTCTGTGTCTTTTTGTCAGCACGGGGGCGGCGGAGCGTCATGCCAAAGTAGAGACAGTGCCATCTTCCCAGAGCGAGCGTCAGCTGTCGCTTGGCGTGCAGAAAGACGCTTTTGTTGAGGTGCCATCGCTGACGACTCGACTATTGTGCCGAGCAACAAAAGTCATTTTGGGCCATCATTTTGTCATCCTCCATTTGTGTCGCCCACCACACACAAGAGAATCTTGTTTTACCCTCCTGCACAGTTGGAGTAATGCTATAGATGCTTGCTTCATTTCCAGTGTTGGGCATGTTACTTAGTAGTTAGTTATAGCTACTCATTCATTCTTCCAAAAAATCACGGAGTTATTAATTTTATAAACCACCGAAAGTACCTTTTTTTACCAGGGAAAATTACTTTTTTTCCTTATTGAAAAAAAGTGTTGTATGTTTAAGAATTTGATTTTTTTTGGCAGTGTAAGGGTCAGTTAAATTGAGAAGAACAGAAGGTAGTTAGTTAGTCTTACTGAACCTTGTGATATTTATTGCACCATACCAGCAACAGATTTATCTTACACTTAAAGTGCAACAAAAATAAACAGTAAATAATATAAAATAACAGCATGTACGTAAACGCGCACAAACGTAGACACGTACAAAAACGTAGGTCAACATACAAAATGTAAGTAAACACATACAACGTATGTAAATACATACAAAGACGTACGTAAACACATCCAGGAAAACATAGGTATAAACACATAAACATGTACTTAATTACGCACAAAAATGTACATAAACACAAACAAAACCTAACATAAACAAACCCAAAACGTGCGTAAATACACACAAAAAAAGCATGTAAAAAACATGTAAAAACACAAAAAAAACGTAAGTAAGCACGCACAAAACATATGTAAACACGCACAAAAACGTACGTAAACACACAGAACTGTATGTAAGCTCACAAGCAAAAACGTACTGAAGGTATACCAAAACGTAGGCAAATACGCACATAAACGTACGTAACCAAGCACAAAATACGTATGGAAAAACACTAAACGAATTCTAAAATCTTCATGACTTGTTCTCGTTGCCACCAAATAAAAAAGTGGTAAACATTTTCCTTTTATTGGTTTTAATGTCAAAGACCATATCTCCTCGGAGGGAAGCGCTCACCTGCCGATGAGGCGTCGGGTTCAGAGGTGCTACCAGCGCTAACCATGCTAATCACATTCATTTAAGCATCCCAAGGTGGTGAGAAACGCTGGCGGGATTTTTTTGAGGAAGCTCTTTTCCTTCTCGATGGGAAGAGGTGATGGCCGCGAGGTGGGATGACTAGCGCCCACGCAGTTTATGCTAACCTCGGCTGACTTTTCAGCCGTGCATGGAGGCTTAGCTGGAGGTGACACGCTCGGCCTCCTACGCCGATAATGAGGCCGGACGTTCTCCCTATTGGAGCGTAACTGCTCACGCTCGCTAACTGTCTCATGAATGTGAGCCCGGCGGATCACCTGTATTGCTTAGGGGCTCCCGATATGTGGAGGAGGCGCCCACTTTTGGGGAGTGGGGGGTGGTTGGGGAGGTACCAAGGTGGAGGCGAGGTCACTGCCTCGTGGTTATGGCTAGCAAGAGTGGATTTTGCTGTGACCTTTTGTCTGCAAACTACAACATTTATTCTACAAGGGGAAACTGAGCAACCTGGCCAGAAGACCACGTCGGAGAAAAATTAAATGAAAAAAAGCTGTAAAACTTTCTCGGAAATACGTTTCTTTTTGTTGGATTGCAGACTAAAGTAGGTTATTGTCTGACATACTTCCTACTACCAGAGGGCCCCAACAAAGGTTTTAAACTTTAAAAGTCTTTAAAAGTACATTTTGTTTAGCAAACTTTGTTAAGTTATTGTCATTTCAATTCACCGAACCAGATTTGTTTGTGTTTGTTTATGGTTTTCTTTGTTACTTTGCTCATTGTAGTTTTCATTTCCACTTTCGGTTGTTGTTTCATTTTGGGCTTTGTAATTTTTATGTGTCCTCTTGTTCAGTTGTTACTTTGGTCCAGGTTGTGTTATTAAATACTGTCTTTGTTTTGAGCACCCCTTGTTTCCAGTTCTTGCCTCTCCCACATTGGTGCATCACAACCAAAATTTAACATAGTGAGTCATTACAATGCAAAAGCAGCTCTCCCAGTCACCCTCACAATTACAGAATCTTTTGAAGTCTTCCGACCTTGTATTAAGTGTCCGGTTGGTCAGATCACTTAACCACATGGGTCACAGAAGCACTATCTTTGTGGTGTGCCTTGGGCAAGTACCGCCTGGCAATGCCCATCCCTCTCCAAGTCAACATATGTTTCCACCAAGTCTTGAACCAGGCACATTTCGCACGTTAGGCGAATGTGCTCACCACTGCACTACGGAAACATGTGTAAGGTGTCTACTAAGGTTTAAATTTAACATGCAGAAAACGTTGACCATTTTAAATAAAGTACTGTAATCCCTAGTCTATCACAAGGGTTATGTTAAAAAAAAAAAAAAAAACTCTGATAGGCATCATTTGTCGAAATTAGACATCTTAAATATTATTTTCCATACTTTTTAAGTGTTTTCATGTATCAATGGTCCATTTAGATTTTTTGTTATTCTTATATGTATATGTTTTATTTGTGAACAGCATACAGTCTTCAGCTGTGGCTGTTATAAAGGCCTTCATAAACACTCCCAGTAAATTTGTGAAGAAAAAAACAAGTGTTGTACACACACCCGCACCTGACTACAACCCCTATGAGCCCACATTCAAACATAAGGTATCTACAAAGACGGCAAGCCAAAAATAGTTCTCAAAGGTTTAATAACACACACCAGGAAAAATCACCAGGACATAGCGACACAAGTGACACAGTAAAAAAAAACAGAAAAGAGAAAAATGCATACCTTTGCTGCATCTCTGACTAAGCCGTATGATTGAAAATGTGCAGCTCATATATATATATATATATATATATATATATATATATATATATATATATATATATATATATATATATGTGGACAGTCAGCCAGTAGTGTGTCGTTTGCTAGTATAGTAGTGTGTTTGAGAGTTCACCTCCATATCACGGCGAAGGGGTCGGGAAATTGAATAGATTTGATCTTTTCCCAGAATAATTGGAGCTAATGTGGGTTAATTAATATGCAAATCTCAGCAGATGTTCGTCAGGGAGCCCCAAGAAAAAACGAAATAAAAACAAAAAGGAAAACAAGACCAGCTACCTGAATGGCTCATAATTACTGCAACTAACAACAGTAAGGGTTCGTACACCTTTTTCATGCCAAATCCAAGCACTTTTTAAGAAAATTTAAGGCCAATTTTTGCAAATTTTCCAGTACCATTAAAAGAGGAAATCCAGTATGAATTATTGATTTTTCAGATCCACAAGTATATCTGTCATTTACATATGGGATTTCCATACAATTTTCAGATCTTGAGTAAATCGTGAATATATTTATGGATTTTAAAGGTATTTTCAAACTGATTTTTTTTCTATTAGGCACAGACATGTAGTGTTCCTTCCCTCCATTATGCAAATATGTTGCATATTAGTCCACGTGGCGTAGAACTAAAAAAAATTGTCTCAAAGTTGACCCATCTGGCTTGTTTCCTGTAAAAAAATAGCAGCACCTATTAAGCATTTCTCTGTATTTCTGTCTTAAATGAACTGCACCCATGCTGCCGGTTACTGTATCTCCAAGCGCATATTGCTGCAAGAAGTGGCCAGCAGAGCGAGCTTTTGTCAGGCCTGGAGGTCTTTTTTTGCTGTTATTTCCACTTAAAATAAGCTGCACTCGTGCAGCTGTGATCCATCATCCCCAATCTCATTCTGCGGTAGGAGAAACAGAGGGCACTTTTGTCAGGAGGCATTCAAGCACCCCCACAATTAAATCCACAGCGTTCCATTATCCCCAGGTGACTATTGCTGAGAGAGGAGCAAGGAGTACATATTTTTTTCCGGTTTGCACCTCTGAAGAGTGCCTTTGTAACTCGCCCAAAATGAATTGCTCTGTTTTGGCCATGATTTATTATTCCTAGTCGACTGTTGCAGAGAGAGGAGGGCTGACAGAGCAAATTTGTGTCCTGTGTGGTGGCTTTTCTCCCATTTTTTTGCCCAAAATAAACAGCAACGTTCACTATTTGCGGTCAATTATTGGAGAGCGTGTGTTAAAATATGATGGGCATGGGGTTTACTCAGCAGGTTTTCGCATATCATAATAAACAACGATTACAAAAACTGTCAGGGGGTCTCCAACCTTTTTCAAGCTGAGAGCTATGTTTTGCTACAAATTAGCGCAAAGGTTACCCAGTTTGATGGGAATTTCTGCATGGACCTCAACTGTCCTTAGGGGGCACCCTGTTGGAAACCCCTGATCTATATCAAGTCCCGCGATCATCTGATATTATAAATATATTAGTAAAATAAATCCAACATTTGTGCGGAAAATAATGAAGCTCCACCTTAACTAGTGCGGGCATCCTTGGCCTTTTTTGTTTTTTACGACAACACCAAAAGTGTTGATCGCGCCAAGGCTGTTCCGAATTCCTGCCTGACGCCACAAGGCCGTTGCTTATCTTTACGTAAATAACCTAAGTGCTAAAAAACACTTTTCTTATCTGCACTGCTTTTTGTTTTAAGAAGCAAGGAAAACATCAGGAATGATAGTCACATGAAGATGAGTATTGTTGTTTCATGAGACTCAATACCGAGAGAAGATACATCAGCTCTCACAATAGAGTTCAGCAAACAACCTCGTGCAGAACACTAAGAAGACCAAGGAGGTCATCGTGGACTTTAAGTAGCCCAGGAAGGCTGACCACGCCCACCTCCTCCTGGACACAGAAATGGTGGAAGGCATCAAGTTCCTGGGCTTCCACATCACATCAGACTTCTCCTGGTCTACCAACATTTGCCGCTTGGTGAAGAAAGCTCAGCTAATAATCTTCTGCTGGTCTCTTCCCTCCGCTGCTCCTCAACTTTTATAAAGCAACAATCAGAGCTTTGTCTCAACGTACACCTTGATGTATATCAGCTGCACAGCACAGAAGAGGAAACAACAACATATCATCATACTGTCCACCATTTTACTGTTAGCGTCATGTTCTTTTTGTCAAAAGCTGCATTTTTACGCCAGCTGTAACAGGCCGCACACCTTCCAAAAAGTTCAATTTTTGACTCATCAGTCCACAGAACATTTCTCCAGAAGTCTTGAGGATAACCAAGATGCTTTTTTGGCAAATGTGAGATGACTCTTTGCGTTTTTTGTGACAGCAGTGGAAAGTACCATGGATACATTTTTGACCAGAGTCTTTCTTATAGTGGAGTCCTGAACACTGTCCTTAGCTGAGGCCAGCGAGGCTTGCTGCTCCCTCAGGACCAGGACAATTTTGTTGACAAAATAATGTATTAGAGTGTTTACCATAAGATCCTGAAGGAAAATGTCCCGCCATCAGTTGGTGTCCTCATACTGAAGCACCCTTGGATCATGCAGCAGGAAACCATTCCAAAACACACCAGAAACTTTGTCCATGAACGGCTCATGAAAACCAAAATGAAGGTTCTTGGGTGGCAAAGGCAAAGTCCGGATTGATCGATAATTATGAAAAAAAAACAACACAGAAATCAGGAAGGGACGAAATACTTTTTTTATGGCACTGTATATTAATCCGTCCTTCATCTGCGACGTTTATCATCAGTAGAATCGCAGGGGTCCTGAAGCCCATCCCAGCTGTCTTTGGGCAGTGAGCAAGGGACACCCTGAACTAGTTGCCAGCCAGTCGCAGGGCACACAGAGACAGACAACTCATCTTCTATTTCCTCTGTAGATTGACTGTGGACAAAGCGGCAAGTGAGGCTTTCATTCACATGATGAGGGAGTGAAATCACATGTGTTAATTGCTTCTGAAGAACCTCTTATCCAAAGAGAGCTGTCCAGCTAACACGCGCTAACCATTGGCTAGCATTACATGTCCAATGTAGGACATGTATACTCATCAATTTATTATTTTTTTTTGTCTGGATAGCAGTTGAAGCCTACACACTGGAAACAACTTAAAAACATAATGAAAAAAATGAATATATATATTAAAATAGGCTACATTGTTTGAACATATGTATCGTAGGGATATTTGTATGTATTGTGTAAAGAAAAAAAAGACATAAGAAAAAAATTATGCTTAAAACAGGCCAAACCTGGTTTGGATAGTTTAATTGGACAATGACCATTTTTTTGTCCGGGTTAGTTGGTTTGGTTGTTATTAAATGCCATTGTTTTAAAACAAGTGCCTTGCTTCCTGCTTCCCTCCGTGTGGATGCGCTGAAATTATTTAAAAATGTGATTTCAATGCTTTAAACATTTGCATCTAGCTATTGGTCAACGCTGACTGCAGGTCTTTTTTTTGTTTTCCGGCAGCCTATGCATCTTAATTATCTGGACAGGAGGGGCTTGTAGAAAAAAATGCAAATAAAATTGATTTTTGTGTATAACTCGAGGTAGTCGCCGATAGCTACGTGCCAAGACTCAAGCTCTGTGGCCATCAGGACGAGTAGGCGCAACCAACCATTTTTTTCCTTCTTCTTTCAATGATGCACCTGTCTTTGCATTGGCTGCCTAGGGGAGCAAAGTCTCTCATTAATGACACTGTGTAGTGGAACAAGTGGGGTTGGAGAACCCCTGGGGGCTCTTTGAATTCAAGTAATAAGTATGTTCACTGTTTTTTGAGGTCACAACCTTGCGAGGTGCTTCCGTTTGATCACGTCAGACCTCAACATTGCATTTTCTTACCTTGGAATACAAAAAGAAACAATCTTACCCCATCAGGAGACAAATTTGCTCAGTTAAGGTCTTCTTTTGTGATGATATTTCATTTTGTTTCACTCAGAAATAATCAAAATTAGGGATTTACGATAATTGTAGAGTGGCCAATTATGACTTAATCTTTCTTGCAAGAAAAAGAGAAAGCCAAAATTTAGTCACTACATTTACTACAGTCACTATAATTTGCAATATATATATATATATATATATATATATATATATATATGGTGTCCTCATACTGAAGCACCCTTGGATCATGCAGCAGGAAACCATTCATATATATATATATATATATATATATATATATATATATATATATATATATATATATATATATGTATATTTAGGGAAAATAAGCATCTGCTTCTGACTACCCCTTTTCGAACATGTTATGTGACATTATTTTGTTGTTGACTCATTGTTTTTGTCCTGTTTTTATTTTAATGTTCGAAATAAAAGTTTTCATTCAAAGTTTTCATTCATTCATTTAATCAATACGGAACTACTTGTGGTAGAACAATGTGGTCTTGTCTCCTCCTTACCTTTTCTTAATGTACACGACACAAAGAAAAAAATGTAAGTATTTATGCCACTCATAACATATTTTGGTTTTCATTACACGTAGTAGCACAACTTTTGGTTTTGTCTCCTCTCTTCCTCTCTATAATGTGTGTAAAGCACTGGGGAGACACAATAAGGAGTAACTTTTAGCCACACTATAACGTTCGATCTGCCAACACTACTTAGTCGAAACATTCAAACAATGTATGTCCTTCAAAATAATATATTTTTATTCTTCATAAGCGTACATGTGCAGCACGTCGGCGCAGTGGTTCGCGCGTGTGCGGCACAGTTCTGAGGTCATGAGATCGAACCTCCTGTGTGGAGTTTGCATGTTCTCCCTGTGCTTGTGTGGGTTTCCTCCGTGCACTCCGGTTTCCTCCCACATTCCAAAAACATGCATGTCAGGTTATGGCCGGTCCAAATTGTCCCTAGGTGTGAATGAGCAAGTGAGTTGTCTGTCTCTGTGTGCCCTGCGACTGGCTGGCAACCAGTTCTGGGTGTCCCCTGCCCACTGCCCGAAGATAGCTAGGATGGCCTCCAGCACCTCCATGACCCTTCTGAGGATATGCGGTGCAGATAATCGATGGATGATATTAGCACAACTTGATTGTGTCTTCTTTCTGTTTTTTATGATGTACATGAGACACAGGAGACCCAATAATGAGTCGTTTGATGCCTTTCTATAATATCCAATCATCCAGCAAGGCTTGTAAGTAATATCCAAACGAAACAGCTCTATGAACCAATGAGTATTTATGTTACTAATTAGAAAATGTCGACAAAATTGAAAATGTTTTTCTGTAGAAGTAGTGGCACGACTTGGTTGTTTCTTTTTTCTACTTCTTCATAACTTGATAAGCTACAGTATTCAATCAGTTGTCACCCATTAGAAGATCCGAAGCGTTTCCATTACTTATTTGAATATACTTGGTCGTGTCTCGTCTCTACCTTTTCATACTGTAGACAAGGCACCGGAAAGACCCAATAATGAGCCACTTTTACCACCATTTTAATATTCAATATTCACCTATCACTACTTGTTCGAATTATTCAAAACATTCCCTTTAGTGATTACAATATATTGTTTTCATAAGTAGTCGCACAACTTGGCCATGTCTCCCCTCTACCTCCTCTTAATCTTACTAAGGCACTGGAGAGCTCAGCTTGTTAGAAAGATTATGAGCATCTACGTCCTTAATTTGAATACATTTTGATTTTTCTGTAGAATTATTGATACATGTTTATCATGTATTATAGCTAGCTCTCCATAATGTGCGTTTGAAGGTCCAACTAGAAAAGACTATTCTTTTTTGTTTGTCGCCTATTTAATATAACAGAAAGACAACCAGGGAAATGTACAAGTATGAAACCCGGTCCGAGCTTGTTCTTCTCTTTGTGTGTCCCAGAAGCTTGCGAGTGGAAAAGCGATAAGTAAAGACGCATGAAGAATTCTTCCCGGTGTTGTAAAGACCCTTTCATCTCGCCTAAACCTTTCATGGGGTTTCCAACGGTGATTAACACCTTAAAATGTGTCATTACGGAGGGCAAGCGGGACAGATCAGAGAGCCGCACCCTGCCTTTGCAATCAAATCCTACGGCCATCGCACGGACGCCAGGCTTTGAATTGATCATTACAGGAAAAAATACACCGTTAGAAACCAAACACAAGTCTCTAGCACGCTTTGCACAATCTAGGCCTGCTGCACCACCACACAGGAAACTCTACTTGGAATTTTTTGTACTTTGATGATTTAGGTCGTGTAAACAGAAGCGTTGTTGACTTGACTCCTGGCACAAGATTCACACTCGAAAGACCAAAGGATACATCGACCCCAACTTACAGCGTTTTCACAACAAAAATACGCAACAAAGATTAAACCTAGATAAAACCCGATAGGAATTAAAAAAAAAAAAAAAATGATTATACAATAGAACCCAGGGATATCGCAGCACCGCATTATGACGTTTCATAATACCAGTGGTCAGCAACCCAAGATGTTCAATATAATAGCCATGAATAACCATATTAGACAAAATAAAACAACAACAAAAAAAACATTTGTCTGGAGCCGCAACAAAAAGAGTGCGATAAAACATAGCATGCATTTAAAAAAATAGAACAGCAGCCTTTTGATAAGGTAAAGTCATTAAAATAACATTAATGCAGTTTAAGTTTGATTTCGGTGTAAATGTCAAATAAGCCAGTGCATGGGTAAAACATAGCCGCAGCTTCTTTTCTCTCTCTCTCTCTCTCTCCTTCTTTTGATGGTAAAAGCAGCTATCATTGGGCCTGACGAACAAAACTTAAATAATATCCCCAGGTTTCATTTAAAATACATACAAACAAAAATCAGAAATCCCTTAATAAAAAAAGGGTATTTGTTACAAACAGTACTTATGACACCATTGTGCTCCGACCCGTTAAGTGTGACTTCTGTGTTGTGGTATTTGGAAGCAGAAAGCAAGAAAATGCAAGGTTCTCAAAAAAAAGGTGGCATTTGAAAACAAACTCCTCAAGAAAATAACAAAAACATGGTCAACAACAATAAGAACTAGAAAACAAAAAACAAACCTCAGAAAGCATAATGTACTGGAAAAAGTGATAGTGGAACATGAAGGTGGAAAATGGAAATCACCGGACATTGGGTGCTGTCAAATGTCCTTTTGAAGGGTTAGGCTAATGAGGGAGAGCTGTGAAGTGATGGGAGACACCTGTCCCTATTTTAAACTGATTAGGATACTCAGGTATCCACTTGGCGTGCCAGATCCTAACATTCTGTGTTGACAATAGGAGTGCAACGTTAAATTGTGACGCTGCTGCAATAAAGTGGTCAGAGCCTGCGCTCCGCTCGGCTAAAACAGGACAGGACTGAGAGACGAAAAGAAGCGAAGTAACTGATCTCCTTATCGTTTCATAGTTATGAGGTAACACCCGCAGTTGAAATATAATATTTATCTTACACATTTTTACAGCATTGGAAAACGCTTGAGTCATTTTTCAGTAGAATTTTTTTTCAATCCTCCATTGTTTGCAAACATTTTTGCTGCAAAGTGCCAGTTAGCCACTCTGCAGCATGTTTCCAACCCCGGTAGTATACATTTTGGGATACAATACTTTTTCAGCCCTTAATCCCTTAATCACTACATTTCCCAAACTATACCACATCAACAAAATATACAATTCAAATATATATATATATATATATATATATATATATATATATACACACACACACACACAGTGGCTTGCGAAACTATTTGGCCCCCTTGAACTTTGTGACCTTTTGCCACATTCCAGTCTTCAAACATAAAGATATGAAACTCTAATTTCCTGTGAAGAATCAACAATAGGTGGGACACAATCATGAAGTGGAACATACTTTATTAGATATTCTAAACCTTTTTAAAAAATAAAATAAGAAAAATGTGTTCAGCCCCATTGAGTTAATACTTTATAGCGCCACCTTTTCCTGAGATTTCAGCTGCAAGTCGCTTGGGGTCTCTATCAGTTTTGCACATTGAGAAACTGATATTTTTGCCCATTCCTCCTTGCAAAACAGCTCGAGGCTCGGTGCGGTTGGATGGAAAGCGTTTGTGAACAGCAGTTTTCAGTTCTTTCCACAGATTCTCAATTGGATTGAGGTCTGGACTTTGACTCGGCCATTCTAACACCTTGATATGTTTTTTGGTAAATCATTCCATTGTAGGTTTTGCTTTATGTTTTGGATCATTGTCTTGTTTGAAGACAAATCTCCATCCCAGTCTCGGGTCTTTTGCGGACTCCGTCAGGTTTTCTTCCAGAATCGTCTCGTGGCTCCATCTGTCTTCCCATCAATTCTAACCATCTCCCCATGTTTGACTTTGGGGATTGTGTGTTGAGGGTGATGAGCTGTGCTGCTTTTACGCCAAACATAACGTCTGGCATTGTTGTCAAAAAATTCGATTTTGGTCTCATCTGACCAGAGCACCTTCTTCCACGTGTTTGGTGTGTCTCCCAGGTGGCTTGTGGCAAACTTTAAACGACACTTTTCATGGATATATTTAATAAATGGCTTTCTTCTTGCCACTCTTCCATAAAGGCCAGATTTGTGCAGTATACGACTGATTGTTGTCCTATGGACAGATGCTCCCACCTCAGCTGTAGACCTCTGCAGTTCATCCAGAGTGATTATGGGCCTCTTGGCTGAATCACTGATCATTTTTCTCCTTGTATGAGCTGAAAGTTTAGTGGGACGGCCCGATCTTGGTAGATTTGCAGTGGTCTGATACTTCTTCCATTTCAATATTATTGCTTGCACAGTGCTCCTTGGGATGTTTAAAGCTTTGGAAATATGTTTGTATCCAAATCCAGCTTTAAACCTCTCCACAACAGAATCTCTGACCTGCCTGATGTGTTCCTCGTCCTTCACGATGCTCATTGCATTTTAAACAGACCTCTGAGACTATCACAGTGAAGGTGCATTCATACAGAGACCTGATTACACACAGGTGGATTCCATTTATCATTGTTAGTCATTTAGATCAACATTGAATCATTCAGAGATCCTCACTGAACTTCTGGACAGAGTTTACTGCACTGAAAGTAAAGGGGCTGAATCATTTTGCGCCACCACTTTTTCGGTTTTTCATTTGTTAAAAAAGTTTAAAACATCCAATAAAGTGTGCTCCATTTCATGATTGTGTCCAACTTATTGTTGATGCTTCACAAGAAATTACAGTTATATCTTTGCGTTTGAAGTCTGAAATTTGGCAAAAGGTTGCAAAGTTCAAGGAGGCTAAAGAGTTTCTCAAGCCACTGTGTATTTATTTATTTATATATATATATATATATATATATATATATATATATAGACTGGTTGATTCCTGAGAATAATTCAACGTTTTATTTATGTATATAGGAAATTCATTTTTCTGTCAGGTGTGACCGAAAACTCCATGACGAGCCAATCAGGTTTTAACACCTTGTCGGGTTCTCTTAATGTTGCCTTAAAGCCATCCTTCGCTACAAATTGGCTTCCAACAGAAAGATGAGGCAGCAACCAAACCATTACAAGGACCCAGACTTCAAAATGTGACAAAATGATAAAATCAGGCACTATTATCTCTCACGTCCATATACAAATTAAGGATTTCTATTAACTTCGTTGAATGACACTAAAGGAAAGGGGGCAAAGGGTTAATAAAATAGATAAAAAATAATAATGGACAAAACTATAAAAAAAGTAAAACAGCAATAACAAGAAAAAAGAGAAGGGTGGGGGAGGAACAAAAGGGATAAAGGAAAAAAGAAGAGAAACAAAAACATAAAATAAAACAAACAAGGGAAAAAACAAGAAAAAAAACAACAAAAATAGAACAAAGGGAGCAAAAGTAAAGAAGGAAAACATAGAAAAAGAGGAAGAAAAAAATAACTAGAAGACGCAGAGAAATAAAAAAATATGGAAAAAAAAGAAAAATGGGCGAAAAACTAAAAAAATGCAAAATTGAAAGAAAAAAAGGTAAAATATATCAATCAATAAATCAACCAGTCAATCAATCAAGCTTTTTTCATCACATGACAATCAGAACAACCTAGTCAGTATTTGTGCTGACCACTTCAATTTAAGATTTTGACAATGGAGGCAGAAAGAAGTCCCGTTTGGGACACAGAAAGCTCGCTCCTGAGAAACTGGAGGCTGCAAAAGTCGGCATCTGGCCTTCACAGCTGCTTCCTTTTGGGATTCCTTACGACACGCTAAACCCGCCTAGTGTCTCAGGAAGCTTGTCGCACAAATTGTGTAACACGACATTGCTCAAAGTTGACCAGTTCAGCATATGAGCGCAACTCTTACAAAGGTCACTTTTGAAAGCGTCTTGACACAATCATTGCTCTCGTTTGTGCAAGGTTGGCAGAACACTATCGCCTCATCAGCTTTACTTACCGTTGTTTTTCCAAAGAAGTAGTATTACAATTTGGTCGTGTCTCCTATTTACCTCATAATAATGTGCGCAAATCATCTGAAAGCTCGTTCATAACTAGTTATAGGACATTTATGTTCCTATTTATAATATATTTTGATTCTCTATAGAAGTAGTAACTCAACTTGGTCGTTTGTCCTCTTTTTCTATTCCTAATGTGTGCAAAGCACCACAACCCTTATCTATAACTAGTTGAAGGACATGTATATTCCCTGTTATCATATGTTTGGATTTGGTCGAGAAGTAATAGCAAAATTTGGTCGTGCCTCATCCCTACATCTACATCATAATGTGCGCTCTCGCGAAGATATTTTTGCCTTTTAACGTCATTATACACGGCGCCTCCATTTCACTGCTGGACGCCCGACCAGCGTGTCTGGTTTTCTCTTCAAAAGCAAAGTGTCCGGTTGAATTAGCCATGCTCAATTAATAGCAATTTAGACGGCAAAGAGGAAGTCGGACCTGCGAGGAGATCGGGTGGCTCGCCGCTGAGTCTGTTTGCTGGAGATAAGAGCGGCGTACAAGCGTCGGGGCCCCAGGGCCTGACGGGAATGGGGGGACGGCACATGAGTAAGGTGCTTGATGCCATCAAACCAACTTATCTCTCATTACTGCAAACAGAGCAGGAAGACGCTCGCTTGCAAACAATTAGAAGACAAGCAGTTGTGGAGGACACAATGCTAGCTACTGCAGCTAATTGGCTGCTTCTGCCGACACGAGAGGTTTTTTCAGACTTGGAAATCGGATTAATTGACCTATAGCCAAGCCCCACCCTCAAACACCATTATCCAATCAGAGTGCACGTAGCCAACACAAGACACTCAGACAATCTCTGCTTCCATGAACATTAGCAAGCATTGCAGTTCATCAGTTATCATTCGTTTTTTTTTTTTTCCTTTTCTTTTATGTCAGGTCCAAGTGGTAGCAGGTAAATGATAAATGATCTAAGGTATGCATTTGTAGAGCTCTTTTAAAGTCACACCCACACTCATACACCAATCGCGGCGACAGCAATGCAAGGCACCTTCATGCTTATCGGGGGCATTAGAGGTTCAGTGTCTTGCCCAAAAACTACATAATCGGAGGAGCCAGAAATCCAAACTCACGGTCCCATGACGAGCACCTTACCTTCTGAGCTACTGCAGCACCAGATTCCGCTCCCCGGGGATGTTGAGCTAGATGTCAAACTGTCCTTTGGCAAATCTAAATCCATAATGCCCCAGATAAGCAGGTAGGCACGTTGCATGGCTGACTCCGCTATTGGTGTGTGTGTGTGGAGGGGTGTTAGTGTGAAGTACATTGTGAAGCACTTGGTAGGTCTTAAGTGACTGGTTAAAGCGCTAGATAAATAATAATAATTTAATTTATTGGTCCCCTTAGAGAAATTCATTTTTGCTGTCGCCGCAGTGCGTGTGCCAGATGACTGATTTACTGCCCCTGGTCTTCCCAGGCGGTCTTCAATCTGACTATTAACCAGGCCCAACCCTTAGCTTTCTGAGATCGGGAATTCCCAGGGTGGAATGGTCGTAAAAAGTTCCATCCACCATTTAAAATGGCTAAGAGGTGTGGAAGGGGCACATGCAAATCTCATCTGGAGTGTATATTTTTACCCTTTCTCAAGCCACATCTAAACAGGGACAATGTGTCTGCTTTGGAGAAAGTTATGTGGTCGACCACAGCACCACCTCAACGTGGATCCCGTGAATCAGGATGTCTATTTCTATTCCAAAGAAAGTCAAGATAGTATTTGAAGCAACATAGTGTTACTTTGCCGGAAATAAATATGAAGTTATCTATAACGTTAAAATCTCTAACATAAGATTGACCTTAGCTGGTGTTAGCCCTTGGCTGCATTGTACATCACGCCACTTTGTATACCGTGAATTCAGTGGCCTGTTGTGTGCCAGTTTTTGTACTTTGGTTATCTTACTTGATGATAACTATTCTCCATAGGAACGTTACTTTAACCCTGTAAATAAGTAATATAACAAATGTTGGCAATGTTATGCTGAATGATTCAACATAAATACTGTAGCACCAAACTAACAGAGAGCCACTCCTGGTAGCCTTCAGATGGTGTGAAAAGGCGTGTCCTTGGAAAATACGCAGCTTAGACTTGCTTTGTTCTCAACAATGATATGGTTAATATAACGCCCCACTGCATATGTGAGGCACTTTTGGTGACTTTGAGATGAATGTGATCCGTGTGAGACAAAAAGCATCAAAAGTGAAAAGTATCCTAAAGTGACACTTGCCATAGCGCTCTTCACACAATCTTGAGTGTTTGTCGGAGTAAGTAAAGGGGCAGGACTTAGCAATAGGTGAATTGGCATGTGCTGTGTTCTAGCCAAAATGAAGAAACTTTAGCCTCCACAAATAGCGCAAAGGTGGCTTGAAGGATGGTCAACTTGCTATGTTTATTTTATTTTGTTACTATTTTGTTACAGTTTTAGGTTCATATTTGTCACAGTCTTCTCAACTCGTAGAGTGTTACCCTGCCTGTTGACGGACTATCAGTTCCATCAGCTTTGTGTGGATTCTCCAGGTGTTGTTCGGTTGTCTGGTTTTCTTTGTCACTTTTTGACTTATGCGCCCTCTGTGTATCTCTGATTTTTTCCTCCAAATAGGCTCAGGGATGAATAGGTATGTTGCAGGATTATGTCAGTTTATAAGCTTCTCTGAACTAAAAGTAATCTGATAACTTTTTTTCCCCTGGGCACTGATTGGAGAAATCTAAATGGATCATTTACATTGTTCGTGACATTGCTGCATTCGTTGACATAAAAAAAGAATGATTTCATTCATGCCACTCTATACATGTTTGCTCCATTGCTTCCCCTTGTCTGTTTAAAAATTGTGATTGTACTCGGCTACCCAAAAACATTGACCTACACTCCAAATGAATGAATACAACTCTGGTGGTTACGCCATGGGAGCAGAAAATAATACGGATATAGTACAATATCTCAGAGACTTCTACCAATCCACAAAAGGCTCTTTAGTGAGTAAGCTGGATTTTGTGTGGATCATTTGTCTTTGTACTAAAAGTTTCACATTATTTTGCATTGTGATGGACACCATGCTAGCTACAATGGCTAACCAACTGCTTCTGCCATGACACACTTCAGGCTTTTGCAGACTTTGGAATCAGGGAAAATTGGCACATGCTGACTTTCAGACACAATGAAACAACTCTGGCCTCCACAAACAGCGAGAAAACGTGGTGAAACTGGAGCAAAGGTGACTCATAACAAAGTCAAACCTGGGTTTTGTGACAGTTTTAGTTTAATGTGAGACGCTGTCTAGCCAACTGTAAGGAATTGCTCTCCCTCTCTTTCTATCTCTATTCCTCATTCTCTTTCTTTCTCTTTTATTTTCTCTCAGTCTCTTTTTAGGTTTTTCTCAGTCTCTATTGATCTTTCGGTATTTCTACTTCTCTTTCTTTATCTCTTTTTTTTCTCTTCCATTGTCACCCATCCTCTCTCTTTTGCTCCTAATTTAATTTTTTCCTCACTTTCCCTTTTTCGTATCTTTTTTATGCAATTCTCTCTCTTTTGATCTTTTCTCCTCACCTTATCTTTCTCTCTATCTCCCTCATTTTTTTCTCTCTTTGTTTTATTTTTTATTTCTCTTCTTTCTTTCCCACTCTGTCTCTATGCCTCTCTTTTTCTAACTTTATTTCTCTTTTATCTCGGTGTTTTCCCTCTCTTTCTCTTCCTCTCTCCATTTCCATCTTCCTTTGTGGTCACTCCATTTACATATTCTTTTTTCCCTCTCTCTTTCTTTCTCTCTCTGTGTTCCTTGTTATCTCTCAATTTTTATACCCCTATCTATTTTTTTCTTTCTTTTTCTTTAATCAACTAGTCTGGCCACCGTGAGATTATTTTTTAGCATGTGGCCCCCGGCTAAAATTAGTTTGAAACCCCTGACTTACAATAACAATAAAAAAACGAATGGAGCTGCTCATTTGTGGCCGGGCCGTACGTGCGTGAGTTTTTTGCACATCCAGGTTGACTTTCACGCGGTGTGTCGTGGCGCATCAACGTGTGGGCCTGACGTCTGCCAGGCAAATGTGGAGTGACAGGCCCTGGAGAGCTCCATGCCCTGAATGTGGGTGCTCGGCCTTGATCGCGGCAAGAAGAAGATAAATATGTTTGTGGCCAAAGAGGAAGAGGCAAAAGAGGATTTGGCGGCAGCCGAGTGAGTCTGACAGCTTGAGGGGCTGGAACGGCGAGCAAGTCGACACCTCGCCGCCTCCCGGGTGGATACGGCAGCCGTGTTGCAAGAATACCATTTTTGCAATGGGTGTAGTTGTCTTAATTGTGTGGCACCTTCCTCTGGGGTATACAGAAGCAGTGTTGAGAGCCGAGACACTTCCAGGTACAAGTCCCTGCTGATATTTCCCAACCACTTCCAGATGATGCAATAAAATACTTAATGATGTGCACACCTCCCACTTGGAGCTGCCAGGAGGAAAATGAGCTTTGCTTCTGGTCTGACTTCATGACCGGTGTTGAGCGCTTTACTTTAAGAAAAAAGTAATTAGTTATAGTTAATCACTAGTTTTTACAATAATAAACTTAGTAACTGAGTTATCCTGTAGCAGTGGTCTCAAACTAAATTTTTTTGGGGTGAGCCGGAGCTAGGGTCTGGTGGAGATTGGGCAAATTCGGGTGTTTCACATTAAAGGCTTAGTTCCATTTATCTAAAATATCTTCTTTTTTTTGTTTTCTACCCAAAATCACATTTGAATATTTAAAAAAAAAAAACAATGAGAATCGATAAAATATAAACACTACACCCCGACCAAATGAGCGTCTGAGCCGTAAATTTTAGATACCTGGTTTAGAAGAATCAAAAAAAATTGGGCTGTTTCGTGTCAACAACCCAGATTATTGGGTCAAATTTAATATAAGTAATGGGTTAGTTCCGTTTGAATAATCCATCCATCCATTATCTGCACCGCTTATCCTCAGTAGGTTCGCAGGGGTGCTGGAGCCCATCCCAGCTATCTTTGAGCAGTGGGCAAGGAACACCCTCAACTGGTTGCCAGCCAATCGCAGTGCACACAAGGAAAGACAATTCACTCGCTCATTCACACCTAGGGACGATTTGCATCGACCAATTAACCTAACATGCACGTTTTTAGAATGTGGGAGGAAACCCACCTAAGCACGGGGAGAACATGGAAACACCACACAGGAGGTTCGATCTCATGACCTCAGAACTGTGCCGCACACGTGCTAACCACTGCGCTGCCGTGCTGCCACTTTTTGAATAAATTATGTTTTATACAGCTAGGATGATCCTTATAATACACACTTTCAACTTTCATATTAAGGCTTCAATTAGCCCACAGACCATGAGTTTTGAAACACCTGGTTTAGAACAACCCAAACAATCGGGTAATTTTGTATCAGACAACCCAGAAAAAAACCCAAATGGTCCGTTTGAGGGATGGGAATTCTGACTAATTTTAAAAAACAACTTTTATGGCTTGGCTCACTAAAAACATCCGGCTAATAAATGGCTCTTCAGGTCATTTTTGTTGTTTATGTATTATGTTTTATTATGAGTGACTTAAAAAAGAAGGAAAATAAGGCAAAGTTAACACCAAATAATGTTAACACAAAAAGACACAGGAAACATAAATTTACATATTTAAAATCTACATAGAAAAAAAGATTAAATACAAAACAAATTTAACGAATTCAAAGTTAATATAATCCCTGAAAAAAAATACATTTTGACCAACCACAAACAAAAAATAGCATCTCGTCGAGAACCGGCTCTTTATTGGTTCATAGAGCCGTTTCGTTTGCAAACGACACAAATCAGTTGCTGCCGAATTCACAAAATCACCTGTTCTTTCGACACATAGGTAAATACTAAATGTGTAATCAATTTCTAACTGTATGGTACTCACAATTTTGAATGGTGATATGAGCCAAAAAGAATTGATTAAACCGGAAGAACACGTTATTTAAAGTAACGCACCACTTATGACCGTCAGTAGGGTAACGACAGGAAAAGATAATTAGTAAGATCACCCCGGTACTAAAAAAAATAACACTGTTATATGACAGCGTCTTGTGGCAGAATTGTCCAACACTGTTCAGGAATTACCATACCACTCTAATTGAGCTATGGCTAAGCCCCACTCTGAAACGCGATGAGCCAATCACAGTGCACACAGCCAACACAATACGCTCGGACATTCTCTGCTCCTACGTCCATTGAAACAGATTGCAGTTTGTCAGTTTTCATCGTTTTTTTTTTTTTTTAATACATTTTCAAAACTTCAAAATAGTCAAACTGTGCATAGAGTACCGTAAATTCCGGACTATAGAGCGCACCTGATTATAAGCAGCACCAACCACATTTTGAGAGGAAAACCGATTTTGTACATACACAAGCCGCATCTGTATATAAGCCGCATGCGCCCACATTTAAACATGTAACACAAACACAAAATTAACCCAAACCCGACTTCAAGTCCCGCGATTGAAACTAAATGTCCTTCATCAAAGTCCACAGTCCAAAAATCACAGCCGGCAAAATGAACGGAAAATGATACCGGTACTTAAGGTTTGATGCAGACCTGCAGAGTCCAGGTCCCTTTGAAAGTAATCCAAGGAAAAAACGTGTATATTTCCAAAGGTAAGGGTGGGAAAAATATATCAGATGAACACATTTACTCATGCAACTCCTTTTTCTTTAACCATCTTTTTACCCCCTCTTCTTTTCTTGTCTGTCCCTCACCTTTAGCGGTCCCCACTTAAACCCGGCACCCCGCGTTTTTTCCGCCCCTCATTTTTCGTTCACCCGTGGAAATCAGAATACGTGTCTAAAATAAATACAAATAAATACATTACAAAAATATACAGTTGCAAATACATATTATACATGGGTTACACATATTTACAAAGAAAGACAGTACACCGAGAGAGTTTTCAAAGCTTTAATAATAAAAATATAGCTTTGACAGGGCAGTTAATGGTAGCAACACTCGAGCGCCGCTAACGGCCGTTAGAAAAATTACATACATTGGCCGCATCACTGAATAAGCCGCAGGTTTGAAAGTTAGGGAAAAAAGTAGTGAGAGAGGCTGGAGTATGAGGTGTATGTTTTACCCTTTCCACGCCACATCTAAATCAAGACAAGTTGGATGAAATTATGCTGTTGACCACAGCACCAACTCAACGGGGATAACGTTAGAGATGATGCCTGTTCTAAGGTAAGTATTTCAGGTAACATATTGTTCCTTGGATGGAGAGAAATATAAAATTATTCATAACGTTAGCATCTTTAACATTAGGCTGACGTTAGTTAACGTTAGCTCTTGGCTGCGTTGTAAATCGCGTCACTTTTTTTACTGGGAGTTCAGAGGCCTGTTATGTGCCGTGAGCCTTTTTTTCTTTTCTTTTTTTGGGGGGCGGGAAAATAACCAATACATAAAGAGAGCAAAAACTGTTTTCAGTTTGTTTTAGTGACAAAACAAAATAATAAACATTATGTGCAAGATTCTTTATTTAATTCCATTCTTTTATGTATTTTTTTTTTTTTGCCGGGCAATCTTAAATATATATGATCAAATATAATGAAACCTTATGCGCCACATGATTTAGTAATTCTTAATTCCATGTTTTTGTTTGCAGGGGAGCCCTGAAAAACACATGAAATATAAGTACAAATATTTACTGAACTATAGAGGTAAAATGTAAAATACCAATCAAGGGGAAAGTCAGGCCCATTAAGGTCTCATCTCATCAGCTGCACCGCTTATCCTCAGTAGGGTCGCGGGGGTGCTGGAGCCCATCCCAGCAATCATCGGGCAGTGGGCAGGGGACACCCTGAACTGGTTGCCAGCCAATCGCAGGCCCGTTAAGGTATTTTATTCAATTAGCAATCTGCAGAGCCGCGTTAGGAGAATCGCTTCACAATTCCTTGAACACCAACAGATATGAAGATGAACAACACAAAATCCCTCAAAACAATAATATAAAACTGAAAAATATTAACTCTTCAGTGCAATAAATAAATGATAACATGCAAGAAAAAATACTATTTAAAATTCTATTTTGAACAATTTGGACAAATATTCTCCGAAAAACATGCAAACAAATATAAATCAAACTAAGTAAAACAACAATGTTTTGATCGGCACTGGATTTTTTTTTTGAAGGTCCTGAAAACATTGACAAATTGGCCTTGAAAGTGCTTGAAAAGTGCTTAGATTTGGCCATGAACACTAGTGTGTCCCTGCACACTCGTTGAAAAACATTGTTCAAGAAGACAATGATGGTAAATAGATAAAAATAGCGTAGAGTCAACACCAAGCACCTGGACAACGGCACAGGGAGAAGAATCCGAAGGGTACTTAGTCGCCAGGGCAACACTTGAACTACCACAAAAGTTGATTTAAACTTGATGGGCTAAGACTTCCCGTGTGGGCGAACTGCCTGAATATGATAAAATGTCATGAGGTGGAGAATTAAATACTGAGAAGGCAGAAAACAACTGCACTACTTGCCCCTTGTGAATTTTTTTTGTTCCATTACTTCGGTAACATCCAAAACTTTAGCTGGGTTTACATTGTGATCTAGCGTCAAAATGCAATGCTTTAAAATGCAAAACGTGTCGAGGTTCATATGGAGGTGGACCCTAGTGTAGGAAAAAAAGGTTGAGGAGGCCAGTTCACAAGGGGGTGGTTAAACTAAACAAAATAGAGTACAATGTAACTACTTGAAAAAAAATGCAAAACAAAATTGAACAACAAAGTAACAAAATAATGAATGAGCACAAGAAGAAATAAACTTGAAAAAAAAAAGAAAATGGGTGGATACGCTAATACAGCAGACCCCATGGATATGGTAACCCCACCTTACAAATGGTAATTGTGCTGCATTTATGTAGCCCTTTAACCAGTCATTGAGGACCTCCAAGGCGCTTTTAATCACTGACATGGAGAGATCAGGCTCACACACTTAATAAATCGTACTTTGTGGTTAATATTTCCCACTTTCTGACCTTGGTTGTTTTTATTACATTTTTAAGGTTACTTTGTTCGTTTGTCTTTAACAAAATGTTGTAATAGTATTTCTATGTAGTTTATTTTGTCTTTTACCAGCATATTTGGTATTGGAGTAATCAGAAAGTAATTAAGTAATCATTGCATTACCATAATAGATATTATGGTAGTTGGATTATATTACTCACTACATTTCTAAAAAAGTAATTATTAACTGTATCAGAATACATTTTTCAAAGTAATCTTTCCAACCTCGCTTACTGTTGGGGTCTGATACTTTTCCTATCACCAGAGGGCCCCAACTGGGGTTTTAACTGGTAACAGATGTGTGCAATCACCTCACACCTTAGTCCAATTATCCTGAAGCCTTTAAACAGACATTTTGGATATCACACATCACTGGGCCTTTTTTATTTCCACCATCACGGCAGGTTATTTTGTTTGTTTCTTTGTTACTATGCTACTTGCATTGTCTATTTCCAGTTTCAGTCTTTGTTTTTGATGTGGACTTTGCCAGGTTTGATTTTGTTGTTTATATATTTTGTTAGTTTCTTTGTGTCCACAAGTTTGTTTGTTATTTTGGTCATGGTTTTATTCCTAAATACCATAATTGTTTTCAGAAATACAGCCTCAGTTACTGCTTCCACCACATTGGTCCATCACGCTCATAACCTTAACACATGACAATTTTACCTGAAGATCACTATCTCAGAACAGAATAATGTCGTATCCTGGGGGTCTACTGTATTCGAAAATTTACAGTTTATTTCCATGACTGATTTGATATTTTTCAAGGCAATGAAAATCCAGCTAATGATGCCGTCACCTGCCCCCACTCTCAATTAACCCGACAAGCAGCGTGAAGAGAGACAAGGACTCCTTAAGGATGATTCCTTGCCTTTTAAACAAACACGACCCTCGTGGTACCTTTAGAGGGAGTAAGGAGGGTCGGACAAAACCACGTCTGAGTGACAGAGAAAGGAAAGAGCTCTCAATGACAGTCAATAACTCCACGTCTTTTGTTCAGGCATAGGTATGATGGCCGTGACGGGGGGGAGGCCGGGCAGGTCTCTGTCGAGTACCATCCAACACCACTTCAAGCTGCAGCCTTGCCACTAAAAATAGCTAATGTTACTCTGATGAAGGGGTCTCCAACCTTTTTCAAGCGGAGAGATACTTTTTTGTTGCATATTAGCGCAAAGGGCACCCGGTTTCATATGCATTCCTAGAAATGACAATTTCGTCTTACTTTGTTGTTACTATGTTATTACCAGGTTAATTATTGGAAGTCGGGGTAAATTGACTCAGTCAAACACAAAGAAAATCAAGAGCCTTAACCTTACTTTTTAACCCAAATTTAAGCCCCAACCTTTTTTTTCCTGAACCCTAAATTTGGTGTAAAACACTAACTTGTAGCCCAAACCTTTGCTTCTAACCCTACCCCTATACCTAACTCTAGCTGTAAACCTAGACCTAACCCTGTTTCAAACCACAACTGTAGCTCTAGACCTATTTGGAAACCTACATACAGTTTAGAACCCTAATATGGAGCTCAAATCCTAATTTCTAACCCTGCACCTAGCTCTTATTGTAACCCTAGCCCAAATACCATTTTGAAACCATAGCATAAGTTCCAAACTCTTATTTGAAAGTACAAACCCAAGCTCTCCTAACTCTAGCCTAAGAAACATGGCACAAATTTCAAGCTTTTTCAAACACTTCATCTACAATCTTTCAAACCCAGCACTGGTGAGCTATTTTCACAACAGGTCCGCGAGCAAGTCAGCTGTCCTCGGGGAGTCCTGATGCCCACAAGCATCACGTTGTGGACCCCTGCTCTGATGAGAGGGGGCAGGGGAATTAGTAAAATTAAAGTGCATGCACAACCAAGCTGAGACAAAGCAGTGCTGGAGTTTGAAATGCTAAACCAAAACTCATTTAGGACTCAAGGTCATCTTTTGCAAACTGGACTTCCTGACATACTACGATGCTCAGCCAAGGGTGGGTGTGATGGTGGTGCGATTAAGAGGAAGTCGGCCATGTTGAGGGATTATGACAGGGATCATAAATATGCTCAAGCTTATAAATATTTGAACGTGGCTACTCCTTAATGTGCTATACAGCCCTAATTAAGCTGCCATCTGATAGATGCCACGGCGTAATGACGATCAGGGCAGGGGCAGAAATATCATCCATATTGCTAGTTTAGCATTACTAATGATACATGGGTAACCAAGTTGAGTTTGACGTGAAACCTTCCTTTGTCCGATGGGAACTTTTTTATTCGACCCGACATTCCGTCTCTCTTATTTTGGCGGGTGACGACAGCTTCCAACAATAGTCATAAAGAAAGGAAAGCGGTCTATGCTGAGAAGTATGGTCTCAACTGAGTCATTCTTACCAGACCCCAAACTGACTTTTCCCCTCCAGTTCAACCTTTATGAACCTGAGAAACCCGCCAAGAACCCAGGAGACGCCATGACCCGATGATTTCTCTGTAAGCGGATGATCGATGCAAATTAATTAGGCAATAGTGGTTCTAGCAGGCTGCTATCCAGGGGAAAGTCAGGCCCGTTAAGGTACTTTATTCAATTAGCACTCTGCAGACGCTAAGAGAATCGCTTCACAAACCCAGCACGCTCGTATCGCCGGGTAAACATCAACGACAAGCTAATGAACCTGTTATTGTGTTTACCTTAGATAAGGGAACAATGACTGCTGATAAGATAACCTCGTGAAGAAAGTCTAAAGCGGAGAGACTCCATGATTCATCAGTGGTGAGAATAGCTCCAAAAGTAAACTCTGCAGCAACTTGGTTAATATTTGCAGCAGGGCTGGGTTGACTAAAATGTGTTTCACTAATAATGTGCAGGTGGGTGATTCGGTATTTCTTGAAAATTACATGCTGTGTTCTCAGTTTCCATGGTTATCATGTTGTTCTTTCCATTTAAGCATTGTTTCAACACTTGAGGGCCATAGCTAATAAATACAGTACAAAATATGTGTTTGGCAAAGTCCTTACAAAGTACATGAGATTCTGAATCGAATGAATAAAGATAAATCTTATTGGCTGAACTACTTGCGACAATGCCTTGCTGTACTCTCTCTGACAAATAGCAGAAAGGAATCTTGGAGACGAAACTTGTCACAGGACAAACATTGGGATATTTGAATTTTGTACGATTTTGGGCCCACAACATACTTTGTTATTGATGTTGTATAGTGGGGGAAAAAAAACATCTTATTCCATGCGGTGGAATAAATGGTGCTCAGGAAGCAGAGAGGTAGTCTTGGGACCAAAGAGCTGACAGGCTTGATTCCCGGCTCCTCTGAGTAAAATGTCGAAGTGCCCTTGGGAAGGACACTAAACACCTAATGCCCCTGATAGGCAGCTTGCATGGCTGACTCCACTATCAGTGTGAAGTGTATTGAAAAGTGCCTTGGAGGCCCGCGGCGACTGGTTAAAGCGCTGTATAAATCGGATCATTTACCATTTTTTACGACCCTGCCCAGTTTGGCACCATCCTGAGAAAGGTTATGGGCCAAATCATGTTAATCAAATTGATATCATAATAAATTGAGACATAATTTACTGGATAATATCCAAACAAGCGAAAATATATTAAACATACTGTACTTTAAAAAGGACATCTTCCTTTGGTTGTTAAGTCAAGTAAAAAAAAATTCCTTTAGGAGGGATGCATTTAGACAAGAATATTTTGACTAACTTTAGAACACGTTGGATGGGCTAAACACAACCCATATTTAACCCCTGTATGCATGACATACCAGTACATAAACTCTTTTATGAGTGTGAAATTACTTTGGTTATTGTTTAAATTTCCATTTTACGACTAGCAGCTTTGTCAAAAACATGCTACAGTTCCCCTTAGTTCAGATTTACTTTCTTGTTCAAACTGAGTGGGCGGAGTGAGGTGACTTCAATGTAATGCATTTTTAAGGGGAATGATCACCTCAAATCTAAATAGCGCCGTTGATTGCAGTAAATATACAATTTTGGTTGATATACCGTCCATATTTACAACACCCCAAGAATCCACCTTACCACTGGCAACATTTTTCACTTGATGTGATGGCGTTCACTGCGGCATTTTTTTGAGTTGAGAATATGTGACAGCGTTGATTCTCCAGGGTGAAGCTTCCCAATGGAGTGGATCGGCAGAGTAAAATTTGCTTATGAATAGTCATTAAGACTTCGTTACTGAGCACTGACACTTCCTGCCTACAGTCCTCGGAACGTGCATCGTTTAATTGCGCCCCCACACTACTGCACCTCCCACCGATCTATGACTGCACATCACACGGTTTCAGTCGGGCTGGAGCCTCCAAGTTTTGTGGCCATCTGCTGGATCTTGTTCCCAAAGAATACCTCAACTCAAGAAATTGCTCTTGTGTTTTTTCGTTTTCTTCTTGTTTTGGGTACTTGTGGGGCTTTATTTGTTCCGGTTTTCATTCCAATGCATTAACCAGAAAACCAAAATACAGAGGTAACTCTTTATCAGTGTTGGAAATAACGACGTAATGTAATGGCTTTATTTTTTCAAGTAACAGGGTAATCTAAAGTATTATTTTTCTGACGTCACAACACCGTTACCGTTACTGTGAAGCGTTCATTTGGCCGGAAACCACCAACGGCAGCTGCCCACGCAAACCTGAAGCCGTTTTCCTCCCTTCTCCAAGTGTTTTAAGTCACACGTCTTTTGGGATAATGTCAACATTCAAAATAGTGACTACCATATAGTTAGATATCGTCTTTTATTACATGTCCTTCCTAGAGTCTCGTGTCTCATTTCGTTGTACACTATGTTGTTATCAATGACAATAAATATGTTTTAGGAAAACATTAAAGAAAGTCATCAACACAGTCCACAAACCCATGGTCTACTCTCTGCCCAGTTACAAACACTACCTTGTAGGGTTTGCCCATCTATTCTTGTTTTATTTTTATTATACTTTGTCTTTGTTAACATGGTACCCGAGAGCAATCATGCCCAAAGTCTGGCTCGGGGCAAGTGATGGCCCGTGATAATAATTTTACTGGCCCGCAGCCTCTGTTATAAAATTAATAATATGAGGACCATCTCTCATAGAATTAATATGTGGCCCATCAGTAATGTAACCCCAGTATAACAAAAGTAAACAAAATAAAATAAAAAATAAAAATAAAAAAATCACAATTTCACCATATGATGGGAGTAGCCCTTTGGCCACCTTCCCCTGGCTTTCTGTGAGAATTTTAGCCCAATCCATTTCTGGCATAGCAACTGTAAATAAATAAAAGAAAGTTGATTGTAGGGGCCGCTGCTTCCAGGACAACTGGAAATTGGAGTATTTTTTTGCAAAATCCAAAACAATTGGGAATGCATAATTTGGCAGGAGACTATAGCTGTTTTCACCAAATATAATATCAAGAGGCACTGCCAGACAAAACATGCAGACTACAAAAAGCAAATTGCAGACGAACACTGTGAAAAGTTTAGGCAAACGGATGCTGTTTTAATGGCACAGCAGCACTTTTACACGAGACCCTGAGAGACAAATGAAAATGCTACAAAGGCGAGCGACAAAGTCGTGACCCTGATTGCCAAGCACAGCAAACCTTTCATGGAGGATTAATTTATTATAAGACTGTTCAAAGAATGCCAGGCTGAATAGTAGGCCCTCACACATTTTTAGCTCACTAAATATGGCACACTTTCTGAAAAGTTTGGACAATACTGGCCTAACTTGTCAGCAGGTTGAACAAATGGAAGCCAGGATGTGTGAAATGGTAAAATGGTACTCACGTACATGCTGTCTGCACTATGTTTGTTCACTGCTCAACAGACACCGCACAAAAACTGAAAACTCGTGCCAACACTACCTCATACGAATATAATGTCACTCAAGTCTTGTTCTTGCACATGTCGACTGCACTACGTTTAATGCTCAAATTGCACAATGTCTGACCATTTCCTTTTTTTGCACTATGATGTCTATGCTTGCACCAATGTATATGCGGACTATTTTTTGCACCATGATGACTTTGCACCAAATGCAATATTGCACAACCGTTACGATACAACGTTATCACGACAACCCTGTATGTAACATCCCACATGCTGACATTGCTGTGTAAATACCATGTAAATTATAACTATAGCCTTATTCCCCTTGTTTTATAACATTATCTTCTCTGTTCCTTTATCTTCTTGCTCATACCCTCACTATGTGTAAAACTGGAGTGTCATGCCCAATTTCGTTGTCACAATATGTTAGCCCATTTGTAACAATGACAATAAAGGTATATTCTATTCTATTCTATTCTATACCTAATCTCCGTGGAAGCAATGCACATTTTAGGTAATCAATAACAATAAAACAGCTCTAAAGTGTCAGGAAAACCTTACAGAGAGATATCAACGCAGCCTAGAAAATAACAGGCTCCTCTCTACCCAGTTGCAATCAGTACTTTGTAAATATTGCCCACCTTTCCCAGTATTCTTTTTTTTATCATATATTTTTCTTTCAGTCTTTGATCTCGTGTTTATTCTGGAGGGCCACGTCTAATATTGATGTACACTACATTGTTATCAAATACAATAAAGACTCTTTTATTTGGCTGAATTGAGTTCCGTTTCTGCCGTATTTTGCGCCTTTATCCACCGAGCAATTTGATCCCGCTTTGACAAGAGCAAAACAGAGCTGGATGTCTGTCCTGGCCTTCAAATGTGGCAAATCAGTACAGTGGCCTCCTTTGACACGAAAAGCGGCCGGATTATAGAGTGGATGCTGCCTTAATAAGCTAAATAATGAGGGAATTGCACAAGTCGCCCGCTGCCATTATAACCCCACAATGACGCGGGCACAAGGTAGGTGGTGAGGAAATAATGATGGTGGTGTGGAAGCAATGTGGTCTCTTTTGTACAATGGTGTAAAAAGGATTCTGCAGAAGAATTTAGGCAGGGCGGCATGATTTATTTTTTCGAATTGCAGTTTTTCAGACCAGCATTGCAATTTAGATGTGTTCTTCATTTTTGAATTTAATGCCTTTATTGCCATTATACAAGTATAACAAAATTTGAGCTTCATTACAAGTGCACACATAAATGGGAATACGAAAGTATGTACAATAAAAAATAAAATAGAATAAGGTAAGAAAATGTGTGCAATAAAAGCAGTAATGAGCTACTGTCAACTATTTATAAAGTGTCTGAAGAGGTGCAAATATGCTGTTATATGGCAGTGCAAATGATGATTGATTCCGGTTTAGTTTTTCAGAGCAACCTTGTGTTGAGAAAGGTGACAGCTCTTGGGAATAAGATGTCTCAGAGTCTATTTGTTTTGCCTCGTATGGCCCTGCAGCAGGTTGAACAAATGGAAGCCAGGATGTGTGAATTGTCTGATGATGTTTTTTGCCCTTTCCAGGCACCTTGAGTTATAGCTGGTGGACAGGAGTGGTAGGGAGGCAGCCGATGATCCTATGTGCTGTGTTTGTCACCCTCTTCGTGTCTGTTACTGTACAGCTTGAATGCCACACAGACACAGCGCAGGTCAGCAGTCTCTCAATAGCTGAAAAGCTAAAAAGTCACCAGCAGGTTAATGTTAAGTTGCTCCTTCATGAGGACTCTCAGCCAGTGCAGCCTCTGATGTGCCTTTTTGATCAGTGCGGAGATGTTGACTGTCCTGGAGAGGTCAGCCAAGGAAGCCAAGGATCTTAAGGGGGTTCCACTTGCTCTACACTTTCACGGTGGATATACAGGGGGCCAGCCGGCATTATTCCGACGAAAGTTCAGGATGAGTTCCTTCGTCTTGTCAATGTTCAGCGCCAGGTTGTTGAGGGCACACCACTCATTAAGTCTAAGGACCTAATCTCTGTAGGCCGCCTCGTGCCCCTCTGCGATCAGCCCCAACACTGTTGTGTCATCTGCAAACTTCTCAACGATGTTGTCATGGTGCGTGGGTCTACAGTCCTAGGTGTAGAGGGAGTAGAGCAGAGGGCTCAACACACAGCCTCGGGGCAAGCCAGTGCTGAGCATGCCGCCGGATGAGAGATGGGGAACCAGCTTTACGTGCTGGGGTTGGTTGACCAAAAAGTATTTTTTCCAATCTCTGGTGGAGGGTGGGAGCCCCAGGTTGATCTTTGGGAGGAGAATGTGCAGCACTATTGTGTTGAAGGCAGAGCTATTGTCCATGAAGAGCATTCTGACATAGCTCCCGCTTCTCTCGTGGTGGCATAGTGCAGCATGGAGGGCAGTAGATTGAGTCCTCAGTTGATCTGTTTGGCCAGTATCCAAATTGATGTCGGTCGAGGGTCAGGCTAAGACAGGTTCTGATATGTCTCAGCACTAGCTCTTTGTGATGACTAAGATGAGTGCTACTTGGCAGAAGTCGCTGAGATTGACTTATTTTGGACTAAAACGATAGTGGCCGATTTTAGGTAGGCTGGGATGTTGGCCCCAATGACAGGTTGAAGAAGTCAGTAAAGCCTGGTGCTAGTTAAGCACATGCCTTAAGAACATTCGAACTGCATTTGGACCTGTGGCCTTCCAGGGGTTGACAGCTTGGAGCACGCATCTCATGTCTGCGACCTCTGCAGTGAGCGGGGTGGTGTCAGAAGTTGTGGGTTGTAGTGGTAATTGTAGTGGTTTGGCTGAGTATCATGCTTGGGGCTCAAAGCGGTCAAAGAACCTGTTCAGCTCCTCTGCCAGAGCCATGCCTGAGTCCCCGATAGTCACAGCACAGGCCTTGTAGTTTTTGAGGGAGTGTATGCTCTGTCTTATTTGTCGAAAGTTGTTGAGTTGCCCTTCTATCTTCTCTTTGGGGTCTGCTTTGGCAGCCTTGATGCCTCTCCTCAGGTTGGCCCGAGCTGTGCTGTTGAGGACTCTTCCGCCACATCTGAAGGCTGCATCACGGGCCTGAGGCAGTGAGCTGACCTGGCTGGCAACCCACGGCTTCTGGCTCGGATACACCTTGATGGTCTTCGCCAAAGTGACCTCATCCATGCAGTACTTGATTTACGACAGTACTGTGTCCATGAGTGTGGCCAGGTCCTCATGATGGAAAATGTCCCACTGTGTCTGCTCAAAACAGTCCGGGGGTGCTAATAGTATCATGTCATGAACATGTTTTATGAGGAATGCCTGTTGGATGACAATATTGCAACTTTTTTTTTAAAATTAAAAATAATTACAACCCATGGGGTCATTTTTGATCCCACTTATGTATCCAAGGGTTAATACTAGGACAGGGCTGTAAGACTGGTAAGAAGAAAATACGTGTCTGTATGATGTCCTTCTGTATCCCATGCTAAGATGCCTTGCTATAGTCATCTGCAGGCAAGTGATTGCAAAAAAAAAAAAAAACAGGTGAGGGGAACAACTATTCTTACTTCTATTAATGTGTTTTCCAACTTAGATTCCTCAATGTTTGGAGCATAGATAGATAGATAGATAGATAGATAGATAGATAGATAGATAGATAGATAGATACTTTGTTCATCCCCGAAGGGAAGCATGTGCAGTGATTACTTCATTTGGTAACAAAACGTCAGAGGGTTACTTTTTAAAAAAGTACCAAAATCCATATTCTCCAAACGGTTCAACCACATCATTCAATTTACTTTGGGTATGTTTTGTATTGGGATTTTTGGGGAATTTTATAGGATGGTTAATCGGGCTTAATTTAAGTAAACAGTGTCCTCCTGTCAGAAGCTTTGTCAAAGTTGCTGTCTATAAATCCTTGAAAGAAAACACAGTGAATTGCCATGACACAAACGCTTACGTCACATCACAATATCAATTAGATCTTGGTTAATCCCACTGCTAAATGACAATTTTTCAGTGATAGCGGCGACGTCTTGATGACGCGCAAAGAGCTGCAGGTTTGTAAAACTTCTAGACGGCGGCTGATGATGCATTTGAGGTCAAAGAATAATTTCTGTCTTGTCCCTTTTTGGCAAGACGGCAGACATATTTTGGCTGCGCTACTTTCCCGCACTAGCATCTGATGCAGGAGCTTCCAGCTGTCAAAATAGAAGCCAGGGAAGCCGAGGAGGTGTGCAGATGTTCTCAAGAACAGTTGAATTTAACAAGAGAAAAATTTATCTTATGAGGTAGATTTCTACGATGATTTTAGTGCTGTTGATGGATGCATTTGTCCAAAGGGTTAGGATGGTTAATAAAGGCATAACATGGGGGTTATTCATTAATTAACTAATTTAATTCAGGTTTTTTTTTAATGTTTTTTCAGTGTTTTGTCTATTTAAGGGGTTTATCAATTAAATAATGATAAATTCATTATAAGGGTTCATTCTTCATGTGTTTATTTAAGTGATGCATTTATTTATTTCAGAGGTTTGTTGACTGATTGTTTTCCAGGGGTTTGATTATCAATCAATGTTTAGTTGTTTATTTTAAGCATTTATTCATTTAACCATAATTAGTTGAGATTTATTTGTTTACATGATTTAATAATTAATCATTCATTTATTCAGTATAGTGGCATATTCATGAATTCAAATATGTAATTATTTGTTGTCAGTACAGTGGAGCCTCGGTTCTCGACCATAATCCGTTCCAGAACCCTTTTCAAAAAACGATTTGTTCAATCACTGAAATCATTTTTCCCGTTAAAAATAATGTAAATCGTTTTAATCCGTTCCAACACCCTGAATGTTTACCTTGAATGTTTAACGTAAACATAAAGCTAACCCAGGCTAATCATACGTCCGCGTTATCGTAATCTTCCGTACGAAAGATTACGCTAACATGAACGTGTAAAAATAAAAAAATCAGGTCGTTTACAAGTCATTTAGTACCCTGGCCTCCACAACAAGTGGTGAGCGGTTCATTGGAAAGGGGGCTCCGTTCCAACACCCTCAATGTTGGGCTCCGTTCCAACACCCTGAATGTCTACCTGAATGTTCAACGTAAACATAATGCTAACCCAGGCTAATCATACGTTCGCGTTATCGTAATCTTCCGTACGAAATATTACGCTAAAATGAATGTGTAAAAATATAAAAAAGGACAAAGAAAATAATTATGAATAGGATTTCTTACCTTTGTGGTGGTCAGCAGAAGGCGCAGGTGGACGGTGGAGCTATTCTTTCTTTCTTAAATGCAATAGTTATACGCACTACTTTTCTTTTTTCACCCGTAGCAACTTTGCTGCTTGCACTGACTTTCTTCGAAGGCATAATTAGGGGCTAAAACACTTCGTACACCTATATTAAAAGCGAAAGCAAAACAAAGCACGTCTGCACGCGATAACAGTTGGTCAAGAAAAGAGCAATCTACACTCGTACGCCGCTCAGCATCGCACCCTAGCGTACCCACTCACGCATTACCGGCGTTCGAACTCCAATTTATTCGAACTGAGAGGCGTTCGAAAACCGAGGTTCCACTGTATGTCTTTAATTATTTTTTATTATTATTTTGGGATTTTGTGTATATATATATATATATATATATATATATATATATATATATATGTATATATTCATTTATTTTTAGGGGTTTAAAGTAATTAAAACATGAACACATTTTGTTTGTATATTTATTCGCTTATTTTTTTTATTTTATTTTTTATTATCAAATCATCAAATTATGTAAATGCTTTTATATCTTATTACTTATTCATTTAATCATTGTTGTATTAGCAAAGTATTGTAGGTAGTGAAAATGAACCATATGATCTATTTTTTCCTTTTTCAAAGCTGACTTTGTTTCTTATTTTATTTGAGAAAGAAGATTAAAATATGAATCTCTTTATAAAGACAACTTATACTTCATATGCGCACAATGGAAGACTAATTCTTTTTTTTCTTTTTTTTGTAGTGCGGGTTGATTTAAATCTGCCCAAGGGTGTATTGTTGACATAGAGTGAGGGAACGTGCCACCATGAATATCAGGTAATCAATGTTTTGTCCCAGTGTTATATAAACACTTCAAAACATGCTCTCTCTCCCCACCAATGCCAAGACTGAAGCTCCAACCTTGAATCTGCCTGTAAAAAGTGTTACAACAATTGGGAGTCTTTATTCAACAAAAGCATGCTCCGGTGCCTCGCTGTGTTGCCCAGGTGCTGCCGGGCCACAGTGGTAACCCAACCCGAGTGCACAATTCACCATCTAGCTTGGCATCCAGGTGGCGAGTTATCAATGCCAACCTCTGTCCAGTTTCATATAACTCAGTGGCAGGCCGTGTATTCCACACCTAGGCCTTAAGTAGGGCCACTTCTGAAACAATCGAACCCTCAATGCCCGTTTTATGGCTATAAAATATGTACTGCCCCCGGGTAAAAAACCCACACAATTCCACATTCATTTAGGGCTGGAAATATCCTTTCCACAAAAGCAGTGGACACGGGGAAACTGTATTTTTCTTCACCTTTTCATTGTGTTACCATCCCCTAGCCTGGTTAAAATGCTTAGATATGACAGCAAACTTCTGGAATCCACACGAGCAATAAAGGGAAGCTCACAGACAATTTGGATTCATTGAATAAGTATTAAATAACTAATTATAACATCACATTAAACTATTATTTTTTTTAGGCCAGCAGAGAGGGCCTTGCCGGCCCTAATGGCCCACCAATGATATAACTCCACTTCTTTATTGAACGCTCGTTTAGGCGGTGCTTGAGGACATCTTTCAATACCTAGCACTTTGTTTAAGTAGGAATCAGCGCAACTTGTTTTTATTCTCCTTTTAAGAGCCATTAATATTGATCTAGCGCTCCGTCTCGGTAACGGAGTCCATTATAAGACGGGAGCGCTAGCTTCCAAAGAGCGAGCCTGTTGTCAAATTGATGGTGACTCAAATTGATTTAGATAATGAAGGTGGCTGCACCTTCGAATATAAGACACACTTATTGGAATTACTGTCATAATTACCAAATAGACAAAAGGCCAGAGATAGTCATGGCATCAACAGTTTTGTATTTACCGCTCTCCCGCAAAAATAATTTCCTAATTTTAAGTATCATTTTATTTCTCATTTTAAATACAGGGTTCGTACACCTTTTATTTAGCCTTATTCAAGCACTTTTTAGGTACTTTTAAGGCCAATTTTCAAATTTTCCCAGGACAAGTGAGATCCAGTGTGAATCTTGTATTTTGGGATCCACAAATATATCTGCAACTTACATATGCGATTTCTGATCTTGCGTGTGTAAAAATATATTTGAAATAGACCAAATTTATAACAATGGAGTAAGGTTTTATTATAGGCATTTAATAGCATGAATTTGGCCTGAACGTATAAAATCAGGTTGTGTTTAGCCCATCCAACTTGGACCAAATTAGTCCAAAAATAGTGTTGGCCAAATTTAACCCCCAAATATAACCCCTTCCTCCCATAAAAATAAAAACAATGGAAACTTTTTGTTTTTTTGTTTTAAAACAGTTTTTGCTTGTTGGGTTATTATCAATTAAATTATGTTTACATGTACAGTGGAACCTCGGTTTTCGAACGCCTTTCAGTTCGGACAAATCGGTGTTCGACCAAAAATTTTGAGAAATTCTTGCTTCGCTGTTCGTTCAAAAAATCGGAGTTCGAACGACGGTACGCTAGGGTGCGATGCTGAGCGGCGTACGGGTGTTTTAGCCCCTAATTATGCCCCCGAAGAAGGTCGGTGCAAGCAGGACAGGTGAAGAAAGACAAGTTGTTCGCACAACTATTGCCTTTAAGAAAGACATAATAGCTAAATATGAAAGAGGTGTACGAATATCCGATCTTGCTAGTGAATACAGCATGTCTAAATCTACTATCAGTACGATAGTAAAGAATAAGAAGGCTGTGAAATTAAGTGATGTGGCTTAGAAAGTTAGCGCTATAAGCAAGCAACTGCTGCAAGTCTTGGAATCAGTTGAAATTTTTTTTATGATTTTTCTCTCCCTACCGTCCACCACAAAGGTAAGAAATCCTATTCATAATCCTTTTTTTTTTTTTTACACGTTCATGTTAGCATAATTTTTCGTACGGAAGATTACGATAACGCGAACGTACGATTAGCCTCAGTTACCTTTGTTTACGTAAAACATTCAGGGTGTTTGAATGGAGCTCCCTTTCCAATGAAGCGCTAGTCACTTTTTGTGGGGACCCGGGTGCTAAATGACGTGTAAACGACCTGATTTTTTTTTATTTCTACACGTTCATGGTAGCGTAATATTTCGTACGGAAGATTACGCTAACGCGAACGTACGATTAGCCTGGGTTTGCTTCATGTTTACGTTCAAGGTAAACATTTAGGGCTTTGGAACGGATTGAAACAATTTTACATTACTTTTAATGGGGAAAAATTGTACGATTTTGGTGATCGTACAAATCGGTTTTCGAACAGTGTTCTGGAACGGATTATGGTCGAGAACCGAGGTTCCACTGTATAATGATTTTAAATTTGAGTGTCAGGACCAGGTAAACGCAGGGCACGGCAGCTGAGTGGTTAGCACGTCAGCCTCCCCAACTGGAGATTTCATGTTCTGCTTGCGCCTGCGTGGGTTTCCTCTGAGCACTCCGGTTTCCTCCCACATTCCAAAAACACGGATGGCAGATTGAGTGGCAAGTCGAAATTGTCCTTAGGTATGAATGAGCGTGTGAGGTTATATGTCTCCACGTGCTCTACAAATGGCTAGCAACCAGTTCAGGGTGTCCCCTGCCCACTGCTCAAAGACAGTAAGGATGGGCTCGATTTCCCCCGCGACCATGATGAGAGTAAGCGATGCAGAAAAAGGATGGATGGATCTGGCAGACCATTTACCCCTAGAGAGCGGCAACCTGGGGGAAGAGGGTAGAGAGTTCGAACCTGCACTTAATCAGTCCTTAAACCGGAAGCTTATTATTTCTTCATATTGACTGACCCAGTCGTGTACAGTGTCACACTGTGTTCACTGTCATAACTAGCCTCTCTGTCCACGCTTTCCTGGCAGTCTTGTTTTCCTTTCCCCACAGTCGAGGCCGCAATCAAAGCGTTGGCCTTTGTTTTGTTTGGCCCTCGCCGAGCAGGAGAATGACCTCAGTTCTCGAAAAAATAAAAGACCTGTAATGGCCCCTACAGACGCCTGCCTGGGGTGCGGGGGGGCAAACATTTTTTCTTTATTTAACACACTAGATTGACGCTTTAAAGTCGCCATCGCATACCATTTGTACATAAAAAAATTGCAATTAATCAAACTGCTTAGATGCATTTGTAATTTTAAAAATGGACAATTTGAAAAACAAATTTGAAGAGAGATTTGAGGGTTAAATTTGATTAACCCATAGTTGGTGCATATCATCAGTCAATAATTACAAATTATGTATTTGTATGCTTATTGAATAGTTAACACTGATTTAAATGCAGTCTGTTTGAACATATGCAACTGTTTTTTTAATGGATATGCTGTTTTATTTAAAAGGAGACATTGTAATTTGACAAATCAACTATTTTATTTCTGTACAAAATAATACTTAACTCAATGGCAGACAACCTTTGCTAACTATTTACATTTAAATAAATTAATAATCCACTCTAGGGCAATTTAGATCCATGTAAAATGAGCAAAATAATCTACATCCTACTACCTAAGACACTTTTGGTTATTCATTATCTTACTCTTTCATTTATTCACAACAAAATGGCTAAAAATAATAAGGTATATACTTCATATGAGCAGTTTCTTTGGATGTTGGTAATTCCATGCTTTCTGGATACCACGAAAATAACCAATTTATTTATTTATTTATTTTTATCATTTAAAGATTAAATATAACCTTTGCCGATTTTCCTTTCAGGTAAATATAGAGTTGCTGATTTATGAGTGCATATCCCCTTCTTTAGTTTATTGTAATTCCCTACTCTTCGGATTCTCCAAAAATAATACGACAAGCGATTGGATTATTATTATTTGAAGACTGTGCCCATGTTTCTTTCAGGTGCGGCACAGAGGTAAATGATGGATGCTTTCATCTTCTCTAGAATCGTAATTCCCTGCTCTCCAGATTCCACAAATATAATTACGCCATTGATAGTTAATCATTTAAGAATGTACTCAGGCTCCACCTATTTTTCCTTCAGAGAAAACACATAGGGACTTACGCATGGTTTTATCTCCTTTCATTCAGATAACTGTAATTCCAGGCTTTCCAGATTCCCCAAGGATAAAACACATGTGATGGGTTTGTATAATTTAGAGAATATAGACAAATTCTGCCCATTTTTCTCTCACACAAACAAGGAGTTGCTGATATATGCTTTTATCTCCTCTCTTTTGGATGACTGTAATTCAATGCTCTGTGGATTCCCCCAAAATAATTTGGAAGGCAATTGGTTTATATCATTTGAAGAATATAGCCAAACTTCACTCATTTTTCTCTTAACCAAATACAAAATTCCCAACACATGCTTTTATCATCTTTCTCATTGTAATTCCCTGCTCTGTGGACTTCCTAAAATAAGATTGCAAGCCTGCAACTAATCCCATTCTCTAGCAACTCTCACTGACTTAATAATTAGTAGAAATGAGTCAAGGGTGAGTTTTTCAAATTCAAACTGCAGTAGATATTATATTGAGACCAAACGGCTGCGTTGGACAGCGGCAACAAAAGCTGCAAGCAAACCAGGGACGACATGTGCTGAGGCATGGCAAACTGCTAAGAGGATCAAATATGGAAGAACAACAAAAGAAGTGTCAGTAGAACCCCACCTTGGCCCCCCTCCGGGCCCTGGTCCTTTTACCTCTAACCTCCTGTTACCAGGACAGCAGCACAAAGACGCCACATAATAAGACAAAGAACAAAACGACAGACAGATGTAGCTATTGTCATGCAGAGGACCAGGCGACCCGGCCTGCCCTAGTCTCAAAAAGAGCAAGCGGCCACTCTCACAGCTTTTATTTTGAAAGGGTGAGCTAAAATGCAGTTGGAAATGAGGCTTTGTCTAATTTAATTTTTTTAACAAATATTTGTAGATTGTTCATCCTATCACTGAAACAGGCTACAAGTATGCTACACAGAATAGATTTGTACCTATTAGAAATGTCAGCCTGTTGTTTTACTAGAAGAAATTGTCCTTGTTCCCCCAAAATATTGTATCTTAAAAACTAAAAAGTATACCTAAAATGAGTACGATGTTCTTTCAGTGAGGTTAGAATTTTTTGCGATAATGTAAAATGCAATAAAGATGAACCCTTTTCTTGTTTTAAAAGTATTTTGTCTAGTTTTAAGACATTTAACCTTATTTTTCTGGTAAAAATAAAACAATTAATTAATATAAGAAAAATGGTCTTATCTAGCAGCTTTTTTATGTGTTTTAAAAAAGATTGTTGAAACTATATAATATATTTTAAAATAAAAACAATATATTCTCTACTTAAAGATGCATGCAAAATCTTTGATTATTTGTTTTTCTTTTTCCACAAATATTTTGAGATAATACTCTTTTGTCATTTAAAGTACGAGAACTGCATATTTCACAATTATACATCTCTATAATCACAACCAATCGATAACAAGACTCAAAAGTACTGTAGAAAATAAAAAAAAAGATTGCTTTTCAGATTAAGTTAATTTTATGAATTAGTTGCCTGGTATGTGAGACTCAGCAAAATAATTCTAAAAATGATTCTTTTAAATTCATCCAAAATAGAATTGAAAGTTATATATCTGTGCCAAAATGTTAAAAATATTTTTCTTCATTTTTTAGGGGGTCGTTTTTTAGCATTTGTGTATTCATAAATACATTAAAAAGTAGTTAGGGCTACATTATTTTATTGAAAAGGTATCAGCTTCAAGACTATCGGCAGATACACAAAATAAACGAATCAACTTGTTTTTTTGCCTACTGGCCCCGCCACTCAGTTTTTTTTTTTTAAATTCAACTATACGTATTTTGGATTAATATACTAAAGAATATCATTATATCAAGATTGTTGTTTGGATATTACATGCAGAAGTATAAAAAGTTCTCTTTTATCTATGTTGGGTGTCATGTGCAATACAAGTCACTAGTGAAACTGTTATACATTTGAAACTTAATTTAATTGTTTTTTTGTTTTTTAATTTTTCTTTGTGGCCTAAAGTTCTGTTTTCTTGTTTATGTTTTGAATATGTATTCCCCATAAGAAACAAAAAAGTAAAAAAACAATTGTGACAAGGGTGGGCTCTTATAAGAAATATGGAAGCTTCAGCCTAGTCCTGTCATGTCCAAAGTCTAGGCCTTCGGCAAATTACGACCTGTGATCAATTTCTTTACTGGCCCGCAACCTTTGTCATGAAAATATTCATGTGGGCCACCGGTAATGTTGACCGCTGTATAAAATAAATTTGTACCAAAAAATAAATAAAATAAAAACCACAGTTTCACCAAATCATGGCAGTGGCCCTTTGGCCATCTCTCCCAACTGTAAATTAAAAAGGAAAGTTGAGTCATTTTGGAGTAAATTTTCACCAAAATTCAAAACAACTGTGTTTGCATAATTTGAAGAATGTAATATCAAGACGAAACATGTTGACTACAAAAAGCTGACTGGAAACAAAAGCTGTAAAAAGGTAAAGCAACGGGAAGCTGTTTTAAAGGCACAGCAGTGCCCTTTCACGAGAAAATGCTACAAATATGAGCTACTAGGTTGCAATGCTGATCGCCAAGCACTGCAAATCTTTCACGACGGGTGACTTTATTAAAAAACATTTTACAGAATGGCTGGCTGAATAGTCGACCCTCACACATCAGCTTACCAAATCCGGTTCGCTTTCTGAAAAGTTTGGACACTCCTGCTACCTTTAGGCACATGTTTACTGCATGTATTATTCAATTGTATTGTTCAGCTGTTTTTTTTTTTTTGTTTGTTTGTTTTGTTTTATTTCTATGCAAATACTTGCTGTTCCCTTTTTATTGTAATTTTGTGTGTGCTGTGCCCAAATAAACTAATAAATAAATAAGCATTCATCCCACAAATCAAAGGTTTGCCCACCCTCGGTTTGGACTGAGTTCATATATAGCTTTTTTGTTTGTCTTTGTCAGGAATCAATATAATTTGAAGCTTATTCTTCCTTTTAGAGTTAAGATTCGCCCCTGCCAAGGGACTACAAGCAGGTTCAACAGACGTATAATCATGAAATCTTAATCGCCGTTGTCAAGCAAGCACTCCACTGCTCTACGGCAAGGAAAATAGTGCCGTTGTGGTGGTAATTTTCCCGTCATTTTTCTCCACTCCACAGCCTCTTCAATAAACCTGTTGATAGCCTGCGGCTACAACAATTCCTGAAGAAAAGCCAGCGGGAACACCGCATATCAAAGACATACAATCCACACAAAGGCGCTGGACCACCTTGGCTTTAATCGAGGCCCCCAGGTGTCAGAAAAAGGGATCGTAACATGTGGAAATTGACTCAGGATGGATGTTTTATGAGCGCTCGGGTATTAAATATGAACGGTAGCGGGCATTAGTGCATAACTCTATTTTTATGTGCTTGCTTTTTGCTGCCGCAGCTGCTCAGCTTCAACGACAGAAGCTGAAGCGGTGTGTTTTTCTGTGACAATTGTTTAGGAGATACAAAGCGTTGGATTGTTATCAAATTGAACTTGTTCTTTCATATTGACAGCTAAGGACATTAGTGGCATGAACTTGTTTACTCCTCGTCTTATCTCTCTGATCTAATTTGTGACTCCAAGAAGAAGATATCTGCAAGGCTTCACAGCGTTCTTCATCCGGACCGACGTGCTGTGGAATGTTCTTCTTCCTCCTGAGATAAGATCTGAAAACTTGGAAGTGGAATTTTTTAAATTTAGAAAATCTTAAAATGAAATGTTCTCTTTCACATGGCATACAAGGTATGCTCTGTTTTGGTTTACATTAAGAACCCAATAAAAATAAATCCAACATATTCAATATTTTAAAGAGGCGATGCAAACCACTTGAAAATGTTCAGATTTACTAAGCAAAGTAATTATTTTCCATCCGTTCATTATCTGCAACGCTTATCCTCAGCTATTTTCGGGCAGTGGGCAGGGGACACCCTGAACTGGGTGCCTACCAGTGGCAGGGCTCACATAGACCGATAACTCACTTGCTCATTCACACCTAGGGACAATTTGGAGCGGCCAATTAACCTGACATGCATGTTTTTGGAATGTGGGAGGAACCGTAGTGCCCGGAGGAAACCCCTGCAAGCACGGGGAGAACATGCAAACTCCACATAGGAAAGTTTGATCCCATGACCTCAGAACTGTGCTGCGCATGCACTAAGCACTGCCCTGCCGTGCTGCCCTTAATTGTTTTAACAACATTTAAATACAATCATCGAATAGTAAATTTAAACAACAATTAACTGCAAAATGCAAAGGGAATATAATCATTCAAATTTACTGAATGTACCTGAATGCATCACTAGTGTGCAACTGTGCTGCCTCTTGACAATATGCACACGTTATAATAATAATAATAATAATACGTTAGCAGCATCACGGAACTGCAGTCGGCATCAATTCAAAATAAAATGAGTGCTTTATTGAAAGAAAAAAGAAATTCCAGACAAAACGAAAAGGGCCTTTACACGTTCTGAAGAGCATGCATTGGTGGATAAGGTGTCGGTCTGTACTACTCGGCTTGCGCACGAAGCTCCTGCGTGTGTGTAAACCTAATCTCTCTCCATCTCTCTCATGTCTGTGATTAAAATTATGACTCAAACCATTTATTGGCGCATTATGCATAAAATATAACGGCTTTAAATATATTCCTGCAAATAACCCTTATTTTAACTAAATGCACCTGTAAATGTACCTGCAATTTGATTATGTCTTTATATCTGTAACTGTCTAACCCAGTTAGATTTTTATGTATTATGATTAGGTAATGCCATTACATGAATTATGTCACTCCCCAACTTTGGAATCCAGAAGGTCCTCTTTCACAATTGTTTGAGTGTCATTCGTAACACAAGAACTAAAATAAAACATGGGAATGTTTTGTATCCCTCCGTTTGGATTCCAATGTTGATGTTAATTGGTGCGCCGTGTGGGGTGGCGCAAGCTTCCCGCAGTTTCAAGCGTCTTTGCTCATTCGGTATGCAAGAAAAAATGCTTTTCAATATTTATCTCCATGAATATTTTGCTCTGTTTTGTGTACAAAATAGGGGGGAAGTTGCAAACAGGATCTAAAAGGGTGGAGGGACAGTATTGTGGAAAATGTGAATAGTGTAAAGATAAATATCGGCCTTACCGCAGGTAATTATTGCGGCTTTGCTTAAAAGTGCCACGTTATTTTAATCCCTAAATAGTAATTCTTCTGCCGGCTCTTAGAGTTGATAGATGCCGACTCTTACCACTGCTTTGTTTTCTCTCCTTGCAGTCATTGGGCTTGTCCTGTACTCCTGACTTGGCAATATTACAGACGAGAGCACTAGCACCTGAGAGACGGCTAATTCCTATGCACACATACAGGTTGCAAAGGAAAAACAAGGAAAATGTTTTTGTTTAATCTTAATTGAAAAACGTAAACATAGACTTCCTGTTTCGATTTTGGTTTGATAATGATCAGGCAGAAGAAGAGAAACAGATTAGGTTAGCTTAGCACGGAGGCCTCAATTTTTAAGATTAAAAAAAAAAAAATTAAAAAAAAAATATCTATATATATATATATCTATATATATATATATATATATATATCTATATATATATATATATATATATATCTATATATATATATATATATATATATATATATATATATATATACACCGTAAATTCCGGACTAGAAGCCGCTACTTTTAACCCAGCGGCTTATTCAGTGATGCAGCCAATTTGTGTAATTTTTCCATTGGCCGCTAGCGGCGCTCGAGTGTTGCTACCATTAACTGCCCTGTCAAAGCTATATTATTATTATTAAAGCTTTAAAAACTCTCTCGGTGTACCGTCTTTCTTTGTAAATATGTGTAACCCATGTATAATATGTATTTGCAACTGCATATTTTTGTAATGTATTTATTTTAGACACTTAATCTGATATGTTTTGCACGGGTGAACGAAGAATGAGGGGCGGAACAAACGCGGGGTGCCGAGTTTAAGTGGGGACCGCTAAAGGTGAGGGACATACAAGGAAAGAAGAGGGGGTAAAAAGTTGGTTAAAGAAAAAGGAGTTGCGTGGGTAAATGTGTTCATCTGATATATTTTTCCCACCCTTACCTTTGGAAATACACATTTTTATCCTTGGATTACTTTCAACGGGACACGGACTCTGCAGGTCTGCATCAAACCTTAAGTACCGGTATCATTTTCCGTTCATTTTGCCGGCTGAGATTTTTGGACTGTGGACTTTAATGAAGGGCATTTAGTTTCAATCGCGGGACTTGAAGTCAGGTTTGGGTTAATTTTGTGTTTGTGTTACATGTTTAAATGTCGGCGCATGCGGCTTATATACGGCTTGTGTATGTACGAAATCGGTTTTCCTCTTAAAATGTGGTGGGTGCGGCTTATAATCAGGTGCGCTCTATAGTCCGGAATTTACGGTGTGTATATATATATATATATATATATATATATATATATATATATATATATATATATATATATATGTATGTATATTGATTGACTTATTTGCTTATTGAAGACTAATATGTATCAGAGGGCAGCGAAGTGGTTAGAGCATCTGCAGCACAGTTCTGAGGTCATTAGGTCTAACCTTATAGAGATATATATATATATATATATATATATATATATATATATATAAGCTGTAGTTGTATTTCTTTCTTTCTCTCTCTTTCTCTCTCTTTCTGTCTCTATTCGCTCCTTTTCTTTCACTTTCTATATCTCTCTCCATCACTCTCTCTGTCACTTTTTTCTCTTTCTCTTTTTCTCTTTGTCTCTTTCATTCACAGTTTTTTTACCTTCTTTTTCTCTCTCTTCCTTTTTTCCATTTCTCTCTCTTTGCTCTCTTTCTCTCTCTTGCTTTCCCCTTCTCTCATTCTCCCCTTGTCTCTTTCTCTCTTTCTTTTTTCTCCTTCTCTCTTTTTCTCTTTCTATTTCTATTTGGATATCTTTCTTTAACTCTCTTTCTTTCCCCCTATCTCACTATTTCTCTTTCTATCTCTTTTGTTTCTTATGTTCTCTCTCTTTCTTTCTTTTCTCTCTCTCCTTCTCCCTTTCTCTTTTTCTTTGTCCCACCCTCTCTCTTGTTCTCTCCTGCTCTTTCTCTTTTTTCTTTCTCTCTCTTTTCCTTTCCGTCTAATCTAATAGTCCGGCCCCTGAGAGGATGTTTGTTCTATCGTGGGGCCCCCGAGTTAAAATGAGTTTGACACCCCTGAATTTTGGGCCTCTGAATAATGGTCGATGTGCCACAAACTGTACATGGGCTGCAGGATGGATATCTCTCCTTCAGGGTTCAGCCAAGAGCTACTTTTTGTTACTGAGGCTAACAATTGGAAAATCATTTCTTAAGTGACATGTTAATACGATGTTGTTAGTAGATTCAACATTCAAGACTGTCTTTATTGTCATAACCATGAAATGCCAATGAATTTTTTTTTGCAACCCTGGTGTCCGGTGTTCAAGTCAAGTCAAGTCAAATTTATATATATAGCCCTTAATCACAAAAATGTCTCAAAGGACTGCACAGGATTACAATGACACAATTACCTCATCTTACGGTTTACAAAGGAAGTTCAAAACAGGATATAATAAAATAAAATCAAACATACAGTATATAAAAAAGGACTATGTAAATATATTCTGTTTCATATATGTACATCACGTAATACAGTAATACATGAGTAATACAGGTATTACTATGTTAATACTAGGTTGTAAGTATTGTGGTTGAAATTGGTTAGGTCGACCAATGAACATATTGCCAGTTAGAAATAAAATGTTATAGAAAATCACAATGACCCATGATATATTTTCAGAGCCACTCTGCGGTCTATTCAGGTGGTCTTAAGGTGGGGGTTGGAAACACGCGGCTCTTTTGCGCTGCCGAGAGGCTCCCTGCTGCCTTTTCAAAAATGTTTACACATTGAAAAAGATTGGGGTAGGAACTATATTTTATTTTTTATTCTGGTTTCCGTAAAAGTATAAACATGGCACAAGCATTTATAACCTTTTCCAGTGCTGTAAAATGTGTGGAAAATATATCAAATTTCAACGAGGATCTGCAGCAGAACACCCAGTGAAAAACGTTCTATTGCATCACTTATGGGGAAATTAGATGAATAGAAAAAAGAGTTTTGAATTGTATTGAAGTGGATCTCCAAACTTCACTACTGACTCGAGTTTTGTTGCAACCCAGGAGATAAAAAAGTGGGAAAAAGTGTTCATAGATGATGCCAACATGAAGGAGTCAATTATCAGTATATCAGGATATCAAAACGCCTATTTGCAGACTTCAACAACAAAATTAAAGTAATGCAGATCATTAAAGTACATGCCTCTATCCACTAAGACAGTGGACACATCAAGGACATTCAGCTACAAAATATTCAATTACCTGTGATAAATTGTCTGATGTGATGTCTTTCTTTATTGCATTTCTTAAACTTTGTAAAATCAATGAAACATACTGTAATTCATCATCATTGTAAGTTAAACTTGAGGCTGTATCCTACAACAGAGTAGTCACCTGGTGCTTTATTATCCAGAGGATGCGTCCAACTTAGTCAATTTGATAGAAGGCAAACATATCTAATATAGATACATACAGCATGTGTTGCATTCATTAAATTTTTTTGCGGCTCCAGAGCAATTAATTTTTTTTTTTTTTTTGGTCCAAAATTGCTCTTTCAACTTTTTGGGCTGCCTTCCCCTCTCTTAGTCATTATTTGCAATGCATATGATTCCCCAAAAGGTTTATATTAAAACAAGCATGATAAGATAATGTCAGGGAAAATAGACCAAATGAAGGTCCATATTAAGAAAGAGATGTCGGTGTATGTCTAAGCCCTGCCCACCGGCCAATTAGCGTAGCACAGTTTACAAGCTCATCAGGAAATGGAAACTGGGGGTGCTATTACGAGCATCAAGGTGGCCGGTGAATGTTTCAAGCCACAAGTGCTAGCGGAGTGCATGAATAATGCAGCGTCATTTGTATCCTCGTCTTTTAAGTGCACGGAAAGAAAAAAAAATGCTAACATGGGCGACCATTAAAATTTGATGAGCATGTTTGCGGCATTCTGGTTTCTGGAAATTATTTAAACAGGTGATAAAGGGGACAGGGGAGGTAAGAAAGATGCGACATTAATAAGAATAAAGCCCCAATGCTCAAACAACAAACCACACTTTTTACAACGCTTTCAATAATCCAAAGCCAAGATAAGATAAGATGAGGGGTAGGAAAAGTAAGGAATAAAAGGCTTACCTGTTTTTGGACCCGGCAGGTACATGTGGGGAACCCAAAAAAAGAAAAAAAAGATAAATCAGTCACCACAGTGGCTCACTCAAATGTTTATTGTCAGAACAAAGATAAAAAAACGTATTTTTAGGACTATAAGTCCAAGTTTTTTTCATAGTTTAGCTGGGGGGGGTGACATGATTTACACATTATTATATCATTTAGTATTACATTTCTATTACAGGTACTGTTTATCACTTACATTTTTATTTTCACACTGAACCGCAAGAGGCCGCTCAAGGCCAGTGTTGATCATTTTAAGCAGTGGAAAGAGGAAGCAAAGCAGCTTATCGTCTTCCTCCCAAATTGGAGGAGTTGTTCACTGGTAAAAGTGACATAAAGGTGGAATATTTGATTGAATTTAGTGATTTTGAGTGAAGCTGATCGTTTCGTAAGCAGTCCCCACAGTAGCTTGCTCGAATGTTTATTGCAAAAAAGAAAATGTGTCTACTCTACACAGTAGCTTGCTTAAAAGTTAATTGTAAAAAAAGAAAAAGTAGGCTTTACAAAAGCTCTCAAACATTATAAATGTGTCCCCAAAGTAGCTCACTCAATTATTTTTTGTAAAAACAATAAAAGAAAAAAAAACAAATCATGAAAATTTTGTCCCAGTCGTAGCTCGCTCAAAATGTTATTGTAAAAAAGAGGACATATATATTAGTATGCACAATAGCGCAAATGTTTGAATTAGATAAGTAAATCAAACAGATTTCCCTACAGTATCTCACTCAAATGTATATTAGAAACAAAGATACATTTGTCCCCATAATAGCTTGTTTGAATGTTAATCGTAAAAAAGTAGAAAGAAGAACAAAACAATCATTACTGTAGCTCTCAAAAAAATATATATTAGTCCCCACAGTAGCTCGATCAAATGTTTATTGTTTAAAAAAAAAACCTGACGCCATGCCACGATAATGTCTTGACAAACCTGTATTTGTGTGATAAATAGCAGACCCCTCCCTCTTTGTTAAACAAACCATACATCACCGGTGAGGGGGGAGTTTAGAGGTGACATGTAGCATGGGACCAAGGGGATGGTGTGTATTTTTAAAGCCAGCTTGCAAACAAAGAGCTACCCCCTCCTGCCCCCACTAGTGCCCGGAGGATCACCTAGCACCCCTACACCGCCCCCGCCCCACTTTTCCCACGCTAACCTCCGGCCTCATTTGCATCCCCCTTACCCAAACGCTGCTATTATTTTCAGGTGAGCTGCTGCTTACAAAAGAGCGAGCTTAAAGATGTGTCCCTCTGCACATGAATGTGGATGTGAGGTGATGTCTCCAGGTCCGTCATTGTGCCCCTGCCCCCTTTGCCCCCAGGCTCTTAATTACGAGTGACTGGCACCAGACACAATTGCCCCCTTCATTCGTCTGCGCCCCCTAACACTCGCATAAGATCCCCCCTTTTTGCTCACTGCACCTCCTCCATGCCCCCATTGCCACCCAGAAGCCCCCCACCAAAACCGGTTACCCCATTCCTTTTGTGGCCACCGCTGTCACTCTTGCCAGACTTAAAGCCCCAGTGTGTAATACTTGACCAAAGAGTACATTGTTGCGGCAGGATGCCGAAAAAACATGGTTGCACAGTATTATCAACGCATAATGTCTCTGTTTTATTTAATTCATGAATTACAAGCAGAGATGCTATTATATATTATTAATTTTCTCTGCCGCCGCAGTGGCTGCGGATTTCGTGGGTGTAATAACGTTGTAGCTGAGCAGCCATACGTTTCCTTTCAAAAATGTACAGGATTCTTAATCACGTTGCTCATTTGGGTGCACGGTGGCGGGCTGCCTTGCCTGGCCAAACACAAACAGGGGTGGTGGAGGAGGGGGCATGTCACCCTGTGCGGAAACACCTGCTTAGCATTGATAGCAGATGTCAGCCACTGAACTGAAGAACGTACCAGGAAAAAAAAAAGGGGGAGGGGGCAAAATTAAAATCGCAAGCCTCACCAACTTTTTATTATTTACTGAGTGTGAAAATGAACTGGGGGAATGAGAAAAGGAGAATCCTGGCAAACGGAGGCCAGCTTAATTGTGCTGCCATCGCCGCCAAGCTAACGTCTTTCCGTTTGCGTCACTTTTGCGCTGCATAATTCATTGCCGTTACGGCACGTGATGCTAATTAAGCTCCACTCGGGATGCGCGATAGGAAATCGGCAAATTTACCACCCGGAAATGTTTTGTTTTAAATTTCCCCCATTTCTTGAGTCGCTATTGCTACAGGCCAGAAGTGCCAGGAAACACTGACGTGAGACCTTGTCTAGTGTGCCAAAGAATATTGCCCAATTTTATCCATGCAAAAAAGCAGGCTATTTTTCAATATAATTGCTTTATTCCTTTGATCTGCTGTGTAACTGTCATGCAAATCCATATCTGTAGGTGGGAATAGATTATCTTTTTCTTTTTATAGGCTAATTTTCTCCTCATGATCTTGTTTAGGGAAATTAATTAAATAAAATATAGATTACTTGTTTTTAATGATTTAAGATTGCACTGCAAATAATGATAGAACATGTCAAATAAAGTGAAACTATTGCAGTTAATATTGCTGATTTTTATTATTTTCTTATTTGACAAAACATTTTAAACATTTTAGAACATAGTAAACATGTTTGCTCTTCTGGCAGATAATGTTGCTTATTTGAATTATTATCCTGCTGTATCTTTTAAAAAAAAAAACGTATAACAATACAGTAAAATATTTTTATAATATAGTAAAACCAAATATTACATCACGTTTATTAACCAAAATTAATAACCCATATTCCCTCCTGACAAACAGTTATAAAATTATAAGAAAAACATGAAATTATAATTTAACCTTAAAGAAAAAAAAAAACATGAAATCGGTCCCAGGAATTAATTCATAAACATTTTTGACACATGTGTGCCTTGGGATTTTTTTAATGAAAAAACGTGTCCCTTGGCTGTAAAAAAAGGTTGCAAAACTGCTCTAATATACAAACCAAAGAACAAACCCTTTATACTGGCTCAATTATTTTTTTACAAATAAAATATTGTGGTAAGGTTTTATTTTTTCTTATTATATATATTTTTTAAAGATAACTACTGTTCTGTCAAATGATAACTTTAATCATCACCGTGAACTGACATTTTTTTTTCTTTTTTTTCAGCCCATTTACCAACTTTTGGACCCAAAGCGGCCCTGGACCCAAAACGTTTGTCAACCTCCGCGAAAGGCCTCGTTCAGTAACTGTTTGTATTGAATAAATGAAAAAAAAAAACAGCTGCACACTTTTTCAGTGACAGACCGAAACCTTTGACGCACCGACCTATCAGCCAGATAGCAAAAGATGTGAAGAGTCATGGAATTCAGGAGGTGGAAAGAAAGGTGACCTTTGTCACACATTTAGAGACAAGGCAGTAAAAATGTATGCCATGCTAACCCGCACAATGTTAAATTTAAATTTTAAAAAAGAGAAAAAGAAAACCCTACCCAGCTGCACTGTAAAAAGTTCAATCGAACCTCATTGGCCGATATAAGGGCAGCATGGCGGCGCAGTGGTTAGCACGTGTGCGGCAAAGTTCTGAGGTTACAACATCGAACCTCCTGTGTGGAGTTTGCATGTTCTCCCCGTGCTTGTGTGGGTTTTTTCCGGGTACTCCAGTTTCCTCCCATTTTCCAAAAACATGCTTGTTAGGTTAATTGACCGGTCCAAATTGTCCCTAGGTGTGAATGAGCGAGCAAATTTTCTGTCCCTGTATGCCCTGGGATTGGCTGGCAACCAGTTCAGGGTGTCTGCTGCCCACTGCCCGAAGATAGCTGGGATGGGCTCCACCACCCCCGCGACCCTATTGAGGAAAAGCGGTGCAGATAATGGATGGATGGATGGGCCAATATAAGTTGCTTATTTTATCAAAATCCACTCAAACCAAACGTATTTGTAAAGCACTTTGCAGCCAATGAATTGCCACCTAGAGTGCCATATTAAAACAATTACCCAAATCAATTACCCTTGATTATTTTGCTCACTTGAAGAAGAAAAAAATCTTTCTACATTGGCAAAAAAATATCCAGAAAAATCAACCGTATACTTTTTTTTTGTTTTAGTTAATTTGAGATAGTTAAGCTATCTTGAAACTAGAAAATTAGGGTATAAATAAGCATTTTTAAAAGAACCCAAATACAGTATGCTTGGAATAGGCAAAATTAGCGTATCTAGTCACATCAAAACATTTACCCAATCTTAGATTATTTTGCCCACTTGATGAAAGAAAAAATCCAGAACACTCTAATAAATGCTGCTATGCCATTAAAACAGCTTCCAGTGTCCGTTTTTAAAGAAAATAATACCATGAGTCACTGTCAAAAAAACGTACTAACTACAAAAAGCTCAGTTGAAACGAACAGGGTAAAAAGGTGTAGCTATTGGTAGCTGTTTTGACGAAACATCAGCGTTTTTTTAAAAGACCCTGCGAGTCCAATGTAAATGCTACAAAAGCTAGCTACGGGGTCGCGCAGTTGATGGCCAAGCACTGCAAACCTTTCTAGAGAAGCTGAATTTATTAAAGACTGCACAGGCTGAATAATCCGCCATTTCACGATTTCAGTTTACAAAAACTGGCCCGCTTTCTGAAAAGTTGGGACACCCCTGCCATAAACCACCCCAACCGCTGACCACCCACCACCCGCTACCAAAAAAAAAAAAAGAAAACGCAACAAATAACCACATGAAAGCACAATGACATCACTGGTGCACGAATGTGCCAACGCTGCAAGAAATTGCAAAATGTTTTGCAACGATGAGCGCCGCCTCCATAAAAGTGACTTATCGATTCCTTTGAATTCATAAACTGCCTTTGCGCAACCCCCAGAATGGATCAATTATGTGGGCGTGTAATCCTGTTACCTGAGGAACCCTGGCACACTTTGCAGGTCGGGCTCACATTATGCACCCAAATTCACTCAAGCTATTTTTTTTTGTTGATTTGCTTTTTGTGAGGGAGCGTATTCCACAAAGCAAATCCGCCCCCACTCTAATTCTGTACTAATTTTAGACGTTTCCCTCCCAGGATTTTCCCCGCTTTGTTGTCACCGCTGGCTGGCTGGCACGTCTTGTTTCACCACATGAACCGGGCCCTGTTTGAAGGATCGGAACTAGCGTTAGCTCTGATAAATCGGAGCCGCTTGCCCAAGGCCATAAAGAAGGTAGACTTTTTAATAGGACGCACGAGAGGCTTTCTCCATCTGCTGCGAGATAAACGCCGCTGTGTGCTAGCTCCGCATCTGTTACATCGGCCATTAGAATAATATTATCTCTCATATCCTGTTCGCGGGAACGCACTGGATCGTTAAATCACAACAGGTACTCGACGGAGATCAGAAGATCGGATTTGGGAAAAAAGACTGCAAGCAAATCATTCTTACCCCTTTGGTTGAATGTTTTGCTCATTTTAAGCATTGTTTGTTCAAATTTGATTATATTTTCCCTGGTTTTCTTAAGGTTAGGGCTGCAACTAATGATTATACTAATAATTGATGAATGGGTCAATTTTCGGGGATTAATCGATGAATAGGACTTTTGAAAAACACATTTGTATTTTCCTAATCTTTATTCAAACATTGAAATTGAGGATGGGTACTAAAATAGTGCACAAAAGAACAATAGTGTATGATACAAAACAATAAAAAAGTCCAAATGTTTGTTAAATAACTTAACAATAAAAGAAAACGTATATATGTATACTATACACTTGCAAAAATGAAAGATACTCTCTGTCCTACCACATTATCCAAAGATCATATGGCATTTGAAAGAATGAGCAATACATTTCATTTCAAGTGTCGCAAATGTTTTTGTCACAATATAATCAAATATTTAAACCCAGATTTTCAAAATGTTTATTTATCTCTCTCTCTCTCTCTCTCTCTCTCTCTCTCTCTACACACATATATATATATATATATATATATATATATATAGGGCAGCACGGCTGCGCAGTGGTTAGCGCGTATGCGGCACAGTTCTGTGGTCGTGGGAACCTCCTGCGTGGGTTTAAATCCAGCTACCTTACTGTGCGGAGTTTGTATGTTCTCCCCCGTGCTTGCGTGGGTTTCCTCCGGGCACTCCGGTTTCCTCCCACATTCCAAAGACATGCATTTCAGGTGAATTGGCCGGTCCAAATTGTCCCTAGGTGTGACTGAGCAAGTGAGTTGTCTGTCCCCGTGTGCCCTGCAATTGGCTGGCAACCAGTTCAGGGTGTCCCCTGCCCACTGCCCGGAGATGGCTGGGATGGGCTCCAGCCCCCCCGCGACCCTAATAAGGATAAGCGGTACAGCTAATGAGATGAGAGACAGGACGGGACAGATGGTATATATATATATATATATATATATATATATATATATATATATATATATATATATATAAATATATCTATATATATATATATATATATTTTTTTTTTTTTTTTTTTGGGGGAGATTTTATAAAATACCATAACTGTCTTAAAATGACCAAACTTGTCTGCCAATGGGGTAGGAATGCATTATTTACAGAATGTAAAAAAGGAGAAATTCTTACCCCATTGGCAATTTTTTAAAATCTTACTGTGCCGTGGAAAATGATCCAAACATTTGTGCCTGTGCGGTCTAGTGAAAGCTCCGACTTTCCCCTGGGATTTTTGTCAATGAAAGAAATGTGCCTTGGAACAGAAATAGGTTTAAAAACACTGTTGAACGTCTGGTAGGGTTGCACAGTGAACATGACACTTAAGAGTGCATTTTCCAGAGGAGTTCCTGCCTCGCAATATGACAGCAGCCCAAGCGTGAATCAACACGCCAAAAAACCTTCACAGATCACGTCAACCTTGGATGGAGTCAGGTGGAACGCATATAGAAGTAAGAGTGAGAGATCTCTTGTACTATCTCCGCGCAACCGGAAGGAAAGTCTGTGGGGGTCTGTCAATTGCAGGGAAAGTGAAAAAAAGAAAAGAAAAGTCAACTCTGGATTTGCTTTTCCACACTTAGGCGGGTAACAAACAAGCAGCTCAGTTACATGACACTTGTGCTGAACAATCAGTCTGGCAAAGGTTCACAAAACAAACAAATACATTCTCACTTACTGCCTGACCTGTTCAGAGGAGGGGGGAAGAGAGGCTGGCGATATCAAATATTCGCCAAACTACCCTGCTGGGCCAGGGAACTATTTTTTAGGTACACTTTTTTCATGGCCAATTTCAGGGACTTTTTCTACACTTTTTAAGCCAATGTATCCAGTACCTGGCCTGTCCTAAAGCACACGAGGCTTCACATGACAACGCCAAACAAACTAATGCCAGCTGCTGTTAGACACGAGGGGAGAAGAAATGCTATGGCGTTTTGCGGTCATCTTTAGGCAGGCTTGTTTTATCTTTCTTCGTTTGGAATAGAATAATAAATGGAATAGTAATTCTTGTAATTTATAACAACATTGTTAAACATTGTGTGCATAGAGATTAGACATGGCACTCCAGGGTAATATGCTAATCAATTATTTGAAGAGAAAACTATTACTGTTACTATTGATTGTAAGAATGCAGAGGAACATGGCAACAACTTCAAGTATGTATAAGTTATTCACCCAAATTTCAAGCTGTCTTCTAACCTTAAAAACACCAGATTAAATTTGAAACATTTTCAATGATTTCAAGTAACAGTACAAACCCTGATATATATATATATATATATATATATATATATATATATATATATATATATATATATTTCAAGGCAGTGGTGTATCAATGACACTGAGCATATTTTGATATTGTTTCCTTTTTTTTAATATATTTATTAAGTTAAGGTTTCAAAAATGCTAGAATTTTTGACAGCCATGTTTATATGTATAAAATGTAGGGTCACATTGGCGTTTTCTTCCCCAACCACAAGCTAACGTAACGTGACACCCCTCCGTTGACCACACTATAAAGAGGAGTGCCGTGTTACCAGCAAAAAACATCCCAAAAGATTAATGGCCTGAGCTCCACTTTTTAGATTTTTTTTTCCTGCCCAAAAAGTTGGAAAAGTCCCTCTACCTCATTTCCGTTCCAACATATCAGCTCTACCAACTATAATGATGTACAATGACAGGTGTCGTCGACACGAGCGGTCCCGATCAGCAGTATCTGTGAAAGTTCTGGAAAGTCTGAGCGGGGGCCAGTACTGCTGCCAACATCCCATGCAGCACAAAAAGATAAAAGAAAATTATCTCATGTTGTGTTTTCGAGCAACGTGCAAAAAAGGGATCATGAATTGGAGGTGCAGAAGGGAAGTTTTCTTTTTGGTGGACAGAACGGCCAAAAAATGCAGCTGGTTGGACAAAAGAACGTTTTGCATGTTCCCATTTGCAACAATTGGGGATAACGGATTGCAGCTGTCTGAATGCAGTTGACTTTTTTGTAGACAGAACCACAACAAGAAGTGCCAGACTTAATGAAAGTCTGACAGTCTACATTCACGGTAATATACTGTACAATTGGGGATAATAGATCGCACAAGAACAAGCTGAGTTAACTTTTTGGTGGACAGAATGGGAAAAAAGAGGTACCAGGCTGGATAAAAATCCCTTCTGCTTTTCCCCATTTGCAACAATTTGCACTCGGGTATAATAGGTTGCAGCTGCACGAATACAGTTCACTTTTCAGTGGAATTACCTGCAAAAAAATAGAGTTCAGGCTTGATGAAAATGCCTTCTGACACTCCAAACTCGCAGCAATATGACATATGGATAATGGATTGCAGTCACACAAGTTCAGTTCACTTTTTGGTGGACAAAACGGCACAAAAAGAACAGCCTGGTTCAACAAAAGTGCCCTCTGCTGGTCTTCACTTGCAGCAATATTCAATCAGGGATAATAGATTTAGGCTGCACGAATGCAGTTCACTTTTCAGAAAGACCCGCCAAAAAAAAGGTACCAAGCTTTTCAAAAGTACCTTTTGACAGTCCTCACTTTCTGTTATATGCAAACAGGGATAATGGATGACAGTTACACAAGCTTAATTCAGGGATGGACAAAGCAAGTAAGAGAGGCCTGAAACAAGTGCACACTGCTGGCCCCCAATGGCAGCAATATAAATTCAGAGATAATAGATCGCAGATGCACAAGCTCAGTTTACTACTTGGTGGATAAAATGGCAAACATAAACCCGACGGGTTCAAAAAAAGTTCCTTCTGCCGTTAACTACTTGTAGCAATATGTTTTGGGGATATGGGATCACAGCCGCATCATCGCAGTACCGTTTGGATGCAAAAAGTTTTTAAAAAACGAGCCACCAAGCACAAAAAGTGCGCTCTGACTGTCTCTACTTGCAGGAGGCAACGTAAAAAGAAACCAATTGGATATATTTGACCATTTAGAAGAGCAACATTTTCATTCAAGACGAATTTAAGGAGATGAAAGACAAGTTCAACAAGCTGGAGAAAAAAATAGGAAAATAAAAAGACACACTTAAAAAAAAAAAAACTAATATATTTATATATATGGGGTTTGGGATACAGCAGTGTGAAATATTCTTCAAGCGACAAAGTATGCGAAGTAGCAAAGGATTTTTTGATTCTTTTTTTAGGTTAAGTATTTAGCCAACAGCTTCACCTGCTTTTCAGTAATCATGCTTACATGTCCCCCTTCCATAAAACACCTCATCAGTGAGTAAAATTCTTAGCGGCAATTTGACAATTTGGCTGGCTAATTAGCTTGCAGGCTTTTACTTTGAAAGTGCGTAGCACCTGCGTGTCTTTGCAGGCACGGCAACCGCATTTAATCAGCATTTTAATTAAGCGTGTTGCTAGACGTGCGAGGGAGAGGCAATTATAATGCAGATGACTGATGATTTTTGCCGCATTAAATTGTTTTGTTTCCCGCTTAGCTTGATTGCGTAAACAGCGTCAACTCCTTATCTGTCCTCGTTTTGAAACTCTTTCACCAAAAAACACTGACTTATTTACCTTATTTCATTTGGTTAACCCTTTAATTGCTGTAACAAGGGGGGAACAGGACGTTGTAAGATTTGCTATATTTTATCCGAAAAACAATTAGAGCCCCCGTCTGTCAATCATTTCTTTGAGGGCTGTGTGCATCGAAAAGAGAAAAAAAAGTACTCCATTAGCAGAAATTTCTCATTGTATGTATATTTTTTCTTATTTTAAGGCCCCAGTGTGCAATATTTGAAATGATAATTTGAGTATTTGTGCCCAAAATGTTAGGATGTACTTACCAAAACACACCACAGGAAATGGTGCCCCAACCACCCTGGTGGTTAAGGGATCCAACCAGCCTACCAACCATTCAAATCAGAGGTTTTTTTTCCCCAAGTTAAATTTTTTTGTACCACTAGGATGCACTAAATATTACACACTGTGTCACGATTGCCCATTGCCCTCACCTGGGCCCGCTCGTTTGGCGCCAGCTGCTGCTCGTTGCCTAATTGGCTCCCCTCCAATTTAAACTCAGTGCTCCTATTCACTCCTTGTCAGTCTGTCAACGAACTTCTGCACTTGCAAGGCCAGCATTTTGACTCTGTCTGGTATCCTGCTGGTCTATCCAGTATCCGGTATCGATCCCGTCCTGTCCTGTATCTTGCTCGTGTATCCAGTGTCCGGTATCGATCCCGCCTGTCCCGTCCCGTCCGGTATCTTGCTCGTGTATCCAGTATCCAGTATTGATACCATCTCTCCCGTCCTGTCCGGTCGGTATCTTGCTCGTGTATCCAGTATCCGGTATCAATCCCATCAGTCCCGTTCTGTCCGATATCCTGCTCGTATATTCAGTATCCGGTTTCGATCCTGTCTGTTCCGTCCTGTCTGGTATCTTGCTCGTGCATCCTGTATCTGGTATCGATCCCGTCTGTCGCGTCCTTTATAGTATCTGCTCGTGTATCCTCTATCTGGTATCGACGCCGTCTGTCCTGTCTGGTTTCGATCTCCTCTGCCCCTGGCTTCCTGTTTTCCCGCGCCTGACTTCTCTGTCTCACTTCTTCTGTCCAGCTATCGCCGCATCGCTGGCTTTTGTGTACCCGCGCATGACTGCCCCGTTTCCGTAAAATATAGCTTGGTGTGAGAACATTATGCGTTTGGTTCCACCATCTGTTCGGGTTCTGACACACTGGGGATTAAAGAAATGCTTATATATAGATGATATACACATATTTATGTATATATGTGTGTGTATATATATATATATATATATATATATATATATATATATATATATATATATATACATAAATATATTGGTGTGTGTGTGTGTGTGTGTGTGTGTGTGTGTGTGTGTGTGTGGGTGCGTGTGTGTGTGATATATGTATATATTAATCCACAGTGGGTTCACCCAAACAAACTGTCAGAGTACTCATGTTTGTAATTGTTCGAATCCTGGCTCGTCCGTGTTACATGTCCAAGTGTCCTTGGGTAAGACACTGAACCCCTAATACCCCCAATAAGCAGTTTAGCGCCTTACATGGCTGCAAGGCCGCTATTGTGAAATGTGGAGCACATTGTAAAGCGCTTTGGGAAGTCATTGACTTGAGAAGTGCTATATGAATGCAGATCATTTCATTTCATTGTAATTCATAGTTTATTGGATGGACTTTGATTATGTGATGATCTGATTGAATGGTTCTTTAAAAAGAAAAATCAATAAATAAGGTGTTGCTAGTTACTCAGTACTTGAGTTAGTGAGTATGTTTTTCTTATCATTTCAAGGTCAAGGATGCTTAGGAAGTAATACAGGTATTTCATGTTGGTAGATTTTTTTGCTGGGATTATTGATTTTTACTACATTTTCAAATATTTTTCTCACTTAAATGCTCAAGCAAAACTATCTGTCAGTGGAACCTTTTTTTTACTATGTTTTAACTGTTCAGTTTTATTAATACAGATTAAAACCAACAAAACAATATACGATATAAGATTTTTACTTCAATTGATATATTTCATAATTTTTTGCAGTATAATCTTACTACAAACACAAATACATTATTAAATATAATTCCCTACTTCACGTGCAGATGATTAGTATACATTTGTATTTATTTTATAATTGTCTTATTTATATATAAAATTCAAAAGAGAAACACAATCTGTTGCCACCTACTGATATGAAAGAATGCTAGTTACCTGGCTAATCACTGAAAGAAAGAAACAGTCTATCCAAAAACAACATTGGGCAGTTTCTTGCGGCATACAAGATAAGGTCTCATGGCAAAGTATTGTGCCCCGGCACACTGGTTATAAAACCCTGGAAAGTAGTAGTGTTTGCAAGTATGCATACGTTGAGCAAAACCTTCTACCGATGATGTAAGAATATAGTTTTTGCAATCCAGAATACCTCTGTGTTGCGTCCAATGACCCTTCCCTCCCACACTGCACCCCCAAAACAAGCCGCATTCTCTAATCCCAATGAGCAGCACATTCAATTTGTCCAGAGAGCATGCAAGGGACAGTCCATACACACACAACCTCGAAATAAAACTCTGCCTTCCCTTCAGTCATCCTTCAACCTAAATGCATCTAACAAGACCCCCCCTTTTTTCTGAATATTAGCAGTGAGTGTCTGGAGGTAAACAGAGCATTAAATCCTGCAAAAAAGAGACCGATATGTGGAGGGGACAATGGGCCACCCGGCCTTTGTTCCGGGCTTAAGAAAACGTGTCCTTCCGTCCGTCACAGCGTTTTACCTCAATGTCGGCCTTTCCCAAACCGCCATCAAGCTATCAGCAAGGGGGGCAATTTGCGTGAAAGGAGCCATAATGATAAAGTTAGGATAGGACGAAGGTAGGCCGTGAGAAGATGAAGTGGCCCGAGACACCAAACTGTTAAATTATTTGCAAACAGGTGGTGGGGGGAAGAGGGTCTCTATGGGAAGGGGTTTAAAACATAATCACCCCCGTCTCTCCCACATTACTAACAATATACGGAGTAGGGTTGAAAGGATTTCTCAACGTTGTCGACCATGATTGATAATAGAAATAGTTGACAAAGAAATTCATTGGTGACTATTGTTGCCATGCATGCTTTTCTAACAGAGTGAGGCAGCTCACCTGATTACAATATCTGCTGAGGGTCGCTCATGCGCAATAGTGTCTATGTCTTGAGCCCTAGTATATAGAAACGGCGGCGTCAACAACAACTATGCGTAAAAAGACTTCTAAAAGTTAAGCCTGGATACGGCTAAGAAAAAAAAGTGTAAAGTTTGCAAAGCAGACCTTGTGTATCATGGGAGAAGCTTGGTGACGCATGTCCAATTAAAGAGCATATAAGACAGTTGAACAAAAGTCTGACTCGCCTCTGTAACAACTTTCAAGCCAAAATGGTTTTGCTGATATGCATTGCAGATTTTGTACCCGTACACTATAAAAGACATATTAGCGTTATGCCAAAATGTGCCTAAAAAATGTATTTGAAAAAAATTTCACACAGTCCGGAACCCCAAATGTCAGTTGTTCAAACGTTAAAAATTACAAACGTGTGTTCCAAAACAGATGAACCATTTTTTTGTGTGAAAATGTTCATAATTGTACTTTAGGCCTCAACTACATTTCGTGTCAAGTCACCATAAAAAACCAACAAGCAAATGCAAAAACGTTTGTTCCAATAAGGTTTGCTTTTGTAAACTTTCCAATGCCCTTTAGTGACCAAATTAGGTACTGTAGCTCCCGAAAACCAAACACTCCAAGCAGCTTAATCCAATCTTTTACTGTAACCAACAACTTGATTGAAGCAATTGTTTCACATACACAGGTTTCAACAAAGCTAGGCCGTTCCACTTGTACATATATTATGTTTAATTTATTGGTTAACTGCTGCTAATGAGGCAGTTTTTGTTTTTTCAGGGACACAGAATGTTTACTTCATTTCAATATTTAATTTATTTGCCTATTCCTAAAAAATGAACGGATGTTAATTTATGGATTTATGTCACAACTGACAGAGCTGTGCGCCTAATTGGTTGAGAAAGGGCATTTTCATTTAATTTTTGTACAAATCCGCAGTATGTTCACTTAAAGAGCTAGAGTATTCTTCACTGTACCTATATTCATATGTTTATTATAATTTAACATATCATTAAGTCAACTTCATGCTGAATTTAAGAAAAATACTTATATATCTGATCATTCGACAAATAATTTCAATTATCGGTGACTAGTCTTCTATTGAAATAGTTAGTTGCAGCCCTAATACAGAGGAAAGTCTGCTTTTTTTGTCTGGTTGAGGTGGAAGTGGAACAGCCCGATTCACTAAAAGTTTCATCAACTAGTCCTTATCTGCTTCCCTCTGAGGGCCAGATTTGAATGGGGGATAAGGGAAGGTGGTTGTCTGAGAGAAAAAAAGGGAAAGAGCGAGAAAAGCTGGCCGACACATGGTAAATAAAGTATGTCAGCGCCCGCCATTTTGTAACCCACAAAAAGCATCAACACTTTTCAGTTCTGTTGCAGTCTGATGAGACCTAGCAAACAGTTAAAAAAAAAAAGGTTAGTATTGTCACATCATTCTATCACAACCTGTCAAGGGCCCAAAAAATACCACAAGTAACAAGATTAGGGCCTCATAAGGTGGCTAGTGTGCAGGGTGAAAAATGTAGTCGCGTCAAATATCACATGTTAGGACCATTCAATGACTGATTAAAGATTGTCAAATACAACAAAAGTTTAGGTCAAAAATGGACAAACCCAATACTCAGGCTGGTTTGATCAAACTCCTGGGTTGTTTTGCAGAAACAACCCCCACACAAATAGCGTAATGTTAGTTTGTAAAAAAAAAAAAAAAAAGAGTATTTTTGTTTTTAATAAGTCAAGTCATGTTTATTTGTATAGTCCTTAATCACAAAATGTGTCAATGGGCTATACAGACCACCTTTACACCTTCCTATCCTACAGAGTCTAGGTCGTTTTCTTCAGGACAACCAAAACAAATGTGCCATAAAGTATTAGGATAACAAAAATAATGGGGGAAGCACGGCGGCGCAATGGTTAGCGCGTGTGCGGCACAGTTCTGAGGTCGTGAGATCGAACCTCCGGTGTGGAGTTTGCATGTTCTCCCCGTGCTTGGGTGGGTTTCCTCCGGGCACTCCGGTTTCCTCCCACATTCCAAAAACATGCATGTCAGGTTAATTGGCCGGTCCAAATTGTCCCTAGGTGTGACTGAGCGTGTCCCCTGCCCACTGCCCAAAGATAGCTGGGATGGGCTCCAGCACCCCCCGCGACCCTACTGAGGATAAGCGCTGCAGATAATGGATGGATGGATGTTTAATATGTTTTGGGAATAGATATTTATATTAATAAATATTACTCAAAAATATGAATAAAATAATGTTTCATTTAAAAAATGCACTCCTAAAACAGTTGGTTTTAGTTTAGAACGTCCTGCAATTGAAAAAAAATATTTTGTTATTTTGAACTGGTTCATTCCGTTTAAAATTGTCCAAAAAAAGTTTATTTCCAATAATGACAAACCGTTGAGCTCTTTTGTTTTCGGCAAGTTTCTAAAAAAAAATGGAAGTTTTGTTTGAAAAAAACCTGCAATACAATTAGTATTCATTTATTTTTCCAGAACTGGTTGATTAAGTTTAAAATGGTTAATGAAATTACAGAAGCAGTTTGTTTTAATAACAACAGGAAAATGGACAATTTTGTTCTAATGAACGTTCTTAAAAAGATCATTTTTAGAACAAATTGCAATATTTCTCCTTATTCATTTTCCCAAAACGGTTTGTTTAATGTACTCAAAAGAAAAGAAAAAAAAAATTCTAAATAACGAAAAACAATTGGGTCATTTGATTTTCAGCATTTTTCTAAAAATGGGTTGGTTTGTTTAAACTAAAAACTTGGGTCTCATACACAACGAAAATGGACAAGTACATAAAAAATTTTTAAAAAAATAAACTCTTAGAATTCCACGAGTTGTTATGACAACACCGCATTAACGTAAGTGGCTATTAATTGTCGGGACGTCGTCACAATTAAAGAAGGCTGCTACAAAGGTAGCACAAATGAATATTTCATGACTTTCATTATGCAAAAGTCATTGCCAGTCACTGCGACTAATTAGCAAACATAATAACATTAGCCAAACTGGGATTGCTGCTTCAGGAGCTTGCCGACAAATTAAGCTAAATTGCTCACTCTAATAATATGTTTACACTGAAAAAAAACTTTTAAAATAGGCAAAAATAAAGATATCCAGCGGATGGTAGACCTTTTGGGTCATTTTAAGATTTATTTTATATGACAATTTGAAAAAAACCTTAATTCAATGCTAGCTAAACAACTCTGTTCATTTTAAATATGAATTCTTTTGGTTTGTTAGAAAAAAAAATAGAAAATGAGAAAAAAAATAAAGATAAAGTGAGTAGAGAAAAACGTAGTAAAACAGTAAGAAAATCATGGTGCAATTTATCTGAGGAATGCCGGACGATAAGGACGTGGCTTCCCTTCCCTTGTTGGGGGGTGAATGTGCACTTTGGTAATTAGCTGCGCGGAAGTCGCAAATTTTTGGTCTGGACTGAAAAACAAATATCTAGATGAGCCACTTCCTCACGCTCAAGCTCTCCTTAAAAAATAAATAAATAGTACTATAATCTTAATTCTGAGACGGGCATACTACAATGTTTTTTGGGTTAAATTATTCAGAAAAACATCCAGGTTGATTATATATATCTGTGTTATATTAAAATCTAGAAGACAACAGTATTTGAGCAGATGTCACCCGTACTTATTTCATATTAGTCTGCAAATACAAGAAGTTATCTTGAAATCTATTTTCAGAAGACCTGACAACATTGAAAATTATGTATCAAAAGCCTTCTTCCAAAGCATTTTCAGCATCAAAAATATTATCTGGAAATCCCACCTCAGAAGACCCGACACAATTGAAAACGATAAATAGGAATCCATGCCTCTGAAGACCAGACAGCATTGAAAACGATATCTCAACAGCCTCCAAAGACCTGATGCATCGAAAACGCTATGTGGAAATCCAAACGCCGAAGACAGAACTGCCTCAAAAACGCAATCTGAAAACTCTGCCTACTAAGGCACAGCAGCATTGAAAACAATATTTCGAAATCCCACCCTCACTTAAAATAATATCTTGATACTCTATCTAAAGACCCGGCGGGATAGGAAATATGAAAACGCCTCTTCCAAGGCTTTAAAAACTCTGTTTTCGAAGACCTGACAACATTGAAAACCAGCCTGAAATCCCGCCCCCAAAGACACAGCGGCATTAAAAACAATATCAGGGAACCTCGCCTTTTAAGCATCAAAACCGATACCCGCTTTGAAGAACCAGATGCATTTAACCACTCCCAACGACCCACCTGAAAGAGATATGGGCAAACCAACACGTCCAAAAATCTATAAAACTGGCCTCCAAATTATCAAAATTTGGAAACTTGGCCTCTCAAAAGATGTTAACGATTGAAAATAACCTCTTATAACCCTGCCTCAGAAGATCCGGAAATCTGGGAACCCTGCCTCCGAAACATGGTAAACAAAATCTGAAAACCCCTCCTCCTAAACACCAAAAATCTGGAAGCTTGGCCCTTTGAAACCTGTTAGCAATCAAAAATGACATCTTCGTAGGATTTGGAGACCCCGGCTCTCAAACATGGAAAACAATATCTGGAAACCCTGCCTCAAAAGACCCGGCAGCATGAAAAAAATTATATCTCACCTCTTCCCTGGCGCAACCTGAAAACATGACGGACACGGCAGAGTAGAGTGGGGACAGGCCTGTCGGCGTGATTATCCCCTTGCTACCTGAGGAGGTGTTTGTTTGACATCTGCTGCAGACAGCAGTGGGACAAGCCGTGTTCGAGGAGGGGGTTCATAATGTGGGGGGGGATTTTGTTCTCCCTATCCAGTCACAAGCTATTAGCACGTAAATTCACCTCTCAGTCTTTTTGGGCACACTCCAGTTTGCTTGCCGTGTCGCCACTGACATTTAAAGGCTGCCGCCTGGCGACCGCCCCCTCAACTCTTCATCTTTCCTTGACTCACTTTTGCCAGGGGTTAAACATACGTTTCGATACGAGAGTCATTTGGGAGCGTTTCCTCTTTTGGTTGCAACCTCGGGTTAGCGGGCCGCTTCATCAGCTGCGAGATGAAAAAGAGGCAGCCGCAAAAAAATTTACTTTCTCGTAATCTGGTTTGGCAATTGGCCGCAATTAAGGCCAGATAGCGCCGTCGGAATTCCAGGCCGGGGCGAGTCCTCGTTATGGAGAGGTAACGAGATTGAGGGTGCGCTAAGGTGGCTAGCATGCAGGGAGGAAAATGAGGCAAAGTGATCCTCCTTCAAATGTTAATGTGCCGTTTTATAATTCACACCAATGCTCTTTGGTCCTGAGACGGTCTGACCAAACCTAACAAATGATTTGAAAATAAAAGCTAATTTTCTCATATCACTCTTTAAAGGGTATGCCAAACATCACAACCTCCCAATGACATCATTAAATAATCACGGGGTGGAGTCAGGAGGATACGATTTGCATAGCAACAGGTTGGTTAAAAATAACCCAATTTTACACCTCGTTTTGGGTATTCATTCTGTTTTGGCAATCAACTACAATTAAAGACAGAGCGTGTTGTCGGAATTTAGGGAAAGAATACGAGATCAGTGGGTGCACACTAGCAACCAACGAGGAAAAGTAGAGGAAAGTGATCCTGCTTCAAATGTTGATGTGCCATTTTGTAATTTGCACCAATGGTTTTTGGTCCTGTGACGGTCTGACGAGGCCCACTAAACTTTTTCAAACTCAAAGCACATTTTCTCACATCAATCAAGGGTATGACAAACCTAACAACCTCCCAAAAACTATATCAAATAATTATGAGGATGGGTCAAGAGGACAGGATTTGCAAGGTGACAATACAACCAATACTTGGGTTCATTCGACATCCATCAATTTTCTGCAGGGTCACTGTAGGCACTGGAGTCCATTCCAGCCCTCTTCGGGCAGTGGGCAATGGACAGCCTTAACTGGTCGCCAGCCAGTCTCAGGGCTGTTTAAAGGGACATTGTGTGGTCCACACTTAGGTTGCTGCAATGTTTGTCCTGCCACTAACTGCTATGCTGTGCTCTGTGGCACTCACCCTCGCTCAGACCAGACAACACAGTGCCCTCTAGTGGTCAAATATTACTCACTGGGGCATTGATTAAATCATCTTTAAATACATTAGTTATTTTATGAATGTTTTATTTGAAAAGATTTACAATCTAAAAACAAAATAACCTAATTTGGAGGTCACTATGCACAAAATAACCTGAAACTAATATAATAAAATAAAAAAAGCTGTTTCATAGAAACAACCCATGAGGTTGGATTACAATGATCCAAGTAAGGAATCAGTCTGTTTTTTGACCTAATTTGAGCCCTGAATGGCACATGCAGCTGTGATTTGATTGGTCGAATCTTCGATTGATCTGTACGAGCACTGCTGACCTTGCCTGAAGATATTCTGATGATCAAACTTTGTGCATCGGTTTTGCGAGTAAGCAAATCTGACAAGCAGTGACACCAATTCAAACGCATGTGCACAGAAGAAAAAATTAAAAAGTAATTGTTTTCAATAGAAACACTGCGACAATGGAAGCTCGATGAATTAACTGTCTATATATAAAGGGTGCAAAGACTTAGAATTGATCAAAATAGACCAGATTTTCCACTTAAAAACACTTACTTTGGTATCAATACTTCTATTTTTGGAGCATGTTGACAGTGTTATAACAGCGGTCTCCAACCTGGTGCCCACGGGCACCCAGGTGCCCTCTGAGGACAGTTGAGGGCAAAAAGAAAAAAACAGAAATCACAATGCATGATTTTTAACAATTTATTTGTGTGATATAGCTGCAAATAAGTATTTTAACACCTGTGTATCATCCAGAATTCTGACCCTGAAAGACCTGTTAGTCGGCCCATTAGAAGTCCATCTGCACTCCATGTATCATCCTGAATCTAATGCACCTGTATGAGGTTGTGAGCTACATAGATACACCTGTCCATCCCATACATTTAGTAAGACTTAAACTTGTAACATGGTGAAGATCAAAGAGCTGTCCAAAGGCACCAGAGACAAAATTGTACACCTCCGCAAGACTGGAAAGGGCTACGGAGCAATTGCCAAGGAGCTTGATGAAAAATGGTTCGCTATTGGAGCAATCATTAGAAAATGGAAGAAGCTAAACATGACAGTCAATCTGAATTGGAGTGGAGCCCCATGCAAGATATCACCTCGTGGGGTCTCAATGATTCTAAGAAAGGTGAGGATTCAGCCCGAAACTACACGACAGAAGTTGGTCAATGACCAGAAAAGAGCTGGGACCACCGTTTCCAAGGTTACTGTAGGTAATACACTAAGACGTCATGATTTGAAATCATGTATGACACGAAAGGTTCCCCTGCTTGAACCTGAACATGTCAAGGCCCGTCTGAAGTTTGCATATGACCATTTGGATGGTAAGACGAGGAGTCTGAAATGGAACGTGTGAAATGAACAAATGAACGACAACGTCAAGTATATCCAAAGTCGAAATAGTATCTGGAGTGCCTGAGTCCACTTTACCAGTTTGTTGACACAGACTCCCAATATGTGTGATTTTGAGGACCGCTGCCCTTCCTCTTCACCCCATACCTCTTCACCCCATACCGTGAACCGATAATTCCTCTTCTTACCCCCAAAAAAATTATAAGAAAGGAAAATAAATGGTAAAATAAATCCATATCACATGATCCCAATATGCATCCTCTGCCCCGCTCCCCGTCTTTGCTCAAGATTTGCATCAGACACCTGCCTGTCTTTGCAGTCGTGCTGCAGCGATTAGTCGGCGCTGTATACAAAAATCGATAGTAGCCGAAGCTTTCATTTGGCTTTCTAATCAAGAACCTGAAACTTATGACCCACCAACAAAATGGGACCGCTTTGGCCGTAACTACACACAACCGCGGAAGATGAATGTCAACTTAGACGCTTCAGAGGCGGTTTATGATAAGATTCTGAAGTTGAAACATGGAGGATAAGACATAATGTCTTAAAAATGAAGATAAATGTAGAGCACAAACACTTCCAAACTTGTGAATAAATAAATGAAAAATAAATGTAAATTAAAAAATAAGTTACAATTACATTTCATTAAAATGAAAAGTAAATACGCAGTTGACAATGAATTCCATTGTTGATTATTGATGCCAGACACACTTTTTCAACAGAATGAGGCATCACTACATGAATATAATCTCGAATGCCTGGTGTCTCAAGAAGTAACATAAACATACAAAAATGGTGGCATCAACATCAAGAACTAAATGTCCAAAGTTTGGGAGTATTGGCCAGTAAAAAGATTATTTTTGCAAAGTTTGCAAACGAAGACCTTGCGTCTCTTGGCAGTACCTCAGTGATGCACGAATATTTAAGTCAAAGTTAGACCATTAAACGAAATTGAGTCTGACTCACCTCGGTACGATTTAAGTTGTAATAAAGCCAATACTGTGTTGATGACATACAGTATATTTCAATGGCGTATATTTCACCATGAAAAATTGAGCATTATGCCAGACTGTGCCAGACAAAAGTGTCTGAAATTAATTGCTTGCTGTCCGAAGAACAACCCTCAGTTCTTGAATCATTAAAGAAAATAAACCTTTTAAAACTGATGAATATCTAACCGATAATAATCATTCAGAACTTTTGTTACGAACTTTGCAGTGGACTACTAAATACACTTAACAAAATAAATAGAATATTTGTTTTGATTACTACTACTGCTAATGTGCCTCTTATTAGTTTTAAGGGATAAAAACATGTTAACTTGATTTTAAATTATATTTTATTTGCATGTCCATAAAATAATGGACTATGTTCTTTTAATGGATTACTTTCTCTACTAACAGGCAGTATTAAGAATAACACAGTTAAAATATCGCCGTTAAAATATCACCGTTACGTAACTGCGTTACTTTTTTTAGTAACGGGTCAATCTAAATACCGTAACATTTGGACTATAAGCCGCAACTTTTCCCCCAAGCTTTCAACCCTGCGGCTTATGCAATGATGCAGCTAATTTATGCATTTTTCCTCTAGGGGAGCCCGAGCAGTAAAGACAAGCGTAAGATAGGCGGAATATATGTGTCGAGGAAGATGCAAGTTGACTGTCACGTCGCACTTTGTGCATGAATAAAACTGGCATGAGCAGACCCTCATCATTTACGTACATTTTGTATGTTTACGTGCGTTATGGTGTGTGTACGTACATTTTTGTGCATGTTTACCTACATTGTTTTGCAAATATACTTATGTTTGTGGGTGTTATGTTATCATATTGTTTACTATTTATTTTTGTTGCAATTCCAGTTTAGGCTAAATATGTTATTGGTGAGGTGCAATAAATATATTGTAGGGTTCTATAACACAACTAACTGTTCTTCTCTATTCAGTTGACTCGAATAATGCTCAGAAAATTTCAAATAATTTGACATATAACAACTAGTAATGGAAACAGCTTCTTTCCCTAATACTGTAACTAGTTATTTTTACTATAGACTTATTCCGTTACTAACTTAGTTACTTACTACTTAGTAGTGAGTAACAATAACGATTTGCTTTATTAAAGTAACATACCCAACACTGCTGACTGAGCACTGTCAAAATTAATTTAATTTGTATACAAATCCGCAGCGTGCTCAATAAAAGTAGTATTTTCCTTTAACCCATTTTCTTGTGTTTTTAGAAATCTTCCCATAATAAAATGAAGTCCATGCAAAATATAAGAAAAATATAAATAATTACCCAATGATTCGACTAATTGTCTAAAAAGTTGGTCACGGATGAATTATTTGTTAGTGGCAGCCTTATAAAATACCTGCCCATCTTTGCAACTTTTTTTTTGCAGGGGACACCTGCTTTTTCCTCTTCTTCTTTTTAAGAAGAGGCGTACAGCATGGTCCGATAGCGCCGGCACGCCATCTCGTAACACTATCTAAGCCTGGAGACGAGGCTATAAAAGGCTCGTAACCAGGGGACCGGCAACAAACAAGCACAAACAGCCCAGTTATTTCTCTCCAGCAGCCACCCCCTTCCTCTCTCATCTCCTACTCGCCCCATTCCCCCCACTCTTTTTTTTATTCCTTCATCTCGGCCCCCTTTCTGATTCTGAATGCAAATGTGCAGCCCTGCTGCTGGCGGCGAGAGGGGCTGAATTGTGATTAAGAGGGAGAAGAAGAAGTGGCAGAAGAGGAGCTCCTTTCTTTGTTCTCCCCCCCAGGGGATGTTTACCAGGAGAGACGTGGCGGATCAGATATGAAAGGCATTCAGGTCAGCATTGATGTGAGCCAAAGTGAAATGGTACCTAAGGCGTTGCCGGAACCCTCCGTGTCATGAGTCCGGCCCGTCGGTTGTAAGTGTGTGTGGGAATCACAAAATAAAAATCGTCTTCACACAAGCTGGATGCAGGATGCAGCAAAATAAAGAAATGAGAAGTTAGATATCATTTCCTCAGTTCTGTCCAGTACAGGATGGACGACATCGTCATTAGAGAGTGTGTATACCGCCACTTTTTTTCTTCCCCAGTGCCGTAACCACTAGAAAAAAGCATGCAAAACTATAAACATACAAATCTTGTGACTTATTTAGGAATCGTTTCATCTTTTCAGCACGTTTTCAGGCGGAGCCACAAAATAAGAAAGTAGCCAAGAAATAAAATAAAATTAACATGTTTTTTTGTGTATAACGTGTTTTCTTTCATAAGTAAGAACTCAAAGTCAGAGTAGCGTATTTTCAGGATCAATAGGTGCAGTTTTTAATTTCTGACATTTTTTGTTTTGCTTTTAAGTGCGCCTTACAGTCAAGATAATACGATAAATATCTTTTGATTGTCTTAGTGAAATAAAGCCGAGTTTTTCAAGCAGTATTTTGTCGTGAGACCTTGACTCGTGTCCCACAGGAAATTGCCCAATCTTATTTTTGCAAAAAAAACATGCAATTGCTCAATATTGTTGCTTTCTTCCAGCAAAGTGTTGTTAACTAACTGAATGATTCAGCCATATCACTAGGTGGCAGCAAGTTCCTTTTTTTCTCCTTTCATATAGCACATTTATTTGTGTACAGGGCACATCTTTAACCTAAAAAATAAGTCATGGTTGGGTGCGCGTTATACACAAATTTTACAGTAGTATATTATCATATTTATGAAGTGATTGATTAGTCAAAAATATCACTGACTAAAATCGCAAAACATTATATGGAACACGAATCAACCCCGGTCGTGGCTGTAAAAGCACAGAATCCTAACCACTGGACAACCAGTGATATAGATAACATACAAAAACGCATTTGATCTCATAACATTATCAAACTTTTTTTGGTCATGGTGGCAGAGACGAATGTGTTAGAATGGTAAAAACAAAAGCTTCCTGAAATATATAAATCAGGGGTCACCAAACTATAGCCCACAGGCCGTATCCGGCACACCAACAGATTTAATCTGGCCCGCGAGGCGATGATGAAAGAAGCATAAGGAAAACAATGAGCTTATTCCCGTCAAACAAGGACCTGCAGTTTTCTATATATCCACCGCATGTCACCAAAACATGCAATCAAATTCTTCTGAACTATGCCTATGGCATTGAGTTTATCAAATGTAGTGTTAAAAAAAGAAAATACTGAGATTTGCTATTACTCTTAATTAGAGTCAATATATAACATAATTTTTATATTTTGTATGTTTTGAAACCAATTGGATGAAATGGTCCCTTTAAAAACAAATAAACAATGTAACACAACTGTTACAGGAAAATGCAAACGAGAAAAATTGGAATGGCTTATGTCATTTGTTGTTTTCATGTATTGCCGAGGTATCAGATTTAAGATTTTCTATTGACATAAATAAAAAATCAAACACTCAAATCAGGCCCCTGTAGAATTTATTTTAAACCAATGCGGCCTGTGACTCAAAAAGTTTGCTGACCTTTTACATGAATAAAAGCAACAAAAAAATCAGGACCAGGGAAAAAAGGGAATTTAAAAGGTATCAAATGAATATTGTATATTTTATGTAGGTATTGTATTCACAGTTTATGATGTCAAATGACTTTAATCATGGCTGCACGTATTCAACGTTTGTAACTTAAAATTACTTAACTGAGCCGAGGGATTTTATATCGATTTTTAATTTTAAAAAAAATAGAGGTGCACGTTATACACAAGTGTGTGGCATATACAAATAAACATGGAAAATAAACTCGGAATTTTATATGTAATTTAGAGACAAATTCACTTTTCATATATTTTTAGGCCACACTTGAGGGTCTCCGAACACATGCCGCTGGCGACGGAACAAACCTGCCCTCTTATTTGGTGTGTGAGAACCGACACAACCTACTGATCAGCTACAACCCACCCCCACGGCCCCCAATCTTCGACATCCCCACTACCCTCCAGAACATCTCGCCATAATTATTTCACTTGCTCAAACAGAATAATCCTTTCAATGCCGTGAAATAGTTTGCATGCGCCGGAAAAACCACATCAGGAGGGCGATCGGCAACCCGTATGAGAACGGCGACGCTGAATACGCCCCCCTACTTTTTTTTTTCTATCCACCCACCCTTTGCCGCCGCCATTATTGATGGTATAAACATGTAAATGAAACACATTACTGCTGACAATCAATTGTCCGTAAGGGGCTGAACCAACCGCCCCCCTCCGTACCTTGAGGAATAAGGAGAGGGGGGTACCTTGGCTCACTCCGGCACCCCCCTCCCCTTTACACACCCTCTCACCCGGGAGAACCCCAGCTCTCTCCCACAGAACTTTAGGAGGTGGAGGAATAATAGTAATAGATAAATTGTTTGGACTGGCACAAATGTGGCATTGTGTTACACAATGCACGCTTAGACACACAAACGCTAATTCACACGACATGTAAAGCACGTTCCCGAGCTGCAGCTGTTACGTAATCTCAGTACAGTTCCGAGGGGAGACTCAAAGGTCAAAGGTCAAGAGGAAAAGTCAAAAAAGTATTTGGGGCTAATGCAGGATTTACAAGGGGGACAAAAGTATAGATTCTTTAAATACATTGACAACATATTACAATATTTTTCCTGCAGCAAACTCACCCGACAAATGGGCTTTCGTTCACATCTGGATTGGCACCAGCACACCAAACTTTCACTTAGAATGTTTGTGTGTGAATTTGGAGATAAAATGATGCGAAATGAAGCGAAATATCATATGTCGTGCAGCACCGAGTCCTTTCCCCCTGGAGTACCCCAAAGGCCGACAGTCACCCCAGACAAGAATGTCAGCGCTTCGGTGAAGGCATCGTTACTGCTAATTGGCCAAAAAAAACATCCCATTTGTTGTAAATAAATATTTTATAAAAAAACACAACCTGGCCTCCAGGATGGGCCTGGCGCAACTGCTCCGGCTCGGCCCAATTCAGTGAGAAGATAACGGAAGCCTCCAGAAGATTCGACATTCCATGAGGGGGGACTGAACAGGGAACTTACATGTCATCCTGTTTTTTGCATATATCTATTTTTGTCGATGATTCTGAGCTCAATGTGAGGAAATGTTTTATTTTTTTAGGCATTTAATAGGCCAGCAAAGATTGTTATTTTTCTAATAAAACAAATTAAGCAAAAATAATCAGTAAATAGTCACGTTAATTCATGATTTTGTATATCCCTAAATAATAAAAAATAAACATTCTGAAGCCAGCTTCTCCTTTTATAGCAGGAATATTTTATCTGGCAATTTTTTTTAACACAATTGGATCACGATCAAAAACCCAAGGGTACACGACTCAAAATAAATAAATAAATACATTAACGAAATCTCTGCCTAGATCAAGCAAAAGTGCAAATCTTGAACAGCTGCATGGCAGCCTTCGTGTTTCACACGCACCTACAAATGCGCGTGCTTGTGCGTAGAATAATCAGGAATAACGGGGCCAGGAAATGTCACAGCACATTTGGCTCTTGTGGGAAAAAAGTGTGCGCTCAAATGGAGAAAGATAAGCAATACATGTGCACATGCGCGCCAATTAGCGGCAGTTTTCCATCGCGGGTCCGTTTCCATTTAGAACCTCCACGCGTGGAGGATCATTTTGTATTTACGATTAAATAAAAAAGACAAAGGGACTGTCGGTTGTTTAACACACAAACACTGACGCAAACAATTAAATTAAAAGGAAATTTAATGTTGCGCGTCGACCACAACCAGACAACCGTTAGGACACCCCCCTCTTGCGTAATTCAACCCGCGACGGATGCGTTCCAACGGGTGAGGCCCTGCACAACTTTGCAATACCGCAAAAGTTTTTATCCACGCACAAATTCGACTTGCGCCCCTCCGGATAACAGTCCGGATAAAAGTCCTCGACGCAAGTAAAATGGGGTCGAGCCGAATAAACCACTGGGGCAATTGCGCAACTAACAGCGGGACAATTCAGCGCGTTTCTTACCGTTTTTGCGCCGCGGGTTGGCCTGTTTTCGCCGCTTGCACCGGGGCCCATCTGCCATCATCTCCTGCCTCATTTGGAAGTGCAAAAACAAAGGGCGTCCGTGCCAATTCTGCGGCGTGGCTTGCGTGGGCTCAGGCGACGGCTCGCATGGACGGACCCCAAAGCTCCGATTCCGCTTGTCGTCTGATTCTAACGAAACACGCAACACACACACAACGAACACGCACATAAGAATAGGGACAGTGAGCCAAGTCTAAAAGAAAACTAACTTTGTGTAAATAATTTAAACCTCAATTTAGGAATAATTTAATTCGAAGGGAAAAAAAGTTGCAGGTTTCTTTCACTTGGGTATTTGGTCCGCTTTAAAGTGCGTATAATGTCATTCATCATATGTTATTGTATTTTTAAACGAAAAGAGGAAGGACAGAACTTTGGAAGAATCGTTTTCAGAAATTAAAAAAATCGATTTCAACAAGCGTCTGAACAAATTTCGTGCAGACGCGCTAAATAAGCACAACTAAATATATACACACATTTTGAATCCCGAGGGTGATCGTGGGACAAGAGTGACATTCTACAAGTTTAAAAACGGCACAGGATAGTGTCGTTTCTTTCTAAGTGGACCGACCGTGCGGACCTAGGTCGCCCGGTCCTCCCAAGCCGGACAAAGAGCGCCTGGTCCCTGCGACAAGAACCGCTTGCCGCACGCATGATTTGTTTTCCACTCCCCCTCCCCACTTGTTTTTTCTCCTTTCTCATCTACCTGTGCAGGTAAGTTCCAAGTGATCATGTTGTACACGTTTAAAAAGACACAATAAACTGTAGATTTTTTTTCCAACGTGTACCGACCGTGCAGACCGTGGTCCCCACACCTCCCAAGCTGTTCAAAGAGCGGCTGGCATGCACCGGCAACGAGAACCGCTTGTGCACGCTTCAATTTTTGTTCCTCACCCCTCCCCTTTCCTTTTGCTCCTCTCTCATCCACCTGCGCAGGTAAGTGAGGCACGTCGAGAGTAACAATTCCCCTACTCTTTTGTCCCATTTCCCAAAAAGTGCGTGGGAACGTACCTGATCGCGCAAAAATAAGTGTTGGTTGTTGAGATGACACTGGAGCACGCTCGGCGCTGAGCAGATTCCGCTCCAGAAGATGATAATAAAGCCTTAGAAATCGAGAAAGCTCGCTTGCTCGTGTGTTGAGTTCGGGAGGAGGGAGGAAGGGAAGGGAAGGAAGAAGCGCTTGGCGCGTTCCGCTCGGTCAGGTTTTACAAGTGATGTCTTGCAGCCAGTACAGGAAAGCAACCTGGGTCGGGACTGACGTGTTCCGCCTCTTCTAATGACATTTTTTTTTCTTTCCACCTCCTTTTCTCTTACAGAAGAAGCCCCCCACCCCTGAAACGCACGCCACCTATCTTAACGGGAGGGGATAATTGAGGGGAGTCGAACGCGAGCTTCTCCTGGCTTCAACTTGTTCTTTTTTTTCCTTTTTGCGCACCCTAACCCCATGCAATGCATGTCTGGTTTTCTCCACACGTGTTTTTTGCACACTTTGGAGTTGATTTGAGAGCGTGTGTTGTGCGCTTGGAGAAATTTGACACAGAGCGCAACGCACGTATGGATTTTTATTTTTGATTCATTTTATGTGGTGCTTTTTTTTATTTCTTCTAATGTTGGATAATCCCAAGAAATGCAATGTAAGACGATTTTACTTATGTCATACAACTGCAACAACTTTTTGAATTCAGTAGAAACGCATGTAGATTTTATTTACAAGAGAATCATAGTTTTATTTCAATAACATCTTTTATAAAACATCAAACAATTCTAATCTTAAATTTGCATGAACTTAACACCCGCCAACATTAACATTAAAATCAAATAATTGGTGCTCATAAACAGTGCTTTAAAATATAGTTTTGCCTTTCTCATCTTACAAAACAAAACATTTTGGACCCTTTAAAATGTAGATAAATGTGACACGGGTGTATTTGCACTTGACACACTTTTTTAATGCTCGATCCCCCCCAAAAAGAAGCCAAAATTAGATACCTATCCCCACATTTATGATTATACACTAGAATGTTGAACATTGACCCACTAGTTTAGAGGACCTCATAGTGGCACTAAAAAAATAGAGAGACGAAATAAAAAAAAAAACCGTGAAGTGTCTGCACGAGTCCCTGCATCAATATTATATGAATATCATGGACATTTCCCGAGCTTTATTAGAGTAGTTCTCGCTTGTGGAGGCCACTTATGAGGATGAAACTGACATTTATTCAAGAAATCAACCAGCTCGTAGAGAGCTCTCTCTCTCTCTATCTCTCTCTCTTTCCCTCCTTCTCCCCTCTCTCTCTCTCTCTCTCTCTCTCTCTCTCTCTCTCTCTTCTCAGTGAGAAAAAATAGAGTGAGAGAGGGCAAGCAAGCCCCGCCCAAGTGAGATGATTGGCTGTGCAAATAAGGGGGGTATTTCGTGTCCCTTCGTCCTGCAGGTCGCTACTGGATGGCTATTTAATGAATCATCAATCACTTCCCATCCTATTTTTTTTTCGGTTAACCAAAATTCAGATGCGTTTAATTACTTGACCAATAACAATGACAACAAGAAAAAAATGCATATTCACAATACTATATGTGTCATTAGTAATAATGACAATAAAAAAGTGAATAACTTTTTGGAGAGACATTTTTCAAACAGATGGAAGTGACGTAAGGCAATCATATATATATGTAATAGCAATAAGAACATTTTGGACTCAACTTTTCTAGAAGTGACATAAGCAGTGTTACATCAAATGTATTTATCAGGCAAACATATACAGTAAGTAATCATAACCACAAATAACAACCACAAACACATATATAACACTCACAATGTTATGTGTATTAATAACAACAAGGATAATTAATAACTTTTTGGACTGTTTGGAAGTGACGTAAAGCTGTGTTGCATTCAATTATTTTAAAAGGGGAAATACATCTGTTATAATAAGCAATAACCAATAACAGCAAACATTGCAATAACACCAACAAAAACATAAATGACACTCTCAATAATATGTGTATTAAAGATAGGAGGGACCAAAGTCCATTTTTCCAGTGAGACTGAAGTGACATAAGGTAGTGTTGCAATTCATTACGTTAACATATAAATTATGTTATATAATAACAAATCATAGTAAGAATTACAAAAACATAATGCTCACAATATTATAAGTATTTATTATAGTAAAGACAGCATGAACTGTTTGGAGTCAACTTCTCGGGTGAGATGGACATGACCAAGGCAGTGATGCATTCAATCTCTTTAACAGGGAAAAATAATGTGATCTACAAAACAATCATAACAAATAATGTAACAACAACACAAACAAAAAAAATACATTATACAAAATGTTTTCTAAATATGAATAATATTAGGGAAAATAATATTACTCTTGTAACGGTTCGTTTCACTATTATTATAATTTAGGCCAGTCTCCAAGGAATGAATATCCTTATGTATTATTCCTGTCATTGTTTTATCCTATTTTATTTAGTCTTTATTGCATGTTTACCTTGGAGTGCCATGTCTAATCTCGCTACATAAAATGATATAAAATGACATAAAATGACAAGAAAGACTATTCAATAACTTTTAATAGTCAATAATATAGAGTGTTTTTTTTTTTTTCCTTTCCTACATGATAAAAGAATGCAAATAGCCACGCGCAATTTGCTGCATGGGTATTTGCATTCAAAAGAAGACGCGCGTCTACGCGTGTGCGGGCATGCAGCTAGACGGAAGCGGTCGCCTTACACAGTATCTACTAAACGTGCACGCGCAGACTCGTGCGTGTGCCAGCATATTCATTGCGTAAACGGATTAAGTGCGTGTGACCTTTGAGGATGGGTAAGGGCTGTTTAATGCATATATGTAGTTAATTGAGGGGGGGGGGGGGGGGTGTTCTGGTCAGTGGTGCGTCTTTACTGCTCTGATATTTATCCTACATGATAAAAGTGTGATTACAAGATGAATTGTTGCGGCGGGTTGGGGGGCGGGGGAAGGCATATTTGGAGTAAACATCGTGAAGGGCTTGTATTTGCTTCAATTGAATCAATAGGTACTTGATTTGCTAGGATTTGATTCTAACACGCCTGCAGGCAGAACACTAAGAATGTAATCCGAATTTTTGGGAAGGTAATGAGGAAATTAAAATGAGAAAATGGATGCATTTAAAAAGTTACTACACGGTTAGAAATTTTGCTTTGGTGTTTTGGGGGGTACGGAGAGTGAAATGTAGAAATACAAGCGTGAGATGCTGTCTGATTTTCTTGTCATGTCATGACAAATTAAATTTGCTCTATAAAATGTTTTGGCCTATTTTAAGGAAAACTCTCGAAATGTTGTTGTTTTAAATAGTATTTTTTTTAACTCAGATAAGATAGTTGGTTCTAAAAATGAGCAAACATACCAAAAACTAATAACGTTTCCTATTTCAAGGTTGTTTTTAAATGGTATAAAATGTCTTAGAATAAGTATAAATATAATAACTATACTACAATAATGCTTATTTGTATATTTATTTTATTACAAGACAGTAACATATTTTCTAGTCATAAAAAGCAATTTATTTGGTAAATTGTTTTTCTTACTTTTAAGTGATTTTTTCCAATGAAGAAAGATCTTTTAAAGTGAGCAAAATAATGAATGGGGTTTTTATTTTCCACCACTAAAAGGCGCTAAATAACACAAAATGTCCCCTTAATGGAATGTTATTAGCTTTAAAGGAGAAACACTGTATTGGATGTGACATTTAACCTCCTGAGGCCACATCTTCTTTTTCGATGAGTCTCAGAATTGACATGCAAGCAAACACACCTCAGCATCTCACATATCACCCACCCTCTTCTTTCTTGATTCTTTTCCAATTTTGACATAAGAAAGCGAGCATCTCCTCCAAGATTGACGGACAATTATGCTCTTTTTTTTAGTATTTTTCTAGTTTTAAGAAATTTTTACCTTTTTTGGAGAAATAAAGGAAGTAAAGTGAGCAAAATAATGAATGTAGTTTTTTTTACCACTAGGAGGTGCTCAAAAATACACACTGTACTTCTGATGAAGTATGTCAGAAGTCTGGTCTAGGGGCCAGTTACGGCCTGTAATCAAATTTTTACCGGCCCACAACCTCTGTCATAAACTAATATGTGGCTCGCAAGTGATGTTGACTGCAGTATAAAATAAATGTACACACCCAAAAAAATACATTTGTGACTGTAAATAATAGAGGAAAGGTGCCGGCGAGGGCAGCCGCTTACAGGAGAAGTGAAAATTTAAATATTTTTTTCACCGAAATCGGAAACAACTGTAACTGCCTAATGTCCCAAGTTATTATGGCTGTTTTCAAAGTATATACAATAAAGAGGCACTGTCAGACAAAACAAGCTGACTGCGATGAGCGACATCACGATGCTGATTGCCGAGCACCGCAAACCTTTCTCAGAGGGTGAATTAATTAAAGACTGTTCAAATAATGCCAGGCTTTAGTTACAGAATATTGCCCGCTTTCTGAAAAGTTTGAACACCTCTGCGCTAAATAATACACTTTCCCTTTAATACAATTTTATGAGCTTGAAAGGGGAAAAAAAGGCTTTATAAACTTCTCTGTATCGACGTGCAAGCGAATGTACCTCAGCGTTCCACATCTCGCCCCACACCGCCTCCTTCGTTCTTTCTTGTTTGTTTTCCAGCTTTTCCACATGAAAGCGAGCATATCCTCCGAGATTGACGGACAATTAAAGCGCGAGAGGCGGGAGCGAAGACGCCGGGGCTCCTTGGACATGTAAAACCCCAGAGTTTGCTTTCCGATCTATCTTGCTCCGACGAACAAATGTTTGCACTGAAAGTTATTGATTTTCGCATCTTGGGTTACATGCCGCATCCAAACACACACACATATAAAACAAATAGCTGACGCTCTATTGAGCCAATAAAGAACATTTTATGCATCACGGAGCTTCCGGGTCACTTTATTAGGAATGGAATTGGGAATACAGTAAGACCTCGGTTATCGCTGTTAAGGGGACCAAAACCACCAGCTAAAAGTGAAAATCTGCGAAGTAGCGACGCCCCTTCAAAAAAAAAAAAAAAATCTCATCTCATCTCATTATCTGCATTGCTTATCCTTATTAGGGTGACGCCGCCTCTGCCGAATTCGCTCCGTCGCGCGGCCCGGGAGTGAGCTCCGCCGACTGCCCCCCCCCCCCCCCCCCCCCCCACCATTTTTTAACCATTACAGACCGCGAAGCGCTGAAGCCGCGAACGTCGAACCGCGAAGTAGTGAGGTCCCACTGTAACTACGTATGATTTCCGTAAAACGGTCATTTTCCCCACCGCTACAATGCCGTTACTGACGGTCAAAAGCGGTGCGTTAGTTTGAATGAAATGGTTTTCTTCGGTCCTTCAAGTTCTTTACGTCACGTCTTTTCAGATCAAGACTCTATTTTAAATAGTGACTACCATATATTTAGAGAGTAATTACAAATATAGTATTATTTTCAAATGCACCAAAAGAAAGGTTGACTAAGGGCTGAGTGTCACCGACTTGTGTCGGTCGCAAATGAAACGTCTCCATCAGCCGGTTCTTCGAAGCGAACTAAGGAATCCAGCTCCCCACCAATCAACAGCTGGTTCCCTCTCAAATGCCTTTTTTCTCTTGTGATTGGTTCAGTATCTTGCACGTTGACAATTAATACAATCAAAATGTTGAATGATGGAGTTTACATTAATTTATATTTACATGTTATATGCAGGGCAGCACGGCAGCGCAGTGATCAGCGCGCGTGCAGTTGCATGTTCTCCTCGTTCTTGCGTGGGTTTCCTCCGGGCACTCCGGTTTCCTCCCACATTCCAAAAACATGCATTTCAGGTGAATTGGCCGGTCCGAATTGTCCCTAGGTGTGAATGAGAAAGTGAGTTGTATGTCTCTGTGTGCCCTGTAACTGGCAACCAGTTGAGGGTGTACCATGCCCACTGCCCGAAGATAGCTGGGATGGGCTCCAGCACCCCGCAACCCTACTGAGGATAAGCGGTGCAGATAATGGATGGATGGATTGAGGTTATATGCATTTTATTTCAAGGATTCTGCATTGACTTTAATTTTTTCGAGCATACAACAGGTTCAAACTGTTTTTGTATTCTATCTTTTGTCTGTAGATTTATAAAAAAAATAATTTCATTTCATGTGTTTTTAGTGTTTGTATAAACATTTAAAGCTTATAACTTTATCTTCTTTATCTCCTTTTTCCTTTTGATATTGTGTATTTCTTTTACTTCCTTTTTTTTTGTAACGGAAATAGTTACTTTCACTGGTAACTAGTGACTTTTACTATATAGTAACTCAGTGACTAGCTCAGTTCCTTTTTATAAGAAGTATTGAGTGACTATAACTATAATTATAACTTTCCTTAAGTAACATGCCCAACACTGATTAGGAACACCTTGAGACTGGGCCGGCCCAAGAAAACTTAAATTTTGGGGACCCCTATTACTTGATTTTTTACATACGGAGTAAAACTCCTTCCATGTTCTACTCCAGGGACGGTCAACTATTTAGAGTCGAAGGTCGCATCGTGTTAAAAAAAATTGGCTAAGTGCCGATCTTTGCTACAGATCAATTGTTTTAATTTATAAATATATGAATATACATGCAGACATTTTCATGTTATATTTCTTTTGAAAAAGATTAGTCTCATCAAATTGGTTCTGAAACGATCATTATTAATGTCATGTCCTGCACGGTCGTCATGGCACCCAGCTGGTCCCGCCCCTTGACACCGGCTGAGACAGATTGACTTGATTGCGTGTGGGATACTTGAGCGCTCCATTTGGGACTGCCCGTTGCCAGACCATTGCTTAACTTGAGGAAAGACCTATTCATGCCCGTTTGACCTGAGTATACCTAGTGTGTGATTTTGATTACCTTTAAGCCTGTTTTGTGAGTATTGCCTAGTTTGAATTTTTGATCGCCTTTAGGCCTGTTTTGTTTTGTCTTTGGTCCCTGCGTGTTGGACAACTTTTATTTTCTAAATTAAAGTGACGGATCGTACACGCAAAATGAGTTCACACTTCCTGCCTCCTGGTCCATTCTGTGACGATTGAAGCAAAATAAAATGTTTCACTGTAGAAGTTATTTAGTATTTCTGGAGTTATTTTTTTTGAATTAGTTCTGTAGTTTTTGTAGTATTACTGTAGTTTTATTTTGGTAGTATTTTTGTAGCATTTCCATTGTAGTATTTTTGTTTTGATGGCAGACATTTGGTTGTATATCTGAAGTATTTTTGTAATTTAATAATTTTAATATCCTTGTAGTATTTTTATAGTTTTTTTTGTGGTCGTTTTGATGTACTATTTCCATAGTTGTTATTGTTCAGTATTTCTGTAGAATTTTTGTTGTATATCTGTAGTATTTTTGGTGTATAACAGTGGTTTTATGATTTAAATATTTTTTTAGTATAACTGTAGTGTTATATTTAGGGATTTTTATTGCATTTCCATAGTACTATTTTCTGTAGTACTTTTGTGTTTCATCTCATCTTATCAGCTGCACCCCTTATCCTCAGTAGGGTCGCGGGGGGTGCTGGAGCACATTCCAGCAATCATCGGGCAGTGGGCAGGGGACACCCTAAACTGGTTGCCAGCCAATCGCAGGGCACACAGGGACAGACAACTCGCTCGCTCATTCACACCTAGGGACAATTTGGACCAGCCAATCCACCTGAAATGCATGTCTTTGGAATGTGGGAGGAAACCACAGTGCCCGGAGGAAACCCACACAAGTACGGGGAGAACATACAAACTCTCATATATATATATATATATATATATATATATATATATATATATATATATATATATATATATATATATATATATATATATATATATATATATATATATATATATATACATATATATATAAATAATATTTATATAATTATATATTTAAATAATATTTAGATTTATATATAAATATATATATATATATATATATATATATATATATATATATATATATATATATATATATATATATATATATATATATATATATATATATATATATAATTCAGATTCAGATCTACTTTATTGTCATTCTAGTACACGTGTATACAGAACGAAATGTCGATACATCTGACCTGCACAGTTTCCTTGAATGTACAGATATGAATATGAATAAAATGTTGTATTGAGTTGGAGTATTGAGTACTAATAATATACTAAATAATTATGGCTATGTATAGTATTTTACAGTAGTGCAAAGAGTACAAGAGGAGCAGCTAACCAGATGTGCAAAATGGGCAGTCAGGTAAACAAGTCAGGTAAACAGTAACAATAACACTGTAGTACAATAGTGCAGAGGAGAACAGATGTGCAAGGAGTGGCTAGCTATAAAGAACTGCCAGTAGTGCAAAAAAGTCAGACAAAACCAACAGATGTACAGATTAGCAGCAGTTTAGATTTACTATGTGTTTGATTGACCATTTAACAGTCTAATGGCCAGAGGGACAAGACTATTGTGGAACCTGGTGGTCTTGCACCGCACACTGCAGTACCTCTTCCCAGAGGCTAGCAGAGTGAACAGTCCATGTTTGGGGTGAGAGGGGTCCCTGATAATGTTCTTGGCTTGGGATAGGCAGCGCTTCTGGCCAATGTCCTCAATGGTGGGGAGAGAAATCCCGATGATTTTCTCTGCTGTCCTCATCACCCTCCTCACACTACCCCAGTCGGAAGCGCTGCAGCCTCCACACCACACAGAGATACAGCTGGTCAGGATACTCTCTATGGTGCCCCTGTAGAACGTGATGAGGGAGGGTGGGGGCAGGTGGGCTCTCCTCATCCTCCGCAGGAAGTACAGGCGCTGCTGTGCCCTCTTCACCAGTGATGCAGTGTTCACGGACCAGGTGAGTTTGTTTGTGATGTGCACCCCTAGGAACTTGATGCTGCTGACAACCTTCACAGCCTTGTTGTTGATGAGAAGTGGGGCATGGTTGGGCTGTTTTTTCCTGAAGTCGATAATGATCTCTTTATCTTTGTCAACATTCAGGACCAGGCTGTTGTCCCTGCACCAGCCCACCAACTGCTCCACCTCCTCTCTGTAGGCCAGGTCGTTGACGTCCCTGATGAGGCCCACCACTGTTGTGTCGTCCGCAAACTTCACGATGTGGTTTGTGGCTGACCTAGGGACGCAGTCGTGTGTCATCAGGGTGAACAGCAAGGGGCTCAGGACACAGCCTTGGGGGGAGCCCGTGCTGAGGGTGATGACATCGGAGATGTTCTGACCAATCCGCACTGACTGGGGTCTGTCAGTGAGGAAGTCCAGCAGCCAGTTCCGCAGGGGGGTGTTTAAACCCAGGAGTCTCATTTTGTCTACCTGGTGTTGTGGGATGATGGTGTTGAATGCTGAACTGAAGTCCACGAACAGCATCCGCACATGGGTGTTCTTCTCCTCTAGGTGTGTCAGGCTCAGGTGAAGCGCAGAGGAGATGGCATCCCCGGTGGAGCGGTTTGTCCGGTAGGCAAACTGAAAGGGGTCGAGTATTTTATATATATATATACATATATATATATATATATATATATATATATATATATATATATATATATATATATATATATATATATATATATATATATCCATATATATAAAATGTATATAGTGTGTGTGTGTATATACGTTAAGTGCTCTTAGAGGATCCTTTAGTGGTCGCAAGGCTCGCTTATGCCTTGACGCTATCCGCAGTCATGGCCTAAGCGAAATCAATTTCATTTGACAAATGAAAGACGATCCTGCAAGGAAACTTTTAAAAAAAGAAATAAAAAGATGAACTTTTTCGCTCGCCTCAATGAATAATTGACGGTGTCGCCGCTGAATAATTAATCAAACATTTGAATAATTGTTGTATCTCTCGTCTCGACACTCATTTGCATATTGCCATGCTCTTAATACGAGTGCACAGCCTCTCAGGACACAAAGACACAGTGGAAAGAACAAATGTACATTGGCTGGAACCTTGTCCCACATTTCCATTCCACAGTCATGAAAAATTAAAAAAAAATAAACGAGGAAAGGAACGCGCTCTGGTTGTGTGCTGCGTTGTTCTTAATATCCCCCTAGGGAAGACTTGGGTCCAAGACATTTGTGAAACATGGCGGATCACAGACCTCAACCAAGGCTGAAGAATTCCTGCGTCCATTGCGGGACAACGCCTGCAAGACAAACAAGGTGTGTCCATCAAGGCGTAATGCATGTTCTCTCTGTGTGTGTAAATACTGCAATCATAAAGAAAAAGAAAAAAAAAATCATCAAAATGTTAGAATAATGGCAAAGCCATTGGAAGAACAATGCAATCAATCGCTAAGTGCTTTCGTAGAAGTGACACAATGGAAGACATATAAAGTTGGATTTTGCAAAGAATATGTTTTCGCTTGGTGGAAAATAAAATAAGCATTGTGTATATTTTAGTTCATCTAACATACGTCGCTGAAACTCGCCCCTTGTTGTAGTATGGGCTTAATGTTCGCTGTTAAGTTTGGAAGAGCAAAGTAGAATGAATGCGAGTGTGTTCTTGACTCCAGCCACCTCTTACTAGGGGGGTATGGCTTCGGTTGAAGGACGGACGGATGGACAGACGGACAGAAAGACAGGCAGACATATAGTCAAGAACAAAACCAACATTATTTTTTTCCGCAAATCTGGTAATAAAACTTAAGGAAATTAGCCCTCCTCCCCAAAAAAATAAGGGCATACCAATATGGCTCCACTCCAAATGAGACACACATACGTTCCGATGCTGAAAATAAAGGTTGTGGATCAATTGAAGATTTTGTGCCTCAAAAAAACATCTTTGCCAGCAAACTCGAGTATCACCATGTTTAGAAATATTTACACTGATTTAGCTGTTATTGCCTTGAGAAAAACTGTTTAGAATAAGAATTAGAAGTGTCTCTATTGTTAACATTGTAAAACATTGTATGCAACAAGATTAGACTGGCAATGTAAAAAAAAAAAAAAAATTAAAGAGAAAAATATATGAGACTATTCAATAATATTTAGCAGCAGTAATATATATATATATATATATATATATATATATATATATATATATATATATATATATATATATATATATAGAGTGCATTCGGAAAGTATTCACAGCGCTTCACTTTTTCCACATTTTGTTATGTTACAGCCTCATTCCAAATTGTATTAATTTAATCTCTTATCGCAAAATTCTACACAAAATACTCCTTTATGACAATGTGTAAAAGTTTTTTTTTTACTTTTTTTGAATTTATAAAAAATAGAAAACTAAGAAATCACATTTACATCAGTATTCACAGCCTTTGCTTAATACTTTGTTGATCCACCTTTGGCAGCAAATACAGCCTCAAGTCTTTTTGAATATGATCCCACAAGTTTAGCACACCTATCTTTAGGCAGTTTTGCCCATTCTTCCTTGCAATAAGTCTCAAGCTTAATCAGGTTGGATGGGAGACGTTTGTGCACAGCCATTTTCAGATCTCTCCAGAGATGTTCGATCGGATTCAAGTCTGGACTCTGGCTGGTCCACTCCAGGACACCCACTGAGTGGTTCTGAAGCCAATCTTTTGACATCTTAGCTGTGTGCTTTGGGTCGTTGTCCTGCTGAAAAATTAACCTTCGCCCCAGCCTGAGGTTAATAGCGCTCTGGGGCAGGTTTTCATCCAGGATATCCCTATATATTGCTGCATTCATTTTTCCTTCTATCCTGACTAGTCTGCCAGTTCCTGCTGCTGAAAAACATCCCCACAGCATGATGCTGCCACCACCATGATTCACTGTAGGGATGGTATTGGCCTGGTGATGAGCGGTGCCAGGTTTCCTCCAAACATGGCACCTGGCATTCACACCAAAGAGTTCAATCTTTGTCTCATCAGACCAGATAATTTTGTTTCTCATGGTCTGAGAGTCATTCAGGTGCTTTTTGGCAAATTCCAGACGGGCTTTCATGTTCCTTTTACTAAGGAGTGGCTTTTGTCTGGCCACTCTACCATACAGGCCTGATTGGTGGATTGCTGCAGATATGGTTGTCCTTCTGGAAGGCTCTCCTCTCTCCACAGAGGAACGCTGGAGCTCTGCCAGAGTGACCATCGGGTTCTTGGTCACCTCCCTGACTAAGGCCCTTCTTCCCCGATCGCTCAGTTTAGAAGGCCGGCCAGCTCTAGGAAGAGTCCTGGTGGTTCCAAATGTCTTCCATTTACGAATAATGAAGGCAACTGTGCTCATTGGGACCTTCAAAGCAGCAGAATTTTTTCTGTATCCTTCCCCAGATTTGTGCCTCAAGACAATCCTGTCTCACAGGTCTACAGACAGTTCTTTTGACTTCATGCTTGGTGTTTGTGCTCTGACATGTACACTCAACTGTGGGACCTTATAAAGACAGGTGCTTGCCTTTCCAAATCATGTCCAATCAACTGAATTTACTGCAGGTGGACTCCAATTAAGCTGTAGAAAGATCTCAAGGATGATCAGTGGAAAATAGATGCACCTGAGCTCAATTTTGAGCTTCATGGCAAAAGCTGTGAATACTTATGTAATTTGTGATTTCTTAATTTTCTATTTTTAATAAATTCAAAACAAGTAAAAAAATAATCTTTTTTCACATCGTCATAATGGAGTATTTTGTGTAGAATTTTGAGATAAGAGATTAAATTAATACAATTTGGAATGAGGCTGTAACATAACAAAATGTGGAAAAAGTGAAGCGCTGTGAATATTTTCCGGATGCACTGTATATATCCAGTGTTCATTTTACCTCTGAAAAGTGATGGGTCCCGGGGATTCGCATGCTCAAAAATCTATGGGTCCCAACAGAAATCTATGGGTCCCCAAAATTTAGTGTTATCGAGGTTGAAATAGTAAATCGGCGACAAATATATAAATAAATATATAAATCTATATATTCAGTCAGTTTTAATCATCATACTTAATCAGTAATTCAAAGCAGTTATCACTTCAGATTTTTCAGTTCACAAAAATATTGTACATTATACAAAATAACATTGCTGAAATATTAGTCTGTATATTCATGCAGTTTTGATCACTTCAGATTTTTCCTTTCATATATTCTTCGTGGTTTGCTGTCTCGCCACAGTTGTAATGCCTTCTCAAGGTCCAATTGCAGTAACCGAATTTCCATTGCTAATTTGTGGGTTTCATTGTCGTTGTGCCGATCCAATGTGCTTTTCTGAAAGTTCGTATTGCAAAATGATTTATGCAATCCAGTTTTTTTGTCACGCTGGGTGCACGCATCACAGAACATGTAGGCTCCATTATCATCCTCCTCATACCGCAACCAGCAATATAATCGAGTCCATTTTGGCAGAAAAGTCCTTTTCTTGCTCGGAGTATTCTTTTGTTTATTATCTTTCGTCGAATAGTTCGCTTCAAAACACGTGTTTTCCTTGCCTTCGCGGTCTTCTGAAGAATTTCTCCGCCGTTTTTTCGTGCCGGAATTATTGCCGTTGTTACCACTTTCTGTATTATGTTTCGACTTATTACTGACATTGAATAAATCACCAATTTTTTGTTGATTTGCACCTGATACCAACTGTTTTTTCGGAGGCACACTTCTCTTTCACTCAACAACCACCAAAACAATGACGTCATCTCGGAGCAACGAGATCTATATATATATATATATATATATATATATATATTTATATATATATTTTAATATGAGTGTTGTTTTTTGTTGTTTGTTGAGCAGAGGAAATAGTTTTAGGGGCACTGCTGCAGCAGCACATTTAGCACAGGACCTTTTCAAGAGAGATTGCAATACTGCCTATCAGTAATCTGAATCAGTCCTCCAAAGCTTAGCACTTGGTGTTCCTAATTGCCAATATGCAGTACAGACTAATGATACAACATTTTTGGTCATACATACTTTAATTCATATGTTTGCGTGTTTTTCAGAGTTTTTTTTAGTCAACTTTGGTTCAAAGTTGAATTGTAAATACCGTATTTTCCGCACTATATGGCGCACCATGTTATAAGGCGCACCTTCAATGAATGATATATTTTAAAACTTATGCCATACATAAGACGCACCCCATTATAAGGCGCTATAAGTGCATGCTGGTTTAAGATCAGGTAATTGTGCAATTTTGTAATTGTAATCCTGTGCAGTCCTTCGAGACATTTTTGGGATTAAGGGCTATTTACGGTAAATAAATGTGACGACTTGACTACAGTAGAGAATGTAGTTACTTTATGCAACCTCTAGATGTTGCCACGCTCAAGGGAATGTCAACAAAATATTCAAAAAGGTCAAACTTTATTAACAAACAAGCTTTCCACAACTCCATTCACTCCCAAAATAAATAAACAGCCGTTTTATTATTTTCTCTGAGGTAAAGCATTTTCGTGACACATCTTTGACATCTTTGAACAACATCGACATATCATTTTATTTTTTGTCCATTTAGTCAACACGCAAAGAAAAAACGTCTGATACTGTTATTTTAAATGAAACGTCAGTGCAATCGCAATAAAGTGACACTCGTAATGTGCAAAAACAACGAGTGCAAAGCAATAACATAATAACTGTAAAATGTAAAACGTAAACACACAAAAGAAAAACAAAGATCACTCTATAAGCTCCTCATCGACGAATCCCTCGAATTCTTCTTCTGCTGTGTTCGAATTGACCATATCTCAGTGAATGGGCCATCCAACACGTCCGGTGTTTTTGTGCCAGCGCTGTTGCCTTCATACGTATAGTTATCGTACTGACACTTCTGCTTGCTGCTCTTTGTTGAACAACCCACTGTTCAAGTGTCTCCTCTAACTCTGGCCATCTTGCTTTATTGCCACGGAAACTTTGTTGAGTTTTCCTTACTTGGCGGAGCTTATCTTCATCCTTTCTCCACTTCCGTACCATCGATTCATTTAAGTTTAACTCTCTCGCTGCCGCTCTATTGCCGTGTTGTGCTGCGTGACTGATCGCTTTGAGTTTAAACTCGGCGTTGTACGCGTGTCTCTTAACAGGAGCCATTTTCTTATACAAATGCACGTATGAAAGAGAATCTCGCTCTCTCTCTCTCTCTCTCTCTCTCTCTCTCTCAAACGTGACATTCTGAATAATTCTGCGTTTGTTTAAGGTAAATTGTGCTTTACATCTTCACCAGTCATAACCCTGGATTCAGACAAATACTGTATTTGTTGAATATGAATTAAGCAGTTTAATGGGGTAGCCATTTTGCCACTTAGTAAACAAATACAACACGAGCCCCGGCAACTACCAATCGTTTAATATTTCCCAGTATGCACAGCGCGAAAAATGGAGTCGGCGGCTGTTTCTCGTAGTTGCGAGACCTTGCGAATTTAATATTGAGCCATATATAAGGCGCACTGTGTTATAAGGCGCATGGTCAGCTTTTGAAAAAAAACAAGACTTTTAGGTGCGCCTTATAGTGCGGAAAATACGGTAGTTTAAATATCTTGTATTGAAAGGTTTTATTATAACACTGAAGAGTTTTTTTTTCCAATTTCCATTTTTTTTTTTTTTCTAAACATGGTGATATTCTGTGTTACTTGAGTATGAAAAAGTTGAAGTTAGTTAGTAACAGTATAATATATTTTTCATTTATTCATTTCATTCACGTTATATTATTACTGTTAATAATAATAATAATAATAATATAATATTATTATTATTATTATTGCATGTTTTTCAGATGTTCTGTTCTGTTATGTATGTCAACATTGGTTAGAAGTTGAATTGTAAATAGTTAAACATTATTGTAGTTTAAAGTTTTTTATAGCACTGAATAATTCATATTTCTTGATATTAATTTTAGTCAATGCGGGGGCCACATCATGACTGTGAACCCACCAAAAATTCACTAAACTCCATTGGAAACACTGATCTCCTTTGCAGGTATCCAATATTAAAAACATAATCAACTTACCACGCATTTAGTTTTGGTGATAGAACGTTTTGAGGTCTAAATGAACATTGAAAAGTAAGCCCACAAAATTATAAAGTTGCCGCTAATGGTATTATTTCAATAGTTTACACAACTGCTCTAAATTGTAAAAAAAAAAAAAACAGCCATGACAAATGAGAAAGGAAGCATATTCAATGTCATTATGTAAATCTTTGCAGGGAGCATCGTATAGATCAACATTTTTATATTTTTTCTACCGTAGAAAAGCAAAGGTTACTAGGCAACAGGGTGCAAAGGAGTATGCAAGCTTACAAACTATGAAAAAAAAATGCAAACAAACTAAAAAATCAACTTTCAGCCACTCTGACCTCTCTTAGATACTTTATATGATTATCGTTTTTTTCATATTTTTCAGCATTGCTTGACTCTGGTGTATAAGTTGAGAAAGAACCACAGTAAGCTGGAGGGCTGTTTGTTCCATCTTTGACGCCTTTCCCAAAGTGTGTCAGGCGCTTGCTTTCAGGAAAGGCACGAGTGTCTTTTGATGGGCGTTTCGGGAGATTGTTGGCCACAATTGACTGCCACAATTAGGGTGCCATCAGCATCCTGAGTGGCGCTCTTAAAGCTCATTTACATGTCACTTTGTTCTAAAAAGGGGACAAATATGTCCCCGTCCGTCCCTGTAAACTGTCATTTGTACATGGCTCAGGGGAACCTGGTGGACGAGAGGCGGAAGCCATTTCCATGTGAAAGCAGGCAATCACCGGGGCACTGCTGGGCCTATTGTTGGCGGCGAAGGTGGGAGGTGGGGTCCATGATGGGTGGGGGGAGTCAATTTACAGGCAGAGGAGTTAACCTTCTGGCGAGGTGCGTTTCGCAGCCATTAGCCTCGTATGTCTGTCCGCTGTTTGCCTATTTTCTGCCCTTTTGTCAAACATCTTATTAAGCCCCTCAAATTTTCTGCGCTACAAATCGTATGTGAATCGGCAAACCATTCATAGGAGCAGGAAAGGAGAGGATGGTATTTATTGAACCACTAACTCAAGATAGAGTAGACCCCAGGAAACGGCATGCATCATTTCTGAGGTGTGGATTAATAGTCATAATAATAAGCACAATAATTAATAATAATATTAATAATACTAATCGTAATAATCAATTTTTCTTTAATGTTCCTTTCAGGGCACCAAAGGTCGCTGTACACAGAATATCAAACAACTTGGAATAGAATAAGCAAATAATAAAAACAAACAAGAGTTGGGGGTTTAGGGGATTTGAATGATCGCAATCACCAGTGTGTATTTGTGCTCTCTATCTGTCAATCTACAGTGAATTCACTATTTGTGATATAGGTGTATATGATAAATGATGTAAAAATATGTCTGTTAAGAAAAAAATAACAATTTATTTACCTTTATTGTGACACAACAGTGGTTAGCGCGTGTGCGGCAGTTCTAAGGTCTTAGGAACCTCCTTTGTGGGTTCAAATCCAGCTACCGGACTTCCAGTGTGGAGTTTGTATGTTCTCCCCGTGCTTGCGTGGGTTTCCTCCGGGTACTCCGGTTTCCTCCCACGTTCCAAAGACATGCATTTCAGATGGATTGGCCGGTCCAAATTGTCCCGAGGTGTGAATGAGCGAGCGAGTTGTCTGTCCCTGTGTGCCCTGCGATTGGCTGGCAACCAGTTCAGGGTGTCCCCTGCCCACTGCCCGATGATTGCTGGGATGGGCTCCAGCACCCCCGTGACCCTACTGAGGATAAGCTCGTGCAGCTAATGAGATGAGATGAGATATTTTTTAGACTATAAGCGCACCTAAAATACAAAAAAAGCCCAAAAATTGCCAGAAATGTGCAAGTGGAAATGCGTGATTTCGTCATACGCAAAGACCAAAGGACCAAAGAGGTCTCAGGTTCAATTCCCGGCGCCTTCGAGTTAAATGTCAAAGTGTCCCTGGAGGAAAAACTGAACCACTAATGCCTCCAATAGAAAGGTAGGCGCCTTGCATGGCTGACTATCACACCGCTATCGGTGTGTAAGTGTGTGTGTGAATGGGTAATGTATCAAAAGCAATGTAAATCGCTTTGGGTCATCGGTGACTGGTAAAGCGCTAAATAAATGCAGTAAGTTTACCATGTATGCATGGAAAATTGCAATGTTTGAAGTTTTCCCCCTCGGATGGGTCTGGCCTTGATGCGGCGAGGGGGCTTGCGTGTTCTAGTGACCCTGGAGAGCGATACCGTCGGGAGCTTGCTCCTGGTAGGGTCACCCATGGCGGGCCGGTCTCCGGGGTAGGTTCCAGACAAACAAAGACCCCAGCGTGTCGGTACGCTGTGAGGTGGCAGCCCCACCAACCGACTATCCTGCGGAGGGCTAACAACTCACCCAGGAGAAACACACTTTGTTACGAAACTGACCAGAGAAAGAAGCCGGACTGACCAACACGGTAACGGACCCCAGCCTGCCCCCGACCAACGAGTACGGATCGATCTTCGTCATAAGACCCGTGTCGCCACCTGGAATGTCCAGACACTCCTTCGCCCCGGAGCTGCCACCCTGCTGTCCCGAGAGCTCTGTCGCTATAACATCACCATGGCAGGGCTCTGTGAAGTACGATGGCAAGGCAATGGTGAAACAACAGCTGGCAACCATTGCTACATCTGGAGTGGCCCCGAGAGTCGGACCGGCCTTTACGGTGTGGCTCTTGCCATTCCAAAAGCCCTCCGGAGGTCCCTCATCAGCTGGACACCAATAAGCGACAGACTACTGTCTGCTCGATTCCTCCACCATCACGGCAAGATGACAGTGATCGTCGCCTACGCCCCCACCGATGTCGCTGATGAGGATGCGAAGGACACGTTCTTTGACCAACTCCACCAGGCTGTCAACCAAGCCCCACCACACGACGTCACCATCATCCTCACTGATGCCAACGCCACTCTATCCAGCAATGATCGGTCCCCCGGCTCACCTGTCGGCACCACCTTCGTTGACAGCACAACAAACGACAATGGCAACCGCCTCCTCCTCCTCTGCCACCAAAACAACCTTTGTGTTGCTGACACCTGGTTTCCCCGGAAATGCATCCATCACTGGACGTGGTACAGCCCAGATGGCAGAACCAGGAAGGCATTGGACCACATCCTGATATCACGACGCTGGAAGTTGTTTGTAACCAACTGCCGGGTGTTCAGAGGAGCACAGCTTGGCAACACAGACCATCGTCTGCTGGTGGCCCAGCTCAAGCTAAAGCTCCGAGCCAACCAGCACAAGACTCTGCCTCGCCTCGACTCCTCCCGACTCAGCGACCCCAACATTGCCAGAGACTTCAGTTGCTCCATCCGCCGCTCTCTTGATACCCTGGCTCCTGACAAGCTGACAGACTGGGCGGCCTTCAAGGAAAGTGTCCTCCAGTCTGCTCACAATGTCCTCGGACGCCCGCGATCCTCCCCGAGAAAGCCCTGGATATCAGAGAGGACACTAAACATCATAGACCAGCGGCGTGAGGCCCGACTCCGAGGCGACCTCACAGAGTATCGGAGACTGAATCGCCTGCGCAATGTGGCCATTGCTGAAGATAGGGAGAGGTTTTGGCAGGCAGAAGCCCAACAGCTTGAGTCCGCGGCCAACAACAACAACATGAGCCGCGTAATCAGTCTACTACGCCAAGCCCGTAGCGGCCCACACATAAAGACAGCCCTGGTAAAGGACTCAGACGGCAACCTCATCATGACAGAAGCCAACTGCCTCGAGCGCTGGAAGGAGCACTTTAGCCTCCTCTTGCAGCACAGCACCATCCCGGCTGATCCCACCCTCCTAGGGGCTGCGAGCACAGCACCTCCTAACGACACCTGCTGCACAGACCCTGTAACACCCGAGGAAGTGAGAGCTGCTCTGAAGAAGCTGAACACCAAGAAAGTCCCCGGCATCTGTGCCATTACCGGCGAGATGCTCAAGGCCGGCGGTGATGGCATGGTGGAGTGGCTAACCCGCCTATTCAACCAGGTGTGGGAATCGGAGCAGCTGCCCACCGACTGGACCAGAGGAGTCATCTTGCCCTTCTGGAAATGCAAGGGCGACAGGCTTGTCTGTGGAAACCACAGAGGCATAACCTTACTCTCCATCCCGGGCAAGGTCTTTACCAGGATCTTGCTCAGCCGTGCCCTTCCAGCAATCAGAAGCTGCCACCGTCCCCAGCAGGCTGGCTTTATGCCCAACCGCTCCACAACGGACCACATCTCTGCCGTCCGTTTGCTGATAGAAAAGACCCGTGAATTCCGTAAAGATCGCCATCTATATATCGGATTCATTGATCTGAAGGCCGCCTTTGACACTGTCTGCCACTCTTCACTGTGGAACATCCTCCAAGCTCTCAGAGCACCACCCAAGATCATAGCCCTGTTCAAGCTGCTCTACAGCAACGCAGAGAGCTGTGTCCGTATCAACGGCATTGACTCCGACTGGTTTGCTATCTCCAGCGGCGTTCGCCAAGGCTGCGTGGCTGCTCCCGACCTTTTTAATTGCATCATCGACCATCTGATGTTCAGGGTTAGTGAGCGCATCCCCGGAGTGTCTTTCGGCAACTACCACCTGACTGACCTGGAGTATGCTGACGACACCATCATTCTCAGCACTTCCTACAGCCAGCTGAGAGACGCTCTGGGCATTTACAGCGAAGAGGCAGCGCGGCTTGGCCTGCAAGTGAGTTGGACGAAAACCAAGTTCATGTATGTCGGTGATGGACCAGATCCACCTCCCATCCAAATTGGTAGCGACATTGTAGAGCCTGTCAAGAGCTTTGTATATCTGGGGTCCATGGTGACAGACAATGGGGACCTAAAACCAGAGATTCTCCGCAGAAGAGCCCTGGCAGCATCTGCTCTGCAGTCTCTCTGGAAACCACTCTGGCGGCACCAGACCATCGCACGCAAGACAAAGCTCCGCATTTACAACCTCGCCGTACTCCCTATCCTGCTTTATGGCTCAGAAACATGGCCCCTGAACGACACCCTGGCCACAAGAATCGATGGTTTTGATAGCAGGGCTCTCAGAACCATCGAGAACATCAGGTGGCCCCAGCGAGTCTCCAATAAAGAGCTCAGAGCCCGCACGTGCCAGCCCCAAGCATCTTCCTTGGTCGCACAACCCCGCACTCGATGGCTCGACGTCGTTGCGGGCGACCTCCAACAACACGGAGTTGCCGTAGAGGATGCAGAACAGCTGGCACAAGACCGCCAGCATTGGAAAAACCTGGTTCATCTGGTCGGCTCAACGCACAGGGACGGGACCCCCCGACCTTCGCTGGAGCAATAAGTAAGTAAGTAAGTAAGAAGTTTTGTGCCGGCCAAACATGTTGTTGTTACATACATTTTTGTGCGCGTTTACGTACGTTTTTGTGCCTGTTTACGTACATTTTTTTGCATGTTCATGCTGATTGTTATTTTATTATGTTGTTTACTTTTTTATCTTTGTTGCACTTCAAGTGTAGAATAAATCTGTTACTGGTGAGGTGCAATAAATATTATAAGGTTCTGTAACACAACTACCTGTCGATTCTTCTGTCAATTCAACTGACTCAAATACTGCTCAGACGATTTCAAATTTTTGACATTCTATAACTTTTTTCAAAGTAACGGAAAGACTTGCTTTCCCTGGTAAGTAGTTACTTTTACGATATGGTAATTCAGTTACCAAAACCAACTCACTCCTTTTTCCCAAAAGTTGTGAGTAACTGTAAGGAATGACTTTTTTAAAATGACATGCTCAACACTGCTGACCAAGCACTGTGCCTAACTGGTTTAAAAAAAAGGCAACTTGCATCATTAAGTTTGCAAATTTCAGCATAACATGTAAGATAATTCCCTTGTGAATCTATTCGCACATTTCAGTAGTTTCAATGGCAGCATTTTAACCAAAGTAATGATCGTAAAATAATGGCGGCAGCCAGACAGTCCAAGTTCCTCTTGTTGTGAATGGCAGGTGTCATGTGTGTGTGGTGTCCAGAGAGTGTAAACCCCCCATCCCTTGTCCATCCACTCCACACAAATATGCGCGCACGCCGGCTGTCCTTTTAAAGTGAGTGTATGTGTGGAAACAGCAGGTTGATGGGATAATGACCATCATCTGTTGCAGTGTCATTTGCGCAGCACCGTAACTTGCTTTTGCACACACATACTTATTTTTTGTTTGCATGTTTACACGTAAATCTGAAGATAAAAAGACAATTTGTGAGTGTGTAAAGGAGGTATTACATCAGTGTATACATGGGTTATTGTGCTTTTCATAATCGTTCAAAATAAATTCCCTCCTGTGACGCGAATGACCTAATCCAGATTTGGTGCTCATCATTTCCATTGGGCAGCAAACATACAACAAATATAATCTCGATAAATCTTAATCTGGATAATTCCGCCCAAAACATGGACGTTTTATTGACGTTATTTATATATATTTTTTACAAATTTAAAGCCGGTCCTCTGACATTTTTTGTCAGAGGCAGATATCAAGGTTACTTTTAATTAATTTGTGTAGCATGAGACAGCCTGGATTAGCATGTGGACAGGTGGGCAGATTTAAGCCGCCCCACTTGGACACATGTTGGGACTACAAGCGAGCCATCATCCTGAACAAAGAGGCTTTTTTGTCCATGGATACACTCCAAGTGTGCATGTGCTGGTGTGCGGATGCATGTGTGTGTGTTGGTTCTATTAACATATTTTGTGATGATATTTCATCAGCTAGTCATATTTGTTTTATCATCCCTTGTCCAAATTCATCTGGAACATTTAAGGGTTGCTGGGGAAATTTTACACCATTTCTGTTTTTTGGACTTCACCTGGCCCACAAAGACATAAAACACACACACACACACACACACACACACACACACACACACACACACACACACACACACACACACACACACACACACACATGCTTTTTACAGCTCTTCTTTTGTGTTTACTTAATTTTCATCGTGCTTTATTTCCTTTTTTAACATAAAACAAACAAACAAAAACAAAGGGGAAAGAATGGGAAAAATATATAAATGAAAAAAACAAACAAACAAAAAAGACAACATTGTGGTGTTGGGGAGTAAAGCCTAGTCTCAATAGTTAATTAGTGGTGTCCTTATTTTTTCTGTAATCCATTCATGTTTTCCCATTTGTCCATAAATTGGGTTTCCTGTATTCTTATTCAAAATAAGGTCCTCTCCAATACAAATAATTCCTGCACAGTGCACACCGACTGCTCAATGCTGAGGGGGCTCTTGTTTGTTTCACAATCTTGTTATTCCTTTTTTTGCTAGCTGTTTACGTTTTTTACCAGGTATTTATATCAACTAAAGTTTCCTAAACTTGTAAAAATGTGTAAAATAAATGTTAGATTTCGACTCCGGGTGCTACTACAAAAATATGTAAAACTTTTATTACCTCTCCTGTCTCTCCTAGTGAGCCAAGCTACGCCCCTTTAAATCGTCAGCGTCACAATATATCTCTGCACTCCTAATTTCAACAGAGAAGTCCCATTAAACGGTCAGAGCACAATGCTGTCTTGAGCACTTTTTTTGTAACAAAGTAGCTGTTTTTATTAAGTGGTTACTGATTGTTCTCAGTATATATTTTGAATGTCACTTGGGGTTATTATCTATGTTTTGTTGCTCAGGCCTGAGGATGGTTGCTCTCAGTAGCAAAAGAGAGAGGATGCTGCAGTGTTTTACGCATGAACAGACTTGTTTGACATTTTAACAGAAATGAAACAAACTGCACTAATCTGATTTTATCTATTTGACCAGATCAAAATGCTGTTTTTTTTTTCATAAATGCATGCTACCTTTTACTGCACTCTTTTTGTTGCCTCAAAATTAAATCAAAATTTGGATGTCCTTGTTAGGTTTTTTTCAATTGGATCAAATAAATGAAACATACTGTACATCATTAATCTTGTAATGACGGTAAATTTGAGGAGGTATTCTTGAAAGTAAATTAGTTAAGTGAATCATTTCCCACAGGATGCGCTGCATTCAACATAGTCATTTTGATATAGTTACACACGGCACGTGTTGAACTAATTAAAATCCTTAAATAAAGCTTTTAATTTTTGTGGCTCCGGACAAATTGTGGTTTTTTTTTTGGTTAAGTGCGGCTCTTTCAACATTTTGGGTTGCCGACACCTGGCTTATTGAAATTGATTTTTTTAAAACAGGTAGCACTTTTTCAGTGTCTGAATAAGTCGTTGAGAAACTAAAGTAAATTGCCTGGTTATGGTGTCACAATTTTCAGGCCCATGTTACAGCATTTTCCACGCCATACGACATCAACAACAAATTATTTTCCATGCCTAAAAACGTACAAAATTCAAAATTTGTGATATTAGAGCTTATGTGTACATGCCTCTTGTCTTTAAGAATTTGTCTGCTATTGGTCAACGTCATACAAGAAGCTGGTGAACCATTCTTTTGCGTAACGACATCATGAGTATCCCACAATGCCTTTCTCCCTCTCTTCGTTCAGTTCAGAATCTCATGTACCACGGATGTTAATTCGCTTAGCTATGGGTTTAAAGCGAGAAGATCATAACAATAGAAACAAAGCTTCTGATTATCAACAAAGACAAACAAGGTAAATTCATTTTTACCTTGCTAAGGATATGGCTGTAACCATTTGATGATTGAGAGAATTACTAACAATAAGCACATATTTAAAGCAGCACAGTCTTTTATAAGCATGACAATCAGAATACACTTTCTCCTCCCCACCCTTTACGTCCACCCACTACTCCACTTCACCAGCTCAAGTCACACCATACCAAAAGTAAATTGTATTTTTTCTTTATATTGATAATGTTATTTATTCATACACACATAAATCACAAATTATTAGTACCTAAGATATACTATTTTGTTATTTTCAGGGGTTTGGACTGGAATAGCCAATTAACATAGGTTTATGTCACGCACCATACAACAATTACACCTGATGATTCCCACCTTGAAATACATTAATGTTGTAACCTTGATGTCTACTCCACCTACTTTTGTAATTCATTTCAAGTCTTGTACTTTACTGTACATTATCTAAAATGTGTTGCCAATTGTGTTACAGTAGGTACAGTTTGACCCCAAATCAGTTATTATTCCATTGTTTTTTCCAATCATATGTAGAAGACACGATGCCATTCTTGATTTTAACCATTTAAATTGAATTCCCAGCCATCACACTAACAGTTAAAAGTAAAGTTAAAATGTACCTAGAATGAAGTTTTCTACCCATATCGACAGGTCTAGCAGCATATAATGAAACAGGGTGTCAGTTGTATTTGGACCTGAAAATAAAAGTAATGTGCTGTCTTGGCCTCATTACGAGCAGCTTTCAGTAACACAGCAACATGTCGTCCTTCATGCGTGCGGGGCGCCATACAGGCTGTTAGTGGCCCCTGACAATTTTGCAACAGATCGCTAGTTTGATCTCCTGTCGGAGGTATAATGATTCAACATATATGGACGTAGACGCTCAAAAGAAAAGCGGAAGATAAGCTGTTGTCTGCTGAACACCTCAATTACTTTCAGCTACATATGATCGGACATACATTGTGTTAGAACTTTTCTAAAACATCAATCAACCAACCAATCAACTAACCAAACAAAATGTTGGAACTGCTGAATTGGACCAACGAAACACAAAACATTCGTCTGGAGCCCCAAACAATTAAAAGCTTTATCTGAGAAGGCTTTCTAATGAATGCAACACATGCTCTGTGTATTTATATTAGCTCTGATAGCCTTCTATGAAAATTACTAAGATTGATGCAGTGCATCCTCTTGTTAATGATGTACCACATGATTACTTTTGTGGGATACCTCTTTAAGTTTAATGTAATTTCATTGTAATACATTGAATTATGGTTCAGGTTGTTGATACAAATTGAAGACATACAACAAACACATCCAAATTTTGATTTCATTTTGAGGATTTAAATAACAACAACAAAAGGGAACATAAGTTTAAGTTTGATTTTTTTTTTTTTTTTTGTGCAAATGTCAAACAAGTCCGTGCGTAGAACACAGCAGCAGCATCTTCTCTCTCTCATTTGTTACTAAAAGCAGCCATCCTTGGGCCTGAGCAACCTCACATAAATAATATCCTTCAGTGTCAATCAAAATATATACTCGCAAAAATCAGAAATCACTTAATAAAAACAGCTACTTAGTTAATAAAATAAATGCTTATGACAGAATTGTGCTCTTAGCCGTTCAATGTAACTTCTATGTTGAAAATAGGAGTGCAGGGTTTAGGTGTAACACTGTCACTTCAAACGGGGCGTAGCTGGGACTTACGGGAAAAACAGGAGAGGAGCCGATTTATTTTTGTCCCATTGTTACCTAAAACCCTGAGTTGAAATGTAATATTTATTCTTTACATTTTTAAAGCATTGGAACATGTTAGTTTGTGTCATGTTTGACCATCCTACATTCTATCAATCTACCTTGGTCATATCCATCAAGAGGGGTGACTGACAGCAAGACAAACACATACAATAACAAAGAAAATACGAAAGTGAAAAAAAAAAAAAATCACACCCAAACATTTTTGGACCATGGCCAACCCCAATGCCCAAACACCCAAACAAGTTAGGCACCTTGGCACCTAAGTTGGCCATGCTTTCGTCCATCCAGATGAAACGGGACAAAAGAAAGCGGCTATGTCACTTGGGTCAGGGTGACACAACACACTCTTTTGTTCAAAAGCAGGGCCCGACAGCTTTTACTGGTTTACCCCTGCCGCATCATACAGGTGCCATGTCCAACCCTTAAAACGCGTCCAAACATCCCACTATCCTTTTACACCTCTCCACTCCTATTACCAACAAGAGCTCTAGCTTCCACTAGATTTAGACCTCTATCCTGCAGTGCATTCATAACACTATCCATCCATGTCAATCACGGCCTTCCTCTTGGTCTCCTTCCATTTACTTCTGCTCTGTAGATCCTCTTCAACATTCGCTCCTCATCCATTCTCTCCATGTGTCCAAACCAACCGAGTAGTCTCTTATCCACACGCTTGCTCAGTTCCACTACTACTCCAGTTCTGTCTCTCACAATTTCATTTCTCAATCTATCCAATCTTGTCACTCCTAACATACTCCTCAAACACTTCATCTAAAAAAAATTTAATTTCCTTCTCAAATCTGCATTCAGGCTCTAAGTCTCTGCACCATACAACGCAGCCGGCACAATCACACTCATGAAGTTCCATCTTAACATCCATATTCATACTCTTGTTGCTCATCACTCTCCCCAGAGCACCCAAAACCTTGCTTCCTTGATTCACTCCTCCTACATAAATCTTAATAAAAGATAATATATATTTTCTTCGTCCCTCTTTTTTAATTTGAAAACATTTTGGGAAAAGTGCCAGGGAGCCACTCAGCAGCGCTGAAGAGCTGCATGCATTTCCTGAGTCGCACGTTGCTGACCTCGGAACTAGCCTATGACCTAGCCAGGATAGATGTACCAAACAACCACAAACAAATTGTGATTGGAGATGTCAATGTGGAAGTCTAAAAATGGGCATCTTAACAAGACATTCCAAAACCAGCTGCTCCTGGTTTATGACGATATGCTAGGGTAAAATTCCAATTATATTCATCATATGAAAAACACAAAAATAAGGATTTGAAAAAGCTTGATTGTTTAAATGACTCCTAGTTGCACCAAGTGAGCCCAGTCGGAGGGGTATAGCTGGTATAAAGGGCTGTTTTGGAGAGGTAATTGATTCTAGATAGATAGATAGATAGATAGATAGATAGATAGATAGATAGATAGATAGATAGATAGATAGATAGATAGATAGATAGATAGATAGATAGATAGATAGATAGATAGATAGATAGATAGATAGATAGATAGATAGATAGATAGATAGATAGATAGATAGATGGATGAATGGATGAATAGATGGATGGATAGATAAAAAGATTTATTCATCCCCGTAGGGAAATTCACATTTCCAGCAGTATCCTTGTGTTGAAAAAAAATAAAAATAATAAAGTAAATACCCAATGTAACGTGTTGATATAGAGTATTAATACACACTGTAATAAGAATAGGGTAGTATGCAGACGTGGGGGTGGGGTTTAATGTGGGCTTTTACTCCCCCGGGTGGAGTTAAAGAGCCTCATGGCATGGGGAAGAAATTATCTCCTCAGTCTGTCGGTGGAACAAGAATGTGACAGCAGTCTGGCGCTGAAGCTGCTCTACCGTTTGGAGATAATGCTGTGGATGTGATGAATTGTCCATGATTGACCGCAGCTTTTTTAGTGCCCGTCTCTCAGCTACAGTCTTCAGGCTGTCCAGCTCTGTGCCCACAACAGAGCCCGTTTTCCTCACCAGTTTATTAAGACGAGAGGCATCCTTCTTCTTGGCGCTGCCTTCCCAACACACTGCCACATAGAAGAGGGCGCTTCCCACAACAGTCTCATAGAACATTTGCAGGAGCTTTTTGCAGATGTTGAAGGACGCCAGCCTTCTGAGGAAGTACAGTCGGCTTTGAGCTTTCCTGCATAGGGCTTCTGTGTTGGCAGTCCAGTACAGTCATCAGCAAACTTCTGCATTTGGTAGGACTCAGAGTTGTACTGAAAGTCCGACGTATACAGGGTGAATAGGAACGGAGAGAGCACGGTCCCCTGCGGCGATCCCATGCTGCTGACCACAGTGTCCGATGTACAGCCCCCCTGTTTCACATACTGGGGTCTGCCTGTCAGGTAGTCCATAATCCATGCTACAAGGTGTGAGCTTACTCCCATCTCTGTCAGTTTACTACTAAGTAGCAGAGGCTGTATGGTGTTGAAGGCACTGGATAAGTTCAAAAATGTAATCCTCACAGCACCCTTGCCCCTGTCCACGTGAGAAAGGGATCGGTGTAGCATGTAGGCTGTAGCATCCTCCACTCCCACCTTCTCCTGGTAGGCAAATTGCAGAGGGTCAATGACGTGGCGGACCTGTGGCCTCAGGTGGTGCAGGAGCAACCGCTCCATGGTTTTCATCACATGTGATGTCAGGATCACCGGCCTGAAGTTGTTGAGTTCCTCAGGTCTCAGTAAATTGATGTCTTCTCTAATTATTTTGAGTGTTTAATTAATTTTAAACTGAAGAAAAAAACATTTGTTTGTCTTAAGTCCGGCCCGTCGGCCAGTAACGGCCTTTGATCAAATTTTGACTGGCCATGGCTTCCGACATAAAATTAATGATATGTGTCTCGCTACTAATGTTAACTGCAGTATGAAATACATTTGTACAAAAATAAACACCCTTACACCAGATGATGGCAGTAGCCCTTAGAATTATAAACCACCACGTTTCCGAAATGGAAACTGCAAATAAAAAAAGGAAAGTTGACTGTGAGGGTGACCGCTTTTAAGAAGAGTGAATATAGAAGTATTTTTTCACCAAAATATCAAACAACTGAGTCTGCCTAATTTACCAAGAGACTGGCTATTTTTTTACATGAAGAGGCACTGCCAGACGAAAATTGCTGACAACAGAAAGCTAACTGAAAGCGAACACTCTGAAAAAGAGGATAAAATGGAAGCCGTTTTAACGGCACAGCACCGCTTTTTCACGAGACTCTGTGAGTCCAATGAAAATGCTACAAAGGCAAGCTACGAAGTCGCAATGCTGATCGCTAAGCACTGCAAAACTTTGACAGAAGGTGAATTTATTAAAGACTGTTTAAAGAATGCCAGGCTACATAGTCAACCCTTAAAGGTTTCCAGGTTAGCAAATATGGCCCGCTTTTTAAAACTTTGGACACCCCTGTCTTACAGAACTTTCATTCATAGTCTTGTGCGCTTTGTATGTGGTGTTAAAGTCAATCATTATTATGACTATTTTGTGCCCATATTTGCACAGATAAAATACATGTATATATTTTAATTCGACATGATGGTGGAGACAAAAAACTTACGCTCCTTCATGGCTGAGTTCCCAGAGAGAGAGAGAGAGGAAGTTTATTCGTGACGTCAGAGGAATCAGTACAGAGCCAGAACACGACTTCAAAATAAAATACAAGATTGATAAAAGTACAAAAGATATAATTACACTCATTGTTAAAACGTTACTTTATGTGTGTGTTTGTATGAGAAACATTGTTTTTATATTTAGTAATATAAAAACAAGGTGATTACCTTGAGACAGAAAATCAAGAGATTTACATTAAAAACCTGACAGTGGACACAATTTTACAAGGATTAGTTCTCTAATGTGCGCCTTGTACTTCATAAAAAAAAACGAACTCAAACACAAATATAAGCTTCCCCGTGGCGCACCAATCATAATTTGCCACTTACCTTTTAGAAGCAAAAGTGAATAGGTCACATAAAGTGGGACAAGCGTCAACTTTTAGCCTGTGTCCTTGCATAGCCGTCTGTCAATAGGTGCAGCCAGTGTCAGTAGTCCTTCCCATCAAACGGGGCCTGACAAAGAGGCGGCGGCGCTTGGGAAAGGGGCAGCAAGGTGAAACTAATGCCATGGATGTTTGATTCATCAGGGCCTCATTGTTGGCGGCCACAGCTGATTGTGAAGGTGCAGTCAAGCAAAAGGGCTGCGGAGTAATCAGTCGGATTTATGGTGCCGAGGGCCTTGGTGGGAGAAGAAAAAAAAAAGCTGTTTACGCGGCGGCTAGGACACACTTTCACTTCATGTCCTGATGCTTGTCTTTGTGCATGTTTTCGTACATAATGCATGCTGCAATGCACGCTGTGTTGCAGGTAAACAAGCAGGAGGAACGATCGGCACCGGGCCGTGAACAGTGGATTCTCTTGTAAATAAAATGTTACCATCTTTCTTAACTATAAGAGTGTCTAGGATGCACTAGGCCAGGTAAGAAAAATAAACATAAATTTGTCTTCCAAGTGGCATTTTTATCCATGAATAGCTAAATTTTTGGGCAAGGAAGACAATTTGACCTCTTTTATCTTCTTTTCAGTGTAACACACCAAGCTTTTTTTGCAAAGTGAATTTACATTTGTCATGTAAAATAGAATCATAGCATATCTTTGTTCGCTTTGTTAAAAGTTTTGTCATTATTCACAATTTAATTATGTCTTCCAGACACACATTCGGTCATTGTAGACTTTGTGAAACGGAAATACGTACCATCTTACCATATTTTTTTAACTGCCAGTTGCTCTGGAGTGAAGGTTGCAATAGGGCAGGTGGGAAAATACATGTATTTATTTCTGAGTGGAAATTTTAGAAAAAGAAAAACAAAAAAAGCCAAATTGCTTGCACACACAATTAGAATTTTGCATGTAAAATAGCATAATCTTACTTTACGTTTTTTTCATTAATCACATTTTTTGGGGGGGGTTTCCAGACAAGTGTTCAGTCATTGTAGAACTGCTAAAACTGAAAAAAAAGAACAAATACGGTTTGTTTCTATCCACAGTAGAAGAAACTTGAAGTGAACACAAAAACAAGCATTCATAAATTTGTTTTTCCAGGGGTAAATAAAATCAATCAAGAGATGAGAAAAATCAACATTGTACCCTTGAAAATGAAATAGAGCTGAATACTTACAAACAATGCCATTAGCACTAGATAAATGAACAGTCAATTTTTGAAAAGGCTGGAGATTTATTTTCGCTACCTTTCCTGGTTAGCCATATCACGTGACCAAATTTAGCGATCTGCTAAAGGAAGGTTCGTTTTTAGCTGGAGTTAACTCGTTAGATTAAAAAAAGGGGGCTTTAAAAGTTCGCCTTTTTAGGAGGTAAAGTCATTTGAAAGGTGACAAAATTGTCTTTGCACTGATCTTAATCATAACAAAACCCATAAACTTATAACTATGGATTGTTGTGGGTTTATTATTAGTATTAAGAGGAGGCTGATAACCAATGTTTGGAGCTGATATTCCTTTCCCCAGCTGTTGCTCCCACCGTGGTTCGCTGCGTGTCGTAAGAGGCGACTAAAGTGGTGGGAGCGAGAAAACTGGGGATCATCTTCCATCTATCTACTCCCTAAGAGACAGCACGGTTTATGATAAAAATGAAAAACAAAAAACAATAACATCTGTAAATTACAAGCATTCTTCACATATTCAAATGGAGGAATATTAAACAATGGCTGCAGACTGGAAAACCTTAAAGCCCATCAATACAGCCCAGACAATTACGGGGGGCTCTTTACCCAGTCCAGTCGACATTGTCGGCTTGCGATATCGCAGCAGGACTTGCTTATGAATGGAAACATTTATTTTCATATTTTATTTCTCTACTCTTATTTTGGAAATATGTTTCAGCTGTCATTGCACTCTTTTTGGATGCACTTACAACTCTGGTCTACAATCTGTCACGAACCAGTACAGGAAACATACAGGAGAACCCAATCGCGTAACGTTACTCACAGTTTATTTGGGAGAAGAGGAAAGAGCGCACACTTGATCCGGGGATCGTTGGTCGCGGGAGTGGATTGATCGGAACGAGGAAGTGGTCAAAATCAAACAGGTCGGGGCGAGAACAACACAGAAGCAAAACACAGGCAAAAATGGAGATTCACACAGCTTGGCAAACAAGAGCAAAAAAAAAAAACACAGGCAAAAACGGGGATTCACCGGCTTGGCATATCACAACAGAGTTTAGCAGGACTTTCGCAGACGCTCTGACACCAGGTGACTCACAAGACAGCGTTTGAGTAGTCAGGCAGCAATCTGTCAACGCGTTTCAGCTGGTGTCCATGGGCAGGGCCATTTTGGTGCCATGGCTACCGTGACAGAACCTGGTGCCACACGGCGGGGAATAATTGGGTGCCATGGCAACCGTGACAGAACCCCCCCTCACAAAATATGTGGCACTCCAGAATGGGCTGATGCCCCCGAGGAGGATAACCCCACTTCAGGCCCCGAAGGCGTGGCAAGAGCAGGGACAGAGAGAAGCTGGGCCGGCAGACGGACGAGTCGAGCTGGAAGACGGGAGAGTCGGAAGGGTCGAGCTGGCAGAAGGGAGAGTCGGACGGGTTGGTCTGGCAGACAAAAGAGTCGGTCTGGCAGACGAAAGAGTCGGTCTGGCGAGCAGAAAGAGTCAAACTGGCGAGCAGAAGAGTCGGACTGGCGAGCAGAAGAGTTGGACAGGCGAACAGAAGAGTCGGAAAGGCAGACGGGTGTGGAAGACCGGCCGACGGGCGCGGCTTTGAGGCTGACGAGCACGGTGTTGAGGCCAACGGGGAATTCGGACGCACAGCAATTCCCATGGCTGGCGAGTCCATGGGCCGAATGGGATGGAAAGGCGACAGCACGGCAGGAGGAGAGCACCCAGGAGGCGGGGCTGTTGCCAACAGCCGACGCGACAGGAGCTCAGTCAGCTGAGCTAATTGCTCCTGCTGGCGCAGCATGCTCCGTAGATTTCGCTGAAACAGCAGTTGAAGGGCGGTGACGTCACTGGACAATCGCCAGACCACACCCTCTGTCCGGTTCAACTGCTGCAGAGCGTAGGCAGTAACCCTTCCCCCAATCCGCGCTTGTGTGAGCGTGGGTTCATTTTTTTGGTCAGAGCGTTCAGAGGAATGAGTGCACACTCGATCTGGGGATCGTTGGTCACAGGAGTGGATTGATTCGAATGAGGAAGTGGTCAAAATCAAACAGGTCGGGGCGAGAACACGAGCAAAACACAGGCAAAAACGGAGATTCACAGGGCTTGGCAAACAAGAGCAAAAAAAAAAAAAAAAAAAACACAGGCAAAAACGGGGATTCACTGGCTTGGCATATCACAACAGAGTTTAGCAGGAGTTTCGCAGATGCTCTGACACCAGGCGACTCACAAGACAGCGTTTAAGTAGTCAGGCAGCAATCTGTCAACATGTTTCAGCTGATGTCCATGGGCGGGGCCAATTGGGCGCCATGGCAACCGGTGACAGAACCTGGCGCCACAAGGCGGGGACTAATTGTGTGCCATGGCAACCATGACACCAACACTACCTTGCAAATATTGCCCATTTATCGTAACATTCTTTTATTGCACGTTCATCCTGAAGTGCCATCTTAATTTCATTGTAAACAATGTACACCACAATGACAATTATGGCAATTCTATTCTATAAAAATAAATACATGTGTAAATTAGAATAATTCACCAAATATTTTAAGCATCTCTAAACAACCACAAATAAACAATGATAATGATAAGCCCTGGTAGACAGAACAGAAAAAAATGTTTGAAAATGAAATAGATGAAAAAAAAGAATGAGAATAAGAGCAATCTCTTTTCAAAAAAGAACATCGGTGTATGCATTGAGACGTGTCACATCATCATATTTTGGTGGACTTGTAATTCTCAGCTGTCCTCCATCCCGCGTCCTCCTCCCCCATCCAAATGCACCTTCCTGATTGGCGGCAAGACAGATGTAGGGCGAGCAGCCGCTAAGCTCTTGTACTCTTAAGCCTAATGTGCAAGTTTTATATGCAGAGAGGTGAAGCGGGGAGGAGGCCATTGCCACTGATTATGATAATTCCGGCTTTTAATACAGCTGTCCCTCTAGCTTAAGGTAAAGCAAATGTTGCAGTGGGAGATTAGTGTACCTTGCTAGGCTATTAAAGAATCCCTGGTCCCAGCAGCTCGACTTGCGCACGCATCGGAGATGGCGCTAGAGCTGCTCGGGTTGGCATCCTCCTGAAAAGTGGAACTTGAGAGCGTCCGGTTTGACGGGCTGTAGGAGGAAAAATGTTGTAAACTGTTCAGCTGTTGCACCTGTTGGGAGGAAAATAATCCACGGCTTTAACATTCTCACAGGGATGTTACTGTCGGGTCTCAGGAACCATTCACAAGAAGATTCTGTTGTTAGGATGAGGTAAACTGAATTGTTCTCAAAGTAAGATACCTTCAAACCCTTTTTTAGAACAACTCTCACTTTCGATATCTACCATACATATGTGTTAAGACAATGTAATAAAAGTTTGACATGAAGAACAAAACACAAACTGGACTTGGATTGTTCAGGATTAAATGTAAATGTAACTGGTGTTACTTACCCATTCACAACCAATAGCGTCAGCCTGCTTATTGGGGGCATTAGGGATTCAGTGTTTTGCCTAAGGACACTTGGACATATAACACGGAAGAGCCGGTGATAGAACCTGCTACCTCTTGATCCCAAGATAAGCCCTTTACCTCCTGACCTACTGCCGCCCAATGTATATTAAAGTGAAGACTGGAACTGAACAAAAACACATTGCAAGACATCATAAACTAGAAATATGAACAGTTCTAAATATACACAAAAACGTTTTTGAGTCTTGCTCTCTCAGTTGTCCATATGTTGTCAACTGTTCTTAAACATGTCCAGCCGTTTTATGGGCTGAGATCCACATCATACACGACCCATCAGTACCCCAAATATTTGCCACTTCAACAATCAATACTAATAAAGTAATGTTCAAAGTATTCAAATGTTATTTTTGTTTGTTTTTTTGTTTTTGTTTTTGGGGTTACATATAAAAAAAGGCTGTACAATATGCATTACTTGTGACGCCCCGTATATGTCATTTATTGCCTGTGATTAGTGTGTTGCCACACATGGATGCCTGTGAGATACAATTGCGGTTATTTGCTGCCACCATGTGTGTGTTGTGGTGAACTTCTTTGAATCTTTTTGCCCAAAGGTTGCGTTACGGTAATTTAAATAGTGGCTATAAAATAGGGGCGCTGGCACCCCCATGGTAATAACAGGGTTAAATTACCATAACTCTGCGACTGTTGGGCTTAAGATAATATTCAAATGGGTTTTGGAAGAAGATAAGACAGAGTTTTGCTGCAATATAAAAAATATCAGATTGATAAAAGAAGTTCTCCAAAACACCTCCAAAACATCTCAGGTATCCAGGTGTGGCAACAGGCCAATCACAGGCAAACAATGACACAGATGGGGCACAATAAGTGATGCATTTTTTGTTATAAATGCCAACAAAAAAGACAACATTTGAATCCTTTGAACGTTACATTATTAGGTTTGATTGTCAAAGGGACAATGAGTTTGGTAACTGTTGGATAATGTATGATGTCGGTCTCTGTCTTGAGAAATTGCTTCACCATCTACCACACAAGGCTCATGAAACACCTGGTCATGATGAAAAATTATTGACAATATATAGACAACTGAGGGAGCAAGATTTAAAAATAACTGCTCATATTTCCAGTTTATGTTACAATGTGTTCATGTTCAGTCCCAGTCTCTACTCGATTATAATCCTAAAGAATCCGAGTCCGTTTTTGTTTTATTTTTTTATTTTATAGACTAGAATATACCTTTATTGTCATTGTTACAAAATGGGTTAACATATTGTGACAACGAAATTGGGCATGACACTCCAGTTTTACACATTCACAGTGAGGTATGAGCCAAGAAGATAAAGGAACAGAGAAGATAAGGTTATAAAACAAGGGGGATAAGGCTATAGTTATAATTTACATGGTATTTACACAAGTCTGCATGTGGGATGTTACATACAGTGTTATCATGATACTGGTATTAAATTGTCTTCACACATATTTATTGTTGATACTGCCAGATGTTTAGTTTGGGTTGTGCATCGGCTTGCTACAGTTTAACTGTACGGGTCAGGTGTATCGACATTTCGTTCTGTGTGCATTGTTACAAAGAATGACAATACAAGTAAAATACTAATTATTATTATTATTATTATTATTATTATTATTAAAAAAGTACCAAAAGTAATCTTTATAACATGATTTTTGACTCTTTCAAGGCCAAAATAACAAAACCAAAAAAATCCCAGCCAGCCAGTATGATACTTGGTCAATATAGGGTTTTATTATCCAAAGGTGAGTAATTATCATGTCTTTGTGGGGATTAGCAACGGGTGTTCACTTTCTTTCAGCATGTGAGTTATTCACAAAATGAGAAGGAAATAAGCTCTACGCACTACAACAAAATGTGTGATTATTGGTACATTAATTACAATGAAAAACCAAAAAGAATGAAGATTTAAGAACAGTCACACGTGCACATCTTGCGAGCTACTTATAAAATGAGCAAGTCAAAATGATCTACCAACCATGAAAAAGCAAACCATTCATTGTGCATTCGTAATACACCCAAAACAAACTAAAAAGAACAAGGGTTCCAAGTAGTGTTTTCTATTGACCAGGGGTGGTCACACCTTTTCCTGCATGTGAGCTACTTACAAAATGAGCGAGTCAAAAAATGTACTTTGCTGAACTTAAGATTTGTATTAGAATTCTTTGTAAATTATTTAATTCTGGGTTATCACAATTTTTCACCATGTGAACTACTGTACTAACCAAATGTCTACCGATCACAGAAATTGCAAAACATCTAAATATTCACAAAAGTTTGAAGTAATTTGTGTAAATTCTATAATTCAAGGATGCTCACACTTTTTCAGCATGCAAGCAATTTTTTAACATCGATCTGGCTAGGATTATGGTTGTTTAACAGGTAACACTGGATTTATATTTTTGTTTTTCAAGGATCGATAGATGAGACGTCAATGTCCAGATCACTTAAAGGGATACCCAAATTAGAAAACCTTCAAAATAAGATAAAATACTACATGTTTATTGCATAATATGAAATGAAATGAAATGTTTATTGAAGGTATTGTTGGATACATTAATCAAAACATGACACAAAGAAAAAACTAATGCTGAGAGTGAGCATGGCCAAATATGGTCACCTTACGCCCCCTCCCCTAAGGAAATTTGACAGATCTGTTTCTGCCAACCTTTGCTTAAAGGTTTGCACCGTATTTGCACTAATAACCCGGTCAGGCAAAAAATTCCAAATTTTTGGTATCCTGAAAGAAATAAAGTTTCCATGCAAGTTGCTGGTAGGTCTAGGCACCCGTAACTTATATATGTGACCACGTAAACCATCAACACGACAGAACTCAAAAAATTGATCAAAATGCACATCGATCATTCCATGCAGTACTTTGAACACAAAAATTAAATCAAATCGAATTCTACGGAGCTCCAAAAAGTCCAAGTTCATTCTTTGTAGTCTTTCCGGATATGACAAGTTGTGCATCCCAGGTATCCGCTTCGTATACCGTCGTTGAACTCCTTCCAGTAGGTTAATGTCCTTGAGTAAGTAAGGGTTCCACACAACGCTGTTATATTCTAACCCGGGTCTAACATAAACGGAAAACATTCGAACTAAGAATGCTGGGTTCTTGTTTAAAAGTGTCTGTAAATGTTTGATGCTATGTTATTGGCTTTGTTGGTAATTTTGGCGATATGCGTGATAAACTTTAGGTTTGAAGTAAGAGTGACACCCAGATCCTTATGTTCAGTAACAACATGCAAATCATGATCATTAATGTTATACAGCGGAACAGAACCATGAAAAAACGACTGTGCTAAGCATTTATGAGATGACAGTTGCAGATGCCACTTTTCGGACCAAAGAAAAACTGATTTAATGTCAATCAATTGTTCCTGTAACCTGGGTTTTTGTTAAGAAAGCCGACAGTTTAGCATCATCGGCAAAAATTGAGATGTCACTACTTTGAATGGCCTCAGGTAGGTCGTTCACAAAAAACAGAAATAATAATGGTCCTAGTACTGAGCCCTGCGGTACCCCACTACAAACTTCCGACCACGCTGAAAGAACATCATCAATTTTTACGCATTGTTTACGATTTGACAAATATGCAGTTATCCATTCAAGCAGTTTTCCACTAATACCATAGCATTTCAGTTTTTGTAAAAGCTTGTTATGAGACACTTTATCAAAAGCCTTGCAAAAGTCTAAGTAAACAACATGACCAGCCATATTGTGAACAAAAAACATACTGGTAATATTATTCAAATGAGCTATTAAGTTAGTCATGGTAGAATGTCCGGACCTAAACCCATGTTGTTTAAACGTAAAAAGATTGTGCTCCTGTTTAAATTTCCATATGGCATCTGAGATAATTTTCTCAAACACTTTACAGACGCAGCTAGCCAAGCTAACTGGTCTATAGTTGGCTGCACTTGTTGTGCTCCCCCCTTTAAAAATGGGTATGACAATAGCACTAAGCCAGTCCTCAGGCAGCTGTGAATCCTCAAAAGATCTAGAGAACAGGTAAAATAATGGTTCACATAAAAAGTCAGCTAGCTTTTTAAGCAAGAAATTTGGAATTTTGTCAGGGCCGGCTGAAAATTTGCTGGGAAGTTTTATCAAGTATTTATGAATTAACTCCTTTGAAAGTTCCACAGAATTCAGAACAGCTGAAGTTCTGCTGGGAAAGTCGGGTGAAACACCATTGTCACGACCAAAAACACTGGCATACTGATCATTTAATATACGGACATTGTCAGCATTATCTGTAGCAACGGTACCGTCAGATGCCTTCAGGTTGGGAATAGATGCCCTAGAAATTAGTTTACGGTTGATGTATGAAAATAATTTACGAGTATTATTACCCTCTAAAACTTTATTTTCCTCAGCCACCCTTTCCCGCCTGATGGCCCTCCGCAGTTCCCTTGGAGCATCTTGATAACTTTCCAAGTATGCCAACTGATCACGTTTATAAAGCTTGTGAATAAACTGCTTTCGCCTATGCAATTCAGCTATATCCCGGTTGACGTGAGGTGTAACAGCAACTGAGGGTACGTATACAGATATCAAAGTGTAAACAACAAATTTAAATATTGCCCACATTTCTTCAATATTCCCACAATTATCAAATAAGAGATACCAGTTGACACTAGACAGAAAGTATCTCATGCCATGTAGATCACAGTCTTTAAAATTTATGTAATTCTGAGCAGTGGTGTCTTTTTTAAGAGCCAGGTTAAGTTGGAAAGTAACAGAATCGTGATCACTCGTAGAGAAACTCGGCCCAACGTCAATGTTTTTAATCAGATATCTGTCAGTGGAAAACACAAGGTCTAATACGTTGGACCCCCTGGTTGGTTTATTGACATGCTGAAAGAAACCTCATTTGAAACCAAGTTTTTGAACATTGAAGTTGGATTAGTTTCAGGATTTTGAAGAAAACTGTGGTGAATGTCAGGAAAGTTAAAATCACCCATAAGTAGAATTTGCAATTTAGTATCAAAAATAGAATTCAGATGTTTGAACATAGCGACGTTGGCCTGAAAAGAGCTCAAACCAGAGCGATATACAAGCACTATTCTCAGCTTCACCCCAGAAATAAGGATATCACAACTCAATAACTTAATTCTATCGAATTGATAATTAGCGACAGAAAACACAGTTATACCATGAGAAATCATGAGCAAAACTCCTCCATGTTGAGCATTTTTACGGTCAGTTCTAATGGTATATTTCGCTATAGTTGGCACTGGGTCACCAGCGGAGTACCAAGTTTCTGTAATTGCCAAAATATCAGGGGTGTAGAAATTGATGTACGAGACCAAGTCATCTGCCTTAGAAGTCAAACATTGGGCATTAATGAGATGAATCAAGGGGCTGTTCAATAAAGGCGAAGGCGACCTTGGGCATTTCCTGGCTTGACAATAATTTTCCCGTCCCGTATAATAATGTTTACTTCACCTTCGTCCCGATGGCGCTTAAGTTCGTCCTGTAGTTCCCTGTCGCGTTCCCTTTCTTTTGGTGTCATATCTGGACGAACAAATCCAGAAGACAACGTCGGAAAGGTGCTTTACACCCGATTGAATCCACGGAGAAACGCCAGCCTTGATCTTGTATTCCGGAATCGGATCTTCACAATCCTGGGTTTACCATCATTCCTCGGCCTTCCATCACGAAAAACTTCCAGAATGTCCTGTTTCTCTACTCCCGGAACTGCTTCGGCGACTTCCTGAAAGAGCTGGGTATCCTGGACAGCTTCACCATTTTCTCGATGTGTCTTTGCTCCAACCACCACAAGATTATGCTTCCTAGCCTCCTTTGCTAGCATTTCCTCTATTAGGCTAGTCGACATTCTGGCAACTTCTGGCATCATCTGCGTCATAATCTCTCGGACCAAAGTTGGTACCATGGCCTTCACGGTTTCACGGACAGTGGAGACCAAATCAGCAGAGTTCAGGGCACCGCACGGCCCAGAGGACCCGGATAAAGGCACTGGAGTGCTATCCACGTAGGTGAACACCGTTCCAGAGCTACTCAGAGAGGCGTAAGAATCCTTATCATCAGCGGATAAGCCGGGGACGCAGGACTTGCAGATGTAAGTAGCTTGCTTATCTTGAATCGCGAGGCTTAGGTCCTGAACTGACAACCCAGAGCACTCGTAATGGATGTAGTGCTTGCAGTGGCTGCATTGAATCATTGCTCCACGGTCCACGGCACCGCAAAAACATGGTTTAGAAACTGCCTTTTGAGGTGCCATATCGAATAAATCAAAAACTCAGTTCAATTATTGAGCAAAACAAAACAAAAACTTCGACTCGACTTCAAAATACGGCATTTAGGACCCGCCGCATTTAGCGCGCTTGCGTGCCACTTCCGCCCTTGCGTCACTTCCTCCCTGCGTCACTCCCTCCCTGCGTCACTCCCTCCCTGCGTAATAGCTATACATTTTTCATTGGTATATTCCAATTAATTTCCGAGATAATGCATTTTGAAGACAGCCTGTCTCTTATTCAACCTCCTTAAATCTGACGTAGTCCGAGTAAAACCGACACACTCGCAAGCCAGTTACTATATTGGTTTATGTGTTAATTAGTAAAATTAGTGTTGAGTGTTTTACGCCAAGTTTTGGTAGTTTGTGGAGAGATTGCCTAGGCGTTGTGTCACAGGTGGGTGCACCAATGGTACAACAAATGGTAAGCTGCCAAAATGGGACAATTTGGCAGAAATAACACATATAGAGCTAATGGGGGCTCACCCAGCTGGCACCCGTTCAGCTAGCCAGCTACTTAAGAGGGCTAACCGGGACTGATTGGTGGGAAAACCGGAGGCTGGCCAACAGAAAACATGCAGCAAGAAGACAGTCTACCTGGGAACCAACAACGAGCAATCTGCCATGGCAACACATATTAACCCAACCAGAAATAAACCAAATGATCACGGCAGGCTAGCAGGATGCTAAAGAGGGCTAACTGGGACTGGTGAGTATGGCTGAACGAAAACATTCAGTGAGCAGCCATGCTCCCTGGGAACCAACAATGGAAAAGGGATGCAGCTACAAACCAATGGCAATGAACCATGACAGGAAAAAACACAATGGCCACGACAGGCCAGCCATCTAGCCAACTGCAAACAGGACTAACCAAAACTGGAAGGCTTCGGCAAAAAGCCCCGCCATTGTTAAGTCTTGTCTTCATCCGGTGACGTCACAGCTCCAGAGCATACATTCCATGTCAGCAAACGTTGAGACTAAATTTCTTGTGTCCTCTGGCATGGAATTATTTGCAACGGAGCTGCATGATTGTGAGGAGGAACACACTACACGTATGTTATAATCCCTTTAAACCTGTCAATTGTGGCATCGCCAGTTTTACTCACACTAACAATAGAATATATTTTGCAGCTGATATGTTGATGACCTGAGGTAAAAATCTTGGCCGCATCTCTTGAAGTGGAGATAATTGGCATGTTGACTGTTCAGGACACATTCCACCGGGAGCGAACACCAAACAGCTCCCCACTGGAAAGCTTCAAGTTCTAAGGGTAGAGAAGATCAGAGAGACGGGTGTGAAATGTCCATATTTTGACATTGCGACCAATGAACTTCAACATGTGACGCTGCCACCAGGAAGCGGCCTAATCACAGCCAGGAAGCGATAAGGACGGCTCGTTGCAGGAAGTGACCGCTCAACTTAAACATGCAAACCTACCAACATTCAATCCGTCACATTCTTTCTTCCCATTTAAGAACTGTTTTCAAACTGGTTTGCTTTTATTTTACTGTTTTGCAGGATTTTCCAAACAAAAACGAGTTTTTTTTTTGTTTTTTTTACATCTGAATTTTTAAACTCAAACAATAAATGAAAATGTTTTCAATCCATGAGGCGACAGTAGCTCAGGAGGTCGCAGGTTCTATTCGTGGCTCCTTTGAGTTAAATGTCAAGTGTCCTCAGGCAAGACACTGAACCCCCTAAAGCCCCCCCAAAGCAGGTAGGCACCTTGCATGGCTGACTCTGCTATCAGTGTGTAAGTGTGTGTGTGTTAATGGGGAAAGTATGAAAAGCATTGTAAATCACTTTGGAGCACCAGTGACTGGTTAAAGCGTGATATACAGTCCAACTGCTATTCCCTGTTGGTTTTTTTTGTGTCATACCATACCTGTCAACCTCAGCATATTGATCCCCTTATTAATGATTGCAATTCCTCGTATAAAACTTACAAACTCAATGCAGTACCTATTTACAAGACAGACTACGTAGACAATCCTAACAATATTAGCAATCTTGGATGACATTGTTGTCCGTTACCAGTTACCAAAATGGGCAAGATAAGATAAGTCTAACAAAAAACAATAACATTTTTCTTTTTATTGAAAATAATGTTTAAAAACATACTGTGAACACAATTTGAAATCACCCAAAAAGGTATAAAATACAGATATATTAACATCAGTCCCTCTGCCTAACCCAAAAGGTAATTGAGTAGTTTATGTACAGTAGTCCCCCGGATTACAGTGTACCTACCTTACAATGTTTTAATGTGGAATATCACTGTTTTTTAATCATATAAGTCAAATTATTGGACATTTCCTAAAATGTACAAAATTTGCCGTGTTTGTGCGTATGACCATGCATCTTATCATCATTGAAAAATATGTATTTCCTGCCCCTCTATTAGGCATTTCACCCACTGTACCATATCAACATTAAATGCATTTGCAAGGCCGAACACGTCCAAAATTCAAACTTTAAAATGTTCGTCCAAGTTACCATATTTTCTCTTTACAACGTAGATTATGATGTTTTTTTCAGCCTCTATTTACGACATTTTACCCACTGACTATACCATATAAAAACAAATTTGTTTGCCAAAAATTGTGAGCCAAAAAACACCCAAGATTAAAACTTTGCAGTGTTTGTGCTTTAAATCTCTGAGACGCCTATCTGCTATTGGTTGACGCCACATAAGATGCAGATTGGGTTTTGGTTTGCATCACAGCTTCATGAAACTAAAGATAATCAATTGGCTGAACTAATTCCCACAATGCCTCTCTCTTAATTTAGTTCAGAATCTAGTGTAATACATTTGAATTTGTTAAGTAGTTATGCCAAAGGGAAAATCAAGATGATATCCACGACAAAAGGAAACACATTAATGGTTACCATAGCTCAGGCCAATCAACAACTGATAATGAAGCGATTAAAGCAAGGGAAAAAAAATCTAAATTTGAATCCGCTGTTTTGTCCTTTCACTGCATTCACCTGCTAACTTCATGGTACCATCTCACGTATTGTCACGACAATTTCAAATCAAATATAATGTTTCCCTTGTGTACTTACCATTACCCGTTTTTATTTAAATGTTTTTACCTTTATGGAGGTTCAGACGGCATTAGCTAAGTACCATTATGTTTTATTCCTCACTTTATGATACCTCAGAACAGATTCATGTTGTATCCTTTGGACTTACTTTCCGTCTTCCAGTTGGCCCAGGTACCATCTACTGTAAATGCCATATTGTCTATGGTTTGGAGGTTCGAGACGCCAGCATGAATTAACAGCAAACATGGGTTATGGTCATTGTTCAACAAGACTATTAACATTCTAGCTAACCCCAGCAAGTTAATCAAATTATTCCCATCCTGCCCCCTCGAATACCAATCTGACGCAAGTCACCTGGGTACGATACAGTCACTGACCTGGTGTGAATCAAGTGACAAGCGCTTACAAAAAGCTGTTCTGGCTCTAAAGTCTGGAGTGTGTCTGCTCTTGCCTGGCTGATAGCAGATGACGAGGCATGGAAGTGTGGAACTAATAGGATGGGGGCTGATGATATTCTCAACCACTTCCTTGACCATAGACTGCCTTCTACAGAGACAAAGTGGATGTGTCATAGGGCGACACAGTTCGGTGTGGTATGCTGGTTACACGGCAGCAAAAACCCTCAAAGAGTCATCAATACAACCAAAAATGTACGGGCGCCTGCAATAGCCAAAAGAAAAATTGATGCTGAAAACAAAGCTTTTTAATACAGATCTGAAGCTCAATACATGTTTACCAACATTGCCGGTAAACCAGTGTGTTTTGTTTGTGGAGCTTATGTGGCAGTAATTAATGAATATACTGTGAAACAGCGTGATGAGAGAAAACATCCATGTTAAAAGCACACATTTTTTGGTGAAAAGCACACATTTTATTTTTATCTATATTTGTATTCATAAGTATGTTAAGTTACATAATGTTTAAGTTCGTTTGTTCTGGAATCATATTTCTGTCTCTTTTGAATTTGTCTTTTGTTAAAAAAATGTAAAGTTCTAGTGTAATCAATGAATGTTTATCTTGTTCGGCCCGCCACCAAAGGTGTGGTTTTCAATTTCAAGAAATAAAGAACTTTAACTTGAATTATAAAGCTGAAAGCCAATTGTGAAACTCAATAGTTTATTTATCTGTCTTGTAAATTCACTTGAATTTTAGCAATTCCTTCATAGTGTTCACACTTCTGTTATTTGGACATTTTTGTGAATGTCCCCAGCATTTTAAAATAATGAAGAATAGAAACAACATAAACAGTAATGCTTTTCATATGTCTACATCAAATAACAGAAAGCTAAAAAACATTTTTTTTCTCCACCCTATTTAGTAGCTCTATTTATTTCTATTTATTATGTCATAAAAGCTTATCTGTCAACCTCAGCCAATAGCTCCCTTATTAATGATTGCAATTACCCTCATTAAGTGGCAGCGTTGGGGGTGTCACTTTAAAAAAATAATTAGTTATAGTTACTCACTACTTCTTCTAAGAGTTAGTAACGTAATTACTCTAGAGTAAACGTAACTAGTTACCAGGGAAAGTAACTTTTCCGTTACTTTAAAATAAAGATGTATGTCAAATAATTTGAACTTTTCTGAGCAGTATTTGAGCAAGTTGAATTGAGAAGAACAGAGAGTTCTGTTTTAGATCCATCTTTATCCTCCACTTGAAGTGCAACACAGACAAACGGTAAACAATATAATAAAATGACAATCAGCAGTAAACAATATCAAGTGAGTTGAACAAATTAAACCAAACTTTAATGGTCAGTTGTAGAGATGGAAATTTCCAATATTTTTAGAGACACGGCTTTTTCGGCTTGGCTCACTAAAAGAGACATGTCTTTTGGTTCCCAAATGGCTCTTTATGTTGTTCTTCATGTTTAATCCATATATTGTATTACCATGTTTACAATCCAACATCTGCACCGCTTACCCACACAGGAAGGCTTGTAGCTGAATTTGAACTCATGACCTCACAACTGTGACTTAACTACCATTTATTATGTAATATTGTTAATGGTCGGAAAAGGGGGACAATAAAGTAAAATGACCATATAAGCGTTAACACTGAAAAACACAGGAAACGTGAATGAAAATATTCATCAATCTACAAAGAAAAAGACAAAATACAAAAAATTAGCGTCTGGATTGGTCCCACTTCCGGCTCATAGAGGTGATTCAATCGTGAAAGACACGAGTCTGTTGCTGCATTAGTAGATAACTTATTCGAAATCCTTATCAAATTACATATGCTAAGTGCTTTTAAATGCTGACATGATCCCAAAAAGCTTGACGTAACAAATTTCGAGGAGAGTGAAAAACTGCAACGCTGAAAACAGAATCAGGTGTGCCAAGGCGACACACTGCGGTTAGCGCTCTGCAGCCTCGGTAACGCACCGCTTTTAACCGTCAGTAACGTTAACGGTGTTGTAATGGTGGAACAAGTAATGAGTTAGATTACCCTGTTACAGGAAAATAACACCTTCAAGTATGTTTATAAATTTGTGATTCCCAACACTGTTAAGTGATAATTAACCTTACAAACACAACGTAAGACCAATTTAGTCACAGCAAGACAGACTATGTAGGATAAAAACAAAATATATTTGCATACACAAGAATATTTGATTATTTGAACAAATAAACAACACTAACAATTATTTTGGTTTCTTTTTTAGGTCTTTGACGACTTGCAATACATTCATTGTGGCCTATTATAGGATAATATTTGTTGGTGTACCACAACAACATGACCAACCTACGGTGACATTGTTGTCTCCTGCCACTGACTGAGATGATCTGCATTAGAGTTGCAATGGACAAGACAAGATTGGTCTAACAAAAAAACAAGATTTTGTTTATTGATTATTATTTTTCATACAAAAATATGGTGTTTGTAATTTGAAGTGGTAAAATAATGTATAAAATATGGCAAAAACGTACTAGTTTCCAGGTATGCAAAATATTTATGAACACACTCAAAATAGGCTCGCTGAAATTGTTCCAGAAGATAAACGGGCAGCTACAAAAAATACCGAGACAGTGAACAATGCATTTGGAGGCTCTTCTGATGTAATAAAACACTCATACCTATTCACTAATACAATTTTATATTCTTATATCAAAATTTGTATTTAACAAACAACTTTTTGCTTACCTTGATTGAGAATCATTTTATTTGAGTTTTTTTTTCTACTTGATATTTATCTTTTAGTAATTTGATATGCATTTTTAAAATCAAATTTCAGTGCTTTTTCACATTTTCAGTATTAAATAATGATGGTAATATTAAAAAATACAATAATAATAATAATAATAGTAGTAGTATACTATACTTAAAAGCACATTTCAAGACACCCAAGGTAGGACACCAGATATCAAACAACACTAAAACAAGAAAGCAATACAGACGCTGCTCGACCAACAAACGAGTGAGGTTCCGGACAATTGTATCGTTAGTTGAATTTGTTCGTAAGTTGCTTCAGTGCTATATTTTTTATGTTTATGGTTTATAGAAGTATGTTTAAGGCTTGTATAAATAACCTGTATTGTTTTGTACTAAAAAATAAACATTTAATGAAATAATAACCTTTATTAAGATAAATAAAGTGAGTTTTTTTCTTACTTTGGGGACTTGTGCATCAAGAGGTCCTCCTCCATGGTAAAAAGTGGCATGCAACTTTTTTATTTCACTTTCATTTCAAAAGAAACGGCTCGCCTCATCCTTATACTTTACAGCAACCATATTGAATGAATGCACGAGATATTAAACAATAAAAGTTCTTAGCGTGCCAGCGATACAGGACACATTGTTATGATTACACATAAACGAGGAAGTAGAAGCAGGGTTTCTTCTTCTGTGTGTATGCTGGGTGAACTCACAGGTCCACACGGCGGAAAGAAGCACTACAGTACTGTTCTCGACTCGGAAAAAGGTACACACAATACAAAATTTAACTTACAACAATGTCCGGATATTTTTCGACATCTCGAAAATAATGATCGTATCTACCGTTTTGCTTAAGTCAAATATTCGTAAGTAGGGGAGCGCCTCTACATACAAAATTTAAAAAAAAAAAGGAGTTTGAAAAATAATGGGCAGTATGTAGGACAGCTTTTTATAAATAGGCAAGTCTGATTGGGTCATTTTTGTATTTTGTATAGCCCTTAATCACAAAGAGTCTCAAAGGGCTGCACAGGTTATTACACAGAGTATTTTTCAGACTATTATTACACTATCCCCTGATCTGGAACCAACATGAGGGCAAGGAAAAACTCAAAAACCTCAACATGAGGAAAATGAAGAAACCTTGAGAAGGGACCGCACCCCCTTTCAGGATTACCAGACAGCAAAGGATGTTGCAATCACAAATAATACAGAGATATTGTCCACGAAAAGTATAGGTTATTCATATGCTATAGAGTAGAGGTGTGTTTTACCACATCCGGTCAGTAGATGTGGTTTATTGACGTCACACATAAGGAAATGGAGTCACACATGAGTGTCATATTACATTACAATTAAAATTAGACTGAAAACATATTACAAATAATAGAAATAGACTGATCTTTGAAACGTGTGTGTGTTGATTACTTTACATTTCCCCCCTGTTGTGAATTTCAAAGAATATCAATAAAAACAAACTGACCCAAACTTAAAAACACTTCCAAATAATGACGGAACCCTGTGCATGCCACGTGAAAGGGACGGACTGCACCGTTTACAAGTCAAGTCAAGTCAAGTCAAGTCAAATTTATTTATATAGCCCTTAATCACAAAAATGTCTCAAAGGACTGCACAGGATTACAGTTACAAAATTACACAATTACCTGATCTTAAACCAGCATGCGGGCAAGGAAAACTCAAAACCTCAGTGTGAGGAGAAAAGAGAAACCTTGAGAAAGGACCTCACATGTGGTAATCCCCCTTCCAGGATTGACCAGGGTGAATTACAATTAGCATTACTGTACACATAATAGTAAACATAAGGTAAGATGTTGAAAATGTCCAGAAAGTGCATGACATCAACGACGCCCCCAGCCTGCAAACCAGTCCAGAAAGTCTATGACGGCCACGACGCTGCCTCCCGTCTCTGCCAGCCGGTAAATGCAGGGGTCGACATGCTGCAGGTCAGACGCCGGTCCGCTGACCCATCCCAAATCATCCTTCTCCTTCGTATCAGCCAGGCAGGCGTCGGAAAAAGACAGGACAAAACAGAATATGAGGTGGGCATCAATCATATGCTTTGGAATAGAAGTGTGTCTTAAGCCTCGATTTAAAAACTTCCGTTGAGGTTGCAGATCTTATCTCCAGAGGCAGGGCGTTCCATAACACATGCTGTGTTGAAACTATAAAGACCCACGCATATCTGAGATTCTCTGAGTTTTCTTGGTGAGATTGTTGCATCAACAAACAAGAGTTCCCTCTCACGCCATTGACTCCTGCATTCTCTGTGAACGCGCATGAGACGAATTCTCGATCATCATCATCTTCTTCAACACTCTTGGTCTATGAAAAGTACTTTTTCAAAATGTGTCCATCTCAAAAACAAAATGACTTGACTTTATTGTCTTTTGTCAGTTCCACTGACGATCAGTTCAGGAATCTCCTGTTAGCTGTCCGAAAAGCAGCTGAGGTGTGCTCCATCACCCCTGTGACCTCGTTGTTAATAAGCGCAGACAATGGATGAATGGATGTCTTTGTTAATTTTTATCAACTATGTTCCCCATCACAGCAAATAACATATGGTCCATCTCCATTCTGATGTGCCCCCTTTTTGACAGTTTGATGTTTTTTTTTTTTCTTTTGTGGAACTCAGTGGCACTTAGAGTCTCGTTAATGTCTCAAGATGGGGGCGTTGTGCTGCGGCTCGGGCCCCAGTTCGTCTTTTATTTTTCAGTGTCCCCTGATCCCTCATATTTTCCCTTCGACTCCCTTCGCATATACAATAATATCCACTACATCCCGAGGGATATACAGAGACCACCGGATCTCCCTGGAAGATCTGCCTGCCTGCCGACAACGACGGAGCAAAAGGAAAAGGCTGCCAGTCGGCTCTGAGCTAAGAAGGTGACCACACAGACCAGCGCTCCCAAGCATGTTCAACCAATGCCAGATCCATTGTCCACAATGAGTGAATTTGAGCTACGGATCGCCACCAACAACTTCCGGAATTGGAGGTTTTTTGTTTTTTTTTTGTTTTTTTGTCATCACGGAGTCTTGGCTTTCCCGACGCTGCATTGCATCACCGGCTCAAACAAAACGACGACTCCGGTAAAAACAGGGGTTGGAGACTACGCGCTACAATAACAGCAGAACCATTGACACACACTGCTCACTCGATATGGAGTTTCTAGCAGTATCGTGCAGACCCTTCTCTGTACCGGGAGAGTTAACTGTGGTCTTTGTGTTTGCTTTTTACTTTCCACCGCTAACCGTTTCACCGGATGCTAACGTTAGCATAGCGCTAAATCACCTGCCCGCTGCTATCAATAAACAGCAGCTTGCACACCCCAACGGAGCTTTATCGTCGACGGCGACTTTATCGGGCATGTTTATGGACTGTACTCCGAAATCCATTCAATTGTGGACTGAGCAATTCGGAAACACACTGGACTATGTGTAAGATCAAACATCAAACATTCCGGTTGTATCCAGCAACTCTGTTTGACCCCCCCCCCCTTCCAGAGGAAAACAAAGCCTACTTACAACAAAGTCAGTAAGTTCTTTGTTCCTTTATCTCTTTGTTTCCTTATCCTCACTGTAAATGTGGACTGGAGTCGTCCAATTTTGTTGTCACAGCATATCCCTTGTTGTAACAATGACAATAAAGGCATATTCTATTCTATTCTATTATAATTTTATTGTGCTTACGTACTTGGATGTTTTAGTAAATTAGCTGGACTATTCAATGGCCTAAGTTTTTCTGTAATTTAATGTACTAGTAGACATTATCTTAGTTTAATTAATTTCTATTCATTTATTTCCCGTGCAGTTATAGTTTTAAATTATCATGATCTGTTTTGAAATCAATTAATCCATTATTTTTATATTCCTATGATCTTTTCCAGGACTGATCAATGTTTCTCATTGTCTTCTAAAAATGCTCTTTTCCATAGAAACTCTTTCCTTTTAATTTAACCAAACTATAAGTCAGCATTTGTTACATATTTATTAATCATTTGTCAATCGTAACACGCTCATTCTTAAAAAAAATCAGTGTGGAATCAAATGTCCTCCTAAAGGATCTTGTCCTTTGGGCTAAACTCATCAAACTTCCAAACCCTCACACTACCTAAACTTCAAATATCTAAAAAAAAATGCCAAATGGAACTCAATGTCAAAATTTTTTAATTGTCATTTTCTCTCTCTATAATCATAATCAATCTTTTCTTATCGATTCAGTATAAAACAATGCATACTTGTCACTTATGAATTATCTTGTTGACCCGCATTTATATTATTTTATTATCATAATCTTTGTTCTGTGCAATAGTCTTTGTTCTGGGCAATAGTCTTTGTTTTGTGCAGCCCTTCGAGATCCTTTGTGATTAAGGCTATACAAACAAACATGACCTGGCCTGACTATTAATACTTGTGTCCCTTTTCTTCTTTTTTTTTAAAAGAAAACACATTTGATTCAGTGACTGAAATACCTTCAGCTATATTGTAAATTATTTTTAGTCCCAAATTTTCTTTTCTGTGTTAATAATTCATTATTTTCAAACTTATTCCAAAATTTTGATTAGATCACCTACGCTTTTGTGTGCAATATTCTATTGAGAGTAATCAGTTATTGAATACGGGTAAAAACTAAGGAAATAATATATTTCGGTATTGCGCCTCTTTCGAACTGGTCCATTCACGAACAAACAAGAAAATGGACACTAAAATAAGGTGATTTCCCAGTCGCAGTCTTTGCTTTTTTCGTCTTAGCTTTATTGTTACGAGCAAAACCACACGTCTTAGAGTTTTTACCCGTTCGCTATTCACATGTCCAACAAGAAATGATTGGTCTTGTTATTTACATATTTTTTTCTTTTTAAACTATTCTGTATAATTATCTTGTATTATACACTCTGTATTCTCGTTTGCCCACGTCCCTGCGTCCTAGACGCATAATTTTTGCTAGGGAAACAGTCTCAGATCAACGTGTGTCCCCGGGATGCAACTTTTTTTGCCACATAATTGTCATTATCACCCAATTACTCTTAAACAAAGATTTGCTGCACTCCAAACTTTTCATCGTCGTTTTGATCTCGCGGTTTGTTTTTATTTTTCTGCACGCCGATCTTGGCTAACGAGATCTTGTCGCTTCGAGATTACGTCATTGTTGTGGTACTTGTCGTCGAGCGAAGGTTAAGTCCGTCTTTTTTACAGAACCGTTTTTTTTGGCTCAACTTATTAAAGGGAGCTCAAACTGCTCACTTGCTTTGATGATTGATATTACGAATTATGTTGTACAAAGGAGCTAAGGAAAGAAGGAAGTATAAAAGGAGAAAATGAAAAAAGACAGGCCTGTGGCCATCCCCCTGAATGGTACATTACCAACAACAATTCGATGCAGAAAATGAATTAATAATTTGATGATTAAAACTGAATGAATATATAGATCTCTGCCGGGACCCACAGATCCCCGAGCCCCCTCAGGGGCAAAATGAACACTGTACACTATTACCCTACTCTTTTACCTTTATCATATTACAATTGTTGAATGTTCAGATGTCAAACGATGTCCTATATATATATATATATATATATATATATATATATATGTTTATGGTTCATACCGGCCGAATACAAACACATAAAAAAATTTCTTTTTTTTCACCTATTAACACCCTTTTTTATTGTACTCACCCTAATAACTTGATTATCTTTCAAAATTGATATCGACTTACTCACCTCTAAATCTTGTTTTCTGTGCCTCCTTGATCTGGCCATGGGGGTCGCCATGTTGAGTCCAAATGAGACAAGAGCCACATCTCATGATTATCTCCATCATTAGGACTTATAAGGCAACGTTAGTGAAGTAGTGTTACTGCAGACTTAATTCTGAAGTATTCCCATGGTAGTATTTTCATAATAGTTCCAAAGTAATATTTCTGTAGTATCGAATATTTACTTATTGTAACAATGAAATAGTGTAGTGTTTGTATAGTTTTTCTATAGTATTTTTGTAGTAGAATTGTTATTATTGTAATACTTTGCCATTGGATTTCTTCTTCCTTTGTGGTTAACTGCAAATGAATGGCTGGATTAAACCCGAGAGGTTTAACTCGGACCCAAGTGTGGAACAGCTTCTTTGAGTATTTTGCTTACAACTGTGCTCAGCATCTTTTTTCCATAATATTATTTGTGTATGTATTGTGTGGTATTTCTTTCTTCTTATTCTAAAGCAAAACCATATATTATGTCCATGTTTATTAGCATTCAATTAGATATTCACCCTTGCAATAATTTTCTTTTATTTTTGTAGCTTTTCTATAAAAGTAATGTAAAAAAATGTCTGTATTTATACAGTGCTTTTCAAGTCAATAAAGACCTCCAAAAGCACTGTGTTGTTTCTCATACTTACCGTTCATTTTAAATCAGCTAGTTTTAAAATGAAATTATTTACATTTATATAGCTTTTCAAGTCAAGAATTCCCCAAAGCGCTTATAGTGCGTTTCACATTTCCCAATAGCAGCCGTGCAGCCATGTAAGGTGCTAATCTGCTTATTTTGGGCATTAGGGACCCAAGTGTCTTACCCAATTTTCAACAAATTATTTTTTATTTAATTATTTTTTTCCCTTTACTATTTTAGCTTCACTTATTTAATGTGAAAATGACGTATCTTGACGTGCAACAAGTTATCTTACTCATTTGTATTCCAATCGATACATTTTCATTCCATAATTTTTAGTATTTATTAATGATTTAAAAAAAAAAATTGTATAAAAATGCCTTTATCTCAAATTAATCTAATCCAATTCACTCAATAATATTTTTCCTCCTCTTCCCAGTCCTTAATTTTCCAATTTTGAACTGAACACAGGAACATTTTATCTTTTTCTGTATTATTTTATCTTTTTCTTCATTGTTTTATCTTTTTCGGGATTATTCTGGCATTATCTTGATTTAACGCATCTATAATCACTCACTCATATTTTTCCTAAACTTCTCACTCCTTAAATTATCGATTTTCAATTAAAAAAAAGAAAAATTGCACCAAAAAAGAAAATTTTTGGAACCACATGTGGCCCGCCGCCCTTATGTTGCGCACCATTCGTGTTAAACACCAATTTTTCGAAAAGTTAGTTTTTTCGACTGCTTACACGGTGTCCTATAAATTCCTCTAAACACTTCACGTTTTAGACAATCTCCATTATTAAAAAAAAAAATGATTTGTACTTCTTAAGAATACTTTATTTGAGCCATTTTTTTTTTCCTTTTCTCTAAGCGCATGCGCGACACAAAATACACAGACAGGAATAACAAGTTTTACAGGAAAGCCGACAAACAATTCACAAGACACACAATTAAGACACACAGGGCCCAGACAAGACGGATTTCTAATTAAAAATAGTTTAATTTAAAATGTGCACATTTTCCTTTTTATTGAAGCCATGCGTTTCACTTTGATCGGTTCATTTTTACACAATTTCAGATAGGGGACTCTACCGTTTGAAGATATTTACTTTAAAAGCCACCGTTTTGCAGGGTTTTAAATGTCTTCAACAGAAGATTCACCGTTTGCGTAACTAAACTGTTATAGAAATGTGTATCTTTTGGGCCTGTGAGCGGACTCTCTTTTCGTAATTTATCTGACCCGGACACCCGATCCCGTTTTAAACTACTAGCATAGTTTGAAAAATTAAAGTACCCCTAATTCTTTACTTTGTACTTTCTCGGGTGAACGGATAATATACTTAGCTAAGATTTATACGGGCTCGACGCTCACTATCGCCCCCCCTTATTGTATTGGTTTATTTTATTATAAAATGGCTTCTTCTTAAAATTATTCCAAATTTATATTAATACATGCACTTTACCTGAATACGTTTGCCAACCTGGTTCGAATGGAGGTTGTCTGAGCTGATTTCAATGAAATATTTCGCTGTTAGCCTGATGTTGCTATCGTCGCCATTTTGTTTTTGTTTCAAGCATTCGTATGCAATCCACGGCAATCAGCTAAAAAAAAAAAAAAAAAAAAACATCCCGGGTTTAGGCACCAAGATGTTGGAGCTATATATTAATATAACTCCATTGCTGGCAGAAATATTCAGGCCGAGACATTTATTTTAGTTGAAAACTTCTGCGCAAATGTAGTGAGCCCGCCCTAGCCGCCATCTTGCTTGGTCGGCCAGGCCGAACTGACCACATCCGGTCAGTAGGCTTGGTTTATTGACGTCACACATAAGCAGGAAATGGAGTCACACATGAGTGTCATATTACATTACAATGCAAATTAGACTGAAAACATATTACAAATAGTAGAAATAGACTGATCTTTGAAACGCGTGTGTGTGTGATGATTACTTTTATATTAGGAATATAAAAACAGGTTAAACAAGTTAATTTCATAGCTTGGGAGTCTGAGAAATACACAACTAAACATAGCTAACTTTACAGTAGAACTATCTGAAATAATCTGTTGCCTTGTAAGCGATGCTACAGTGTCGAAAAGGATTTTGGGGTTGTTCTTTTGTGACGCAATCACCTTCGAAAGGTAGGCTGATTTTGCAGAGGCTAGGGCCGCTCTATACTTTAACAAGCTGTCACACCAGATTTGATGGAAAACCTCAAGCTTGGTAGCGCCATTTTCTTTCAGATTTCCTGCATTCTTGTTTAAGGGATCAAGTTGCATCAGTAAACCAAGGCGTGCGTCTTTTAGGTCGTGATTTAAGCCCTAAGGGCGCTACTGAATCTAGGACACTAGCCAGGGTAGCATTAAACTCATTCATCAGTGAGTCGATAGAGCCTTTATATAAAGGTAGGGACGCAACTGCTCCTGAAAGAAGATCAGAGCTCAGAAACTGTGCCAGTGCTTATATTGCGTCCGCCAAATCCTTAATCTTTTTTAGTACTACATTTAGCTAGCACCTCGAATGTAACTAAATAGTGATCAGAAATAATGGTAGTACACGGTAACACCGTCATGTTTGAGGTTGAAACCCCTCAAGTTAGAACCAAGTCTAGCGTGTTTCCATCTTTATGAACCAGTCGATTACAACCAAATGTATCAATTAGAGACCGAAACGCAACAGTAAGTGAACTGTGTGGGGAGTTCATATGAATGTTAAAGTCCTCCATAATTATTATTTTGCCTGCATAGGTTACTAGGTCAGACAAAAGTTCAGATAATTCATCTAAGAAAGCTGCGTATGGCCCTGGTGCGCGATAAATGGTTACTACATACATTGACAATAGAAAGGACCGCATAATAAGAGCCTCGAACGCCTTATAATTATTAGAGGTATACTGAGTCAGAATTTGAAGATGGACAGGGTCAGAAATTCCTAAAGTCAGGTGGTAATGAGTTCCAGAGCTAGGGGGCAGTGCAGCTGAAAGCTCTGCTCCCCATGAAGCTGAGACGGACAGCTGGTACGGTGAGATTGAAGGAGGAGTTTATGTTAGAGTGGGGGATGGTGTGGCAATATGAAAGAGCTAGGAAATAGAGAGGGGCAAGGCTATGGAAGGCTAAGTGTACAGAAAGATATTTAGGTGATTCTTTGGTTGATCGGGAGCCACTGGAGTTGCTGAAAGACAGGGGTGGCGGGAGTGGGTTTTGGTGATAACACGGGCAGCAGAGTTCAGGACCAGCTGAAGCTTATGGAGGGGCTTTCGAGGTAGGCTGTTGAGGGAGGAATTGCAATAGTCCAGGCAGGAGGTGACACAACTATAAACGAGGATGTCGGTGGTGTGGGGGGTGATAAAGGGGCAAATACAATTGATAGAGCGCAGGTGATGACCTGGTGATGTTATTTATATGAGAGTTAAAAGAGTGTACTCTCAAGGATGACACCCAAACTTGACCTGAGGGGAGGTAAAAACAGAAGAACTGTCAATGAAGAGATACTGAAGGTGTGAGAGGATGGATTTAGTGCCGACAAAAACTAATTGAGTTATATTGCTGTTTAGTCTTAGGAAGTTGATGTTGAACCATGACTCTATTTAAGATGAGCAGGAGGTGAGAGAGGGTGATGGAAGTCTGGAGTTGGGACTCTGAAGTAATCCGCAAAACAGTGGAAAGAAATGTCGAATTTAGGGAGGATTTGGCCTAAGGGCAGGAAGATTGTTATAATAAGGAGGGTCCCTGGCACAGAAACCAAGGGCACACCTGTGGAAAACTGGAGAGGAGTCAGAGGAGAATGACTTGAGTTGAATTAATTGTTGAATGAATTGAGTGTGGCCTGTAAAGTACCAATAAAACCATTGCAGGGAGGTGTGGGTTATCCGAAGTAAAAATTTACCTGAGAAGAATAGGGTAGGTAATGGTGCCAAAGGCTGCACTTAGGTTGAGGAGGATAAAAATGGAGAGTAAACCGGAATTTTGCTGCAGGTTGTTCGTGACTTTGATAAGTGCAGTTTTTGTTCTGTGACGCGGACTGAAAGGGCTAAAAAAGAACGTTGATAGTGATATGTGCATTAAGGTGGGAGGAGACAACTTTTTCAAGAAAAGTTAGTTTGCAGATAGGGCCTATTTTTCAGTGCTCAGTTTTCAGTACTTCTCCATACTTCTCATTTTCAACACTTTTCAGTGTTTTGGATTATTTCCAGTAGTTTTTGGCCCTCGTTCATACTTTCCGAAACTGTTTTTTACCGTTAGGTACTTTTTTGTACAAATATAAACGAACCGGCGGAGGAAGGAAAAAAAAAAAAACTTCCCTGATCAATACCTAAAAACTGAAGAAAGGTAACCACATTTTAAAAATGTGTGTGCCTGTGTGAACTACTTGACAAAGATTCAGGTCTTATCACTCAGCAGGGCCGAACAGGCCCATCAGTGTCAATCAAATGAGAGCACCAAGGACAAAAGCCAGTTTTTAATCTCTGTGATGTCGCTAACAGCGACCAGCATACACAAAGATGACACACAATTTGTGATTAGTAGTGCTGTTACTTCACTCTTGCCAGCTCCATAATGTTAACTTATATTCCCTGCTGGCATGCCCTATTGTGTATCTGCCAGAGATAATGTTTTTCAGAGCCAGGAGCAAATGTGTTTGACTTGGCCCTAATAGCTCACTGATATTTAACTCAGGTTGCGCAGGCTGATAGCTGCTCCAAAATAAATTAATCCCAGCGGCACCAGTACAAAAAAGAGGTGGATTTAATGAATATTTACACAAGGTTATGCATGTCAAACTTCACGAAGGCGGGACACAGATCATTCACTACGGCGCCACACAAAGGTGAAGTAACCACATTGTGATGATTGATTTAAACATGTGGAAGTTTTCGGAAGACAAGCACTGGAACAGCACTGATTAACGCGGGAATGCGGCATGGATCGGAGGCGACGGGAATTCCGGAATAACCATCTCGAAAGTAGCTCGGTAGGATTTCTTTTAGGTCGTTTTCCAACCACCTTGAATTTTCAATAATTGTGAAAATGGACATTTTGGGAGTCGGATGGGAGAGGAAATGCAAATATTTGTACCAAACACATAGAGGGAGTTCAATGGATTTTCTGTGGCTATTTTAAGACCCCAAAATATAGTAAAAAAAAATAGGTTTTTCTCATTTCCATACAATTTTCATGATTGAAAAAGCGAAAAAGAAAATTAAAAAAAATAAAGTGCAGGAATAAAACAAAAAATGTACCTATTAGAACTACAATTGTAGTTAATATCAATGTTGAGAATAGCTATATACAAAATTATACATGAAACTACTGGGTAAAACATGTAATTTAAAGACTTTGAGGGGAAAAAGGCTAAAGTCTAACAGGATAAAAAACAAACAAACAAAAAAACATAACTACAACATAGTGCTTAGCAAAACTGGGCCAAGTTTTAATAATAATAATAATAATAATAATAATAATAATAATAATAATAATAATAATAATAATAATAATAATAATAATAATAATAATTCAAAAAAGGAAAAAAGTGCATTGTAATAATAATGCAATGAAAACAAGTGCATTAATGTCTCAAAAGCAAAAAACGTAATGTCATCACCATCAAGTTTATTTTTCAACAAAAATATGGAAGCCACAAATGACGCAACCGTGTATTATTCTATGTGACACTCAAAATTGCGGAACAATATATTTTTTCCCCAGTGATTTAGAAAATAGTATATGGATCGTCACATTAAAGCTGCTGCTCTTCTTCTTTACGCATGAAACAGATCGAAAATGTCGCTCAGCAATACCGACTATGAAAACACAGAAGCGGAGGAGCACCCCGTCCTCACATCAAAAGCATGATCCTCTTCAAAAGGGTGCGAAACATCAGCCACAATATGCGATGTCTCCTTTGTTCGAGTTCATCGGCTAGTTGTTCTGCTTGCAGAGCCTGTAAGATAAAGGTGTGCTACTTGGTGCTTCATGTGCTTAATTTATTTATTTGACTTTATTTGTATTTCATTGTTTATTAAAGGACTTGAATTTACGTTGATTATTTTATTCTACTTTTAAATTAAACATATATTTTTTGTTGATTGGATGGACTTCAATAATTTAATTATCTAATTGGTTATTTTAAGAAAAATCAATAAATACGACATTGCTACAATTACTCTGCACTTGAGTAGTTTTTTTACCAAGTACTTTTTTATTTGTACTCAAGTATTTGGATGACTACTTTTAATTCTACTTGAGTAATATTATTTTGAAGTAACAGTACTTTTACTTGCGTAAAATTTTTGGCTACTCCACTTAACTCTGCTGGTAACCATGGAAATCTGTTTCATGTAAGGGAGTAAACCCCCTCCCCAAAAAAACGACCTACAAACGGATGGGCGCCGCCAGGACGTACTTGCCCAAGACATGCAGAAGAAGTGGTGCGGCAACGACCCAGGCGGGTAAGGGATCCATGAACCGTGATACCTAAATCTTAAGTACAGTTTGATGTTTATTGTGCATATGGAAATCTTCACCAATCAGTCATTCCTATATTCATTATAGTCATAGTGTTTAACAGGGTAGTTTTTAAGTGATAATAACACCACTCACAAATATAAAGTACACAGTTCTTTCTCTCGGACTTGTCTTGCTTCTTACTACAATGTGAATAGTTCTTTTAAGATATATTAAAAAAGTAAGTGACTAAAATGTGTGCAAATCGAGGAATGTTTTATTTTCCCCTCCAAAACATCATATTAGCTATTTCAAAGTACTGAAAGGTTTGAAAATGTACAAACATACTAAAAAATATTGAAGGATAAAAAATATATATTGAAAATTATGAAAAATATGATTTAAAAAAAATTGAAACACAGAACATCATAACAAAACTACTGAAAACTACAGAAAAGAGCAAAAATAAGAATAAAAAAGTACCGAAAAGTAAGAAAAACGACTAAAACAGATTGAAAAACATGAAAGAACTGAGAATGTACTGAAAACTAAGTATTGAAAAGTAGAAAAAAACAATGAATTATATAAATAATAACTGAAAAGAATGCACAAGTCTTACTACTTAAAATATACTGAAAAGTACACCAAGACACGTTTCAGTTTTGAAATATATATATATATATATATATATATATATATATATATATATATATATATATATATATATATATATATATATATATATATATATATATATATATATATATATATATATATATATATATATATATATATATATATATATATATATATTAATGTTATTATTATTATTATTATTATTATTATTATTATTATTATATGTATATATGTTTCCTCCCACGTTCCAAAACCATGCATTTCAGGTGAATTGGTCGGTCCAAATTGTCCATAGGTGTGAATGAGCAAATGAGTTGTCTGTCCGTGTGTGCCCTGCGATTGGCTGGCAACCAGTTCAGGGTGTCCCCTGCCCACTGCCCAGAGATGGCTGGGATGGACTCCAGCCCCCCGCGACCCTAACGAGGATAAGCGGTACGGCTAATGAGATGAGATGAGATGAGACAACAAAACTCAGTATTTCTTGTGTTGTATTTTTAGATATACACACATTAAGGCCTTTCTGTGTTGTTGCAACACGGCGGCAACAGAGGGCACCCAGGTCTATTGTGCGGTGCTCCCTGTGTAGTGGTAGACACAGAAATAGAACCAGCTACAGACCGCGCCTTTTCACATCCTATGGTCGTGAAAATATTATAGTTTTCGAAAAGTCGCAGAAAATACAATCAAAGACGTACATTTTATTCTGATGTTTCAAGAGTCACTAAATTTGAAACTTACTGCCCAGGTATTTTTTTCTGATGCTGCCCGTTTATCTCCTGACACGATTTTGGTATACAATCTGATTTTATGCATCTTCCTTATTCCTCCCCCTTCCCCATAATTGAACGTGAAATACTCACAGCCATTTGACACAATTAGGCGTACTCTTCCCGGCGAGCGTATGCTATGCATCCTGCTGGATGGCCCTCATTATCACCAGCGCTTGCCTTTTAGATAACTTATAATGAGCCCGAAAATGTTTCACGTTTTGCTTTTGCGTGACACCGATACTTCAAAAATATCCACTTGCAGCTAATTAGGGGCTCCAACATCGCTCTTTTCCCGCTTCTTATGGGGTTAACAGCACCCGCATATGGAACTTATACAGGCATAATCTAGGGTGCATGTCAAGGCGTTGATTGTACCTTTAGGGCATCCGTTTCATGGCTAATGGACCCAGCGCTGGTAAGTTACAGGGTCGACAGGGGTGGCTTAGTAGATTTGTTAGCCTAGCTGTTAGCAGTAGGCCAGACCGGCAGCACTGGTCTTGCCTTCTCAACGAAGCTCCCCCAATGCCTTCTGGAACTAAGTAATAATCCACGGAGCACTCGGTGCACTCTTCTGACATTATTCAGAGTCTGATTTAATTGATGAATTTATTTTCAATGTAACAAGCAGCTAAAAGCTAATGGTCACTATGCTTCTCAGTTTGTTCACGGAGGCAACGCCCGCCTGCTGTGCGCCAGTATAGACCAGCCTGTCACAGTTGCGTTCACAGTCAAACACTCCCAACCCAGAGCACCCTTCCTTATCTGTCCTCACTCTATATGCCGTATTACAGAACACAAAGCAAGATACAATGATATCTATGACAAAAAAGTCAAGATCACTTCAATTCAAAATATATATACGTAGTATTAAGCCAGTGATTACCGAAGCGAAAAGTAGCGAGGATTCTCTGCAGATGTTGGAAGACGATGTAGGGAGTTGTTTCCTCTTTTTTTTTTTCAATTCCCAAACAACTGCACATGTCAAACACCTGCCCCACCACCTCGTCCGTCCCGAACATTCCCACGTAGTTCATGTGGGATTCGGCATCTGTTTGGATCCTGCTCGGATTATTTTGGAAGCCACTGGAAGATGTTTTCCCATGCGGGAGTGAATTAAAAAAATAGAGTGTGTTATTGGATAGGATGGTTCATGAAGAATTTACTGAAAATATAGCATTGACTTTTTGAGTGGCAGCCGTTTTTGGAAAAGAGGATCAACCAATAGCTGACAAGGAACTTTCTGCTATCTCTCAAGGCCTACAAAAAATGTGTGAGGGCTATGGAAAGACAAGTTCTTTTTGAAGCACAGGAACTTTTTGTAGAGTTCTTGCATGTACCACTGTACCTAATATTTTCAGTATGTAGTTGATCGATTAGAAAAAAAATCAATGTCTGGGAAATATGCATCGAAGTGCCTTTCAAGAACCACTTATTCATTAATTCTTCTGTTGAACACACTGGACCATTCATGAGAACTTTTTAGGGGAGTTTTTTCACGTACTGGAGTACATATAATTTTACCTAAAAAAATCAGTTCCTGGTAAAGAAGAATCCAGGTGATTTTTGATTACCCCCTTTCCAATCCACCTGGGTCTTCTGCTGTTCACCACAAACGGTTTATAATAAACTTAGACAGGCCTCTCTGCTGATGAAGTGTTGCATAGCACAGCAACTCACCCATTGCCGTGCTGCCGGCTTAATGTTTGGTGTTAATTTAGAAAAAGTAAATGCTGTGTGAATGTGATAGATACATACATAAATACCCAATGTAACGTGTTGATATAGATTATTTAAATAGTGCAACATAAATTACACACTGTAATAAAAATAGGGTAATATGCAATGTGAGGGTGTGGTTTAATGTGGGCTGTTACTCCCCCGGGTGGAGTTAAATAGCCTCATGGCTTTTATAATAGTTTCTGCATGTACCAGAGGGCATAATGTTTTATGTGTTTTCCATCCAAAAATCTATTCTTGTGAAAGATGCACCTATTTGCCTTTGGTTCTCTGTGGCACACCCTGACCCATTCATACGGATACACTGGCAGAACTAGGCCGTATGTATTATTTTGGGTGTTTTCCCTTAAAAAAATGTGTTCCTGTTAATAACGCACTCAGGTGCCTTTTGAGTACCACCTGTCCTCTGAGGAAGGCATTTCAATTTGAATCCCCGAATGGCCAGAGCACTGCTTGTTTTCCTTCCCACACACACCTCATTTGCAAGCCCTGATGAAACCCAAATAACAACGTTAGATATGATTCACCTGGGTTTATGGGGGAAACTTATCGATTTCTCGAATTCTGTCATGTTGTTTTCCAGGGATTTCTGTTGAGAACACTGTTTGCAAGACCTTTTGCAGGTACCTGGATTGGCTGGCAAACAGTCCTAGGTTTCTCCTGCCCTCTTAGCGAAAGCCTCCTAGTTTAGGCTCATGCATTTCTGAGACCCTTGGGATATAAGTGGTTGAAAAAATATTAAATGAAAGTTAGATTTGCTCGGGCTTTGTGGAATTAATTATCTTGGAAGTAATCTAAACTTTCAAGCTACTGAGCTTGTTTTTTCTGCTTCTTTTCTCAACCTCTTCCCTCAGCTAAAGTCATTTAGAAGCAGTGGCATTACTGCCAACTAAAGGTAAGAGTTAGACAGTACACATCGTGCTGGCTTCATTTCCAGGCACCCCCTCCGCAGCTATGTGGAGTAGATGGCTCTCAAACACTAAAAACATGTTTTGACAAGAGATGGTAGAGGTTTAAAGGTCCTAAACTTCCTGGATGAACTTTGACCTGACTTGACCGTCAACATGACTGCACTCCACTCGAGCTGTCACAAGGTACCACCTTGTTGCTGTTTACAACGTGCTCAATGAACCTTGGCCTTCACCTGACTGGATCCAGCTGAAAAAACAACAATTTGACGGATGACACTTCCTTTTCATGTAGTCCAGTCCCCACACTGCGCTAGTTTGTCATTTAGGATTCAGTGCCACAGAGGTAAAATAAACAAGCCTTTAATCAAGTGTCAGGCACATACGGTTGACATTTTACTCTCCAGAAAGCTGTTGGCTGTGAGTGTTGATGACAAATGATGTCTATCTTCTGCAGTGGCCCAGTTGCTCAACAGGTGAGGACTTGCAACCTTTCCTTGCCACCTTTTACTCCAAGGCTCTTTAAACGGAGGTCTGATGTCATTGACGCAGGTTCCAGTTTATGAGCTGCTGCCTCAGCCGCTTAGCTTCACAGCAAACATATAGCAGCGCTCGTCTCGGGTGATAGTTTACTCACACACTCATCTGTCAGCCCCTTTTCAACTGATCCGTGTATGTGCAGGGGGGTGTTCATATGTCAACAATTGCATCCTAAGCTGTTATAAGGGTCCAACCCTTTTCAAATGAATTCGCAGTACTTATGAAACTCCTTTTAATAATTTGAAAGCTGCAAACACTAAGTGTAAGTCATTTGGTTCCCACAATCCCCCTGTCAAACTACAAGCATGCCTGCCCCCGAAAATGCATGCTTGGGGGGTACATATTAGAAACAAATGTCAACAATAACATGTCCATTATTGTGCAGAACTCCTTGCCTTTGCTGAATGGATAACTTTAAAAAAACAAGATTGAGATTGGTAAGAAAAAGCTCCTAAGAATATGATTGTATGAATTGGACAATAAACAGGTAATTGTAAAAAAAAATCTTGTTTGGGAGTATCAGCATTGTACCTTTGCTTTGCAGATGTGTGGTACCATTTGACATTCTTACGGCTTGATTTTCAGCTCTCAAGAAATTAAACGCTGATGATCAGGGCCTCCAAGTAGTTCTCTGTCAAAAAAGGGTGGCATTCCTTTTTCTGGGTGGGGGATAAAGACCTGCACCAAATGGTGCAGTTTGAGTATCTCATGGTCTTGTTCAAGATAGAGCAGGAGATCAACAGGTGTCTGCCATAATGCGGAAGGTGCTGTGCAGATTAGTTTACATGTCATTCTATGTTCCTCCCTCACCTATGATGGTTAAGTGTTGATTGTGTCTGAAAGAACACTATACAAGCCACTGAAACAAGTTCCCTACGCAGAATGGGAGGGCTCTCCCTCAGAGATAGGCTGAGAAGCGCTTTCATCCGGAGGGACTCAGTGTAGAGCTTATTTTCTTCCTCATAGATGGTCTTTATTTTAGGTAGTTCAGGCATTTGTAAGGATGTCTCGTAAATGCATCCTTCGAAAGGTGTTTTGGACATTTTACAGCTTCCCCTGGAACGTGTTGTGGGTGTAATTCACTCAAAGGAGGACCCGGGGGTAACCCAGGACACGCTGGAGAGATTAGGTATGTAGCCAGCCCTGAGAACTCTGCAGGATCCCATTGGATGAACTAGACTAAGTGGCTATGGTAAGGAAATCTTAGCTTCCCCGCAGAGTCTGCTGCCCCCAAAACTCTACCTCGAACCAACAAAAGCTAACGGATGGATGGAACTGTCAGACCTGAAATATATACTTGTCTTTTTATCAATCATTGTTGGGCATGTTACTCTAAAAATGTAATTAGTTATAATTACTCACTAATTGCCAATTCTAATGAGTAACTGATTTAATAACTGGGTTTCTCTGTAGTAAAATTACCAGGGATAGTAACTATTTTCGCTACTTCAAAAATTAGTTGTTGTTTGGCAACAAATTTGAAATGTTCTAAATAGGATTCGAGCCAGTTCAATAGAGAAGAACAGACAATATGGGAAAAAGTATTGCATCACCAGTCTTGGGCAAGCCCTCACTGTCATGATTACCGATGTGAATCACCTGTGCCCGCTCATTTGGCACCAACTGCGGGTACAGACTTGCTTCCCGCGCCTAGCAAACACCGGATCGTGTTTCCGTTCTGGTCCTGACAGTACGGACATTACGGACTGACCACAAAAAGGACCCAGCGAATACTCACACAGCAGTTGCACCGGACGGAGGGCGAGGTCTGGCAACTGTCAACAGAGAATGCAGCGTCAGCAGGAGGTCCTGTCGCGTCTGTTGTCGGCAACGGCCCCGCCTCCCGGGGGCTCTCCTCCTGCTGTGCTGTCGCGTTTCCTGCCCTTTCGGCCCACGTACTGGCCCGCCATGGAAATTGCTGTGCCTCGAATGGGATTTCCAGGAAAGTTTGGCACCGATCTGTCTGAGGTCCCAGTCGGCCTTTCTCCCGCGCATGTCGGCCTCTACGCCGTGCCAGGCGGCCTCTCTGCCGCGCCAGTTTTCCTCACTGCAATGCCCGCCTGCCTGATTCGCCCGTCCACTTCTTGAAGATTTGGACCAAGCACATACAGCATGAAAGGTTGTGTAAGTAAAGGGTAATGGTAGGCCAAGGGAGACATGTAGGCATTAAGACAAATAACTAAAGGCCATATGTCTTGAAAACAGAAAATGCACAATGAGACAAATGAAGAGGAAATGGGAGGAAGTTGGAGTCAATGTATGTGACAGAACTGTTCAAAATATTGTTCTGAAACCCAAGTAAGGAACTGCTTTTAACCGTCAGTAATGATAACGGCTTTGTAAGGGCGGAAAATGGAATTCATTACATTACGCTATTACTGAAAAAATAACTCTGTTACGTAATGGCCTTATTTATAACGTCTTCAATGCACATCTTAACCAAATATTTGACTTTCATTATTAGCTACTAACAATTGTTATCTGGGTATTGGTGGCCTTGTGTATAAATCACCCACAAAGGTAATCCCTCTCACAGGTGAAATAATTTTCTGTTCAGTTTGGTTCACGAGTAGGCGGTGTCAATGCCTTGGTGGGGCTCTGCAATTAGTGGGAAATGTTTTCAAGAAGTCGGTGGCTGCTTTGTCTTCAGAAACGAGGTCAACTAATCACCTGATGATAACCCATCATGGACACAACCTGTCTAGAGATCATTTTAACCTATAGCTGAAGGGGTTCCAAAGTGGGATTTTTTTTTTTTATAGAACGGCAAACCTTTTCCCTGTGGAAAATGGGGTGTACTGTACACGGGAGGGCGGAGATGTATTTACTCCCCCCCTTTTTTGTTGTTCAAGCCATAGTCATTAGCGGGCTACATTGAAGAAGAGGGAAGAGGAGGAGGGAAAAAAACATGAGGCCCTTTGGGGGACCTGAACCTTTTCAAATGAGAGCGCGCCTTTTGTTTTTGCAAGGCTGTCAAGAACGCTCACCTAATTAGAGCTGATATCTCTGGCCAAAGAGAAGCCGTTTGTTAATGGCTCTTTACTGAATGTTCTTAATGAGTTTAGATGGCCATTGTGCCACACAGAGATCCTCTAAGACAAGGGCGCACACACAGCCAGTGAAAGCAAGGCCCGACACCCGACATGAAGGTAGATCAGGAGCCGCGAAAAGTAAACGGTATCAAGGAGGGTCATTAACAAAGATCTGGTCCTTGATTTTGACTCCTGATGGACATTTAAATGAGACCTTGATTAAGTTCCTAACAATTTTCATCTGTAAACTCCTCAATCCTACCCCAAGCTTTCGTCCTCCTGATTTTATTTATTACTTTTTTTTGCCTTTGTTCACGTTTCAAGGCAGCTGCCTCCCTTTTCTTGTCAGTTGTGCGGCGAGGGAACGAGCTTGTTAGCAGCCATGGATGCTTTGACTGCAGACACTTTGGCCACTTGCCTATGGAAAGGGAGTCAAACGGCAACCTGGTTTAATTGTCACATGGGCAGTCCTGAGAGAGGTCTTTGCTGAGGTCCGGGGCTAATAAATATCAAAAGCTCTTCTCATCTCGGCTCTTTCGCTCACCAGCTAGGGAAAAGGGAAAAAAAAAACATATATTTCAGACTTTCTTTTCTTGCCTCACAATCTCTAGTTATTTTTCTGCATTTGTCCCAGAAGTTTTCTTCAAAGCCGAGCGCTGTCTGAGGCCTCGCACAAGACCATCCATGCAATTTATAGATTTGATGTGTATGGAGGATTGCTGTTGCTCGCTTGATTTAATGAGAGTCTAAATCTCCTGCAAAACACAGAGAAACATCTGCACGGTAAACAAGTCCACCAAGGCCGACGGGGAAGTCCAACTTGATGCTCCCAACCAGGCCGAGGAAATTGATTCAAACTTGTACGTAGCTTCTGGACGAAGTGTCGACAGTGTACTCATTGACCCAGGGGGAAAGATAACATTTTGTAATGCAGGTCTTAAGTAAAAAGAAAACGTCTGTCAGAGATAGATTAAAAGCAGTTTCTTGTCTAAGTGAGTAGAATCATTTTAGGTGATTCTTGATGATTACAGAATGAGCCACAATTATGTAGTTATCCTTTGCCGCTTTACGGTCTCAGTGCACCGAACGGCACCTGTGAAACGGCTATACATTTTAGCCTATCAGATATTGCTGCGAGAAGGGCCTGATGCTTCTTTTTGGCTGTTATTTCCGCCTGAAATGAACTGCGCTTGTGTGGCCATTATAACAAGTTTACTGTTGCTGCCAGCGGCCTGGGCTGCTGGAGCCTAAAAGTGCACTGCTTTGGCTGTGATCTATTTTTCATTGTCGTCTATGGCTGAGCCTCTTTATTTGGGGCTAGGGGCTTGGGTCGCCTTAGTGTGCCATTTTGCCCACTGAAAATGTACTGCACTGTTTTGGCCGCATCCATTGTCCCAAGTCAACTATTGCTGCAAGTGAAGACTGTGAGAAGGCGCTTTTCTCGGGAGGCCTGCTGTTCCAGATCGCCTAAAATGAAATAGATAGATAGATAGATACTTTATTCATCCCCGTAGGGAAATTCACACTTCCAGCAGTCTACCCCGTTGTTTATCAACAGATTAACATGATGCCCCAGGGGTGCTTGTAGCGGAGTGGATGACGTCACACGCCAGTCCAAAAGTTCGAGATCCCTGCGGCAGATGGAAATCTTTTTCTTTGTGTCCAGGGATACACCACCTCGTGTTAGCGAATCTGTCTCCTCTCCGATTCCCGTAGGCTTTCGTGTCTCTGTATAGCGACGCTGAAGCCGGATTGCTCCGGGTAGCTCCGGCTGGCTACACGTTAGCGTCCGAAATGCTAAATGTGAGCCACGTTTCCGCAAAACACAGCAACTGCGCTCCCTGTGCGCTTCGATGTTTTCCACCAGCACTCGTTGATCTAATTTGGTAGTAAGTTCGCATTTACCATGATTGCGGATGGTACCGAAGACTTATAACGCCGCTAGCCGCCTTTCTAGCTCCGGTTCTTCTTCCGCGATAGGCCTCTTCATCACGCCGGCACGGGAATTCTTCAGGGCAAGGAGATGATTCCTTGAATAAATGCATTTTTGTGCGCTAAAACCCATGTCCATAGGATAGAAGTAATCCATAGTGTAGTTGTCAAAACGGGAAGAAAAAACACCGAAGATAGAAGCAGACAATGAAACAAAAAATCTGAATAAGTGAGAGATAACAGGGGAGCTGCTGGAAAGGCAGCCGCTCATGGCAGCGCCGCTTTAGCCAATGCATGGTTGTGACCGTGGTCCATTTTTATAGGACAGCAAATCCATTAATCTTGGTTGAATATTAGTGACAGCAGGGGCAGAGTACATTTTGTTTTTGTCTCGGGTCGCTGAAGCCTAAAACAACTGCATTGTTTTAGCCACGATCCAATATTGAGGGGCAGCAGTAGCTCAGGAGGTAGAGCCCTCGTCTGGGGATCATGAGATCGCAGGTTCGAATCCCGGCTCCTCCGTGTTACATGTCGAAGTGCCCTTGGGTAAGACACTGAACCCCTAATGCCCCCAATAAGCAGGTTAGCGCCTTACATGGCTGCACGGCCGCTACTGGGAAATGTGAAGCACACTGTAAAGCGCTTTGGGAAGTCATTGACTTGAAAAGCGCTATATAAATGCAGATCATTTCATTTCGTTTCATTTCTCATAGCATAACCAGGAATATAATTTAGTCCATTTTGGCAGAAAAGTCGTTTTCTTGCTAGGAGTATTCTTTTGTTTATTTTCTTTCGTCGAATCGTTTGCTTCAACACACATGGTTTCCTTGCCTCCGCGATCTTCCGAAGATTTTCTCCGTCGTTTTTTCGTGCTGGAATTATTGCCGTTGTTATCACTTTCTGCATTATGTTTCGACTTATTACTGACACTGAAGAAACTATACTGTGTTGATTTTCACCTTCACTCGACGACAACCACCACAATAATGACGTAATCTCAAAGCAACGAGATCTTGTTTGGCGAGATCGGCGTGCAGACAAAAACTCGAACCGTGAGACCAAAACAACAATGGCGGATCTGCCTGATGAAAAGTTTGGAGTGCGGTAAATCTTCGTTAAAAAAAAGTAATCGTAATAATGACAATTTTGTGTCAAAAAAGTTGCGTCCCGGGGACGCGTGTTGATTTGACACTATGCGTCCCCAGCAAAAATGATGCGTCTGGGACGCGGGCAAACGAGACCACTGGTTGTATCCATCCATATGTATTGTCCATGCTTCTGTCAAGCCATGTGCAAGCAGAGCTAGTAATAGTTTAAGGCTGAGTCCCATTCTTCGCACTTTCACTCGCTATCTGCCCTAGTCACACGGTTTTGTGCGTTCACTTGACAATGGGGTGTGTCCCAATACTCTCAAGACTGAGGGGGTAGTGCCCTCAAACCATGTCATAACCACTTCAGATCGAGGGGGGTCAGTACCTCACTTGGAAGCGAAGTGACTACCCAGAAGGCTTTGCGAATTTTCAATATCAACAAACATGGCTGGAAAGGAACTGCACAAATGTAAGTAGTTTTCCACAACTACGCATGTATTTGCAACGAAATATATTGAGATATCTTAGTTAGACGTAAATGCAATAGAAAATCGTATTTCCGCGTTTAAACATGAACATTGCAAAATCGCTACTTTATACAGTGCATAAATCTACCGAGGGAGCCGCAAAAAAAATCCTCACACTACAAACCGTAGAGTTGGATAACTGCAGAAAATTACGGCTCAGCCTATCCCTGTTTTTTTTTTTTAATGAGTCGTGCTTTTACATCTACATGGCCAGACTCTAAAGCAGCATAGTCACAATAACGTTCTGGATATATGCGCTTGTTTACTGCACACAATTTTGGGTGTCGTGTTTTATTTACAATATGATTCTTTCATGTGAGATCAGAATGCATTAATTTCATCATGCATTATGAGTAATGTCTCCGAATTTCACGCGGAAATACAGTTGAAACAAATTACTATCACACAGTCAACTGCCTTCTCTGTAAACACATATTAAATAAACTAATTACCTTCTTAAAATGTTGCCCAAATGTGGAGACAATTCTAAAGCATATGTGATCCTCGCCAATAGAAGGCTCTTACAGCCATGAGAATAACATGTCAGTATTGTGTATCTATTCACGGTCAAATAATTATCCAGAACACATCCTACAATTTCCTGTCTCACATCAACTTGTTGAGCATCCTATACACAGTTGTTTTTGTACAATACACCAGTTGTTTTTTCCACCCAACCTAAAGGCCACTGTAGAACGTCCCGTGGAAGAGCTGGTCACCATCACAGCTACCACACCATCCACACCACCGGGCACTTCGTCGGCATCTTCCAATCCGGCGCCAAACCCCAAATCACCCAGAAAAAAAAGGAAGCACGATACACTCATTGACTTTTTGAAAGAGGAGTCTGCCGGAGCGAAGAAAAGGCGCGAGGAAACTGAGGCCAAAACTGAGCGGTTACCGATCCTTTTTGGGAAGCTCGTGGACAAATTTCCAGAACAGTGACATCTCTGCAATGTTTCCCTTTGTTTTATAAAAGGAAACTATTTTATTTTATTAAGAACTCAATGAAGTTCTAGTTTGTGTTTTCCAGCTTTATGGAAGTATTGGTATATTTCTGTTACAATTTGTGACACATTATTTATTTACTATTATGTATTTCGGCCCAATGTGAGTTTGTTTTTCTGAAATTAAACTATTATTTAACCTGGAGTGATTTGTAGTTGTTTTCTGTCCAACAGTCACATAGTTCACACACAGTATCTCACATCATTATAAAAAAAAACACAAAGGTGTTACTCAAAATAAAGATGTTTATTGATTAGTAATGCAGAAAAGCAAAGGATGCAAATGTGGGTCTGACTTCCAGAGCCTGAAACATGGCTTTTGGGCAATTTATTCCATATTAACTGTGAACAATTCTGTGTACGGTGGACCTGGGAACCCTAAAGGCCCGAGACACCACAAGGTAGGACAGACCGTGGGCCAGCCAGTACACGCAGATCAGGACCTCCAGCCATGGTCCTGTTCCCTCTTTAGCAGCTCCTGCAGAGCCCACATGACCTTCTTGCTCAACCTTAAGTCCTGAATGAGCACAGGATGGGAACATTCCTGTCCAACCTGTCCACGCTTATGGGGCGGCCAGTCTGGAACACAATAGATAACAAACAATTTAGACATAAATGTGGGCATAGAAAAGAAAAAGACAGCTTTTACTGTGATGTAAGCATCATGAAAAAATGTTGAAATGACCTTTTTTATATCCAATGACAACTCTTTTGAATTAAATTCCTTATGAACTAAGGTTTTTGGGTCATACATGGAAGTTTGGTGACGATATTATGTCAGCTTAAGGGTCAGGTGGACTGTTCTTGTGTTTGTTTACTTTTCATCATGTCACACATTAAAGACCCCTACTATGTGTCATAAAATGGCATTAAGATACTAATAAGTAGGTTGTCATTTATGTCTACACAAACATAGGGTATTATTTGAACGTGCGTTGTATGTTAACCCTTACTGTATTTGACCGAACGGGTCATTTTTTTAATGAGTGTACATACCTTGTAAAGATGAATCAGCGCTACATAGCGCCGAAGCTGTCTTCACTATAGCACATTTCTCCTCCGTTGATTGGAGACACGGAAAAGTTGATGAGCTTTCAAGCAATCGGTAATAACACAGCTGTAGATGGCATTTTTAACGTTGCACGAGGTCGAGACTTGAGTTGTTTACATTTGACGTAGACCAATACGTCACTGAGGTCAACAGCCAATTCGTATTACGGCCATCTACTGGACTGGGGTGGAACCTTGCAAGTCACGTCCAATTTCTTAGGGAACAATCTTCACTTTGCACTCCACTCACCGAGGGAAATGGGATTGGGCCTAAATGTCACTAGATGTTAGTGTCATCAATACTTTCTTCTACCAGAGGGCCCACACCGGAATTTGAACTGGACACAGGTGTCTGATTAGCACGAAACTGTGCCCAAATATTTCAAACCCTTTTAGAGGGCTTTTTTGACATTACACTTGCTTGGTTCATTGTCATTTTGAGTTGTCTACCATTGTCATCCTGGCTGTCATGTTTGTTCTAGTTTCTTTGTTACGTTGCTCCATGTATTTTGTAGTTCAAGTTTCGGTCTTTGTTTCTGTTTTGGACATTACCTTATTTAGAAAGCCCATGTTTGTGTTTAATATTTCGTACTTTCTTTTGTTATAAGATACCGTCCTTTTTCAGAGCACCCCTGCGTCCAGTTCCTGCTTCCCACACATGAGTTCATCAGGCCCCAAACTTTAACACTAGACATCTAGACAATTATTCCGGACTGCTCCAGTCAGTGCCCAGGGAACAGAAGATTGCTTTGAGCGTACTACACTCATAAAGGGGCACCGAAATTCCGTGATGGAAGCAAAAGGCCGTAGAACAAAATAAGAGTATTCCGTGAGGCACAAAGGACATGAAAGTCAAACCATGATCTGGTGAGAGAAAACAGTACTCACCGAATCTAAAGTAGATCATTTGAGCAGGCCAACATCTCCTTATTAGTGAGCAACCCATGATGATGTTGAAATATCAAGAGGTCAAATGCGTCACTAAACATCGGATGCACTTTCACGGGTTTGGAATTCCCGGCGTCACATGAGAACGGAATGATTGCGAAAGTCTCAAGACCTTTCAACTGTGTTCATTACTGTACTGTTTTCCCCACATTTATTATGATGCAATGCCGATTCATAGGCTATTTTTTTCTCTTTTTGTTAAAAGTAATTCAATGAATTTGCTCCCCTTGGGAAAAAAAAATGTTTTTAACGTCTGGACCCAGGAGGTACAGTCAGTGCTGTCGCAGAAGAGCCTGCACCAAAAGACTTATTTACAGCACCTGGTTTTCTCAGTCGGTCTCCCACCCAAGTACTTACCTGGTCCAACCCTGCTTAACTTCCTGAGAATGGGCATTATCAAGGAGGTGTGGCCATAAACAGGGAAGTGCATAACATTTAGAGACACCTAGTGGTACAAAAAAACTTGTATTCAGGAAAAAAAAACATTGTTTTTAATACTAGGCAAAAATAAATCAACTATCCTACCAATGTTATCTTTTATAAAAAAAACATAGGTCGAGAAATGTGTATGCTTTTACACAGTGGGATCCGTACTTAGGTCGTCGCCATGTTTGTCTGGTATCCAGCCCCCACGCTGTGTACTGTGGCACTGTGGCATCGGCCCCCGTTTCACTTGACAACACAGTGCAATGTAGAGGTCAAATATTACACACTGTGACTTTAATTTATAATCTCAACTACAAACAGGAATTACCACAATACCAATCAAAAGTAAAGAATGTTATCTTTGCAAAGGCAAACATGTTAGATCAGGTGTCTATGAGTGCTAACATTTTTCAATTATTTTACCTAATCATTGTAATTCAATACAGTCTTATAGACTATATTTTTATTAACCTTCATCACAACCAACGATCACCAAGAGAAACACAAAAATAGTATCTTAGTAAAGGCAAGAATGTTGCATGTAAAAGCCTCTTTTAAAAATCTATCCTTATTTGTGTATTAAGATTAATCACAGTTGTATGCACTACTTTTTTTTCCTTTTCTTATAATCACAACTACAACTAAGAAACACTACAATACAAAAACTCAAAAATATTTTCATTGTAAAGAAATCAGAGATTTTAACATGGATGTGTTTTTTCCCATTTATTATGATGCAATACAATGTTGTATACTTTTTTTTCTCTTTTTGTAAACTATAATAATAACGACAACCAGCATCTCCAATTAAAAACAAATTTTAAGTGAATATAAAGGCAGAAATATTGCATGTGGAAGCATGTTTTTCATCATGATTCAATACAGTTTCATACACTATGTTTTCTCTTCTCATCAATTATATTTAAACCGACAAACAAAAATAAGCACAATACTAATTTAACATATAATATAAATAAATATTCCGGAGCCATATCCCCCTAATGGGAGGTGGCTAGAGTCAAGAACACATTCCTGACTCTTTCTGGGAGATTGATACAGAGGACGGGGTTCCCAGCCCCCTCGCTCAACCCAACTGAGGTTGTAGATCGAATCTAACTGGCAAAAGCATTCCACAGCACTGGGGACCAAATGGAGAAGGCTCTCAAACCTGCGGATCTCTTCTTGGCTCTTGGGATCACTAGAAGACCAACATTTTCAGAGCGAAGGCTCCGGACCAGAACATAGGGGGAAATTAAATCTGAAAGGAATGAGGGAGCAAACCATTGCAATAACATTGTAAAAAAATGGCGCGAAGATGGAAAAAAAATGTTCTAGAGATAATTCTAATATATAACTGAAAGGACAGATTAGGTTCTACCGTGACACCTAGTTTTTTTGACAGTCGCCATGGGTGACATTTGTGAATCTTCTTAGCAGTGTTTGAGAACAAACCACGGCATTGAGAAGGACCAATAATTACCAATTCGTTTTTTTCACGGTTGAGACACAAGAGGTTAAGTGACATCAATTTTCACAATTTAGTGGAGCAAATTACTCCATGGTAGATAAAATTGAGTGCCTGCATAGCAATGGAAACTGATATTACATGGAAACTTATATTATACTTACAACTAATATCACCTATTGAAAGCACATAAAGACTGTAAGGAGGGAGACCAAGTACACACTGCAGTGAATTTGGATTTGTTTGCATGGACACAATCTGTATCTGATCTGTTAAAGTCTGTCTGAATGGCATATGCTTTTTTCACACCAGACCCATGCCACTTTCATATGTGGTCCTAATTCCGGTACATATCCGATTATTTGGACTGACTCTTCTGAGTGAACAGCTGACACACATTCATTTGAACCAGCATCGATAGGCAGCGGACTTCACTTTGACCTTTAACAAGGCGAGATGAAGCAGAGAAATAAATGATCAACCTCCGCCGACAAAAACACAATAGTTTCATTCAATCACACATTCATTGAAGATGCACACTTGTTTATTTTGTAACTCACATAACAGCCAACATAGGCATTGTGGAGTCACATTATGTCGCTCAAGTTCATTCTTAAAGCGATAGTATGCTCTCATGGCGATATTTCTATTCAATTCCTACCACGCGGACAGCAATCAATGGGGGGGAAGCGAGGTTTTTCTTCTTTTTCCTCACCTTATCCCTGATTAAGCATACGTTGGCTCCCATACAAACACATGCAGTTTTCTTCAGCAGTTGATGAGACAATAGTTTTACCCAACCGATACGTCGGAACACCGGTCGTCGGGAGTCATTAGGTGACCAAACATTCCAATCCCAACCCCTAATGCCGAGCACCAAGTAGGGAGGCAATGGGTATGACTCGGCCAAGGTGCAAACCAGTGATTTCCAAGTACAGGCCGGGTGCCCTACCCCAAAGCCACCGGTATGGGCAAAAAGGTCTTGGATTATATTAATATTTAGGGTAAAATGTTCCACTGTTAACATTCATGAAAACGTCCGCAAACATGTGTCCTCTTCTGCGCATGCTTTGTGACAGTTGTGGTGTTCACGCAGGGAGATTAAGTCGCGTAGAAATTGCATTTATTTGGAAATGTAAACACGGTGGCAGAGTCGTTGGGACATCTGCGGCACAGTTCTGAGGTCATGGAATGAAATCCAGCTACTAGCCTTCCTGTGCATAGTTTGCATGTTCTCCCCATGCTTGTGTGGTTTCCCCCGGGCAGTCCGGTTTCCTCCCACATTCCCAAAACATGCAAATCAGGTTAATTTGCCGGTCCAAATAGTACCTAGGTGTGAGTTGTCGGTCTCTGTGTGCCCTGCGACTGGCTGGCAACCAGTTCAGGGTGTGTCCACTGCCTGATCATTGCATGGATGGCCTCCAGCACCCCAGTGAATCTGCTGAAGATAATCGATACAAGTAATAGTAAATGGATGGATGTGAACAATCTCACAAAAACATCAAATTTGACCAAAAATCAGAATTGAGCTTTAAGCAGTGTGAACCTACGCTAAAAGGCTCGTGTTGTTTGACACAATGCGTCCTATCTGAGAGGTAGGATCTGAACCGTGAGATGGCAATGAGAGACAAATCCATTATGCCAGCCCATCTTGTGAGAGAGTATGGTCTACACCGTCAAATACAGCACTGAGCTGAACAGTGCTGATGCTCTGAAGTCCATTGCCAGGAGAAGATTGTTGGTTTCTTTAACCTGGGCTCTCTCATTTGAGTGATTGAAAAGACACAAATACTGCATCGGATGTTATTCTTTGGCAACTGTTATGACTGCCATTTTTACTTTTATTAAAATTTAATACCATTTTATAAACTACTTTTTTTTCAAAGTTTTTATATTTAAATTGATTGGAAACACATTTAAAACAAGCAATTACCCTATGAGAAAAATAGTCTTTGTGATTACAACATATGACATATGGTCTATATATGTATATATAATGTTTTCAGGCATTTTGCAGGCAAATACAAAGAGTAATTCTTATGTGAGTGATGTAACCATGTTTATAGAATATATATATCCTGCCTCCAAGAAAAAACGCTGACAATTTCAACTGCAACTCAGATCACAAAAAGGACATTTCCTGTTGAAAACCAAGAAAATAAAAACACAGCCCTCAGGGTTTTTAAGTGTCAGCTGTGAAAGATGCACAGAAAAAAAAAGGTTTAAGCTTTTAACAACCCCCCTTTTGTCATCTTTTAATAAGCACACTTTGTGACAGCTCGGGTTTCTTGGGCATCTTTGGTGAAACCAGGCAGAAAGTTCCAATTAAAGAGGGCGGGGCCATAACAAAATGGAGGGAGGTGATGATCTGCATGTTTTTTACCATTTATTCCCCCGCAAAGCCTCTCTGTTAACCCAGTTAGCGCTGTTCCAATAGCCTTGGCTGTGTCTTATGGACAAAACCGCAATTGGATTAAGTATCTGAGCTACTTGGATGTGGGGAGAGAGCCACTTACCAGTCAAGCTGTACATTTCACTTCGTGTCTGCTATTAAGTAAGCAAGTTGCTTCCTGCTAAATCACAGTGGTCAAATGCGCAGGCGGCTTGCCATATCAGACCCACCGAGGGATTGAATCCGGCCTGTAAGATAACACTGAGAGAAGCACAAGAGAAAAATGAGATGCAGTCTTAAATGTGTCCACATGACTTTCCCACAGCCAGGTGCCACATCAAAGCAACTGTAGTTGTAAGTGTGTGTCTCTCTCTCACATTCTCTCTCTCTCTCTCTCTCTCTCTCTCTCTCTCTCTCTCTCTCTCTCTCTCTCAAATGAACTTTATTCAATGTGTCTCTCTTCCTACCTTTCTGTCTCTATCTTTCTCTCTCTGTGTTGCATTATTTTTGTCTCTCGAATTCTCTTATCTTTTTCTCTCACTAATTTACTCTCTTTCTCTCCCTTACTTTCACTCATTGTCTCTCTCTTTCTCTTCTGTCCTCTCTTTTTTTCTTTGTCCCTTTTTATCTCTCTCTCTCTCTCTCTTTCCCCTTTTTCTCTTTCATTATCTCTTTCTTTCTTTCCCTTTTATCTACTAGTCCGGCCCCCGTGAGAGTGTTTTACTATCTTGTGGCACAAACCTAAAATGACTTTGAAACCCTGTGCTAAATTTTTCAGAGTACCCACCAGTTTGGCGTTGGTTACTGAAATACAGTTGTGAGTAACTGTTAACAGTTACTGCATTTACAACTTTACTCAGTTACCACCCCAGATTACTGACACCAAAAAGTATTACAGCGAAAGCAGTGTTGGGAATAACTCTGTCAAAAATAATGTTGTTACTTAACTGCAATATTATTTCAGTAACTGGGTAATCGTACTAATTATTTTTTTCGGCCGTTTCAACACCATAATCGATACTGATTGTCAAAAGTGGTGTGTTACTTTTAATAAAGCAGTTTTCTCTCTGCTAGGAAATGTTAACGTGGAGTCTTTTGGGATGATTTCCTTATTCAAAATAGCCGCTACTATATAGTTAAAGATTACTAATATAGTATTTTAACAGCACCAGTGTTGGAGTGTCGTCCATGGATGAAATTAATCTAAGCTTTTGGAAGTGATTTATGGGAGCCGGCTTCCTACCTGATGGTTCCCTACGGGATGCCGAAAATGCCAGCTCTTTTTAGTCGGCAGGGCCAAAAAAGGCAAATATCATTGGAACACTTGAACTCTTGAGATTCAAGATGTAATAGACCATTTCAAAAGATATTCATCACAGAGACATCACAATCAGTCTGAAATGTAAATATGGACACATCTATGGTGTTTATTTAAATTAGAGCCGAAAGTAATTGTGCGCAAAGCTAATCGTAATTCATTTTTACTCACCATTATTACCTGCAAGTCCACACAGCCAATGATCTACAATGATGTACCTTTTGAAAAGAGCAGTCCAAGATTTACAACTCTTTACAATGTCTAAAAAAAATCACAAAAGTAAATTTCACAAATGCAAAGTTCGAATCTTGACAACATGTCGAAGTGTCCTTGGGCAAGACACTGAACCCCTAATACCCTCAATAAGCAGGTTAGCGCCTCACATGGCTGCACGGCCGCTATTGGGAAATGTGAAGCACAATGTAAAGCGCTTTGGGAAGTCTTGACTTGAAAAGCGCTATATAAATGCAGATCATTTCATTTTCATTTCATTTTATAGGGCTGTGAATTGGTTATCTCAAAATGGCCACTTTGGGAAACGCCTAGACCTCCCGTTAGAAAATGTGTAACATATATTGTTTAGTTTTTTCAGATTATCATCAAATTTGACAGGGTACTAGGTAAATCTTTAAGCTATTGTTTCCAGCTAGAATACCCATGCTACACTCTTTTGCAGGCACCCATCCATCCATTATTTGCACAGCTTATCCTCAGTTGGGTCGAGGGAGTGATGTAGCCCATCCCAGCTATCTTCGGGCAGTGGGCAGGGGACACCCTGAACTGGTTGCCAGCCAGTCGCAGGGCACACGGAGACGGACAAATCACTCGCTCGTTCACACCTTGGGACAATTTGGACCAGCTATTTAACCTGACATGCATGTTTTTTTCTGATTGTGGGAGGAAACCGGAGTACCCAGAGGAAACCCACGCTAGCACGGGGAGAAGAACGTAATTCAATTTACTTTAAGGTACGTCTAGGATAGGGATTTTAGGGAAATTTTACAGGAACGGAAAAAGTTTAAGAGTAGTTCAATACCGCTCCATGTAGTAACAGCATTCGAGTTACGAAATGTTATTAATATCACATTACAATCCTAATTAAAGAGAAAAGTAATTGTGTTCCAGGAATGTGTTCTTTTGTAACACCTTAGTCACAACACTGGTCCCTGGCCTTCAAAGTGACAAACGAGCGTTTTTGTTTTTGTTGCTCTTTAGCTCTTGACACTGTCAGGCTTGTGGAAATATTGAATATGACAATGCAGTGACAGCATCGGGGGGCAGGCAGAGATGAGGTTACTTTATGTCACAATCAAGACGCGACATCGCTTATTCTGTGTCAGTGCGTGAAGAGAAGTTCACCGTCAATTGCCAAATACATTTTTAATGATTGTCGTGCTTTGGTATCGAGTCACATGGACAGAAGTTAGCCAAGGAAATCAATATGAAAATATAATTTCAGAATATTCACTTTTAACCTTTTTTTTTCTACCACCTTAATTGATAAATTGGTGCCTTTGCCTTTGGAACTAGAAGTAGAGCTAGATAGATAGATAGATAGATAGATAGATAGATAGATAGATAGATAGATAGATAGATAGATAGATAGATAGATAGATAGATAGATAGATAGATAGATAGATAGATAGATAGATAGATAGATAGATAGATAGATAGATAGATAGATAGATAGATAGATAGATAGATAGATAGATAGATAGATAGATAGATAGATAGATAGATAGATAGATAGATAGATACTTTATTCATCCCCGAAGGGAAATTCACTTTTCCAGCAGCATCCCTGAGCTGAGAACAATCGAAAATAACACGGGAGCTGCTGGAGTGGCTGCCATTCGTGACGGCGCCGGAGAAACGATTCAATTTGAATCATGTACAAACAAACAAACAATTGAATCATGTACAAGAAACGATTCAATTTGAATCATGTACAAACAAACAGCTAGTTAGTGTTATAACATATTCTAAGTGTTTTTTTCATTACATGCTTTGTTCAGTGTGTTCAATATATATATATATATATATATATATATATATATATATATATATATATATATATATATATATATATATATATATATATATATATATATATATATATATATATATATATATATATATATATATATATATATATCATGACTTTTACCTAATGTAGAAGTTAAATCTCCACGCAGTCAATTCAAGATTAATTGAAATATGTATATATATATATATATATATATTCATATATATATTCATATAAAGAATTTTTAAAAAACTGCCAAGATCGGGGCAGCACGGCGGCGCAGTGGTTAGCGCGTGTCTGGCACAGTTCTGAGGTCATGAGATCGAACCTCCTGTGTGGAGTTTGCATCTTCTCCCCATGCTTGTGTGGGTTTCCTCCGGGCACTCCGGTTTCCTCCCACATTCCAAAAACATGCATGTCAGGTTAATTGGCCGGGCCAAATTGTCCCTAGGTGTGAATGCGAAAGTGAGTTGTCTCTGTGAGCCCTGCGACTGGCTGGCAACCGGTTAAGGGTGTCCTCTGCCCACTGCCCGAAGATAGCTGGGATAGGCTTCAGCACCCCCGCGACCCTACTGAGGATAAGCGGTGGAGATAATGTATGGATGGACTATCAAGCAATTCCTCATTTAATATTTACTGACTGATGTATTATGGCTTGGTTTGAATTGTGAAAAATTGCCATTTACACCTCAAAAAAAAGACTGTTAACGTTTGTATGTTAACCTTTGCAGTCTGTTTTTGAAGAGAAGTCAATATTGCAATCCGATTCTGCACATAGTACAATTTTGTTTTCATGTTTTACATCCCTGGCCAAAGATGAGGAAATTCCAGGACGCGTGTTCATTTATCAGCAAAGGTATTCAATTATTTACAAGTGTTGTATTTTATTTTGAAACCTTCATGAGAGATCCTGCTAGCCATGCATTAATTATGCATAAATGCATATTGCACTGCTCGTGGATTACCTCCAAATTTCCCTTCCAAACAAAGAAAGAGTCACACTGTGCCAAGACGAAATAAAAGGGTTGAGAGGAAATATTTCCTTGACATAAATTCTCATGACGGCAAATGTGGCAGACAATTTTGTTTGCTGACAGGAAATCGGAGGCATCTCGTCATAGCAGAGTGTGTATGAGATCAGCATCTCGCAGTTGACGCCAAACACGGTGATCTCCTGGGTGCAGGAGGACACACCACCCCCCTGGTAGCATCCGAGAATCACCGGCACGGCTCAATAATGTTGGCTAATGTGATTGGTGGAGAAACACCCTGGTGAAGGATATGTTTAATTTCCAGTAAGGTGGGCATCCAAAGTCACAGTGATGAGCAATGACGGTTTTTCAATGATGGTGAGCAGTGTTGGGCACCTTACTTTTTGTTTTAAACACTATAGAAACAGCATGGGAAGGTTGTTAAAAGTCAAGCGTACTGGTAGGCCAAGGAAAACGTGTAGGCGTCAAGACAAACAACAAAAGGTCATATGTCTTGAAAACAGAAAATGCACAACCAGACAAATGAAGAGGAAATGGGAGGATGTTGGAGTCGATGTATGTGACAGAACTGTGCCTAAAGGAAATGGGATTGTCATGTATTAAAGCTAAATGGAAGCCATTGTTGACGCTTAAACAGAGAAGAACAAGCCTGCAACGGGCTAAGGGGAGGCAATCATGGACTGTGAATGACTGGATGTAGGTTATCTTCAGTGATGATGAACTCATTTTCCAAGATGACAATGCATCATGCCACGGAGCAAAAACTGTGAAAGCATTCCTTGGAGAAGGACACATCCAGTCAATGTCATGGCCTGCAAATAGCCCAATTCAACCCAATTGAAAACACGTAGTGGGAATTGATTAAAAAAACAATGTCCACATCAAGATTCCGACCTGCATATGTGATCTAGCAACTGAAATCAAAGAGTTGGCAATAGATTGATGAAGAATACTGTTTGCCACTCATCATGGTCATGCCTCAAGGATTGCAAGCTGTCATAAAAGCCAAAGGTGGTGCAACTAAATACTAGTGATACGTTTTGATTGTTATTTCTTAGTTTTTCATGATTCCACATATTTTTCCTCAGAATGGAGTGACTTCCCTGTGCTTGGTCTGTAAAAGTAACATTTGCTGATCACCACAAAGTTTTCTAATTAATTTATTTAGTGTTTCTGAATGCCAGGGAGTTGCACTTTTGAAAAACTTTAGTATATGTTCATGCTTTTTATCTGAATTTGTTCTACAGAATAAATGTCTTGTTCTTGTCCAAGACTGGTGATTCCATACTTTTTGCTAGGGTTTGTATAGGGCTTACACTTTTCGCGACTGTGGCCTCATTCGGCTTCTTTTTCTGGGAATTAGTAAATACTGTATTTTTATTTGCTACCTAACTTAATGGTAGTTGCTATTTTTAATGGTTTTATGATTCAAAAAGACGTTAGGTAAAGAACGTTTAAATTTACTTTGAGGCAGCCCGGGGGTTTTCACAATAAAAGCTCAGATAACTATATATATATATATATATATATATATATATATATATATATATATATATATATATTAGATATTTATATATATATATATATATATATATATATATATATATATATATATATATATATATATATATATAAATGTGGGGAGAGAGCCATTTACCAGTCAAGCTGTACATTTCACTTCCTGTCTGCTATTAAGTAAGCAAGTCGCTTCCTGCTAAATCACAGTGGTCAAACGCGCGGGCGGCTTGCCATATCAGACCCACCGAGGGATTGAATCCGGCCTGCGAGATAACACTGAGAGAAGCACAAGAGAAAAATGAGATGCAGTCTTAAATGTGAATAACAGAATGTTTTATACTTTTCCACACAAACTTTTAAAAAAGGAATTAATATAAAAAAACAACATTTAATAAATAAGTCCTTGTTTCACAGTGGCTCCACTTGCATTAACTTTTAAAATGAAGGCAATAAAATGTACTACATGAAGTTCACTAACGTACCGCCAGGGTTCTATGTATCCTCCTTTCCAGCCAGCCAAACAAACCCGATGCTAGAATCGGCTGAATCTGCTAACGCCGGAAAGCAGATTAAGCGTAATGGTGTGCTTAGCGAGCCCTAGGTCCATCCTTGGTCGCCACTGTTTTATATATAAAATGGGGAAATTCAATTATGGGCTAGGTTATGAGTTGAGAGGTTCTGGCAAGACCTGATGTAAGCCAAGCTTGCCTCTTCTTACGTCATTCACTATGAGGATCAAAACTAGGTAGGATGCACAGGGGGCACCTCACAGAGCGATGAAGGGGAACGCAGAGCAGATGAACAAGTCATAAAATATGTTTCCAAGCAGGAGTTTTAGATGTGCAACAATCTCATCAGCAGAAGTTGAAAGTTATATAACGGAGAAATGGATAGTTTGAGGGATATTCGAAGAACCAAGGGAAATTGACCTACACAAACCAGGAATCCAGTTCATTATAAAGATAACAATGGCATTAAAGTTAACAGTCCAAAGAAGCTAATCAACGACCCGATTCAGGAGAAATTATCAGACAAACGAAAAATGCCTGGACACAGGAAACTGATAAGTAGACAGAAGGAATTTGAGAACAGGTGGATTCAAAAAAAAAAAAAAGATCAACTGATCGGGATTTATTTAAGGACCCAAATGTAGAGAGGCTAAGCATATTGCTAAATAATGTTAGGAATCCAAAGCATTCTGTGGCTAACAAAGGTATTATGGCTAACAATGGTAATTGAAAAGAAACACAGAGTAATGAGAAAGTTGTGGAATACACTTTTGCTTCTTCAGATGTGCAGTGATCTCATCAGCAGATGTTTGATGTTATAAATACATGAAGAGAAGGGTAGTTAGAGGAATAAATCAGGACCCAAAGCAAATTGACAAACACAAACGCTTAAAGTGGCAACAAGGCTAAAAATGCTAACAATGCTAACGAAGCTAATCGTCAAAAAACGAATTAAAGAGGGAGAGCTGATTCAGGACAAAGTATCAGACAAACGCCAAATACCTGTATGCAGGAAACAGAGAAATAGACAGAAGGAATCTGAGGAAAGATGAACTCAAACCAGCCTAGAGACACAAGTTATCCTGTTAAATGATTTTATACATTTGACTATAAAGGATTTTATACGATTGACTACAAGTTACATGTATTCAGTTTAATTCAATAAAGATATTCACTGACTGTGCATTAATTCAATGTACAGTAAGAGGTCAGGGAAGGCTGTGTGGAATGCATAAATGGAAGTTGTTATGTCTAGGACATTTATGACAACAGGATGCCTAGGAGTGCTGGCGCAGAAGGTCAGGGACAGTAGGTCAGACGTCGGGGCGCCACTGGTGTGTGAGATTGTGGAGCCCAGCCGACACAAAATCAAGCGGGGAGAAGAGAACCAATAAGAGAAAGCTAACGTTAGCTGCAGATGACACATAGCCAAGGGGAATAGTAGGATATCTTTGCTTTGTTTGTTGAAATGTATAAATGATACGGGGCAACTGGGAGGGGGTCCCCGTCTTCTATTTGTACACTTAGATTTGCTGTTAGGAATAATAAACAACCCGCCCCCGTGTGCAATTGCCGTCTTCTGGTCATTTTTCTCTCTCAAAACGAACGCGCACAATTGTTGGATGAATGTAGAACGTGTTTGGTTAATGGGGTCATTTAAACTAATTCGAACAGTTTGGTAAAATGGTACATTTTGATTTACATTTGAGACAAATCCCAACACTATAAAGAAAAAACACAAGACAAGAACAGAAACATATGGATCAACAGATCAAGGAATATTTATGGACCCAAATGCAGAGAGCCTAAGTCAATTGGTAAACAAACATTTAGGAATTCAAAGCATTCCGTGGCTAACAAGTGCAACAAGGGCTTACATTGCTACTTGGAAAAAAAAAACAGAGCAGGCGAGAGGGTTGTAAAATACGCTTTTCCTTCCTCAGATGTGCGACAATCTCATCAGCAGAAGTTTGATGGTATATAATAGATGGAGAGATGGATAGTTTGGGAGATATTCAATGACCCAAAGCAAAGTGATACACACAAATCATGAATCCAAAGCATTATGGACTAGCGTAGGCAACACGGCTAACAATGCAAATTGAAACTATTTCAAGCAAGGAATCAAACACAAAGAGCACGAGAGCAACAACCATAACATATCAACCAATCAAGGGATATTTGAGTACCCAAATACAGAGAGCCAAAGCATATTGGTATACAACAATCAGTAATCGAAAGCATTAAGGACGAGCAAAGGCAACAAGGCTAACAATGCTTGGCTAGCAAATAAACTAATTGTTAGACATGGTAACATGTGAGACAAAGCAGTACAAATACATAAAAAGAGGACAAACAGAAGGACAAGAATAAAATACTGGCAGATAGACAAACTGACAGACAGACACAGATATAGAAATAGAATCAAGAATTGAGTCTGAAAAAGTCTGTTGATTGAGACGGTTGTAAGGGGGTTGTGTTGTGACTGGATGTGGGCCTGTACTCTTATTGATGGGTGTAATGGCTCCGCTCCAGGGTAAAATGATTCACAGACTAAATAGGCGCTATTTATGCTTTTGCTTGTCATAGAGCACAAGTGTAGTTGATCAATATGGCCCCGATTTTTGTCCTCTCAGACATCGTCTCCAGCTTGTACGAATCCAGACCAACCACGGAGAAAGGGTGAAGGATGCTGACCCACTGGGATACCGTGAAGAAAAGTAGATTCACAATTTATTGAATCTCGTATATATAACCAGTCTCTATTCTGTCGGTTCTGGAAGAAAACAAATCAAATTTATTTTTGATTTCCCTCCCTTAGAAAAGTGTAAGAATCTGAAACACAGCTCTGGAAAACCTGAAGATCTGATTAATCAAAAATAACCAATTTTTAAGACGACTGAGTTACTCCTTCCTCCAAAAACCATTTAACTGTTTGGTTTCTCTAATACTTGATTTATTCTTTGGCCATTTTACTTTTTCGTTGGTGCCACAGTAACCTTGTTTTTTTGGTACAGAAGTGATTTATACAGTGCAAGTATTCACAGCGCTTCACTTTTTCCACATTTTGTTATGTTACAGCCTCATTCCAAATTGTATTAATTTAATCTCTTATCCCAAAATTCTACACAAAATACTCCATTATGACAATGTGAAAAAGTTTTTTTTTTTTTACTTGTTTTGAATTTATTAAAAATAGAAAACTAAAAAAATCACATTTACATAAGTATTCAGATTGAGCTCAGGTGCATCTTTTTTCCACTGATCATCCTTGAGATCTTTCTACAGCTTAATTGGAGTCCACCTGCAGTAAATTCAGTTGATTGGACATGATTTGGAAAGGCAGACACCTGTCTATATAAGGTCCCACAGTTGAGTGTACATGTCAGAGCACAAACACCAAGCATGAAGTCAAAAGAACTGTCTGTAGACCTGCAAGACAGGATTGTCTTGAGGCACAAATCTGGGGAAGGATACAGAAATGTTTTTGCTGCTTTGAAAGTCCCAATGAGCACAGTGGCCTCCATTATTCGTAAATGGAAGACATTTGGAACCACCAGGACTCTTCCTAGAGCTGGCCGGCCTCCTAAACTGAGCGATCGGGGAAGAAGGGCCTTAGTCAGGGAGGTGACCAAGAACCCGATGGTCACTCTGTCAGAGCTCCAGCGTTCCTCTGTGGAGAAAGGAGAGCCTTCCAGAAGGACAACCATCTCTACAGCAATCCACCAATCAGGCCTGTATGGTAGAGTGGCCAGACGAAAGCCACTCCTTAGTAAAAGGAACATGAAAGCCCGTCTGGAATTTGCCAAAAAGCACCTGAATGACTCTCAGACCATGAGAAACAAAATTCTCTGGTCTGATGAGACAAAGATTGAACTCTTTGGTGTGAATGCCAGGCGCCATGTTTGGAGGAAACCAGGCACCGCTCATCACCAGGCCAATACCATCCCTACAGTGAAGCATGGTGGTGGCAGCATCATGCTGTGGGGATGTTTTTCAGCAGCAGGAACTGGCAGACTAGTCAGGATAGAAGGAAAAATGAATGCAGCAATATATAGAGATATCCTGGATGAAAACCTGCTCCAGAGCGCTCTTGACCTCAGGCTGGGGCGAAGGTTCATTTTTCAGCAGGACAAGCACACAGCCAAGATCTCAAAAGATTGGCTTCAGAACCACTCCGTGAATGTCCTGGAGTGGCCCAGCCAGAGTCCAGACTTGAATCCGATCGAACATCTCTGGAGAGATCTGAAAATGGCTGTGCACAAACGTCTCCCATCCAACCTGATTGAGCTTGAGACTTATTGCAAAGAAGAATGGGCAAAACTGCCTAAAGATAGGTGTGCTAAACTTGTGGGATCATATTCAAAAAGACTTGAGGCTGTATTTGCTGCCAAAGGTGGATCAACAAAGTATTAAGCAAAGGCTGTGAATACTTATGTAAATGTGATTTCTTAGTTTTCTATTTTTAATAAATTCAAAACAAGTTAAAAAAAAAAAACTTTTTCACATTGTCATAAAGGAGTATTTTGTGTAGAATTTTGAGATAAGAGATTAAATTAATACAATTTGGAATGAGGCTGTAACATAACAAAATGTGGAAAAAGTGAAGCGCTGTGAATACTTTCCTAGATGCACTGTACATGCTAACTCTGGCTAATACTTATACTTCTGCAAGTGATCAATGCTATTTGATTTTACCCTGCATCATTTTTTTCCAGGACTGAACTTACATTACAGTCCATAATATCTTCTCACATGAGGATCGTAAAATTGTCAAAACCTATGGGAATTAGCTAATTCCAAACATATCAAATATTAGCAACACAATATTGTTTAGTAAGTTTTTTTATTCTATATGTATATGATTAAATAGCATTATACAGAACTATAAATGTACAGTAAACAAAATATAAATTTGTGTGTGATGTAACTGGAGCTGGCACAATGGAGTTAGTTGGTGGATGTAGAAAGGGGGCAGGGGCACAGGGGAATTCCACTTTTGAGGATTTAAAAATGTTGTTGCTTATCCTTAATAATTATCTAAATCAGCAATTGGTTACAACCATATTATTTAGCGACGTATGCTCTTTGTTTTTTTTAATGTTTTGTTGTCATGGTAGTCATCTCTTTGCTTCTCTCTTTAGATTCAGGTCTTGGGACTCATAGCTAAACTATTTCAAGTTTGTTACATGAAATTCTGAACCGAACAGCCTCTAGCATCTTCCTTATGCCGTGACAAACACCAATAACAGACCATCATTTTATATGACATCAACCAAAAGCAGACAGACATTTGAGAGACTTAGGGCGCCTGACTATCATACGACCCATAGCAAAAAGTATGGAATTTTCAGTCTTGGACTCACTCTGACATTTTATTCTTTAGAAAAAACCCAGATAAAAAAACATTTAGAAAAATAGTGTTTTTCAAAAGTACAACTCCTCGACAGTCAAAAACACTAAAATAAATGAATTAAAAAAACATTGCAGTGATCAGTGAGTGCTACTTTTACAGAGCAAACACGGGGGAAAATATGAAACCACTCCATTCCGAGAATACATATATGGAATCATGAAAAAACAAATAAATACATAAACAACAACAACAACAACAACAACAACAACAATAATAATAATAATAATAATAAAAACATAACTATAGTATTTAGTTTCACCACCTTTGGCTTTTATGACAGCTTGCAGTCTCTAAGGCATATACTTGATGAGTCACAAACATTATTCTTCATCAATCTAGTGCCAATTCTCTTTGATTGAGTTGTACCCTTGGACAGTTTTCTTCAATTTCAACCACAGGTTTTCAATTGGGTTGAGATCTGGGCTATTTGCAGGCATTTACACTGACTGGACAAGTCTTTTTCCAAGGAATTCTTTAACAGTTTTTCTCTGGCATGATGCATTTTCATATTGGAAAATAAGTTCACCATCCCCAAACGTTTTTTTCAACTGAAGGACTATGAAATCTGTCCAAAATGTCAATGTAAACTTGTGCATTTATTGCAGATTTGACCACAGCCATCCCCCCAGTACCTTTGACTGACATGCATCCCCATAATATTAAGGACTGTGAGAATTTAGATTTTTTTTTTCTTTAGGCAGTCCCTTTTGTAAATATCACCGGAACAGTACCAAATAAAAGTTCCAGCATCATCACCTTGTCCAATGCACATTTGTGGCACTGAAATATATTTTTGCTATATGAAAATCCCATTTCCTTCCGGTAATTTTGCACAGTTCTGTCACATACTTTGACTCCAACATCCTCCCATTTCCTCTTAATTTGTCTTGTTGTGCAATTTCTGTTTCCCAGACATGGCTTTTAGTTGTTTGTCTTGACACCTGCATAGCTTCCTTGGCCTATCAGTAAACTTGACTTTAACAGCCTTCCTATGCTGTTTGTACTTACTCCAAATATTTGACTTTGAACATCCCACATCTTTGGCAACCATATGAGTAGAGTTACCTTATTCAATAAGTTTGGCGATTCTGTCTTTGGTCTCAAGAGATCTTTCTTGTTGGAGCCATGATTCATGCCAATCCACTTAGTGCTGGAGCCCTCCAAGGTGTGATAACTGTACTGTTTTTAACTGCTAACGGGCATTCCTAATCTCAGCCAGGTCCCCTCTGTGTACATTGTTACAAAGAATGACAATACAAAGGAAATTATTATTATTATTATTATTATTAATTAAGCAAAAGGAAAATTATTTGACACTGGCCCATAATTTCCTGGTCAGGGTTGGGTCGCTTGGGCGTGGGTTGAATGCAAGCAGACTTGAATGCTACCGGAACAATACCAGAGGATAGTGATATATTTATAATACTTAAAACTGAATGTCCTAAGATCCCAAACAGATCATTAACCAGTAAAGCCGGAAACGGATCAAGCAGGCAAGTAGTTTGTATGGCCCTACTGATCATCTGTGTAAGACTATCAAGGGACAAATCATTGAAACTGGATGTTTCTGAACGGCCGCCGACACGGTCCTGACCCAAAACCCTGCATATCTAAGGTAGGAAGGGTTGCAGTGCTTTCATTTAAAATTTCATTCCAGATGAGTTAAATTCTTTTATTAAAGAATACCATAAAGTCATGAGCAGAATAGGTAAAACGATTTGGGTTAAGTTGCTGTCTAGTAGGTTCCGCCAGAGTGTCGAACAAAAAAATTAGGAGTATTTTTATTTACAACAATAATCTTAAAGAAAAAAGATGCTTTAGCTGAGGCAAAAACTACTTTATATTTCAGCAAGCTGTCACACCGGGTCAGTTGGAAGGCCTCCAGCTTTGTTGTGCGCCATTTTCGTTCAAGTTTCCTGCAACCTTGTTTGAGTGACCTGGTTTCTTCAGTAAACCAAGGTGTATGCTTCTTTGGTCGAAATGTATGCCGTATGGCAGACTCAAGAACTTTAACCAAAGCAGTATTAAATTATTTTGTAGGTGAGTCAACTGGCCCAATGTACGAAGGGAAAGCCGCAATTGCCGTAGGTAATAGTTCTTTTAAAGGTAATGCCATCTCAGGGCAGATATTGCGACTACTAAAGCCAAAATTTTCCTAATCACAGTAAACATTAAACAGCACCTCACACTTAACATGATCGGAGATGGCATTGGGATATGGTAACACTGAAACATTTGAGGCCACTACACCCCGGGTCAGAACAAGGTCTAGACTCTAGAGGATTCCCATCTTTATGAGTGGGCACATCAACTAATTGATTATAACCAAATGAATCAATCAGTGACTTAAAATCAACCTCAAGTGAATTAGATGGGGAGTGTATGTGAACATTAAAATCAGCAATAATTACAACATTGTCCACATAACTTATCGATTAACAGTTCAGAAAATTCATCCCAGAAATTTGAATATGGTCCAGGTGGGCGATACACAACAACTACATAAATTGGTGTTGACATTGAGGACCTTATATCAAATGCTTCAAATGTTTTAAAAACAATACCAGGAGTAAATTCCAGCATACTTTCCGATATAAGAGCAAAACAGCCACCTTTCTTGCACAGTCGTGCCAAGTGAAAACTCACAAGGTTAGGGTGAGAAGCCTCATTTAGCACTACAAACTCATTTGGTTTTAACCAGGTCTCACAAAGGCCAAATAGGTTAAAATTGTGATCATTAATAAGGTCATTGACAAGTAAAGCTTTGGAAGCTAGTCATCTAATATTCAGAAGACCAAGCTTCAGCACTGTGGACCAAGCTAAACCCTTTACCGAGTTATGAACCTTAGTGATAACCTTAGTGGTAACTTCCACAAGATTATACTGCCAGTCTTGTGCCTTGCATGGCGGCAGGTGCGGCAGAAAACATGTTTGCTATAAGTGGGCTACCGCACACCTACATGTAATATTTACCAGTGTCCGATATCCCGACCTGAACGTTGCAAGGTACCTGTTTGTTTGGAACAACAGCGCTAGCTTCTGAATGTTAATATTTCATCAGCTTCTTCTGATATGTTTAGAGAGCTCTCTGCAGAATTAGGACTTGCTCTGGCCAGCGAGTATTTCTGTGCCTGTTCAAACATGTTACCCTGAATTATTCATCCAGCACTTGTGCTTTTACCTCCAGTGAAAATGCAACTTGGTGCACAAATAGAAAGGGCAGAAGTGTGGTAAAGGCGGGCGAGAGCTCTGTGATCGCAATAGCGCCCGAGGCAAAATTTAACTTGCGCTTAGTTGCTAACCTGCACTGTGATAGCCTATGGGAGTGAAGGTTTGAGAGTGCAACACGTTTTTCCAGGTGATTGATAACTTACAAAGGCTTTTTTGAAGGATACCCAAATTCTAAAACAGGCAAAATATGAGAAAATAGTACATGTTTTTTGCGTAAAGCCTATACATATTTCATCTGTATATTCAAATTATTTTCCTACATAATGCATTTTAAAGACAGCCTGTCTCGTCTTTGACTTCCTGACCATAAGCATCATCAGGGTAACACCGGATCCCTAGGAAGCAAGTCACCATAATGATGTACATGGTACACGGCAAGTGGGTGGTTAGGACGCAAGCCCACGGTGCAGAGGTCCAGGGTTTGATTCCAGCTGCCGCGGCCTCCCGGTGCAATTTCCATCTTCTCCCTGTGCCTGTTTGGGTTTCCTCAGGGCACTCAGGTTTCTTCCCACATTCCAAAAACATGCATGTCAGATTAATTGGCCGGTTCAAATTGTCCATAGGTGTGAATTAGTGAGTGAGTTGTATGTACCTGTGTGCTCTGTGACTGGCAACACGTTGAGAGTGTCCACATCCCCCTGTCCATAGATAGCTAGGATGAGCTTCACCGCCCATGCGACTCTTGTGAAGACAAGTGGTGCAAAAAATGGATGGATGGATTTTGAGTGTTTTAAGCAACGATTTGGTAGTTTTTGTAAAGAATGCCTACAACCCATGTCGCAGGTTGGTGCAGAAATATTACAACAAATGAGAAACAGCCAAAATTGGGCAATCTGGCAAAATTAACTCACAGAGAGCTAACAGGAGCCTAACCCAGCTGGCTTCTAAAGATGGCCATACATAAGCGATCCGCGGAAAAATGCAAGTCTGGCTGACCGAAAACATGCACTTAACAGCCAGGCTACCTAGGAACCAACAACAAAAAACAACAACGGCAACAAATACAAACTTATATAACAAATTATCATGGCAGGCTGGCCGGCTGCTAAGGAGGGCTAGCTGGGACCAATCGGCAGAAAAACGGGAGGCTGGCTGACCAAAAATAGGCAGTAAGCAACAAAGTTATCAGGGAACCAACAAGGAAAAGTGGATACAGCAACAAACATGAACCCAGCTGAAAAAAAAATGGCAAGGCAGTCAGCTATAGCCAACTACTAACAGGTCCAACCTGGACCAAACCAAACAGATAACCTTCGACAGGCTGAGCGCTGATGAGAAGCTGTCCTGACAATATTACTACAAAAACAAGACATGTGACGAAAAACACAAAGAAAATGCCACTATTGAAATACAACACCAAAATTCCTATTGCTTGAAGAAACAAATTTCCCTTCACCATAAGTTTGGTTTAGTTCTCCCTCTTCACTTGTATTTTTATAGCTAAACAAAGTTAAAATAAAAACTGTAAATATGCATTTTAATGGATTTCAATAAATACCTACTACGGCTAAACCTTTTTTTATTTTACTACGACACAACTCTCTGATTGCTTCATGGATCATTTTGACCCAAATACCTTCTTGGTGTTATTTAAAGTTGGGGCCAGTCAATGAAAAGTCAAGTCATGTTTATTTGTGATGCCCTGAATCACAAGAAGTCTTAAACGGGCTGTGCAGACTACTATTACAAAAGTCATAACATTAAAAGTAAAAAATAAAGATAAAAAAGTAATTTAGGGAATTCTAAACAGAGTGGCCGGTCATTTTGACCTGAAGACATCAGGGGGTTAAATGAAGGTGCAAAAAAAAAAGATGGTTGAAATGACGTTACTGGGAGTAGCAGCAGCGCTAATTAGCAAAAGACAAATGTGTCTTTAACTAAGAGTGTGCATCAAGTTATAATCACATAACAAAATAATCTGAAGATGTTCAGATTGTGAACATTAGATCCTCATGAACTTGAGCCAATTTTCACTGGTCAAGAACATTAACGGGACTGATCATATCAGAGTTATTTTCCTCTTTTTCTCTAGAATTTCATTTAAATGAGTTTGAATTTGCCTCGTATTTCTGCTTTTTATACATACAATACTTTCCTTTTTTGTCTTCCATTTTGAACACAATCATTACCCATCACCTATAGAGCCCTTTCCGTGTTTGTGAACAAGTGTGTCGTGTTAAGCCTGCACGTTAATTATTGAAGCAGAATGGCAGAATTCATATTATTTTATAGTAGCCCACAACTGGTCCCAGGTCATAGATTTGAGCAGCTCAAAGTAACACAAAGTATCTGCTAGCCGCCAGATAGCGACTATTTAAGTCAAAAACATTAAAAAAAATTATTTTGAGCCACGCTGGATTTCTTCCTTTGAAGGTACTTGATTAAATGGAAAGTTGGCTTTGAAAAGGGGAAAAAAAATATATTTAAAATAATATTATAACCAATTTAGACACAGATCCCCTGAAAAACATATAGGAAATATAAATTTAAGTTGTAAAACAAAAATCAAAAGATCAGCAGTCTCTACGATTGGAAGAACTAATGCACTCTGCTTCAGAGGCATCAAGATCATAAAAATGAGTGACATTTTGTTAACTATACATACAGTACTTTCTTTCTTGTTTGTATTCCGTATTGATCTAAATTATTACCCAACACCTACAGAGCCCTTTTCGTGTTTGTAAACTATTGTGACATATTGTTGTAGCATAATGGCAGAATTGTGTGTATTATTACGGTTTTAACGATTCTGATTCCTAGTCGATCCCTTTTTATTCAGCCCATTCCTTATCCATTGTCACTGCGGACGAAAAAGTATGAAATGAAATGATCTGCATTTAAACAGCGCTTTTCAAGTCAATGACTTCCCAAAGCGCTTTACATTGTGCTTCACATTTCCCAATAGTGGCCGTGATCTGTGCAGCCATGTAAGGCGCTAACCTGCTTATTGGGGGTAATTGGGGGTTTCAATGTCTTACCCAAGGACACTTCGACATGTAACACGGACAAGCCGGGATTCGAACTGGGATCCCTTAATCCTAAAACGATCGCTCTACCTCCTGAGCTACTGCCGCCCGGCTATGTGACTACTGAACCTGCCTCACTGAGTATGGGGGCCGGGGCAACTGTCTGACGAGGGGCCTCTCCTGTACTTGCAGATGCACACAGGCTACTTGCAGCCTGATTTTGACTGCCAATCGGGTCATCTAAATTACATGGATAAAAACAATATTCAGAAGTGAAAGCTGGATACACACAGTGGCGCTCAATTAAGCTCATGTAACAACTGACGACTTAGCTAACTTAGCTAGCTAACCGTTAGCAGGTTAGCTAGGTTGATTATCTGTCCTCCTGTCTTTGAGGCGCCTCAAACACGATGCATTCTTTGAGTTTAATGCCATGTTGTCCAGCCAGGTGTGTGAGCATGTTTGTAGTGTTACCCCCTTTCACTGAGATGACTCTTTTGCAAGTATGGCATATTCCGGCGTCGTCTGTTACATTTACTTGAGTAAGTTTTGGGATATTTTGTACTTCTGGGAGTATTTTTATATCCCTATATTTTTACTTGAGTAAATTAGTGAAGAAAAAAACGTTACTTTTAGGACATTACATTAGGCAACATTGAAGTTGTCACACATTTGTCAGACAAGTTAATCAGCTGTGTTGAGCCGGACTCAAATCTGAATCTAAAAATCATTCAGCCAAGAAAACCAAAACACTTTCTCTCCACCCTTCAGTAAATTGCGCAGATGTTTGGAGGGAGTCAAGCCCCGCCCTCAACAACTGCCACACACCAGCAATAAATCAGCACAAGGTAGAGAAAGGTAGCAAAAAAACAGACAAAGAGAAAGAAAAATTGAAAAGAGTGAGAAAGAAAGAGAGAAATGTAAAGAGGAGGAGAGAAAAAAGAGAGAGGCAAAGAGAGAAAGAAAGAAAATAGAAAGAGCCATTACATTATAGACTTTGAGAGAGCGAGAGAGAGGAAGAGAACGAAAGAAAGAAAACGGAAGACACAATAAGGTGGAGAAGATCACGTTAAAAAAAATGTATGTATTATCATTGTATTATCCTGTATTACCAAGACATTTAAATATGAAGAGACAAGTGTGGTTTACTTTATTTATCGCCCTGCACAGTGAGAATACGTGACGTTATTTACCATCGTGACTAAGTCAATGTTGCCGCGTGAGTTTTCATCTCTTAAGAAAATGGGTTCAAATTGTTTTTGTTTCTTTTACAAGTTATTTTCATTGCATTGAATTTCTGAGAAATCTACATCCAAAACGGCCAACTGTTGTGAATTTCGAAGAACTTTATAGAAGAGAACATCAGATTTGTAATTTCACGGAGAGGCAAAAACCTTCAAAAAGGAAAAAACTTCCTCTCCTCCAAGGAATGTATTTTTCTGGAGAAACAGAGGATAAAACAAAAACAGACAAAAACATAGGAAAAAGAAAATGGGCAACTAAAACGAACAACAAAAAGTAGCCTTATTTTTAGTGTGGTTCATTCTTTTCAAAAGTGAAGACAAATCTCCAGTTAAGCAATCGTTAACTATAAGGTCATTGATGGAGACCTATGTAATATGTATAACCATGAGATTTTGTTATAATTAGACACAAAAGACGAGCTATCTGTAAAATGTAATTAATAGGGAAGATGATGGGTCAGGGAAAATAAGCGTCTGCTTCTTACTAACCCTTTTCGAACATGTTATGTTAACATGTTTGTTGTTGAGTCATTGTCTTTGTCAGGTTTTTATTTTACTATGTTCAAAATAACATGCTATAAAAATAATACATATTTTTTTGTCCTGTGGTGAGGGGCCCTCTACTTGTGAGAGGTAAGAGAATTCTCACACCATGGTCCGCTGTGTGTCGTAAGAAGCAACTAAAGTGGAGGGAGCGAGGGGACAGGGGATCCTCTCCTCTCTATCTCTACTCCCTGAGAGACAGCAAGGCAAAGAAAGGGGGGCGGTAGACCAAAAGGTCTCGCAAACCCTAGTTAGAGGGTGACTTAATGTGAGAGGATGTGGAAGTAAAGCGACTGAGTGGAAGAAAGAGGAGATCGTAAGGATGATGACTTAAAGGAAGGTTGATGTGTTAGCCTTGAGTGAAACAAGGATGAAAGGAAATGGTAAATTACAACTTGGAGGTATGTATGGTAGAAGGTCTGGAGTTACGGGTGGACATGCTAGAGAAGGAGTGGCTGTGCTTGTGAGTGAGAAAGCAAAGAAAAAACTGGTGGAGTGGAAAGAGATATCTTCCTGATTGATGTGGATGAGGTTGAAGTGGGGTGTAGAAGTATGGATGTTTATAAGTGCATATGGACCTGGTTCAGAAAGAAGCGCTGAGGAGAGAGAGGAGTTCTGGAAGGACTTGTCGGAATGTGTGGCAAGTGCGAAAAAAGGGTGGAAAGTGGTAATACTAGGTGACCTGAATGCTAGAGTGGGTGATGAAACGGTTGAAAATGTGATTGGAAGATATGGAGTACCAGGAAGACATGAGAGTGGGAAGAAATTGATTGAGTTATGTGTGGAAAATTAATTGGTGATTGGAAATACATTGTTTAAAAAGAGGGACGTGAATAAGTATACCCTTGTCAGAGTGGATAGTGGCAAGTTGGTGGACAGAGCACTGATGGATTATGTAGTGGTTGAGAAAGGGATATGTTGATTGTTGGATGTGCATGTTTACAAAGGTGAAATGAGTGGTATGTCTGATCATTTTCATGAGGAAAGAAAACTGAGAATAGATGGATCGTGGAGGGTTAGTTAAAAGAAGAGTGTGAGGGAAGAGGAGAAAATGTTAGAGTTGAATAAGGCAGAAAAAGAAAGAGAGTTTAAAGAGAGGATAGGGGAAGAGTATTAACGCATTAGTAGAAGAGAAATGGAGAGTTTGGAAATTGAATGGAAGTGGTTTAAAGAGGCATTGTTGAGGAGTGCAAAAGAAGTGTGTGGAATGAGAAAAGTTGGTCGAGGTATTAGGAAAGGAAGTGAATGGTGGAATGATGAGGTATCAGAGGCTGTGACAGAAAAGAGACGTGCCTTTGAGGAGTGGCTGCAAGATAAGAGTGGCGATGCGTATGAAAGATATAAAGTGAATAAAAGGTTGGTAGGGCAGCACGGCAGCGCAGTGGTTAGCGCTTCTGCGGCACAGTTCATGTCATGGGAACCTGTCGTGGGTTCAAATCCAGCTCCAGACTTCCTGTGCGGAGTTTGTATGTTCTCCCCGTGCTTGCGTGGGTTTCCTCCGGGCACTCCGGTTTCCTCCCACATTCCAAAAACATGCATTTCAGGTGAATTGGTCGGTCCAAATTGTCCCTAAGTGTGAATGAGCGAATGAGTTGTCTGTCCCTGTGTGCCCTGCGATTGGCTGGCAACCAGTTCAGGGTGTCCCCTGCCCACTGCCCGGAGATGACTGGGATGGGCTCCAACCCCCCCGCGACCCTAATGAGGATAAGCGGTACGGCTAATGAGATGAGATGAGATGAGAAAAGGTTGGTAAAAGCGACAGTGGAAGCAGCGAAAAGGAAAGCAAATGATGAATGTTGTCGAAAGATAGGAGTGCACTTTGAGGAAAGGAGAAAAGTGTTCTGGAAAGAAGTGAAAAGAGTAAGAAACAGTGAGTCTGGAAAGGAAGAGAAAGTGAAAGATAAGGATGGTAGATTGCTGGTTAGCGGTAGTGCAGTCAGGACGAGATGGGCAGAGTATTTTGAGGAGTTGCTAAATGTGGAGGATGGGAGAGAAGTCGACGGTATGGAGAGAATGCCCGTGTTGGGTGATTTAAATGTGAAGCCTGTGGAAACATGGGAGGTGCAAGAGGCAGTGAAAAAAAGTAATGAAAGGGGGGAAGGCACCTGGGTTGGATGGTTGTACTGCTGAATGCCTGAAAAAAGGTGGCACAGCTATGATTGACTGGTTAGTACGCTTGTTGAATGTATGCTTTTTAAGTGGTGTGGTTCCTGTTGATTGGTGTAGTGCATGTGTGCCATTGTATAAGGGTAAAGGTGATAAGTATGAATGTAGCAATTCGAGAGGTATCAATTTGTTGTCTGTGAGCTGTATGGAAGAATCTTCATTAAGAAAATGAGATAAAGAACGAATGAGGTGGTGATGGAGGAGCAGAGTGGTTTCATGAAAGGAAGAGGATGTGTGGATCAGGTGTTTGCAGTACGACAGGTGTGCGAGAAATATTTTGCAAAAGGTAAGGATGTTTATTTGGCTTTCATGGACATGGAAAAGGAGTATGACAGAGTTGATAGAGAGGTGTTGTGGCAAGTGATGGTGATGTATGGAGTGGGTGGAAAGTTGTTGGAAGCATTGATGAGTTTTTATATAAACAGCAGAGAATGTGTAAGAGTAGGGAGTGAGACAAGTGAGTGGTTCCCTGTTTTGACTGGTGTGAGACAGGGGTGTGTGATGTCACCATGGATGTTCAATGTGTACATGGATGGTGTGGTGAGGGTGGTGAATGCAAGAGTTTTTGGCAGAGGTGTAGAGATGATGGACAACAGTGAAACAGTGTGGCAGGTAAGTCAGTTGTTGTTTGCAGATGACACAGCGCTTGTGGCTGATTCTGAGGAAACATTGAGAAGGTTGGTAACGGAGTTTGGAAGAGTATGTGATAGGCGTAAGTTATGTGTCAATGTTGGGAAGAGTAAGGTGATGAAATGTTCACGTGATGGAGTGGGCATGACGTTAGAAATCAGGTTGCATGGAAGGGTGCTGGAAGAAGCTGAAAGCTTTAGGTACTTGGGTTGTGACGTGGCTGCAGTTGGTGGAATGGAGTGCGAGGTATTGCACAGAGTGAATCAAGGAAGCAAGGTTTTGGGTGCTCTGAGGAGAGTGATGAACAACAAGAGTATGATTATGGATGTTAAGAGGGGACTGTATGAGAGTTTGATTCTGCCGACTGTGTTGTATGGTGCAGAGACTTGGAGCCTGAACGCAGATTTAAGAAGGAAATGGAATGTTTTTGAGATGAAGTGTTTGAGGAGTATGTTAGGAGTGACAAAATTGGATAGATTGAGAAATGAAATTGTGAGAGACAGAACTAGAGTAGTCGTGGAACTGAGCAAGCGTGTTCATAAGAGAGTAGCCGGTTGGTTTGGACACATGGAGAGGATGGATGAGGAGCGAATGTTGAAGAGGATCTACAGAGCAGAAGTCAATAGAAGGAGACCAAGAGGAAGGCCGCGATTGACGTGGATGGATGGTGTTATGAGTGCATTGCAGGAAGCTATAATGGAAGCTAGAGCTCTTTTTGGTGATAGAAAGGAGTGGAGGGGTGTTGTGAAAGGATAGTGGGATTGTGGACGCGTTCTTAAGCATGGGCTGGGCACGCGTATGATGCGACAGGGGTAGACCAGTGAAGGCTGTCGGTTTCCAACATGGCGGCACGTGTTTACGTTGCGGCTAGTTGCTATCCGGCTATCCTACTATTTACCACTGTCCTCCTGCTTTCCTTTTTGGATACATGCGTGGCCAATAAGACCTACAGCCGGGAGGAGCTCATCCGACTGGGTGGGTGTCTAAATTTCAACTTTTCGGGCACTTTCTACACCACCCATGACATCCCGAATGAGCTCCAAAGGGACTCGGGTTCGCCCTGCTTTCCCGCTCCACCGAAGAAAAAGAAAAATCGAAGACAAAGACGGCGCAAAGACAGAAAACAGAAGCGGGGATGTCGTGCAGGGAAGCGTGTGAAGTTGAAGGAGCAACGACATGAAGATCTGTCTAATCCAACCATCATTTCTTTGTCGATTCTGCGAGTCAACCGACGCCTGAAGCCCAACGCACACGAACGGCATCTCGTGACGATCTCTACAAAGACTACAGCTAAGTCAAATGATTCAGAGCTAAAATTTGGTCTTTTGAATGTTAGATCGCTTGCTCCTAAAGCTTTACTTGGTTATAATATTATTTGCAATTATAAACTTAACTGTATCGGTCTTTGTGAAACTTGGTTGAGTATTTAGCGCTAAATTATGCTTCTCCCCCAGACTACGAGAGTAGCCATATAGCATGCACGTTGGAAAAGGGTGGCGGTGTCGCGCTCATTTCTGAAAAAACGCTCAAATTTACTCCTCGTACCTCTAATAATCACAAGTCGTTCGAGGCTCTTGTTATTAGGTCCTCTCCATTGTCAATTTATGTGATAACTATCTATCGCACACCAGGACCATACACAACTTTCTTAGACGAATTTGCTGAACTTTTGTCTGAACTAGTAACCTATGCAGACAAAATTATAATCATGGGGGACTTTAACATTCATATGAACTCCCCACTCAGTTCACTCACTGTTGCGTTTCAGTCTATAATTGATGCATTTGGTTTTAATCAACTGGTTGATTTGCCAACCCATAAAGATGGAAACACGCTCGACTTGGTTCTGACTCAAGGAGTTTCAACCTCAAACATGACGATGCTATAGTGTACTACAGTTATCTGGAATCATTATTCAGTTACATTTGAGGTGCTAGCTAAATGTAGTACTAAAAAAACTGAAGGATTCACTGGACGCAATATAAGCACGGGCACAGTTTCTGAGCTCTCCGATATTCTTCCAGGAGCAGTTGCGTCCTTTCCTTCCTACATAGGTTCTATCGAACCACTCCTAAATGAATTCAATGCTACCCTGGCTAGTGCCCTGGATTCAGTAGCGCCCATCCGGCTTAAATCACAACCTAAAAGACGCACACCTTGGTTTAATGATGAAACTAGATCCCTTAAACGAGAATGCAGGAAATCTGAAAGAAAATGGCGCGCTACCAAGCTTGAAGTTTTCCATCAAATCTGGTGTGATAGTTTGTTGAAGTATAAAGCGGCCCTGGCCTCTGCAAAATCAGCCTACCTTTCGAAGGTGATTGCGTCACAAAAGAACAATCCCAAGGTCCTTTTCGACACAGTAGCATCGCTCACAAGGCAACAGACTATCCCAGATAGCTCCACTCATTCTGCCCACGACATAATGGTCTTCTTTACTAAGAAGATCCAAAGCATACAGGAAGAAATTGCTAAAGACAGTATTAATTTAATACATACTAAAGCACTCAAATCTATAGATGCATGACATGGTGGCTGTCCAGGGATTTTGTCCCGTTTTAGTGAACTGTCACTCGATAATCTCAAACAGATGGTGAATACGGCCAAACCGACGACTTGCCAGTTCGACCCGCTTCCAGGTTCACTTATTAAAGGTCTCTTTGGCGTTCTTGCACCTTCAGTTCTAAATATTTTAAACATATCACTCTCCTCAGGTGTAGTCCCAGCGGCTTTTAAGTGCGCCGTCATTAAACCCACACTGAAACGACCGAACCTTGATCCAAAAAACTTATGTAATTATAGACCTGTGTCAAACCTACCGTTTCTTTCTAAAATACTTGAAAAAGTAGTGGCACAGCAGCTGAATGATTTCATGTCCGAGAACAATCTCTTTGAATCAATGCAATCAGGATTCAGGGCTAACCACTCTACTGAGACAGCTCTGATTAAGGTAACCAATGATCTCCTACGGGCAATGGACTCTGGCGCATCATCACTTTTGCTGCTGCTGGACCTTAGTGCTGCATTTGACACAGTGGACCATCATATCTTGCTAGAACGGTTGGAAAAATGGATTGGTCTCTCAGCAAACGTCCTCTTATGGTTCAGATCCTACCTCTCAGATAGGACACACTGCGTTAAATTTGGCGAATTGACATCTGAGCCATTTAGTGTTACCTGTGGTGTTCCGCAGGGTTCAGTGCTTGGCCCCCCTCTCTTCAGCATTTATATGCTTCCACTAGGTGATATTATTCGCAAGTATAATATCAGTTTCCATTGCTACGCAGATGACACTCAACTCTATCTCCCGATGGAGGAATCTGCCACACTAAACTGTGGAAATTTGGAGCCCTGCCTCACTGAGATAAAAGAGTGGATGTCACTCAATTTCCTGCGTCTTGACTCTGAAAAGACTGAAATGTTAGTTATTGGTCCATCTAAGTCCCGTGACTTATTCTCTAAAACCGCTGTGAACATAGACAATTGCCACATCACACAGAGCGACTCACTTAAAAATTTAGGTGTCATTTTCGACCCCGATCTGTCCTTTCAAACACATGTGAAGAAAATTACTAGAACCGCTTTCTTCCATCTCCGTAACATTGCTAAAATTCGTCCTATACTTTCTCAGTCGGATGCGGAAATCATAATTCACGCGTTTGTTACCTCCCGTCTCGACTACTGTAATGCACTTTTCCGGTCTTCCGATGACCAGACTCAAGAGTCTTCAGCTGGTACAAAATGCTGCAGCGAGGCTTTTAACAAGGACAAAAAGTATGATCACATCACCCCAATTTTGGCTAACCTGCATTGGCTCCCTGTTAGCCTAAGATGCGATTTTAAGGTTCTCCTATTACTATACAAAATCATACATGGACTTTCCCCCTCATATCTTTCAGATCTGATTTCCCCCTATGTCCCTGCCCGAAGCCTTCGTTCCGAGAGCGCCAGTCTCCTGGTGATCCCAAGAGCCAAGAAGTGTTCCGCTGGTTCGAGAGCGTTCTCCATCCGGGCACCGGTGTTGTGGAATGCTCTTCCCCCTGAGATCCGATCTGCAACCTTAGTGGAAATGTTTAAATCTAAGCTTAAAACTCACTTCTACTCTATAGCATACGAATAACCTAAACTTCTTATATGTAAAAACTTGTGAAGCCCTTAGAGACTATTTGTGATTAAGGGCTATACAAATAAAAATGACTTGACTTGACTTGACTCTGCTGTTGAACAAGAGTGTGTTGTGTCACCCTGACCCGAGTGACATGGCCACTTTCTTGTGTCCCGTTTCATCTGGTGGGACGAAAGCATGACCAATTTAGGTGCCGAGGTGCTTAACTTGTTTGGGTGTTTGGGCAATAGGGTTGGCCATGGTCCAAACATTTTTGTGTGTTTTTTTTTGGTGCTATTTTTTCCCTTTTATCTTCTTTGTTATTGTATGTGTTTGTCTTGCTGTCGGTCACCCCTCTTGAGGGATATGACCAAGGTAGATAGATAGATAGATAGATAGATAGATAGATAGATAGATAGATAGATAGATAGATAGATAGATAGATAGATAGATAGATAGATAGATAGATAGATAGATAGATAGATAGATAGATAGATAGATAGATAGATAGATAAATGTTCAAAATAAAGTTTTCATTTATTCATTCATAATACAATATTGACAGCAATATTACAACAATAACTACGTTCAACAATAAAATAAGTCATATAGTTATTAACAATAATAACAATAACAACGCAGCAATATTGAGCACAACCGTAAAGATTGGGGAGGGAGCTGCTGAATGTTCTGCACTCTGGGCTTTTCTGGGCCGGCAGCTGTCTAATCCATGGAGAATTAGGCTCCTTCCTGTGTACGAGGGCCAAGTTGGTCTAGATGTGGACGGCAGATAAACCTCTATGGCCAACAGGTCTGTTATGAGTGGGAAACGGGAAAGCAGTGGGACCAAGGGGAGGGGTGTTCTCATCGCCAAAGTCAACTGGGGATAATAGCTCTGTCCTAATGGGGCTCAGCGGCCAGGCGTTATCGTCATCCAATGTTTTTTTGGTCACTTCCTCTTTGCTCATGCCCAGTTGATTATGATATATTTCAGCTTCAGGTACCGGGCCAGGAACACAAATGAGGCCTTTCCCATGATGGGAAAGGGGAAATGTGAGGATTGACAGTCTGAACGATGCAGTTACCACTACTCCACACTTCTTTGTTTATAGCCAAAATTAATGGATGGCTTTTTAAACTTGGCAGATTCATACCAGTTTGTTTTTATTTCATGTAAAGTAAAATCCGAAAGAGACAAACAGAACATAGTTTGGCATCCAGACAAGTGCTGGTGAGTCAGCTTGTGTCAGTAGTTACATGGATATAAAGCTTTTTAGCTAGGTGCATCCTTTATATTTGCTCTTTTCTTTCACAAAGCAGCCAATTCTAACTAGTTTTAGTATTGCAATAAGACCACATATTTGGGGATAGAGCTGCTAGATTTTGGGGCAAAAAATGGCTAATTGCAATATTCTTTTAGAACCGTAAACCAATTTCAATGTGATTTGAATATCTGCGGCAGTTTTGTTTTCTTGGGAAAACCTTAAATATACTGAAATTTAAACATACCTTTAGATGATGATATTCCATACAGAAAGTATAGGATTGTGACAAAATAGCAATTATAGATCAACAAATATAAAAATAATTGCAGTTGAATAAATGGTATGTATTGTCATTATACAAAAGTACGATGAGGTTGGAGGGATTGTCTCTTCCGTGCAAGAAACCTATTTAGAGTGGCTGGCTAGCTGCATGGTAGCTGCACGCTAGCTTCACCTTAGCTGCACTATAGCTTCATGGTAGCTGCACGCTAGCATTGGGTAACCGCGACTTCAGCGATGTCTCAAGATGTGGTCATTTCACACTAATTGTAGCTCAGGTCAGCCATTTCATGTCCAATGGATGAGGTTTTTGTGACTAGCCAAGTTTGGCAGTGGTGGCTTAAGATGTGTTGGCCTAGCTGTTAGCTTTGCCTTTCGCCACCGCCTCTTCCTGATGCCATAACAATTACAGAGCACCTGTTGGTGATCAGCATTGCTTTGCACTCTTCGAGCCTTCCTAAGAGTCCAATTTAATTGATGAATTTATTTCAATGTAACGAGCCACTAAAATCTTTACGGGCTGTCAGTTTGTTTTGGTGGCCATTTGTGCAGAGGCTATTTGACTAGCAGCTTACACAAGCCTAACACAGTCGCGCACACACTGCATACAAACTTTGCTTTGCATTTATTGGCTATTGCAATTAAAGCATGCCTCTGATAGGCTGCAGCTGTTAAAGCCCGAACTGTGACAGTTCTTGCTAAACACACCATCACTAAAATAATTAACTTAAACGAAATCCTTGAAAGAGACCCGCAGTGTATTGCGAGGTAATAATCACACTACGTCACATCGGTCAATCGTGCAGTCGTATTTTGGCACTTCTCCAAGATTTGATAGACAGCCAAGGGTGATTGCCAAAGGACTCACAGTGAAAAGCTTGACTTTGTTAACCCGAAAATGAGGAAAATTCAGAGTTGTCCGTTTCACCGAGGAGATTTAGCAAACCGTTTAAGTAAGTTAACCCTAAACAGAGGGGAATTCTGAGTTGTCTGACAGAGGAGGATTAGTTAGAACCCAAAGTTTGAAAACACAAAACTTAAGGCAACCATGGATTGTCTGTTTTAAACAGGAAGTTTTTTTTTCCCCAAACTGAGAGAAACTCACGGGTGTTCTTTCCTCTTCTCTTTTGTTTGTTCTTTTGTTTGTAGTTAAAAATTACACTCCCATCTTCCCGAATGCTACGGTGACTCACAATATTGCCAGTGACTTGTCAAATCTATCAATCCTGTCTATTTGGAGCGGCGGTTAGCCATATGATACAGCGCAGATTTGATGAAATCTCTCAAATCTGTGATCTTGACATGGATGAATGTAAAATTTCACTGCGGGGGATATAAAACATTGTTAAGAATAAAGGTGTTAAATTTTTATTCTGTAAGTAGTCATTTATAATCAAATTTGTTTACAACAACTGTTACAGACGGTCAAAAACTGTGTGTAGCGTACATTTTAAGCATGCTTAACTACGTTTTATGTGTTTATGTATGTTTGGTTTTGGTGCATGTTAAGTACATTTAATGTGTTTACATACAATTTGTGTGTTTACACTCATTTTGGTACGTTCTTGTGCAGTTTTACGCAATACCATACATTTTTGTGCATGTTCACATACAGTTTTGTGCATGTTTATATATGTTTGTTTTTTTGCGTTTACATACATTTTTAATGTTCTTATATACAATTTTCTGTTTGCTTATGTACGTTTTTACATACATATTACATGTGGTTTTTTTTTGTGTGTTTATGTACGTGTTTATGAACATTTTTGTGCGCTTTTATGTGTATGCCGATTGTTATTTTATATTGTTTGCTGATTATTTTTGTTGCACTTGAAGTGTAGGATACATCTGTTGCTGGTGTGGTGCAATAAACATTACGAAATTATATCACACAACTGCCTGCTCTTCTCTATTTTACTGACTCAAGTACTGCTTAAAAAATGTTTTTTTAAGTAACGGGAGTAGTTACTTTCTCATGTAACGACTTAATTTTACTCTAGAGTAATTCAGTGACTAATTCATTTACTAGTAGTGAGTAACTATAACCAAAATAACTTTACAACCATATTCACCCTTAACAACACAGGTTTGATTGATTTAATGGGGACACAGTGTTGGTTGCTAGTTGAGAGCACGTTGTAGCAGTGCATACCTAAAGAGGCATGTTTGTGACCCATACAAGGTCATTATGCAGCGCAGATGCTAATGATGCACATTTCAACTCGTCTGTCACTCCCAAAAGCAGAGATCACACGTCGGGCGTTGTGGTTTTTTTTTTATGCAATTATTTGCACATTCGGAGGGAATGTGCCAAAAACACATTCCTGTCAAAAATAGGGCATTTGGGAAATTCTAATGAATGTTGGCTTGGGCACAAAAAGGGCCACATATTTAGTTGGACAGAGGGGATAAAAATACTCAATTTTGGCTCATCGGCGAATCAATCTGACTCTGATTTTACCAAACTTTATTCTGTTCTTTTTTTAGAGAGTATTGAACAGCGCCTACGAACAAGGTCCTTTTGAGTATTAAGCATTATTTTAATATATTTCATATTATTTATAGAATAGGATGAGAGGACAATGTTTTATCCTCTCCTCATATCCTCAGAAGGGTCGCGAACTGATGGAGCCCATCCCAAGGGACACCCTGAACTGGTTGCCAGCCAGTCACAAGGCTACAGACACATACAACAGTTCACACGCTAATACATACATGGGAACATTTTTGGATCTGCCAATTGACCTGCCATGCATGTGAATGCAATGTGAGAGGAAAACAGAGTGCCCACACAAAACCCACACAGGCACAGGGAGAACATGCAAACTCCAAATAGGGGAGCCGGTTTCTGTATTTCAAAACCCGGACATCTGAACTCAGGGTTCGTGTTGGTGCTTGAAATCCGTGGAGGTGCTTTGAATTTAATGTTGTGTTTTCAAGGTCAGGTAAAATGCTTGAATGTGGGTGTCAAAGTCCTTGAAATGCTTGAACGTCTTGCCATGTTTTTCGGCAGTCTGACTCGACAGACTATGTAATAAAGAAACATTTTTTAAAAAGTGTGAAGCTGACCCCAAAACGCCTTCTCTGGTGGATCATTATGACGTTATCATGTGAAGCGTCACTACAATTAATAATAAAAAAAGAAAGTTGGCTTATAAATGAGGCCGACATGGAAGCTGTGATTTCAATGCTTTGTCTGGTATTGCCATGAAAAGTGTTATCTTCCCCTAAGGTGCATTAGGAAAGACGCATTAAAACAGGTAAATCACACCGAGAATTTAAACCACTGTTAAAACCTGGAACAATCCAGGCACAGCGTGCTGCAAAGTGTGCATACAAGAGGTCCAACTCTTCACATCGGGATAATTAGTTCATATGGGTCATATGAGTCACTCACGGAGATGACTAGTTTATGATTTGTTTGCTATCAGTTTGCTACATACAACTAAACAGGACACAATGAAATTGTTTATTAGTGCAAGGATTATACATCAATTACTTTTAAATGTTTTCTCTTTGCTTGAAAATACAAAAAGCATAATAGTTACCTGCAAACCACAAGGGTTAAAATAAGCAAAATTATGCTGTATGTTGTTTAACATATTCTACGTAAAGCCCACCCCCCTCCCCCCGCCCGACCCCGCCTCCCCCCACACACACACAAATCAATTTAAACGAGTTTTCTTAAAGAATATTCTTTTACAAGACTTACTAATAGGGTGATAATTCATTTTATGCAGTGCACACCCTCCCTCAAAAGGAAGCAAAGCATTAGCTTTCATCGCAGCCTATCTTTCTGTATACAGGACCCCTGTCTGGCCGTTTCCTCTGTCGACCCCCTTACCAGAAAGAAAAAAAAAATCTGTTTGCTTTTCTGTAATGATTGTGCTGGGCCACAAGCAAGCGTGTGGGTGGGTGTGCTGGCAGATTCACAAAAAGTTACATGGGAAGCCAGCTAAGGTTGAATATTTATTAGAAGAAGCCATCTGGCGTCACCGTGTCTGCACAATTGTCCCTCCTCCTACTCCCACTACCACTTTATCTCTTCTTCTCACTCCTGTTTTCTTCATCCGACATCCCCCTGAACCCCCACCTCCATCCCATATTCTGCTTTGACCGCATACTCGCAGCGCTTTCACATAATCACAGTGTTACAGAATTTCAAAGGGGGTCATCAAAGGAGGAGGGGGATATTTTAAACGGGATGGGTTACTTTGCAACCTGTGCACCAGTGTGTGTAGCGGGGGTTGGCTGTTTGCACGTGTCTGGGCTGTCTCACAGCTGTTAATACATTTTTCCTCCTTTATTGAGCACAAAAAGTTCAATCAGGCCACGCCTATGATGCTAAAAATAAAATAGCGATATGACAAAAATCTTGATTATTAAAAATACTTAGGTTTAGTCGCGGAAAAGTTTTTTGTTACCGTTAGTGTTGGGCACATTACTTTAGAGAAAGTAAGTAGTTATAGTTACTCACTACTTACTCCAAAAAGTAACTGAGCTCGTAAATGAATTTGTCTGAAATAAAAGTAAGTAGTTAACAGGGAAAGTAACTATTTTGACAAATGTTTCCCTCCTTTAAAAAGCAAAAAATAAACTCTTACCCCATTGGAAAACATTTTGAAATATTTACTTTGTTGTTCAAGATTTTTTACTGGTTGCACCAAAAAAATGTATTTTTTTCTCGAAATGAGTAAAACAGCCAACTGCCAGCTTTATAAGAGAATAAAGCTTTTATATTTGAGGATTGAAACGTAAAATCAGTAAGATTTTTGTCCCATTAGGTCAAAACTTTATTTGTGGTATGTGCGCTCGATAAGATATCTACATTACACTTGCATCTGTTCATTGTATTCAATGACAATAAAGAAAAATATATTATCTTCCAAAATGTTGCCGCGGTTTTACACTTATCTTGATCAATGTGATGACTGAAACGTAGCAGGACAAGATATAACCAAGAAGCTTCTCAAAACCGTGTGATAGTCTTGAAAGCAACAGCTGATTGAAGTTGGTCTCTCTCCTCGGAAACTGGTGACATCATTCTCATAAGTCACTGTAAACCTTCTAGGCGGCCATTAGCTGGCAGGCAAACTTCTGAGGACTTACAAAAAAAAACTGTTTCTTAGCAGTTTGAGCCTCTTTAAATATAGAATAGAATTGGTGTACATTATTCACAAAAAAAAAAAAATGTAACGCGGCACTCCTGGATAAAACTAACTGAAGACTTAAAAAAGCTAAATAAGAGGACAGGTGAATAATACTTACAAAGTAGTGATTGTTGAATGGCCTAAACTGAAAAAAAAAACACAGTGGCATGGGCAACAACATGGTGTAAAAAAGAACAATTCAAAGAGCTTAAGGCCATCTAGGTGGAACATTTTTTTTATACCCAGAATAGTGCAATTACTCAGGTATTCTCATTGGCAGAGTGTTTGTTTTACGTTTAGCCTCCACACAATGAATGGCATATGGTATAAGCATTGCGTATTAAGTGTAGACACAAAGTAACATAAAGTAATTGCAAAGCATTGAGTGAGATTATGATTCAAGTCCCACATACTTGATCAAATCCACAAAAACACATCACCCCAACTGCACCACAATTTAGACCTCATTTGTAGGAGTATAAAAGTCTACTTTTCTTAGACTGTGTACAGTTAGTTCCAACAAGGAAGATCTGGCCCTGCAAGGAATGTAAAATGTGTCAATTCTTGGGTCAGAAGGAATAAAAGCAAGTTTTTGGAGGGATTCTGGTTTCAACCCAGAGGCGTATTTACTGTAGAAGTCAAAAAAGATCCACTGTTAAACAGACAAAATATGTATTTACATTATCTGCACCACATTTAGACATGCTGTTTTGTACGAGCAGAAAACTGCTCACTTTAAGTATAGTTTTCTTTTTTTCTTTTTTTAGATAGTATGACTTGTTTCTTTAAAAAATGTATGTCAAACTTTAAATTAACTTAAATATATTACTTAAATATATTATCTAGCACATGCTAGATTAAGGAAATATTTCCTAAGACACACTGAAATTCACCCACAGATCAATCTTTTTTATTGGTGGGACAAAACAACTAGTGCTGAATATGTTGGTTAGACGTCACATCTCCATCCATGCCAAATCTACCCCTTAGCGTGATTGGGTTGTAATGTCTTTGAGTGACAGCTTAGTTCATTTGGCTTATACTATCATTTATTGTTTTAATTGTCTGCTTATATTTTCTGTTTTTTTCGTCCCGTTTGACAACTACACTTTGGATTACTTTCTATCCTATCGTTATGGGTTTTAACGGACAAAAATGCATTTATACGAGGAATATACTCCTTTCCCAGAAGAATTCTTGTGCCGGCGTGATGAGGGGGCCCTATCGTGGCCGCAGAGTCGGAGCTTAGGTGAAAGCTAAGCGGCTAGTGGCGTTATCAGCCTACGGTACCGTCCGTAATCATGTAAATGTGAACTCTCTACCAAATAAGATTGACGAACTGACTGTGCTGGTGAAAAAACATCAAAGCGTACAGGGAGTGCAGTTTGCTGTGTTCACGTCTAGCATCTCGGACGCTAACGTGGAGCTACCCGGCTTCAGCGCTGTTAGGGCAGACAGAGACACCAACGCCTGCGGGAAGCGGAGAAGAGGTGGACTTGCTATCGACGTGAACATGAGGTGGTGTAACCCTGGGCACAAAGATTTCCATCTGCTGCAGGGACGTCGAACTTTTGGCCTAGCGTATGACGTCATCCACTCCGCTGTAGCTAAACTACAACACAGCACCCCGAGGCCATCCTGTTAATCTGTTAATAAACAACAAAAGGATACTGGTGGAAGTTTGAATTACCCTACGGGGATGAATAAAGTATATATCTATTTATCTGTCTATCTACTCAATGCTTATCATTTGTGATAAATGCACTGCTTCGAGTCTAAATGAACACAAAGCGCTCTGCCAATGAGAACACCACTGTGGCCTTGTGTAGTGGAGCGTACAATTGCATGGTATTCTTAAAAAGTAAAAAAAATAAATAAATAAATAAAAATCCGCCGTTTGACTGAATCTCCCAGGGGAGCTTGTCCCACTATATGAAAACCAATGCAAAGGGGTACGATTTTGATGAATCAGTGCATACAAATTACTTTTTTTTCTTTCCTTTTTTCGCATTTGGCATGAGAAGTTATTTTTTTTAGCCATAATTCATGCTTTCATGAACCTGCTCGATTCTTGTTGGACCATTTCACGTTTAAGAAATTGAAAGGTGTTTTTACAGCCAAGAAAAAAGCGGGCCAGCATATGAAGCACCACTGTCACGGAGATGAAGGGTGTAAATGCTCGTCGCCTTATGAGATAATAAAACACGTTTGCATGCTCCAACTCTCTAATTTAGGGTGAGGCAGCAGATTTTACAGACTCCGACGCCTTCATCATTACACTGGCAAATGTCAGGTTGTGATTAAAAGCTCGCTGAAGTGAGGAAAAGACCTTCCACTTGCACGTGGAGACGCCAGAACAATGCTGCATTTTCACAGCATTCTCTTGTCCTGTTCAACATCATAACCTTGTCATTTCCCATATATAAATCATCACTGGCATCAGACGCTACCAGAAAGATCTCTTCTCTAACGCTGGTGCTTTTGGCAGCTTCGGGGCCCTGATGGCAAGCTCCAGGCGCCACCTCAAACTCTGCTGTGGTCGGGTGCAGTCTCTCCCCACATGGCACTCATTTCTGTGGCGTGAGAGCGCCAGCTAAGAAATGCCTGAACAATTACAGCGAGCGTTTTGAGGGGCGGGAGCTTCGCCGAGGTGGCGGGGCCCTGCTCATCAAATGACGAGGACGCCAGCAAATGAATAATTTACAGCTGGCGCAGAACTTCTGTGGAAGTGCAGCGCAAACAGCATGAAAGCCAGAAAAGAAGAAGTGGGCTTGGCCATAAGATCAATCCACAGCTTTAAAAGAAGCGACTCATGCCCACTCGTATTGTGAGCTTCAAAACGGCTTTCGTCTTTTTTTTGTTTCCTATTTGGGAGGCAAAATATGCCCATTAAAGCAATTTCTTCTGCAGAAGAAGGCAACAAGTCTTGTGTGGACGATCATATTTCAAATTTCTGGGCCTGGAGAGGATTTCTTTTACGCTTCACTGACCCAACACCACAAGACAATGTGCCAGCAGAGGTGGCGTGTTCCGTCGTTTGGACCCAAGAGGAGAAAGTTCAACGTGAAATTGTATACATTTAATGGCTACTTTTCCGGGAATCCCCGTGAAACCACATTGTTCCCTCATCTTTGATGTAGACCCATTTTCCTCTTCAGAGATCCGAGTCCCCGTGTCAGTGCGCACTTGCTGGACATTGCAATGAGTCTGAGCACAAACCGGCCAATTATTTGGAGCAGCCCGCTGGTTCGACCTTGAATAAACAAGGCAGTCCAGCCTACCATTTATTAGAGATGGCATAGGAACACAGTGCCATAACTCACTATTCACCAGACACAATGGACCAGAGGTCAGATACCTATATTAATAATAATAATAATAATAATAATTTCCTTTGTATTGTCATTCTTTGTAACAATGTAATTCCATGAGTACATATGGCTCAATATATAAAATTGCTCATGTATATTTCATCTGAGTTTTAGTCATACACTGCCTGGATTACAACACAGTTAGTGAAATTGGCACTTTTCACAACAGTTTACAGTTATGGTTTTGCAACAACAGCCCCCCCTTTTGTCTGTACGTCACTGAGGAATCCTTTATATGGAAGCCCTTTAAATAATGTATGTTCACTGTTGAGACACTTTAAGATGAAAACCCTCAGAAACAAACTGACTCCCGAAAATGCAAGCGAGCAACAGAAACATTTGATAGGGTGAGCAGTAGGAGTGGACAGACATGATTGGATAAGCGGTAGGGGTGGGCGGATTTTTACACATAGCAAACTTCCTTCTCTCTCGCAGGTGGCCACTGCGCTGAAGGGGAATAATGTACAGCCGGAAACATTTCGTTTTCAGTATTGTGTGACATTTATACAAAATAACTGCTTGCACATTGTTCTGAAACCATTATTTATGAATCAAATGAAGGTCAAAATGAGCCTCAATGCTCTTAAGTAACTGTGGCATAGAGACAAGTTTAAACTCGTATATTCGTTGATATGGGACACATAGTCTAGTATTATAATTTCATAAATGTTATCAAATCATGTAATGCCACAGAGTGAAATAAAATGCGTGGAATAATCAGCTTTTGTCTGGAGACTACGTTTGGCAGTTTTGTTGATTTTGTCTTAAAATATATGATGTGGCCTCCTTTAAAAAAAGGAAAAAATGATTAACCTATTGGTCCTTTGGTCAAAAAGTTTCCTGACCCTATTAGATGACGTACAGTAGATACTATTTTGGTCTGCGTTGAATTGACTAAACACGACTACATATTAGATGCCTATTTTTGGACTAAATTGGGTCAAAATAGACTGGTCCAGATTTAACAGAAAATTCAAATAAAAGGTACATACAGACTTAATCAGCTCCCCATTTATTTATTTATTATTATTATTTTTTTCACAACACATGAAAATGTCAAAACAATCAACATGACTAACTAATGCATCTAAATTTTGACAACGGTGGCCTATTAAAAATGTGGGCACTACCATTTTAGCAGAACCCCCAAACTGAAAGTTTGGTCACAGCTAATCACTTCCACTTTAGCTAGCTTTTTATGCTCTCTCCAAATTAAAAACACATAGGCATGTTCAACAAATTTACGTTATGATAGGAGCTAACATATCAGTCTCCACCTGAACATGCCTTTCTAAAACAAGTTCACTATAGTTTTTACAGCATTTCTTAATCGCAAAAATGCTTTTCTATCGCATAAACAGGCATGTCGAGTTAGCTGAGCTGCAGCTCTAATGTTATTGTTCCTGATTCCCTGGTTGCTCATCCAATGAGAAGGTGTGGGGTGGGTAGCAAGGGAGAGGGAGGAGCAGGAGCAAGGGAGCATTAGACACTTAATCGGTGCCGATAAGTGCTCACCTGCTAATCTGTCAACCTCCAGTAAAGAGCTGAGGGCTCAGTTTTGGGGTGGAATAGACGTAGTGGCCCAGTTTCACTAACTAAGCGGTTATGAAGAAAGTCCATAAACTAGTAGCAGATAAGGAAGAGAGCCCTAGGTGTAGGAGCTTCCACGTTTCAGCACACTAAATGTGGAACACGTGAGGAAAACTCATTGCCATATAATTAGACAAGTATGCTCTGAGAGTGAACGTGATTAAAATTCTCAATAATCTCTTTAGTATAAAACAACCTTCAAATATTGGAGACATCCCCAAAACTTTTCACACGATTGATTCTCACCTTCCCCTTCCTGCAGGTGTTACCCACAACACTTTCACACCTCAAGCTCAGTAGTGCATCACTTTGCGGACCGGCGACCTTTAAGGACCGAGCCACGACTTTGCTAATGAACTCCGTGCTCCTTCACAAAGCTGTCAGGGCTGTCAACAAATCACAAGGTGACATATTTGAAAAGAGAGGAGGGTGCAAGGTGGAAGCTTTGGTTTTTGAAAATAGAATCATTAGCCAGTGGAGGTGATGGGTGTTACAAATTGGGAGCGAGTGTTACAACAGACTGATGACCACGGCGACATGTTTGATCAGGTTAAAGAAGTTAATTAGTTAATTAATTAATTAATGGGTTGACGGCAGTGTTCCCTCTAAGCTGCGCACGTGCGCAATTGCGCACTGCTCGCACATTCTAAGCGCACAAGAAAATCTAGCCAGCGCACAAAAATGAGGGCTCAAAATTACTAATTAGGAAGCGACTTAAGTCAAAGTTACAGTGCATGAAGGAAAATGACTTAAAAGAACGGGGGGAATAGAACAAAAAAGAAATGAAAAAGTAGTGAAAAGCTGAGAAAAAAAGAAACAAAAGGAAGAAAAAAAAGAGGAAACATTTAGAAAAAAGCCAGAAAAAAAGAAAAGAAAGAAATGTAGGAAAAAAGTAAACAGAGAACAAAAAGAAAAAAGTAACAGCTCGGAAAAAATAAACACCATGAGATTTTTTTTAAAGGAATTTAAAAAAGGTTAAAAAAAAAAAAAAAACACGGAAAAAAGAAGAACAATTCTGTGTTGCATTCAAATAATTTCCAATTATATCAAGTGAATCTTGTTGCCAACATTGTACTTCCACTGAAAAATGTGATTAAGTACAGTTCTGTATCTCGCAACCGATCAAATAAGCCCCCAAAATATTAATATCATGCGACAAAATACATCAGGAAATAAAAAGAAATGGACAACCTTTGCAATAGTACATGAGTCAATTCATTTAAAAGACAAAAATAATTTTGCATTGCCGGAAACTCAGCAAAATGTAACTTGATGTCAAGTTCTGGACATGTTTGATAATCAATTATCTTGTCACACTTGGGATTGTGGTTGCTCACTGTTGTTTGAAGTGTTGCTCACCGACTTTGTGTGAACGCTCAGACCCGTGGAAAATTAGAGGGAACATTGGTTGACTGCGATCGCTTTCTTAGGGCCCGGTCACACAGCCGTTTGCGTCTGTATCGAGGCTGAATCACGGCCAGAAATTTCTGCCTGTGAAGCGGACGCTATTGGACGCTTTGAGATCGCCATACAGACGAGATGCAGCAGTGCTTTACACCCAGTCGGAAATTCACACGCGGTTGGCAGCGCGAAAAAGTTTTGCGCTGCTCAAAACTATAGGGCCGGGTCACACAGCCTTTCACGGCGTATCGAGGCTGAATCACGGCCAGAAATTTCTGCCCGTGAAGCAGACGCTGTTGGATGCTTTGAGATCGCCATATAGACGAGATACAGCAGTGCTTTACTCGTGGTCGGAAATTCACACGCGGTAGACCACGTGTTAACCGCGGGTGGCACCGTGTTACGAACGAGGTAATGACGAGGAACGACGTGCTATGGCCGCGGCCAGGGCGTGGTTACGCGTGGGTAGGACGCGAAATTTCAGCGGGTAATCGTGGGTGGAGCACGGTCATAGCATGTTCTGCGCCTGTATCGCGGTGTTATTACGTGAAATTAGCGTGTTACGCGTGTGACGGTCAAACGCCTTTCTCCGCGTATATACAACACGATTTGCCGAGCACACGTCAGTTGTGCTCGAGACGTCAAGGGGTGAACATGGATCCCCGTCATTGTAGTGACCTCGTCTTAATCCATTTTTATTTCTTGACATTTCTTTTCATTTCATAACAAGATAATAAAATTAAAATGAAAAACGATTACAATAATAACATATTGGCTTCTTCGGTGCCATAGCTTGAAATCTTGATCTTCACGGGACTGTGTCTTGAGCGGTTATGATTTCTACAGCCCGGTGTTATGCTGAGAAATGCATCCCTGCCGAGATTTGCATCCCCTCGCTACTACAACCACTTTTACCCCGTTTTCTCTCACTTTTATATCACTTTTAGGGAATGTAATGGCGAACATATAACCAAATCCACTTCGTCTTGGATTTGTTGGGAATGTAATACAACTCAAACCATTCCGTCTTTGTTTTTGTTGTGAACGTAACCGAACGGTAATGCACATCGTATATAAATCACTTTTGAGAACTGTTTCACACTCTACCGTGAAGCTTATTATGCAGAAATAAGCTTTATGGTAGAGTGCATAACAGTTTCAATACGAGCGATTTGAATAGAAAAAGGCAAAATAAACATGTTACCTGCTCAAAAGTGATTTGTATACGGCGTGCATTACCGTTCGATTCACAACAAATACAAAGACGGAATGGTTTAAGTTGTATTACATTCCCAACAAATGCAAGACGAAGTGGTTTTGGTAATACTGTATGTTCGCCATTAAATTCCCTAAAAGTGATATAAAAGTTAGATAAAACAAGGTAAAAGTGGCTGTAGTAGCGAGGGGATGCAAATCTCGGCATAACGCCGGCTCGGCAGCTTTTATACCCATGGTCCACACGAGAAAATGACGCGGAAATGACGTGATGAGGAAGCGGAACATTCGCCGGCGTCTGTTTTGCGGGCATACCACCGATGAACAGCGGGTTGGCCAATTTTGCGCATTTTCCATCGCGGGCAACCACGGGCAAAAAAAAAACGCAAAATTTTACCCGCGATACAGACGCAAACGGCTGTGTGACCGGGCCCTTAACAAACTAAAGTGGGAAGCCTTTTATTTTGTTAATTCCACTAACCAGCCCGTTTTTTAACCCAAGCACCCCCCAAAATGGTCACGTTTTTAAAACTATTTTCATTAATAAATGACAGGATAGGCTTCAACATGATAAAATGCTAGATAAAAAAACAATGAAAACAAAACGAAAATGTAAACACAGCGTCAGAAATGTCCTACTGCCTTAATATGGTTGACTCCATTTGATTCCTAGCACCGCATTGTAGTATTTTTGCAGTAGTATTTTTTTAGTATTTATATTGTAGATTTTTTTTCATTATACCTGCAGCATCACTGAAGTTGTATTTTTGTAGTATTTTGTTGAAGTACTTGAGTTTATTTTTTTTTACTATAATGGTATTTTTGTAGTATTTATATAGTATGTTTTTTTATCAGAATGAAGACAAAATTGTATGTTAGGTCTGTACTTTTCAGCACTAATAATTACCATAACTTTATTTACTATTGTATTTATCTTCATTGTATTTTGCACATTTTTGTTTTCCGGGCTGGATGAAAAAGCATTATGGGCTGCATGTGGCCAGCAGGCTGTATTTTGCCCACCGCTTATATGGGTGCTCAGCATCTCCAAATGTTGGGAGTAAACAGCACATAGCCAAATAAAGTAACCTTATTACCATAGGGGCGCTGGCGCCACGATAGACAAGACTATTTAAACAGCCGTAACTTCACAACCGTTGGGCTAAAAGAGAAAATTCAAGCAGTTTATTTATAAGAATAGAAAACGGGCTATTGGTTTAAACCTTGCTTTTAACGAATTTATATTGAAGTAGTTCTCCTAAACACCCACAAGGTTGCAGCAAGTTCCCCCAATAGATTCTCAAATTGTCAAATTACAGACAAGTAATGACACATATGGAGACATAGTGTTAGCAGTTTTTTTTCCCGATCATTATATGAGAGAGAATTATGAGTAAGAGCACGTTAAGGAATGTCTCAATCTTTGAGTGTGACAAACCCTTAAAAAAAGGTTGATAGAGGAGAGTGTAGAGTTGAATAGAGAACATGTTTGTCTGGAGCAGATCGATCACGACCAGGACAATCCAAGAAATTTCAGACAGCCCTGTAATAGAGGGAAGAGCGGGCCTACATAAAAGCTTGACCCAGTCGCAAGTTTATAAACCTGAACCCGCCGGATTAATTTGATCTGATAAGAGAGCCCGAAATAAACCCGAAGCTTAAATTTGCTGCCAAAGTAAACAAGAAGCTTTACTTTGGCCATGCATACTTCAGCACCAAACTTTTGGCTGAGCTTCACAGTTTGGGGTTTACTTGGGGAAGAAACTAATTGAGAATCACAGCACAAATCCAATGTGACTACCAGGAATTTGAGTCAAGACGCTCAATCAAATGGAGCAAGGCAGCCACGCATTTTTCATACATGGAGAAATAATGTTTCGGTGTCACCAATCGAACTCCTTGAATACCTGGATTTGTATGTGTGTGAAAAAATGTCCACCATATTGTCATGGTTGCAATGGCGCCCAATTGGCCCCGCCCGTGTGTGTCACTGTTGCCATGGTGCGCAATTGGCCCCGCCCGTGGGGCGCCACCTGCGGCTCGTTGAGAGATTGGATTTATAAAGCTCAGCTCTCTCTTGGTTGTCAGCCAGTCAAACTAACTTCTGCCCCACAAGACGTGGGTTCTGACTCGGTCCTCTTTTGCTGTTGGTATTTCAAGTCCGGTATTGTTCATGTTTATATTTGTCCTGTTTAATTTCGTGTTCCAGTTTTGTTTTCGTCTGTTTTTGTCCTGTTTGTTAGTTTCTCCAGTTTTTGTTCCCGTCTAGTTTTTCCTGTTTATTTTCGTTATCCTGATTTGCTATTGATCTCGTCTGTCTCTGGTTTCCGTCTTTCCACGCCAGATGACTCCCCATTCCCCGTAAAATAAAGGCTTGTGTGAGAATGTCACGCGATTGGGTCCTGTTCCTGTTCTGGTTCTCGGACACATAAATGCCAATTGGCCATTTTTATTATATCCTAGAGATTATTATCTTGATTTGAATTGATTATTCTGTTTGATGTTGAAAAATAATTTGAATTTGACTTGACAAGAACTTGTGTGCATACATTTGATCTTATTAATATGGCATTATTTTCATCCAGATAATATATGAAAATCCCTCATTTTATGAATATTTATTTGACATACTTAACCTGATTTAAAGGCGACTTTAAAGGATCTTTTATGGCTTAATTTGTTAGAGATGGGCGTAGCTATTCACATCAGCGCATGCACTATTCTCTACACATGTCAGTGGCCTTCTTGTTTGCAGTATTTTGTCACATTTTTACAAAATAACTTTGCTCACACTTTTTTTGTTTTGGAACCATTATTTAGGACACAAATAACAGTCAAACAAAGCCTCAAAAAGCTCAAGTTACTGCAGAGAGAGACACATTTTACATAGTATATTTATATTGATATGGGACAAAAGCCCCCTAATAATAATAATAATAATTTCATACATTTGAACAAGGCATCAAATGTCACACCGTAAAGAAAAAAAAAATCACTAAAGCTTTTGTATGGAGACTGGATTTGGTAGTTTTGTTGACGTTTGTCTCCAAATATATGGTGTGGATCTCAAAAAAACAAAAAAAAAATAAAAATAAAAAAAACAACTAAATATACCTTGCTTTTTTGGCTCTTTGGTCAAGAAAGATAAACGTGGATTCATTTCGACTAACCGGTCGCTTGTCTCCATCAGTTTGGAGGCTGCAGGTCTTGATTGGAGGCGGCTACAGGTGAGTTGATTGAGAATTCTACCCGATGTACTGGCTGAGGTGGAAAGCTAGTCCAGCAGTGAGGTGGAGGAACAGGGATTCCTGCCATGATGGGGGCATTTCATAAACAGGGTTGGGTAGGGTTACTTTAACTTGATTACTTTCAATTACTTTTGGATTACTCCAATACCAAATATGCTAATAAAAGACAAAATAAACTAAATATGAATAAAATTACTAAATTGTGTGCAGGCTTGGGGAGTAACGGAATACATGGAACGGCAAAAATGACGTTGGCAAGCTGTTTGGATTTATTTTCATTTTGTTTCTGTCACATTTTATGTTAGTTTTGCCGGAGATCAAAGCCAGGAGAGAAAGCTTACCACATGTTGTGAGTCTTAATTTTATTCATATTTAGTAAAAGGTAGTTGCAGCACAGTGTATATGTGTGTTGTACGCAAACGGGCCTATTAGCGGAGTCGACAGATCGCTGATGTTTCAACAAAGAGAGTGAGCGAAGCTGCAGGTAAGCAGCGTCCAAAGGCTTGGATTTCAAAGCACTTGTCAGAGCATATCAGAACATGACGGCGCTTTGCTGGATTTGCTGCTGCAACAAGCGTCTTTAGAGAAAAAGCATCCACAAGCAGCGCTGATGCAGATACACTGCAGAAAAAGAAAAAAAAAGGCTTTCCCCAGAAAACCTGGCTCAGTGTAAATATAATTATTTGAGTGGTCAAATTATTATTATGTAGTTCCTTGGAAAGAAATATGAAAAGACATACTTAATATCAAGAAACTTTAGAGTTTAGTAGAATACAATTGTCTCTGTTGTCATTGATATCAATGCTGTGAAATATTGTATTTAATGTGAGGAAACGTATCTATAATACGTTTGCCCATTTTGTAGTAAATGGACTGCATTTATGTAGCACTTTACCAGTCACCGACAACCTCCAAAGCGCTTGGCACCACAGACTTATCGATACCTCCGCTTCTCGCTAACTCCTAACTTTCTGCTGCTCGATTTCCTTTTTTGGCTGTTTATTTTACAATTTGCAGCTTGTTATCTGCAGAATGTTTTCTTTTCAGTGCCCATCTTTTCAAGCCTCTGCTTAGTTGTATAAATTACCGGCAATGTTGCGATTATAAACAGAGGCCGAGAGCGCCTTCTGGCGGTTTAGTGTGAAAATAACAGGTGAAATTATATAATGTGTCAACAATTTCACACATGATGCTTAGTGTGAAAACAAGTTTGAAACACAGTCCAAATGCCAACCCATACTCCCAAAAAGCAGGGTAAACTGGTATTTTTACCTGAACTGCTAAGTGGACCCAGAGTAAAACTTAAGTTGTACTTGAACCATTTGGAGTATTGGCATAGTTTTCGTCTTTTTCAAAGATAAAATAAGCCACATGGTTTTATTTAACGTTGAGCTCATTTTACATTGCACAGGAAAATAATCCTAACCCATTGGCTTAACTTTTTGATAATATTTTTTTTATTTTACATTGTTTTTTCAGTAAAAACAAAAATAAAACACTGAATACAAGCAAACCTGTCATATTTACCATCTGTTTAGGCATTTTACACTGCACATTTTTTTCGACTCCATTGGCAGCATGTTTTTATAATCTTTAGTGTAAGTTTTCTGGTTAAGACATTGTATTTTGTTTTTCCAGTAAAAAACAAAAACCTTAATAAGCAAATTTGTCTAATTTACATTGGATACATTTTTTTGCTGCATTTTTTCTTCATTGCCAGAAATTTGTATTTATATTGTTTTGCACATTGTAGATTCTTTTTTTCATCTGATATCAAAATAATTACTTAAATTAATTAAAATGGTGTACTTTATGTTACATATTTTTTTTAATTATACATTTTTATTGGTTTATAATAAAAAAATTAAAGTCCAAAACATTCACTTTAAACTACCAAAACCATTGTTCAATGAATGTGTAAAATGTATACGTTCGAGAGAATTGACAAAATGATAAAGAAATCCTTGAAGAAAACTCATTTTATCTAACAGATGGTTGATATTTTTTTTAAACAGTTTCCACCATGATGAGAAAAAATCCTTAAAATAGGCATAACGTTGCAAGGCGAGATTATATCACCGAGTATAAATGTTTCAATTTATTATAACAATCCCATTCAGAATTATTGAAACTTAAAAATCTTCTGTTTAAAAAGCAAAATAATCAGCCAATTGTGTAGGAATGTATTCTGCAGTGTTTGATTGGGATTTTAACACCTAGTTTCACAATGCCCTGGTGGTATATTCTCCCTTCCTATCTAAAACTAATGTGTATATTTTAAATAAAAATACCTAATTTTTTCTTGGACCACGAGTAAACCGACCGTTTATAACAAAAAAAATATATAACGATGACATGAACAGACCAACTTATTTTGACTCGACTTTCCGGTTGAACAATAATAGGTCCACGGAAATAAAGCCAACCAAGAATCGGAAGACACGTTTATGTGGTCGGATTCAGAATAAAAGAAAAAAAATAGTATGCTTCCTTCCGTAATCCTCGGTGACCCGTGAGCCAGTTTACCCAATTCTTCCCTCACCGAGGGTCTTAATGCGCTCTGGCGTCTCTTGTCACCAAGATGACGTGCACGATGCCGTAAATGTGATTTAACGGCTCAACTCCCGGAATCGGCAAATACATCAGCACGCCATCTTAACACTGGCTGGGATGGGGAGGGAGGTGTTGATGGAGACTTTGACCAGATTGCCGATCCATACCATGAGCCCAGGGAGTGATGTCAAAACCTACAGGTAAGAGGTGTGCGATCAAAGAGCAGCAACATGATAAGATAATGTTGACAATAATGTGATTAGCGCCTAAAAGTAGGCCTGGGTAATAATAAAATGGCCATAGTCATTTACCGTATTTTCCGCACTATAAGGTTATAGGGCGCACCCCGAAAAAACAGTTTTTGGTCCTATATTTGACATACATAAGACGCACCGGATTATAAGGCGCTACAATGGGAACGTCGACAAAACAGTCAGATAGTTCAGTCAAACTTATTACACCCTTAACATTCCCAAAGCTTGCAAAGACGCAAATACGTGTCGAGAACACGTGCGGATGCGGTGTCTGTACGATGTCACTCAAATGCATCGTTCCATCATTCGGAAGGTTAAAGTCTTGGGATTCAAGAAATGCCAACCATTCCCTAGTTTCTATTTTCTTTTTCGCTCGCAACTTTACTGTGCATATGACAATAAACACTTGGAATTGAGTTTAATTTAAAAATAGACACCTCATTCTATCCATTATCTGCACCGCTTATCACAGAAACATCGAGTTCAGTCTGAAACAAGATACAGTGAAAATATATAGCCAGAGTAGCTCACCGAAGTCGTTGTGTTCAATAATAATGTGCAGCCATGGTCCTCTTATATCCGTGAGTTTAGTAAATCCAGGAGAATAAAATACAAATACAGAATAGTAAAACATGCTTTCTGTATGCCGTCAACCATGTGCTATACATATTCATCTTTTTCGGCCAATTGCAGGCTTTGTTTTGCCGCTTCAGCCTATGCCAGCCTGTAAATGATAAAAGGATCCGCCCCTTGACCTCCGAATAACTTTAGCCAATAGTGATCGATTCAAATGATGATTGACACATTGGTTAGCCAATGAAACGCCGGTAAATAAATCCCAGCATACACCGCGGACTACTTGGCGTTCGGGGGAAAATCTAGTCGGCGGATGCAAGTTAGTTGGAAGACTTTGCAACTTAATATTGATCCATAAATAAGGCGCACTGTATTATAAGGCGCATGGTCAGCTTTTGAAAAAAATAAAGGCTTTTAGGTGCGCCCTATAGTGCGGAAAATACGGTAGGTTTTTTTTCGAGATAAATAAAAAAGTTCGATAAACGTGAAATATTCAAAAAATTGTAACTACCGCCTGATTCCCCAAACGCTAATTGGGTTATGTTTAAGTAAACAGTGCCCTGTTCTGGAAACTTTGTTTGGGTTACTGTTTATAAATCCTTGAAAAAACAGCAGTGTATTTCGATTGACCAATCATACTACAACATATCGCAATATCGATCACATTTCAATTAAGCTTGCAGCCCTATTTTACACTGTTCTCACGAAAGCCCTGCGCTTTTGAAGGACTATTTCAGCCTTGCCTTGTTATGGACTGTCGAAAGACTGTCAACCTTACGCACCTGTCTGCACTTGAATTATTTCAATCCAAACCTATCATCATTAACACAATAATCAACACATTATTTAAATGATTTAACTAAAAATATACCTGACTTTTTTTTTTATGCAGTCAAACCTTTTTTCTCCAACAAAGCAGGAACCCAATTACATCAATGTGAACATCAGCGAGCAGTCTGAGCAGAGACAATGCCATATAATCTTGATCTGCCGGGATCATGACATTGTCCGAGTAGTTCATCATCTTTCAACAATGCCATCTGGTCTTTTGTCTGTGAGGTCATTAGACTTCGAATTTTTATTTTGTGCCTGCGAAGTTTATGAGTACTGGCTGCAAAGTGACATAATGCTGCATGACCTTGTTGAAATTCATCAGTGTCATGAGATGTGTCAGAAAAACAGCATCTTTATCATGCTACAGCCTTTTATAGTAACAACTTTCCTATTTTTTCACTTATTTCCCAGAAACTTTCACTTGACAATAATTAACCCATTTTAAGAATTAGTTTTATGTTATTTGTCTTATGCACCGGAAAAATGATAAAAACAATAAACAAAATGGGCAAACTTGTCTTAGCATTGGGTTTTGCTCATTTGAAATGAAATGAAATGATCTGCATTTATATAGCGCTTTTCAAGTCAATGACTTCCCAAAGCGCTTTACAATGTGCTCCACATTTCCCAATAGCGGCCTTGCAGCCATGTAAGGCGCTAACCTGCTTATTTGGGGTATTAGGGGTTCAGTGTCTTACCCAAGGACACCTCGACATGTAACACGGTCAAGCCGGGATTCGAACTGGGATCCCTTGATCCCAAGACGAGCGCTCTACCTCCTGAGCTATTGCCGCCCCATTTGAAGTAGATGTTATCTTATGATAGAAAAACAATACAGCAAAATAATGAATACAATCCGTTAGTTTCAATTTCAAGTTCATTTTGTTTTCTCAAAAAAAAATATCCTTAAAATAAAAAATACAAAAATCTGTCTTGTCTAACAGATAAGATGATAATTGTTTTCTTTTCTATACATATTTGCTACATAGATTAGAACAATGCTTAAATTCAGCAAGATCAACTACCATAAGCTTGATGATACAAGTTACATATTTTAAGTATAAATATTCTCAATATAATATTTTAAAAAAAAAACTTAAAATGAAAAATAAATAAAAACAAACGCAAAATTTCCAGCCAATGGGGTACGATTATTTGCAATGCAATAACTCCACACTATTAAAAATATAATAATATAAAACCTTTTGTAAGAGAGCTTCGCACAGTTTCTTGGAAAATTAACTAAAATTTACATCAAATGAGGCATACAATAGACAAAAACACATTTGGTAGGCAATAGGCAAGACCAATTTGCTCATTTTAAGTACAAATATTTCCATTATAAAATTGTAAAACAAGATAAAATATCTTCATACAAAAAATACTTGTTGTTTTATTAATATATTTCATTTTGTTTAATGAAAAAGTCCTCATAACAGGAAACATTGTCATATGAAACACGTTTGATAACATTGCTCATTATAAAATACTATTTACTACCCCAAAAAAATAAAACTCAAAATCAGCAAAAAGAACTACCACCTGCAAGACAAGACTACTTAGAGTACATATGTTCTCACCTCAAAATAAATAATCAAAATATCCATAACAAAATATCAATTTTTGGTGTTTCAAGATATATTGTTTATTTGTAGTCCTTAAAAAGGTGACATTGCTTTTTTATAGTTTTAGGCTATTTTAACTCAGTTCTGTAGGAAAAATAAGTCCATCAAACTTTAAAGCAACAAAATTATCTAGCAAATGCTTAAAACGAGCAAACCCAATTTTATTAAGACATTTCCAAGGCAATTGCGCTTGTTTATGTCTTAAAATATTAAACCAAGACATATTATACTTATAATGAGCAGCATTTCAGGTATTGGGAATGTTTTCCTAATATTGAAGCACCTGCATAGTTAAATTTAGGGGTTTGATATTTCTTATCATTTGAGAAACAAGACCAACTATCTTAAAACAAGGAAAAATGTATACCCCAAAAGGATTCTGCAAAACAAGACTAAATTGTATTCTTATTTAGCAAGCAGGTCCAATGTATGTTTTAAGACACATGGTTAAATAGTTTAAGATATACAAAGGACTACAATTGTTTTCCAACGAGATGCAATTTGTTTATGTCCAATTGAGAAGCTACAATAATCTGAAGATTTACAATCCTAAATTGTTGCAGATAAATTTGATGATATATTGTGTAATATATATAATGTTTCAAATTTCACTCATTTGCTTTAATTGGACTTTTATTTGGCACCCAAGCACATTTAAGGGCCATAAAATACAGCGCTCAGGCTGGGTCCCGGCTCATAACTCTGGTGTTTTGAAGGTAAAAGTGGGAAGCAGCAGCGGATTCCACGATTGCCTCTATTTTTAGTCTGACATCTCAAACATCCACATTATCTAAATGTGGGAAAATACGCTTGGTCCGCCTTCCTCCCAGAGTGATTCCCAGCGTTAGAACCAAAACATGTGTGAATGGAAAGGACGGAACTGTGGGAGGACTTCCTCCGTGGATCTTCTGTTTTCTTTAGGGAAATTCCGAAGCCGTTTGGCTTTTCAGGCAGGAAGTTAAACGCATTCAGGCATTATTTCTAGTTTGAAGTGCTGACACAAAGTCAAACACAGCTGAGATATTGTTGAATAAATCTGACTTACTGAACTAATCACATTTTCAGGTCTGGGAAAGAGCGCGGGAAGCTAACTCGTAGTGCCAGTTGATTGAAACTCGAAATAGTAAGGCCAACTCCAATTGTCAGGGTTCCATCAAGGTCTTAAAACTTAAAAAAGTGTTAAATTTGAAAATTGGAAATTAAAGCCTTGAAAGACCATTTACATTTTGTTAAGTATTAAATTTAACCCCTTACCATCCCTGTGAATTTTGCTTAAAGTATAATCCAAGTAAATCAAAAACTGTTTAATCGTATGGGAAGTTTTAATTGCTTGAAATGAATTACTTTGAAGTTGTGTTCCAAATTTACATAATCAGTGCAGATGCAACTAACATTGAGTCAGAGTTGAAACATATGTTTTTTCTCGCCTGATTATTATTTTTTTTTGCGAGTAAATGCTTGCCCATGAGTGAGCAGGAGCATCTTGGCTGGAAAACAGGTAAAACAGTAGCTTAAGGCATTACCTCGTAACTAGTCATATTTGAGCACAATTTGAAACATTAAACATTGTAATTTATACATTTTTATAATCGTAGGTATTTTAACTAGGACAAAAAAGTACGATCACATAACACCAATTTTGGCTAACCTGCATTGGCTCCCAGTTAGCCTTGGATGCGATTTCAAGGTTCTCTTAGTATTATACAATCTACATTTGAATCATTGACTGTTTGGTACGGATTTTTATAGGGCAGCATTAGCTCAGGAGGTAGAGTGCTCGTCTTGGGATCAAGATGTTGCAGATTTGCTTCCCGGCTCCCCTGTGTTATATGTCGAAGTGTCATTGGGCAAGACACTGAATCCATAATGGCCCGAAAAAGCAGGTAGGCACCTTGCATGGCTGACTCCCTATTGTTGTGTAAGTGTGTGTGTGTGAATGGGTAAGTGTGAAGCACATTGTAAAGTGCTTTGGGAGGTCTTTATTGACTTGAAGAGCGCTATATAAATGCAGACCAGTTACCATTTACCATTTAAGCCAAAATACTTCTTGACATTTTTAATTTTAAATACAGGCTCTCATAGGTTGCCATAGGCTAAGGGCCGTGAAATAAGCCTCACAATTGATAAAGGGTTGTGTCACTTTAACGGACAGATGCTCAAATCTATCAGATATCATTGTTTTTTTAAAGGGGCTTAGTGGCGCCAAACAGTCTGATAACAAGAATCTTTCAATGATGCAGGAATGCTATTAGGAGGATTTTATCGAACTGCATTTTCATGTGTTGGAGTACCGTAAATTCCGGACTATTGAGCGCACCTGATTATAAGCCGCACCCATCACATTTCGGGAGGAAAACCGATTTTGTACATACACAAGCCGCACCTGTATATTGGCGGCATGCGCCCACATTGAAAATACACAACACAAACACAAAATTAACCCATACCCGATACAATCCCAAAAACACAGCCGGCAAAATGAATGGAAAATGTTACCGGTACTTAACATTTAATGCAGACCTGCAGAGTCCAAGTGCCCGTTGAAAGTAATCCAAGGAAAAAAGTGTATATACCCAAAAGTAAGGGTGGGAAAAATATATATCCACTATTGTCGGCCGCGTACACAAACACGTCTCACCTTTACTACACTTCCCGTCAGCCCGCGTTTGCCCCGCCCTTCTTTCTCATTTGCTCGTACAAAACATATCAGAATAAGTTTCTCAAATAAATACATTACTAAAATATACAGTTGCAAATACATATTATACATGGTTACACATATTTACAAAGAAAGACGGTACACCGAGAGAGTTTTCAAAGCTTTAATAATAATATTATAACTTTCATCCCAAACCGTGCCTGTGATGGGTAGCAAAACGCTACTAGAAAAACACTCGCATCACAGTAAACAGTTCTGTTAAAAAAATTACCGTGCTTGTAGTAAGCACGGTTCTGGATTTGAAGCTGATTTATGCAATCGGGAGATGGAATAAGAGCTTGCTCTGTCCACTCCACACATCAGCCCGGTAATGCAGTACCTCCGGGAACGGTGCATTCGCACTGATTGCTGCTTGGCTCTGTGGCTAGGACCTTGACTCAGCCTCTTGGCTGAGAGCAAGTGTCTCGGCCCCTTGGCTTTGTAGCGTATTATGATTTGACCGATAACGGATAATGGACAATTCATAAATAATATAGAACAATAAACCTTACAACCTCCCAGTAAATCGGCGGCATCTTCCTCCTTATATCTGACGTCATCAACGTCGTCTTCCTTCAGTGTGGGAAAGTGACTTTGTCATATAGACGTCATTCCACGCTCTCCCTTTGATCAAAAACACGCTAACGTCACGCTCGCAAAGTAAAGTTTACGTGCGGTAGCTGTTTCCTTCTATATTGAACTACTCGATTGCGTTTAGCTTGAAAGTTGTGTCATGTGCCTTTCTTTATGCGATTTGCATGGTGAGGATATGTATACGCTAATTGAATTTGAGCACAAGCTAAGAGGTTGCAGTCTAAATCTTACCTTTTGTACTCGAGCAGCGGCGGCCGTTAGAAAAATTACATAAATTGGCCGCATCACTGAATAAGCTGCAGGGTTGAAAGTTTGGGAAAAAAGTAGCGGCTTATAGTCCGGAATTTACGGTATATTCTTTACACAATGGATTAACTGGACTTTCATGAATGTAACCACACCATATTTGCGGGAAATCATTTCATGGGTAGAATTTCCCACCACTTATGGGTTGTTCATCAACAGTCTGACACGTCACTAGCAGGTCATGTGGATGTAAAGAAGTCAACTGTCAAATGTCTTAGTTTTTCCCCATTTTATCAGCATGATAGAAATTGTAATAATTGATAAAAGTTTGGAACTTTATTCCACGAAATTGTTTCTCTCTTTCTCCAACTATCAATCTCTGACCTAAAATGCAATGTGTTAATCGGAAAATGCATATTTGCAGAGTTACAGGATTTAATTCCAGTTAGCACACCCTCCCCGTGCTAATTTCACATGTTTTCCACATGCCTGCATGGTTTTTCCCCGAGCATGCCATTTTCCTCCCACATTTCAAAAATATGCCTGCTAGGTTTATTGGCCGGTCCAAATTGTCCCTTGATGTGAATGGTTGTCCATCTCTTCATCACCTTATTTCAGTCACACCCACAGAGCGCTCTTATAAGTCCCAATTGTCCGTGTATAAGAAACACAATGCACAATACATTACATGACAAATATATTACAATTAAATTAAGAATATGTGAAGGAGTGAACTAGCAAATACCGAAGCTCGAATGGTCCGTGTCTATACGTGTACTTCACTACACATGATTTTACAGTATACTACCTTACTATCAGACATCAGTGAACAAAAACTTGTATGCAACAGGGATCAAACCAGGGTTGCCGCAGTGATAGCAAACATATGTCAACACTACATAATTGTTGTTAGATCTACAAAAAGGAAATACATTCCATTTCATCACATTAGATCACAGTTCCAGAAACATCTCTTAAAGAATGATAACATGCATTGTTTTGAAAGGCAAACACAAAGTCTAATTCATTATTAGATAAACCAGAGTTGTTTAAGATCAGTTTTTAGTGTTTAGTGGTCAGGGATTCAGGGACCAAAGTCCATCTCATGATAACATATTTATTGATGTGTTGTTAGGGAAATTCTATCAAATTCTATCAACATCCAGTTGCCTTTAGTTTTATCTCCAGTAAAAATTAACCCAACCACCTTAGTTTTCCATCTAAATAAATCCAGTCAAGATACCAAATATCTTTGTTTTCCTACTCAAGTTAAGTGAAAACAATGCCTTAAATCTGAGAGTGCGTATTGATTTAAAGCACATGATCAATACCAGTGAAAGTAATTCACTTAACATTTGTGGAGCCAATGTTAACAAAAAAGGTTTTTCATCCTTTTCCTGACAACAATATCCAAAAACAAATGTAGTGCTTCAAAAACATGTTAAACGAGTTTAGAAAAGGAATACACTTGTCTATTCAATTAATTGGTCAATCCAATGTTTTGTTCACATTTACTGACCACCCAAATTTGTTAGACCTTTATATTTGTTCCATAAATATTTAAGAGATTCAGAACATTTCCCAGACACTGTGTGGATGCAAAATCAAGTAAGACATTTGAAAACTCAGTGATTCAAGCTCTCTTCTACACAGATTCCTGCAAGGTGGTATATGGAATACTTAGTAGTAATGAGATGACAATATAGAAAGAGACTTGCATCGCCGTCGGCAAAGCAAGAGTGCTGTCACTGGCAAGGTGTCACTCAGGATTCAGACATAGCGGTTGTCTTCAGCTGACCGACAACGTTCATCTGAATGCAGAAACGTGCGTGGGATTATTTTATACAAATGCATTGTCTCCACGTTCTGTTTGATTGGCCGATTGTCGGTAAAAGGCTAGCAACCGTAAAGAGGAGAAATGTTGGGGATTTAATGATTTGCATCAAAATGGTTCAACGGTATGTCTGCGGCACTTGTAATGTAGATCACTTAAGACCCCTGTAAACGAAGGGGCTTGAACCCACATCTCACAGTCCATAATTGAGAGGCTGTTTAGACTACATTAAAGGAATTTAATGTAAAACGACACTACACTAGACAAAACATCAGAGGAAGCTGGAAAAACCTGAATGCAGAGCAGAAGATACAGATTTTAGTATATGAGGATCCAGCATGATTTTCACTAAAGCAAAAATCCCTCAGTGTAAAGTTCAAATCTTATTTATATACATTGCAGTTTTTTTTACATAGTTTGAATAGTTTTGACAGGAACTATATACATTTTTTACATAGTTCAATGTTTATGTTTAATGTTTATGTTTGTTTATTCTGGAATAATATTTTTGGCTTTAAAGTCATATTTATTAAAAAAAAAAAAAAAAAGTTAAATTTTAAGTGTATTAAATAAATATCTGTCACACGCCAGAAACGGAGACAAACCCAATAGCGTTCGTTTACTCAGTTTTATTGATAAAGAGAGAGAGAGCAGTGCTTGCTTCCACGTTCCGATGATCGATGGACACGGTTAGCAGGTGGCAGGAACACTGAAGTGGCACTTCTGTGTCGAGTGAGTATAATCGTAGGCAGCAGGTATACTGGTCGATAGCCGGGACAGGAGAGCAAGGGCGGTATCGAGTCCAGAAAAGAGGTCGGCAAGAGGTATCAGGCAGGAAACAGGGCAGGAAAATGTCAGAAGGTATGGAGCTTGCCTAGCTGGAAGCAGCTTCCTCTTGGAAGCCGGGGGTTTAAAAAGAGTCTTTGAACCAATCAACACTCAGAGCTGTTGGCGCCAATTGGGCAGTCACAGGTGCCCTGAATCAGCAATCTCATTCCTTTTCTTACGCGCCCTCTCACACTGGTTCTTTAGCTCACCAGTATAATGCGAAAACGACGTATAATCTCCAATTTAATTTTAATTTTTCCTTCAGATCAATTAAATCTACCGTACATTCCGGACTAAAGAACGCACCTGATTATAAGCCGCACCCACATCAAACAAACACGAGATTAATCCAAGCCAAACTTCAAGTCCCGCGATTGAAACTAAATGTCCTTCATTGAAGCACACAGTCCATAAATCACAGCCGCCAAAATGATATAGGCACTTAACATTTGTTGCCGACCTGCAGGTTCTGAGTGCCCGTTGATTGTAATCCAAGGAAAAAAAGTGTATATTTCCAAAGGTAAGGGTGGGAAATATATATATCCATTATTGTCCGCCATGTCCACAAAAACTCACCTTTACCGGTCCCCACTTTCCCATCAGCGTTGGCGTTTGCTCCGCCCCTCTTTTTTAATTTGTTCGTGCAGAATAAGTGTCTCAAATAAATACAAATAAATACGTTACAAAAATATACAGTTGCAAATACATATTACACATATTTACAAAGAAAGACGGTACATCGAGAGAGTTTTCAAAGCTTTAATAATAATAATATAACTTTCATCCTAAACAGTGCCTTTGGGAGGTAGCCTCACGCTACTAGAAAGACGCTCGCATACCTGCAAATTAGTCTGTTAAGAAAATATAAGCTTTAATTGAAAGAATCACGGCAGACCATCCGCTTCTTCCTTTTTGGTAAAGACGCCTAGGTTGACTTTTTCAATGTCGGAAAGAAATTTCATCATAAAGACGTCATTCCACGCTCCCTTACTTCAATACACCCCAGCAGTATGCCCATTTGCCTTTAACATAGTGGCTGCGTCATGAGCCTTATTTTGTGCAATTTCCTCGATAAGGGTATGTTTACGCTCATAAGTTGTGATCTTCCTCTGCACATATATTCCACCGGTTTAAGTCTTACCTCATACTCGAGCGTCGCTGACGGCCCGTTAGAAAAATTACATAAATTGGCCGCATCTCTGAATAAGCCGCAGGGTTGAAAATTTGGGAAAAAAGTAGCGGCTTATAGTCCGGAATTTACGGTACTATTTTAGCTTCACCTATTCAATGTGTAAATGACGTATCTTGATCTGCAACAAGTTAACTTACTTATTTGTATTCCAATCGATACATTTTTCATTCCATAATTTTTAGACGGAAATATTTATTAATGATTTTTAATTTATTTTTGTGTAAAAATGCCTTTATCTCAAATTAATCTATTCCAATTCACTCAATTGGATTTTTCCTCGTCTTTCCAGTCCTTGATTTTCCAATTTTGAACTGAAAACCGGAATATTTTATCTTTTTCGGTATTATTTTATCTTTTTTGGTATTATTCTGGCATTATCTTGATTTGACACATCTAAAATCACTCATATTTTTCCTAAATTTCTCACTCCTTAAGTCAAATTAATTACACGAGTGCCAAATTCCGTACTCCTTTTTCCAATTGAAAACAAACCAAAAAATTTGAACCGGAAAACGTTTTTGGGGGGAAGCCATACGGCCCGTGGCCATTACGTTGCGCACCGTTCATGTGGAACGCTAATTTTTCAAAAAGTGAACTTTTTCGACTCCTTACGAAATGTGCTATCAATTCCACCTAAAACAACACATTTTAAACAGTCTTACTTTTTTTTTTTTCTTTTTTTTTAAACAGTAATTCAGTTAAAAGTAGTAAATAACGAGAACTGTTTACTTTTTTAAAGTAACACGTCCAACACTGATTTTAAATTTAATTTAAATTATTATTTTCTTGAGGCCCGGTAGTGTGCCAAATTTTAAAAATGTTGACTCAAAAAGTTTGCCCTCCTCGGAGTTATAGCATCCACATTGGCATCATTTTAACCAAGACCCACTAAAAAGGGTTTAAGGTACAGGGTTGTAGTGGTATTATAAGGCCGGCAGCCCCTGACTGCAAAGTATTATTTCATAAAAAATACATGAAGGTAGGAGAGGGAGTCAAAATGTGGCACTCATGCATCATGGACGACGCTCTATAACCCTTCTCGTGGCTCCAGATCACCAGTGAAATATATCCTTCTTTCCCAAACTCTTGCTGAAACATGCTCCCGTTGGTGAATTATTGACCGGCCTGGCCTCAGGATGACTCCTCTAAAAGTGAGCTTTTTTTGTGTGAGTTGTTGTTGCTGGCAAACAACACAAAAAACATATTTGGTGACGTTACTATATTGAAAAAAAAATAAACAAACAAGCCAACACATACTTGAGACAAGAACTAATTATTCAGTACTTCTTATTTAACTGTGTGACATTTGATGATTCGATAAAAATGTATGGAATAATAATAAGAAGAAGAATAATGCCAGAGCCTGTTTGACATAGCAAAATAAATATACCGATTAGATTTGTTTTCGCTCCACAAGGTACTTAAGTGTGTTTAAGCTTATTTTGACTGTCATTTTTGTCCTAAATTATCATTTCAAAACAAGGTGCTGGCAAAATTATTTTGTGAAAATGCCACAAAATAAATGAGAATACCAACGCCTTTACCTTCAGTGTAAATGTCTGGGAGAGAAGAAGAAATGTGCACGCAGTGTTAATAGCTACCGCTCACCCAATCAAATGACTCTGGGTGCTTTGCTAGAGCTTTTGGGTGTCTACATTTTTTACTGTGGCTATTCATCATGAAATGTCTCTACAACGAACATAGACTGTTTAATTAACTTATAAATGAAAGATTACTTGGTGATTTACAGCCAAAACAGGGTCTGTTGGATTGACACCTTGACTTAACTATAGTCAAAACCTTGCCCATATAAACTGGACCAAACCTTGATAGTGAGTGCAGTCTCAGCTTTGCACATTCTATTATCAGCTCTGTATGTATCAATACAGTTAATAATTGAGCGCTTTCTGTTTTATCTCCGAGCCAGATGTACTTATGAAAAGAGCCACATATGACTCGCGAACCATAGGTTCCCAACCCCTGCTCTATCCTATTGAAATTTCCCAGACAGGGTTGTGATCTCGTCGATTACATTGCATGGACAATTACCGCAGAATTATTTTGTTCTGTAACTTGTTGGTCTCAGATTTTGATTCAACATAGTCAACTGATATTTTAAGCACGTTTTAGTGGCACTACCTTTTGTGCCATTGTGATAGCCTGGTGTAAGTCAAATAGCCCTTCCACATCCGGCAACCAATACAAACGTGAAAGCTTGTAAATAATTACTTTATACACTGCCACACAAGCCCATAAAACTCCTGGTCATGGTGAAACTTAGTTGACAATACAGGTATATGGTATATGGACAACTGAGAGAGCAATAGTCAAAACCTTTTTTGGGGGATATTTATATAACAGTTCATATTTCCAGTTTATATTATCTTATAATGTGTTCATGTTCAATTCCAGTCTCTACTTCATTATAATCCCATTCCTGTCAACCTGTACGTTTTTGCCGTATGAAGTAGGTTTATTATGCATTTTAAGACGTGTACAACGTACAAGAAAATCTGTACAGAAAACCGCAAATTTGTCAATTATGGGTACGATCTGGTATACACTATCACAAAACAGCAAATCAATCAAGTCAGACGAGTTTGCCGCGGTAACCTCTATCTCGTATCGTTTTTTTTCGTTGCAAACCAAGCGAGCGTTTGATGCTACTGTGCGCATGAGTCAGCCGCCTCGGATTTCATGTGGTAGTTATGTAGTGAAAGGACTTTTTCGGCTCAACTCATTAAAGCTCACTTGCTTTGATGCATTATATTACGAATTATTATGTTGTATAAAGAAGTTAAGAAAACAAGGTTTGTGGTTCTCCCTTTAATCAGTATATTACCAAAAATAATTTAAAGCAGAAAATGAATTTGAATATGAAAATGTCTTATTCTACTTAATTATATTTGCATGTATTTTTTCCTTCTATAGTGAACGTCCAAACTACTTAATTTTTGCACTTTTTTCACCTCATTCATGTCGAGCAACTCAGTATCTCACAACAATATACATATATATATATATATATATATATATATATATATATATATATATATATATATATATATATATATATATATATATATATATAAACATACCTTTCAGTTACATAATACTCTACCACTGATGTTTACTTATTAAAGACAAATCAAGGTAGCATTTATAAAGGTTTGAGAGGACTATTACAAAAGATCATAACACGGGGAGGGAGAAAGCAAAATGTGTTACAACTGTACTTAGTCTCCCAAAGAACAACTTAAAATAGTGTTCAAGTCACTAGTCATTTTGGAGTTTCACCAGCTGACACGTGGCTACCATGACAGGCAGTCTCTCACCTTGTGACAGGATCCTTCTCAATCACTCATGCTGGGAAGAGTCCAATTGATTACACAAGTGCCAGACTGTCACAACGTAGCGGAGTTTAAACACACTCTCCACTGTCGGATAAATCACGTCAAACGCCAATTTGCGGGTAATTGCATCGTTCCTGTACTCCTGCGAACGCCCAATCTCTCCATCTGTCAAACAATTGGCTCCGGGGGATGCACCTTCTGTCAAAGCTGCCAAAAGGATCTGATATTTAAGAGCCGCAAGAGATCGAATATCTACTATGGTGAGGAGCAATACTTCACGTTGAGTATGTTCTTCCAAAAGAATTGAGACACGTAGATGATAGAGATGTGTGAGGTAGATGTACTGTCGGAGCTTGAGAGGTGGTGCTCGGAGGATGGAAAACTAGATTAAAAATGATATCTGACTGCATTACTCTCTCAAATCCTCTAGGAACAAGCTCAGGTGAAGAGGAGGAAGCCTCTTTAACTGGCAAAGGGAAGCATTCATTTTTATGACTGAATCTTTGCTTGCTGTGTTGACCCTATTTTCAAAAGGTTTTAAACGTGCTTGAATTTTAGGTAAAGTGCCTGTCCTGTAAATGCTTGAGATTGTTCCCATGTTTCCAGGGATGGGTAGTAAGGGCAGTAAGAAACTAAATATGAATCAAATCCAAACAGCTTGCCAACATCATTTTTGCCGTTCCATGTATTCCGTTACTCCCCAAGCCTGCACAAAATTTAGTAATTTTATTCATATTTAGTTTATTTTGTCTTTTATTAGCATATTTGGTATCGGAGTAATCCAAAAGTAATTTAAAGTAATCCAGTTAAAGTAACCCTACCCAACCCTGAACGTGGCAGCCTCCTCACTTGACTATATTAAACTTTTCAGCAGGGGAAAAGTTGTTTACGAGTGAAACAGATCGAAAATGTCGCTTAGTAATTCAGACTATGAAAACACCAAAGAGAAAGATCACATCACACAACAAAAGCATGTTCCCCTTAAAAAGGGTTTGTAACACCAGCTACAATATGCAATATCTCCTTTGTTTGAGTTCATGGGCTAGCTTGTTGTTCTGCTTGCAGAGCCAGTTAATGTGCTTAATTTATTCATTTGATTTATACTATTTTTATTTCATTGTTTATTAAATCACTTGATTAACGTTGATTATTTTAATCTACTTTTAAAAGAAATGTATTTTTTGTTGTAGGATGACTGATAATTTGATTGTCTTTTTTAAAATTAATAAATAAGACGTTGCTACAGTTACTCAGTACATGAGTAATTTTTTTCTCCAATAACTTTACTACTTTTACTCAAATTAGTATTTGGAAGATTACCTTTATTTCTACTTGAGTAATATTATTCTGAAGTAACAGTACTTTTATTTGAGTAATTTTTTTGGCTACTCTACTCACCTCTGCATGTTTCTTAGGTTAGGTGTTGGGAAAGAGTTAGTAGCTCGGGTTTGGGCTTCAAATAAGGTTTTCAAACATATATTATGGTTTTAAAATAGTTTTTATCCCTAGCCCAAATCCCAAGATTTAGGCTCTTTATTAGGGTATAAACTGAATGTATGGCCTAAAATAGAACTGCGGCTAGGGTCACACTTAGCTGGATGTAGGTTTAGGGTTTGAGTTTGTAGGAACTAGGGTTTGAGCTCCATATTAGGGTTCAAAACTAAACGTAGGGTTCAAAAACAGGTTTAGAGCTAGGGTTTGAAACGGAGTTAGGGCTATGGTCACAGCCAGGGTTAGGTGCAGGGCTAGGGTTAGGCAGCAATTAGGGTTTTAAATTGTGAGGTTCTGAAGTAAAGTTCGGGCTCAAGTTAGGGTTTGAAACTCAGGTTTAGGCTACCGTTCTTTTGACTTTCACCAGATTTTTTTGGATTGGAAAGGTGGCTTTGAAAGTCCTTAGACAGTGTCTGATTTTGACCATGAAAAGGTGTACAAACCCTGTGAACCTGAGATTTGTGATTCCTAAGGACTTTCCTGATTACAGACTGCAGGAGACACAGCTGAGTGCTGGAATTTGTTTTGATCTATACGACTCGCCATGGCCATTTGATTCCAGGTTACATCATCCCTAGTTTAGGATATATTTATATTACAATATGGAAAACAATGTTTTTAGTCCCCTTGTTTTGGCATCCGACACATTTTTTCCCATGCCCAATAACTAAATTGGCCATGTTCATGCATAAGATAGGTTACCTCTCTAAAAATGCAGGGCTGCTAATGGTCGGCATCATATAAGATCCTGGTACGTTTTTGGTTTGCATCACTGCATCACAAAGATGTGGATATAGCATTGGCTGAACTCCCTTCTAACATTTCTTTCTCTTCATTCACTTCAGAATCTAATGTTTTTCGACTTGATCTTGAAAAGTTTGCGCATTATTTTTTATTGTAAATGTAGCCAGCTATTAAAACTAAGAAACTGGGGACAGGAGTGGCACCAAATTAACAAATGTTTATTAGTAGTACAGTGGCACCTCTACTCATAAATGTCTCGACATACAAACGTTTAAGGTAACAAAGTACCTGAGCGGGAAACGATTGCCTCTAGTTACAAAGGTGTTTAGGGCACAAAGTAAAAAATAAAGTAAAGCAAATACTGCCATTCATACCTGTCTGCAATTTATCAATGCTTTAAAAGATGCTGCTCCGTGGTGTAACATAATAATCTAAATGCCACAATGTTATTGACTGAACTACCTCTCACAATGCCTTTCTCTTTCATCGTTTAGTTCAGAATCCTTTTGTAAAACTTTGATCCCCGTGAGTTGGGCACGATATTTTATTCTTATTGTAAATGTAGCCTCCTATTAAAAACGGGGAAATTGGAGATGAGGGTGGCACGAAGTTCATGTTTTATTAGTACATACCTGTCAACCTATGCAAATTGCTCCACTAATTAGTGATTGCAATTCCCCTTATTAAGAAATAATAAACCTTACAAAAACAATGCAACACATATTTACTCACAGCAATACAAGCTGTGACTGAGACGATCCGGATTACAGCTAAAATGATGAGATTGGTCCAACAAAAAAAAGACAATGTGTGTTCTGCCCGTTATGGCATTTTTTTAAAAAAAATGTTATTTATAATGTAATTTCACATAAAAGTTAAGTCAAATTACATTAATTCATAGAGCCCTTGATCACATAAAGTGTCAAAAGGCTGCAAGGACAAACAATACAACATCCCCTGATCGGAAACCTACAGAGGGCAGTGAAAAAACTAAAAAAAAAACTCAGCATGAGAAAGATTTAGAAACTCTGGGAAGGGGTTGCTCATAAGGTAATTCCCCTTCCAGGATGACAAGGCAGCAAAGTACATACTTGTACTTACTGTATACATTATAGGTATTGTCTTTTCTTTATCTGAGACACCAGGGGTTTTGAACCCCCCTCTTATCTCCCTGATGGTCCATAAGTTCCTGCACAAAGCCTCCGCTTGGAAAATGCCGGTCTACTTGTAAATAAATGTGACTTGACACGCATTAGCTAATTGGGTTGCTATAGTATTAAAGGCGGCGTCAACCTGCCCTCATGGTGAAACTAATAATGTCAACGAGGTACAGTATTAATTCAAAGAGGCAAAATAATGCAGGGGGTCGACTTAATGCTTGCAGTACTGTAAATCCTAAAATCAAAACTCAGCATCCTATGCGTTCCAAATGCACCGCTGTCATAAAAGCATTGGCATCGACAAATGAGTCTGCGGGAAAGGTCAATAGTTAATTGAATAATCTATCACCTTGGGATGGACAGAGCACACCACGCCACACAATCAATGACAGGCGCATTAAAAGGTCAGCCGCCGACTGCTGTGATAAGTCACCTGCCTAATGTTTTCTGTACTCTGACCCAGCCGTTACCAGCACCGCTAAGCTCTGTTATGTTATTTAACGGCTGTTTAACTTCAAGGTTTCAGGGGTTTATCGTATTTTCCGGACTCTTAACTGAATCATAAAAGACCAATTATTATTTTTTTCAATTAGGCATATAAGGTGCAGATTTACTTCCCACAATGGTACGGATATGTTGCAAAGTATTCCATGCGCTGGAGGACTCGCGAAATGTATTCTCAAAGTTGATCAAGTTACCAGATGAAAACAAATACTCATAACAATGGTGGATCTCGTTGAAAAGAAGACGGCGATTATAGTATACAGCGATTAAATAATAAAGCTAATTTCTGCTTGAATAAATTTGAATTTTGCTTACCATGTCACTGGGGGACTTGTTTCTGTTTTATCCAATTTTCTTGCTTTGATCTCTAAAAGCTGCGTGAGGTAAGTGTACCTGCTGTCGAGTACAGCGTGCATTCATGTTTTGCCTTTTTTCCTCCTTTTAGGTAAGCAATTGTGGCTATTCCTTTGTGTTTTGTGTCGCGTGCCTTGCAGTTGGTATAATAGCTGCTAGTCAGTGGCAGGCTTCCAGATTTGTATCATCCAGGTTAGCCCTGCCATGTCTGCTGTGGTTTTTTTTTTTTTCCTTACGGCTTGGCTCACGTTTGTTTCTGAACTTTTTGTTGTTTGGTCCCAGTAGAGGTAAAATTTTAGCCCGACCCTAGTCCTGTGTATAAACCCGAACCCAACAGATGTGCCTGATTTGATAAACAAGACCGAAATAATCAAAGTTTTAATTTACCCGCCAAAAGAAGCACAATCTTCACTCCGGTTGTGCGTACTTCAACACTAAACTGTGTGTTTCGGCTAAACTACGAAGGTTGGAGTTTATTTGGGACCGAGTCCCTCAAAACAAGTGTGCACTACAAGTGTAGCGCCTAAATGAACGGTTATGCCGCAAAGTGCGCATATTGGCAACGTGCAGCGAAATAAAGTGAAACTGGACAAAATGGCACCGAAAAGAAAATCAAATTCTACAGATTGCAAGCTGCAAATAGTGAAAGATTTGGTCAAAAGGCAGAGAGAAAGTTTGTAAAGCTTGTTAGCAATTAGCAAGAAGGGGAAATGGCGTCTGACATGAGGTGGCCGCGCTTCTTTTACCCCAACACCGAAGAAGAACATGGATTTTGTGATTTTCAGTTAAACTGATGGTTCGGTAAACATTTCTTTATCTGAATAATTCTTTGAGTAAAAGTAAGTACATGCTATGCAGATCCTCCACGAAGAAAAAAACAAAACAACAAAACGGCAAGAGAGAAGCCCGACCTTCCTGACTAATGAATGACGTTTTAAGCCAGAACCCGGCCCGAATTTCGGTTCGGGTTTGGGTTTTTTCGGGATCTGGCATGGGCCCAAGATCTAGCCTGGCCACTTAGTGCATGCTTTTGGTAGGCCAGCCGCCTGTTTTTCCACCGATTGGTTCCGTTTGGTCCTCTTTAGATTGCCTACCTAACCATTTGGTTTATTATAGGCTGGGTTAGCCCGTGTTGCTCTCTGGGCATTATTCTTGCCAGTTCGCCCCATTTAGGCTGTTTGCCATTTGTACATTTGCTGCACCCACCAGCGTCACAACACCTTGGCATTCTCCACAAAAACGACCTCATTCTATATACATCGGACTTTAAGTACAACTCTGAGTCCTGCCATGTGCAAAAGTTTGCAGATGACACTGCGATCGTGGGATGTATCAGAAACGGGCAGGAGGAGGAGTACAGGAAATTGATTCAGGACTTTGTCCGATGGAGCGACGCAAACCACCTGCACCTAAACACCACCAAGACCAGAGAGATGGTGGTGGACTTCAGGAGAACCAGAACTCATCCGGTTCCTGTAACCATCAAGGGAGAATGTGTAGAATTTGTCCAGACCTACAAATACCTGGGTGTGCAGCTGGACAACAAACTGGACTGGACTGCCAACACAGAAGCTCTATGTAGGAAAGGGCAAAGCCGACTTTACTTCCTCAGAAGGCTGGCCTCCTTCAACATCTGCAAAAAGCTCCTGAAAATATTCTATGAGACAGTAGTGGCAAGCGCCCTCTTCTATGCGGCAGCGTGTTGGGGAGGCAGCGTCAAGAAGAAGGATGCCTCTCGTCTCAATAAACTGGCTAGGAAAGCGAGCTCTGTTGTGGGCAAAGAGCTGGACAGCCTAACAACAGTAGCTGAGAGACAGGCACTGAAAAAGCTGAGGTCAATCATGGACAATCCATCGCATCCGCTTCACAGCATTATCTCCGGACAGAAGAGAAGTTTCAGTGACAGACTGCTGTCACTGTCTTGTACTACGGACAGACTGAAGAGATCTTTTCTTCCTCATGCCATGAGGCTCTTTAACTCCACCCGGCAGAGTAAAGGCCCACATTAAACCACACCACCTACATTGGATATTACTGAATCTTACTGCATTATGTGTTCTGTGTAGCACTATTTGGTTACTCTATATAACATGCTAAAGTGGGCATTTGTACGTCACACTGGGTATTTGTATATTGTATTCTTTTGGCTTTATTATTGTACTGTTCTCAGCTCAGGGATGCTGCTGGAAATGTGAATTTCCCTTAGGGGATGAATAAAGTATCTATCTATCTATCTATCTATCTAAACTTTGCTTTTAAAACTCAAAACCTATTTGAGTGATTAACACGTACACCAAAATGGGGACTGGCTTGCGAAGGGTGCCAGTGTAACTCTGAAGGTGTCATAGCTAAGGAAGTCAAAGACGAGACAGGCTGTTTTCAAAATGCATTATCTCTGAAAACAGTTGGAACTTACCCATATAAAGTGGTATGCGAAACTTTTTGGCTCTGTTGAACTTTGTGACCTTTTGCCACATTTCAGACTTCAAACATCAAGATATAAAACTGTAATTTCTTGTGAAGCATCAACAATAAGTGGGACACAATCATGAAGTGGAACACACTTTATTGGATATTTTAAAAATGTTTAACAAAAAAAAACGAAAAAGTGGGTGTGCAAAATGATTCGGCCCCATTGAGTTAATGCTTTGGAGCGCCACCTTTTGATGTGATTACAGCTGCAAGTCGCTTGAGGTATGTCTCTAACAGTTTTGCACATCGATAAACTGATATTTTTGCCCATTCCTCCTTGCAAAACAGCTCGAGCTCAGTGAGGTTTGATGGAAAGCGTTTGTGAACAGCAGCTTTCAGTTCTTTCCACATATTCTCAATTGGGTTGAGGTCTGGACTTTGACTTGGCCATTCTAACACCTTGATATGTTTTGGGTGAACCATTCCATTGTAGCTTTTGCTTTATGTTTTGGATCATTGTCTTGTTGGAAGACAAATCTCCGTCCCAGTCTCAGGTCTTTTGCGGATTCCATCACATTTTCTTTCAGAATGGTCTTGTATTTGGCTCCATCCATCTTCCCATCAATTTTAACCATCTTACCTGTCCCTGCTGAAAAAAAGCAAGCCTAACCCCGGATGCTGCCACCACCATGTTTGACTTTGGGGAATGTGTGTTGAGGGTGATGAGCTGTGCTGCTTTTACGCCAAACATAACGTCTCGCATTGTTGCCAAAACGTTTGATTTTGGTCTCATCTGACCAGAGCACCTTTTTCCACATTTTTGGTGTGTCTCCTATGTGGCTTGTGGCAATTTTTTAACAAAACTTTTTATGGATATCTTTAATAAATGGCTTCCTTCTTGCCACCCTTTCATAAAGGCAATATTTATGCAGTATATAACTGATTGTTGTCCTATGGATAGATTCTCCCACCTCAGCTGTAGACCTCTGCAGTTCATCCAGAGTGATCATGGGCCTCTTGGCTGTATCTCCGATCAGTTTTCTCTTTATATGAGCTGAAAGTTTAGGGGGACTGCCCGATCTTGGTAGATTTGCAGTGGTCTGATACTCCTTCCATTTCAATATTATTGCTTGCACAGTGCTCCTTGGTATGTTTAAAGTAGGGAAATATTTCTGTATCCAAATCCATCTTTAAATTTCTCCACAACAGTATATCGGAGCTGCTTGGTGTGTTCCTCGTTCTTCGTGATGCTCTCTGCGCTTTGAACAGTCCTCTGAGACTATCACAGTGCAGGTGCATTTATACAGAGACTTGATGACACACAGGTAGATTCCATTTATCATTGTTAGTCATTTAGACCAACATTGTATCATTCAGAGATCCTCACTGAACTTCTGGACAGAGTTTGCTGCACGTATATGTGTATATATACCATAAATTCCGGACTATAGAGCGCACCTGATTATGAGCCGCACCCACCACACTTTAAGAGGAAAACCGATTTTGTACTTACACAAGCCGCACCTGTATATAAGCCGCATGCGCCCACATTGAAAAATGTAACACAAACACAAAATTAACCCAAACCCGACTTTAAGTCCCGCGATTGGAAGTGAATGTCCTTCATAAAAGTACACAGTCCAAAAATCACAGCCGGCAAAAGGAAACGGAAAATGATGATAGGAAAAAAGTGTATATTTCGAAAGGTAAGGGTGGGAAAAATATATATCCACTATTGTCCGCCGTGTCCACAAACACTCACCTTTACCGGTCCCCACTTCCCGTCAGCATGCGTTTGTTACGCCCCTTCTTTTTAATTCGCCCGTGCAAAACATATCAGAATAAGTGTCCAAAATAAATACAAATAAATACATTACAAAAATATACAGTTGCAAATATATATTATACATGGTTACGCATATTTACAAAGAAAGACGGTCCAACGAGAGAGTTTTCAAAGCTTTAATAATAATAATATAACTTCCATCCCAAACAGGGCAGTTAATGGTAGCAACACGCTAGCAACACGCTCGCAACACAGTAAACGGGTCTGGTAAAAAAAAACATACCGTACTTGTAAAAATCACGTCCTCATCTTCCTCCTTAGAACTGAAGCCATCAAAGTCGTCTTCCTTAGAGTCGGAAAGAAACTTTGTCATATAGACGTCGTCACAAGCTCCCGCAGCCTCACTCGCGCTGTCATTGTCGCTTGAACTCTCATCCACTCCTGATTCTGTGCCCTCCTCTCCGTCACGCAGCAGACCGGCTTTTTGGAACCCGTCTTTTTGCATTTTGCATGATGAGGGTATGTTTAGGCTAATTTAATTTATGCACGAGCCAAGAAGTTGCAGTCTTCCTCGGCGCATATACGGTCTAAATCTTACCTTTTGTACTCGAGCGCCACTGGCAGCCGTTAGAAAAAATACATAAATTGGCCGTATCACTGAATAAGCCGCAGGGTGAAAGTTTGAGAAAAAAAGTAGCGGCTTATAGTCCGAAATTTACGGTATATAAATATATATATATATATATATATATATATATATATATATATATATATATATATATATATATATATATATATATATATATATATATATATATATATATATATATATATATATATATATATATATACTGGACTGTCTCAGAAAATTAGAATATTGTGATAAAGTTCTTTATTTTCTGTAATGCAATTAAAAAAACAAAAATGTCATACATTCTGGATTCATTACACATCAACTGAACTATTTCAAGCCTTTTATTATTTTAATATTGCTGAATTTGGCTTACAGCTTAAGAAAACTCAAAAATCCTATCTCAAAATATTAGAATATCATGAAAAAGTATACAAGTAGGCTATTCAACTAATCACCTGAATCATCTAATTAACTCGAAACACCTTGCGAGGTTTCCTGAGCCTTAAAAACACTCAGCTTGGTTCAGTAAACTAAATCACAAGTATGGGGAAGACTGCTGATCTGACTGCTGTCCAGAGGACCATCATTGATACCCTACATCAGGAGGGTAAGACACAAAAATAAATTTCTCAAAGAGCAGGCTGTTCACAGAGTGCAGTTTCAAAGCATATCCACAAAAAGTCTGTTGGAATGGAAAAATGTGGCTGGAAACGCTGCACAACCAAGAGAGATGACCGCAGCCTTAACAAAATTGTGAAGAAGAGCCGCTTCCAGAATTTGGGGGAGCTTCAAAGACAGTGGGCTGAAGCTGGAGTCCAGGTATCAAAAGCCACAGTTCACAGACGTGTCCGGGAAATGGGCTACAATAGCCGTATTCCCATGGTCAAGCCACTTCTGAACTCAAGACAACGGAAGAAGCGTCTGACTTGGGCTATGGAGAAGAAGCACTGGACAGTTGCAGAGTGGTCCAAAGTCCTCTTTTCAGACAAAAGCAAGTTTTGCATTTCATTTGGAAGTCAAGGCGCCAGAGTCTGGAGAAAGGCTGGAGAGGAGCAAAATCCAAGTTGCTTGAAATCCAGTGTGAAGTTCCCACAGTCAGCAATGGTTTGGGGAGCCATGTCAGCTGCTGGTGTTGGTCCACTGTGTTTCATCAAGTCCAGAGTAAATGCAACTGTGTACCAAGCTGTGAACTGTGGCTTTTGATACCTGGACTCCAGCTTCAGCCCACTGTCTTTGAAGCTCCCTCAAATTCTGGAAGCGGCTCTTCTTCACAATTTTTTTTTTTTAACTTTTTATTTCTCACACCAATTTTGACAGAGGTTTGGTTCCACCATCTTACATCAACACAAAATATATACACTTGACACACTCATAAATAACAGAAGGAACAATAAAGAAGAAAAAATACTATTAATAGAAAAGAAGAATAAATGTTCATACAATACATCCATACAAAAAGAAATATATAAAAAAAAATAATAAATAAAAATATACACCCCAAAAAAAAAAAAAAAAACAACATAATAAATAGGGGGAGGTGTTTAGACATCAAGTAAAATTTGTGTGATAGGCTTCCATCTTTTCTCGAATTGGTCAAGTTTCAGTTGAAGTCTTGCAGTGATTTTTTCCATAATGTACATTTGCTTTAATTTGTCTCTCCATTGTTTTATGTCAGGAGGTTGTGGTTTCAGCCAGGACACTGTGATCGATTTCTTTGCTACCAGAAGCATTACCCTTAGTATATATTTCTGTTGACCAGATAGTAATTCTTCTGGCAAAATTCCTATTATGTAAGCCTTTGGGTCCAACCGCAACTCCCAGCCAGTAATTATTTTATTTCTCTCTGGATACTTATCCAAAAATTTAATATTACAGGGCAATTCCAGAAAATATGCGTAAAGTCTCCGACCCCCCCACAGTTACGCCAACATAGATTTGAGGTATTTTTATATTTTGAAGTGATAGAGGGTGTATAGAAGAATCGCATTTTTACTTTCCATTCAAACTCCCTCCATGTCGGGCTGTTGGTTATTTTCAATGTTTTTTTCCCATTCGTTGTCTTTTATCGCTACATTAGTTTCTTGTTCCCATTTTTCCTTAACTGCCATGTCCTCATTACTGAGATCCATTCTAAGGGCTTTATATAGTTTTGATATAACCCCCTTTATTGATTGTCCTTTTGTATATGATATTAATAATTCCTCTACCTTAGTTGGCTCCTTACATATTTTCCCCCATTCCTCGTGTTTCTGGAGGTAATGCCTTAGTTGCAAATATTTGTAAAAATCATTTCTGGGTAGGTCAAATTCTTGTTGGAGTTGTTCGAATGATTTCATTGCCTGTGCTTCCAATACTTGGGTAATCAACATCAGTCCTTTTTGGGCCCATTTTTGAAACCCTACCTCCATAGCCCCAGGTTTAAAGTCTGGGTTTTTCGCTATTTTGGTAGCCCTATTCACAGATCTTGATATTTTTAATTTTTTTTGTATTGTTGACCAAGTTTTAATAGTTCCTTTAATCCATTCATTCTGGATTTTTAGTTTCTTCCACCTCGTGACTGTTATGTATGGTAACGATTCCTTCTTCACAATTTTGTTAAGGCTGCGGTCATCTCTCTTGGTTGTGCAGCGTTTCCGGCCACATTTTTCCCTTCCAACAGACTTTTTGTGGATATGCTTTGAAACTGCACTCTGTGAACAGCCTGCTCTTTGAGAAATTTCTTTTTGTGTCTTACCCTCCTGATGGAGGGTATCAATGATGGTCCTCTGGACAGCAGTCAGATCAGCAGTCTTCCCCATACTTGTGATTTAGTTTACTGAACCAAGCTGAGTGTTTTTAAGGCTCAGGAAACCCTCGCAAGGTGTTTCGAGTTAATTAGATGATTCAGGTGATTAGTTGAATAGCCTACTTGTATACTTTTTCATGATATTCTAATATTTTGAGATAGGATTTTTGAGTTTTCTTAAGCTGTAAGCCAAATTCAGCAATATTAAAATAATAAAAGGTTTGAAATAGTTCAGTTGATGTGTAATGAATCCAGAATGTATGACATTTTTGTTTTTTTAATTGCATTACAGAAAATAAAGAACTTTATCACAATATTCTAATTTTCTGAGACAGTGGGCAGCACGGCAGCGCAGTGGTTAGCGCATGTGCGGCACAGTTCATGTCTTGGGAACCTCCTGCGTGGGTTCAAATCCAGCTCCAGACTTCCGGAGCGGAGTTTGTATGTTCTCCCCGTGCTTGCGTGGGTTTCCTCCGGGCACTCCGGTTTCCTCCCACATTCCAAAAACATGCATTCCAGGTGAATTGGCCGGTCCAAATTGTCCCTAGGTGTGAATGAGCGAGTGAGTTGTATGTCCCCGTGTGCCCTGCGATTGGCTGGCAACCAGTTCAGGGTGTCCCCTGTCCACTGCCCGATGATTGCTGGGATGGGCTCCAGCACCCCCGCGTTCCTACTGAGGATAAGCGGTGTAGCTGATGAGATGAGATGAGATGAGATATATATATATATATATATATATATATATATATATATATATATATATATATATATATATATATATATATATATATATATATATATATATATATATAAATTTACATTCTATGCAAAAGGAATCAAATTCAGTTAGCGGTGGTGAGAGCGCCAAACCTAACCACTAGAGAACATTTAGTTGTGTCTTCTCTTGACCTCTATGTAAAGTTCACACAGCACTGGAGGGCTCGACTTGTTTAAAAGATTCGAAGTATTTATGTTTATCACTAGAGTATATTTTGTTGTTTAGTCGTGTCTTCTCTACATGTCTGTAATGTGCACCAGACACTGGAGAGCTTGACTTTTTAGAAATAGAAGTTGAAGCTTCTTTAAAAAATGAAAAAGACTCATGCGCTGTATAAACTATTTTTTTAGTTATAATTATAACTAAATACAAATTAATCAAAATAGCTAAAAAATAATATAGCTAAAAATAGCTTATTTATAAAAACACATTTTCTCATTTTAAGATTTCTTCTCTCTTTAGAAAAAGAGAGGAACATGCCTAAAATGAGCAAGTCAATCTACCATTGTCAGGAACCAGAACAGACTCTCGGATCCAATAGCATTAGTTTCAGAAGAGTTTTTATTTGAAAGAGTTGTTGGAGCTGGCTTGGGACGTCGGCGCTTGTTGGTCGTCAGCCTCTTCGGGCGGAATGGCAGCTCCGTGACGGGTAGACGGAAGGTGAAGCTTAGCGGGTAAGTCGATGGCCGGGGCGGGAGAGTAGGTCGCAAAACGTGGAACGGAAACAGGTCAAAAACGTAAGGCAGGCATGAATCAGGCCAGAGGAGTCGTGGGAACCTTTTAGTCTGGAGAAACACTCAGGGATACAAAGAGTACACTCGGACGACCCTCTCTAGACGCAGACCGCTTAAGTGGAGAACGTCAGCCAATCAGGAAGTGCGTTCCAGCGCGCCAAACGGATTGCCCCAGGTGACTTCACTTGGGCAATCACGACAACCATGTCTTAGATAAAATAATTTTGCTTTCTTTAGGTATAGATAATTACTAAAAAGGTTAAAGTAGCTTCAACATTAAAAAATACACTTGAAATAAGAACATTATTTTATATTTTTTTTTCAGCTGTTAAGACTTAATTTTTCTTGTCTTGAGAATTCTCTAAAGAATGTTCACTACAAAAGCAAGTTCTTACCCAGTACTTAATTTAATAATACTTTCGCTCATTTTGTTTGATTATTTAACTTTAGAAGAAAAAAATGCCTAAAATGAACAAATCGATTACTGTGTGGTGGATAACAAAAAGTATTTCTTATCTGACATAAACAAAATTACAAAAAGGTTAAAATTGTTTTAAAAAAAAAAACAATTACACGTCAAATATCAAAAATTTCTGCCAGTGGGGTAAAAATATATTTGTTTTTGTGTACTGCAGCCATGTTTCAACTGGCAATACTGTCCGCATCCTCTTCAACTTTAAACAGCATCATTACATTTACTTTTAAGAGAGATAAAGAAACAGAAACTGGCAGAGGTGGCACAAAACTGTAACGTGACCTCTTTATTGAATCCAGATGAATGACAATTCTTTATTATGCCACTCTCTTGTGGAAACGTCGGTCACCGCAACGTAAACACAAGAAAAAACACAATAAATATGTAAATTTTTCTGGGAATAATTATGTCCGTATTCATTATTTATAGCAGCGACTATGAGCTGAATGTAGCTTTGTGCTTTAATTGTGTGTGTGCAGAATTATGTCATTTATTTCAAGCATTTCCAGCACAATTTCATTAGAACGGCGGGCGAGAAGGATGAAGATTGGCAATTTGCTTTTGGCACGGGCGTCGTCTGTAAAATGTTTACTTCGCGGGCATATTGCTCGGTGAATGAGTGTAAGTACCAAGAATCTCATTGATGTCATCACAAAGCGCCTCATTTTTGCCAGTAATTGGACTTGCGCTCCAATGTATGCATCCAGACGGATAGATAGGCAGCCTTTTTTTATTATTTCCTGGAAACGTTTGCACTGAATACCCAATGCCCCATAGTTTTCTCTACTTGTTTATAGCAAATGACAACATACGCGTTTGTTACGACAACTACAAAAAATTTGTGTTTGTGGTTTTGTGAGTGTGTGTGTGTGTGTGTGTGTGTGTGTGTTGGTGGGGAGGTAGGGGGTTATTGCGGCGGAAGCAGCCATATTCATTTTACTCTATATGGGGCATATACTTTAAATCAAAAAGCTAGTTCAATAAATTTCCAGAGCATCTTTCAAAACAGATTGCCATCCTTAGCAGAGGTGGGAAAACTACTGCCCGCAGGCCACGTTCTGCCCGGCAGGCTTTTTAGCCGACATTCCGAAGAAAAAAACACATGTACATAATAAATTAATTGCTACTAATAAAGAATGGTTTTGGTGCCCACTTTATCCCCAATGTACGGCCAAAATAGTACTAAAGGACAACTATACAAAAATCACTACAATGATATTTATCACATCATGGGCAGCACGGCGGCGCGGTGGGTAGTGCGTGTGCAGCACAGTTCTGAGGTTATGGGTTCAAATCCAGCTGCCAACCTTCCTGTGCAGAGTTTGCATGTTCTCCCCGTGCTTGCGTGGGTTTCCTCCGGGCACGCCGGTTTCCTCCCACATTCCAAAAACGTGCATGTCAGGTAAATTACCCGGTCCAAAGTGTCCCTAGGTGTGAATGAGCGAGCAAATTGTCCGTCCCTGTGTGCCCTGCGACTGGCTGGCCACCAGTTCAGGGTGTCCCCTGCCCACTGCCTGAAGATAGCTGAGATGGGCTCCAGCACCCCCGCGACCCTACTGAGGATAAGCGGTGCAGATAATAACAGTAGCTGAGAGACGGGCACTGAAAAAGCTGCGGTCAATCATGGACTTCATTCATCACATCCACTACACAGCATTATATCCAGACAGAAGAGCAGCTTCAGCGACAGACTGCTGTCAGTGTCTTGTACCACGGACAGACTGAAGACTATCTATCTATCTAATGGATGGATGATATTTATCATTAAAAAAATGTTTGTTTTTTGTTTTTTTGCTTTCATTATGTAAAGAAAAAAACATACTATAGAGATACCGTCAAAATACTAATACAAAAATAATACTACACAAATCTACCAGAATTTAATTATATAAATATTATGACAATACTAAATAATGACTATAGAAATACTTCTTTACAAATTCAACATTCTGTAAAAGTACAACAAAAATAAATCAAAATACTTCTATAAAAATATTTAAATACTTCTACAGAAATACTACAAAAATGCCAGTACATTAATGTTTTAAAACAAACATTATGCTAGACAACTACAATATATTATAAAAATATTAAAGATATAATAGAAAATGCATAGTGTATATATACAACAAAATACGACAAAAACTATTTAAATACTACAAAAGATACCACTGCAAAAAATACTACAAAATCAAACAACAGAAATACCCCGAGTGGTAAATTTTAATAGGAAGATCTGAAGATGTAACTCAAATATTATGTTCATTTTTACCTAAAACTTATATAGGAAGGGATTTGTCTTTAAAAACATATATATTTGCAATTTAGTCAAGATCTAAAAATCAAATGTCTTGATAAATGCACCCGCAAGATTCAAAATCACATCTAAATATTAGATATATGAAATGAAATGAAATGCACCTACAAGATTCAAAATCACATGTAAATAGTAGATATATTTGTGGCTCTGCAAAATACATTATTTACACCAATTTTTTTTTTAATACTGAAGCAATTTGAAAATTGGCATTGTAACGTCCTTAAAAGTGCTTGAGTTTGTCCATAAAAAGGTGTAAAAATTCTGATTATCACAAGTGCTTTATGAAGCTTACATTTTAAACACTAAACATTAAAAGAATGACACATTTTTTTAGAGCTTTTTTTTTCCAATTTGTAATGGATTAGTTGCCATAGAGTAAATCAATTACAATGTTTTTCATTTTAAAAACATGAAACATAAATGTCCACTCACTTCCTATATACAGTTTTTGTTTTAATAATCGGTTAATTAACCTAGCACCGTTCTGTAAAACACCTATATAATTGATTCAATTACCATCTGTATTATGTCAATTTTTGTAGTATAAATATACAAATACTCCAAATCCCTCGTTTACTACACAAGTCCATAGTGAATGACTAAGGACGCATTTTCTATGAAAAATAGGTAAATGGAAAAAAATTATAGTGATTTTCACAAGTTCCTAGATTATAACAAATATGCATTAATCCATGATCTGCATTGCTTATCCTCAGTAGGGCTGCCGAGGGGCTGGAGCCCATCCCAGTTATATTTGGGCAGTGGGCAAGGGACACCCTGAACTGGTTGCCAGCCAGTCGCAGGGCATACAGAGACGTATTGTTTGGACCGGCCAATAAAAGGGACATGCATGTTTTGGGAAAGTGAGAGGACACTGGAGTGCCCGGAGGAACCCCAAGCAAGCACAGGGAGAACATGCAAAGAATGGCAAGTAGCTGGATTCGAACCCATTACCTCAGAACTGTGCTGCGGATGCGTTAATCACACCTCTGCCGTGCAGCCTAATTACAAACACTTATATTAAAATCCAAATCATAAAATAAAGTCATTTGTCCTTCGCAGTTTTTTTAAGGTGATAACAGTGTCATAGAACAAGGTCTCAAACTCATGGCTCGGGAGCCAATTGCAGTCTCCAGGAGGATAGTAGGAGGTCGCCGCCTCAATACGAAAATTAAAGTGACAGTGTGTTATTGTTTTTTTTTCCCACAAAATGCTGTTGCATTGAAAATGAGTGCTAAATGCACAACAGAAGAAGACAAAAATATCGACAACAAAACACAACTAATGACTTTTGAAAAGAGGAGAAACAAGAAAATATAAAACAAATTAAAAAGGAAAATTGAAAAAAAAGAAAAAAAATGAAACTCTAGAAAAAAGGAAAGGTGAAAAACATACGATAAATAGAAAAAAGAAAATTGCATTTTATTTTTGTCTTTATATCTTTCTTTCTTTTCTCCCCTTTTCTTTTTTTCTCCATTTTCCTAGTTTTGCTTTCTTTCCTATTATGTTTTATTTTAAATTCTCATTTTATGTTGTTTGCTGGATTTTCTTTTTTGTCATTTTTTCCATTTAAAAATATTATTTTCCCTTCTTTTTGTCTTTATCTTAGAAAAACAAATGGTGCTTTTTGCTCACTTTCATGTCTCCGCAGTTTGTAGTCTTCCTTGCAGACATTGTCGTTGCACTACACATTGCAGTGACATCTAGTGGTCACATATAAAACATTGTCCCTTTAAAAACAGCCAAATATTTTTATCAGCGCCTTTTTTGTTTAAAACACCATTTGACTTCACCTCACCTGGATCCTAGTATTGGCTGCCCTCAACTCAATTGAGTTTGAGATCCCTATTTATGGAGCACTTTCAACCTAAAAATGACTCTTTAATACTACTCTGAAAACATTCCAAATCTGAAAACCTTTTTTGAGAGGGCGTCGGGTTTTACAGGGTGAAATTGAAGCGGGCAAAAAACAGAGACCAACGCGACTGCCGTGGGTTTAGTCGCTTGGCCGAACGGATGTATTCTAAATTCTTGTGGTCCGTCCAGACAATAAACGGCACCGTCACCCCCTCCAGCCTGTGCCGCCACTCTTCAAGCGCTAACTTAATGGCCAGCAACTCACGACCCCCCACATCGTAGTTGCGCTCAGCCGGGGATAACCGCCGGGAGAAGAAGGCGCACGGGTGCATCTTCTGGTCCTTCGAAGATCTCTGGGACAGGACAGCCCCAACGCCCACATCCGACGCGTCCACTTCAACCGTGTGGGGTCTGTTACCTGAAGAATAGGGGCCGTGGAAAAGCAAGTTTTGAGTTCATTGAAGGCCTCTTCCGCTGCGGGGGACCACCAGGAAGTGTCCTTAGGGCTGGTAAGAGATGTGAGGGGAGCCACTACTGAACTGTAATTACGGATGAACCTTCTATAGAAATTGGCGAAACCAAGAAATTGCTGGAGCTTCTTACGATTCTCCGGAACGGGCCAAGAAGTGACAGACGATACCTTGGCTGGATCCATCTCTAGCTTCCCTTTGGTTATTATGTAGCCCAAGAATGACACAACCTTGGAGTGGAACTCACATTTCTCGGCTTTGACAAACAGGGAGTTCTCCAAGAGGCGACGGAGGACAAGCTGGACGTGTTTCTGATGTTCCTATTGGGACTTGGAAAAGATTAGGATGTCATCCAGGTATACAAAAACAAAACGGTTCAGGACATCCCGTAACACGTCAATAATCAGAGATTGGAAGACAGCGTTGGTTAACTCGAACGGCATAACCAGATATTCGTAGTGGCCGGTGGGGGTGTTGAACGCCGTCTTCCATTCGTCTTCCTCCTGGATATGGACCAAATGTTAGACGTTACGGAGATCGAGTTTCGTGAATATTGTGGCCTCTTGAAGTAACTCGAAGGCAGAAGCAAGTAATGGTAACGGGTAACGTTTCTTTACCGTGAAATCGTTGAGTCCCCTGTAATCGATGCAAGGTCGGAGGGATCCATCCTTCTTCCCAACGAAGAAGAACCCTGCTCCCGCTGGCTAAGAAGAGGATCGAATGATGCCGGCCGCCAGGGCCTCAGATATGTACTTGACCATGGCCTCCCTCTCGGGAGCAGACAGGGAATAGAGCCGACCCCGAGGGGGAGATGACCCCGGCAGGAGATCAATAGCCCAATCATAAGGCCGATGGGGTGGCAGGGAAGAGGCCTTAGCCTTGCTAAAAACCTCCCGTAAATGATGGTAGCACTCAGGAACCCGGGATAGGTCAGGTGGAGTCTTCGGGGACACGGAATAATCAGGTCGAGAAGCCGTGCGCAGGCAGGTCTGATGACAGTCCATACCCCACTCCAAAATCGAGACAGAACGCCAATCAAAGTGGGGATTATGTTGGACTAACCAGGGGTGGCCAAGAACTATAGGTTGACTGGGGGAGTGCAGCAGATGAAAACAAATTTTCTCCCTGTGATTACCGGAAAGTCTTAATTCGACGGGGAGCGTTATTTAAGAAACGGCGCCTAGCAAGTGCCCATCTGACGCTTGTGCCGAGGTAGGACTAGGGAGTGTCTTAACAGGTATTCCTAACTTGCGGGCGAGGGACAGATCGAGAATGTTTACCTCAGCGCCCGAGTCAATCAGGGCCGGAAATGTCTGAGCAGAATCGGAGAGACAGAGGGAAGCCTGGATAACGGGTCTAGCGTTTTTGGGAGCAGATAGTAGGGCTGAGCTCAATCGGACGCCCCCTATGTCCGACGAGCGTTGGCGTTTTACCGGACAGGTGGCCACGGGATGTCCCTTGCTGCCGCAGTGTAAACATAATTGTTCAACGGACCTTCGCTGGCGTTCCTCGGGGGAAAGAGAGACCCGGTCCACCTACATCTTCTCTACGATGGGGATAGCCGGGACCCGGGGGTTCGGTACGTTACCCTCTTCTGGAGACGGGCGGCTAATTAAATCGCCTCATCTAGCGTACCCGGGGAAGCGTGTGACACTAATTCATCTTTAAGATAGTCAGCCAAACTATGTAAATAGGCGTCGACCAGCGCCTCTTCGTTCCAGTGGCTTTGCGCCACGAGCGTACGGAAATTAATCGCAATCCTATGCTGCGCCTACCCTGGCGAATGTTCAGAAGCGACCGGAAGGAATCGACCGACAAAGAACCCGAGTCAAATACCTTTGTCATTTCTCGAGCAAAAAGGTTGAATGACGTGCACGCCGTAGCACCTCTCTCGTAGGCGGCCGTTACCCAAAGACGAGCTCTTCCCGTGAGGTGATTAATGGCAAACGCCACCTTAGCTGCTTCAGTAGCAAAATTGCGGGGCTGGAGATCAAATAGTAACCTACAATTTACTATGACGGGCGGATCTGAGCAGGATCTCCCCCAAACTTCTCTGGAGCGCCCATTCGTGGCTCAGCGAATCCGGCGCCGAATGAACCGGGAGAGGGCGGGGCTGGGATTCCCCACCCAGAACCCGAACGGGCGCTGTCGGTGTTGGGCACTGATGAAGTGGATTGTCGGATCATTATTTGCGAGAGATTGGACCAATCCTGACTAAACAGATCCAATTCAAGCCGTTGCTGACTCACTTGCTGAGCCAGTCTGGCCACTTAGGAAGCGACTTGCTGAACTGCACATTCGGCAGAGGGAATGCGCTGCTGGTTCTGGCTTTCGTAGTCGTCAGGAGGCAAATTAACGAACGCGGGTCCATTCTGGTCAGAGGATTCTATCAAGAGACCAGAAAAGACCAGGAAACCCCAGAGCATTTGTTATAGTTCTTTATTAGGGAAGCGTACAGGGCTTGCGGGAGACGTGATGTCTGTCAGACGTCAGCAGCAGAGCCGGGAAGATAGCTTCGGATCAAGTAGCCAATCGGAGTGCGGAAGTCAAACAGGTCACGTTTACCGGGGCTGGAGAGAAGGTCGTAGCGTGGGACGGAAGCAGGTCGGGTCGGAGGCAGGCAGAAACAGATAAACAGAGTTCTAGGCGAAACAGGTAATCAGGAGAGTCACACAGAGTTACAATCGTGTCCTCTGACGAAGAGGTCTGGGCGCAGCGCGCTAAAGAAGGAAGCATCAGCCAATCAGAAGGCGTCCACATGATTGCTCCAGGTGACCAGAGTTAGCAATCATGACATCTAGCTAGAAATAGGCCAAAATTTAGCTTGATAACTCGAAAAAAAAAGATAAAACTTTACCAGAGATCATCAAGATAGCTACCTACAAAGCTAAAAAGGAAGCCAGATAGCTAGCTAAAAGAAATTAACATTTTTCATTAACCCTTTATAAAACCTACACATTGGAATTTAATAGTAAATTCAAGTCATGCTTATTTGTGTATCCCTTAATCAAAAGAAGTCTCAAAGAGCTGTACAGACTACAAACTATTATCACACACCATCCCCTGATCTAAAACCTATATGAGGGCAAGGAAACAGACGCATGGCACACAGGGACAGAAAACTCACGCCCTTATTCAACCTGACACGCATGTTTTTTGGAATGTGTGAGGAAACTGGAGGGCCCGGGGGAAACCCACGCAAGCACGGGGAGAACATGCAATCTCCGCACAGGAAGGCTGGCAGCTGGATGTGAACCCTCAGAACTGTGCCGCGGACGCTCTAACCACTCAGCTGCTGTGTCGCCTATAGGCCATTCATAAGCTAAATAATACAAGCTTGTTTAAAGCCCAGCTGTAAACAGTTCCAAAATTAATAAATACATTTTTTAACACATTCATGTATTCTGATTATTTTTTTCTGAATGAATTGCTAAAATATAATTCTCAATACTTGAATATGTTGCCCATGAACTGGAATATATTTATTCAAATTTCTGAAACAACAATGTTTCTGGTAATTACTATTATTACCAGGGTAATTTCTAAAAATAGGGTTAATCATCAAAAATCATGTTCCTAGAAAATCACAATGACTCAACACTGATAAGGTATTTCCAGAAAAGGTCCGTGCGCACCTCAAAATTCCCTAAGGAGACCTAGCACTATTTCCAAATCTTTATTTTATTATTTTATTTTTCAACACAAGGATTCAGATTCAGATCTACTTTATTGTCATTCTAGTACACGTGTATACAGAACGAAATGTCGATACATCTGACCCGCACAGTTTCCTTGAATGTACAGATATAAGTAAAAGTTGTATTGTATTATGGCTACGTATAGTATTTTACCATAGTGCCGATAGTGCAAGAGGAGTAGCTAACCAGATGTGCAAAATGGGCAGTCAGGTTAACAAGTCGGGTAAACAGTAACATTAACACTGTAACAATAACGCTGTAAGTACAATAGTGCAGAGAGCAAATGTGCAAGGAGTGGCAAGCTATAAAGAACTGCCAGTAGTGCAAAAAGTCAGATTAGCAGCCGTTTAGATTTAGGTTAACTATATGTTAGATTGACCATTTAACAGTCTAATGGCCAGGGGGACTCTCTATCCATCTATATATATATATATATATATATATATATATATATATATATATATATATATATATATATATATATATATATATATATATATATATATATATATATATATATATATATATATATATATATATATATATATATATATATATATATATATATATATATATATATATATCAAGAATGCTACGTACAAGCTTTTGACTGGCTGAGTAATTAATTTGCTGGGTCAAGCTCATCTCATGCACTTCAACATCGATTGGGCCTCCTAATGAAATCGACTCAAGTAATGTAGGAGCAGAAAATAACAACTCAATATTCAACATTCCTTACAAGAACAAGGCTGTCAAAATCATTGAGGTAAATACATTTAAAGTGTCGGTGTGTAATAATTCACAATTAGAGGGCGTTGCAGCTCAGAATCAGGCAGAAGTGTAGCATTGGAAGAAGACACGATAGCAATTGGAAAAATGTTGGAGCCTGTTTGCATATTTTCTTGCTTAACCCCCTTATAACAATGGAACGCTAGTTACCCCATTTTCAAGAACTATTTAAGTAACCGTAACTCAACGACAATATAAAAACAAGAAAAAAAATAATATAATCAAAGTAGTTTCCCAAAACACCAACAATGTGGCTTCCACTTCCCTCAATCGTTTCTCGCAGTAATCCACATATGACAACGGACTAATAACAGGCAATTAATGACACAGACAGGCCATAATAAATAATGCAATTTCTCAAGGCATTTTTTTAATCTCTCCCCAATAAAAATCAAATACAACATTTAATCCTTTAAAAATTATTATTTTTTTAATGTCAAAGGGGCAATACATTGGGGTAGTGCTAGGTCTAGTGTGATGTGAGTCTCTTTCTCCAGGAATTGCTTCACCATCTACCACACAGGCCTTAAACGCCTTATGGTAAAAAAAAATAATTGCCGATACACGGACAACTAAAAGAGCAAGACTCAAAAACGTCTTTATATATGTATAACAGTTCATATTTCCTGTTTATATTGTCTTACAATGTGTTCATGTTCAGTTCCAGTCTCTACTTCATCGCAATTCTGAAAAATCCAGGTGCGTTTGGTGTTTCATTTCAAACTGTTATTGCATTGTCTTAACAAATAGTTATGACAGCTGTTGCCAGTTATTGAAAGTTTGGGTCTTCTGAAAGAAGAGGGCCAACAGTAATCAGTCATTTCACGATTTATGTTTCTTTCATGTAAGCTAACAATAACAATTGTGGCTAGTGGCAAGCGATAGCCCGCAGCCAAGTGGCTAACGCGAGTGGCTAAAGAAGATAACGTAGCGGAAAAAAGTGGAAGATTCCTGAATTGTGATTTCCGCTTGCTTGACCAGCCATGGAAGGCAAGTGTCGCTGAACAATGATAAAGCATAAGCAGCTAATGGTAACATTAGTGGCTAGCAGCAAGTAATAACTTACAGCCAAGTGTCTAACGTGAGTGGCTAGAGAAGGAAAAAGTGGAGAAAAGTATCATATACCAAAATCACTGACTAGGAAATGTTTGCTTTGCATTGCTATGGTTTAAGAATTAATTTTGTGTAATTGGCATTTTAAACATCTATTTTAAATGCAGAACAATAAATAACAAGACTGGAGTTACAGTGTGGCAAAAATGTATTGAGTCAACCACCAATTGTCAAATTCTCCTACTTGAAAAGATTAGAGAGGCCTGTAATTGTCAACATGGGTCAAACCTCACCCATGAGAGACATATTGTGAACAAAAAAGAAAAATAAAATATCCGTTTTTGGTTTTAAAATTTATTTTCAAATTAGAGTCGGCAATACGTATTTGGTTATTGCAGCCGGAGAACCCCATACGCTCTGTAAAGCGTGGTGGTGAAAACATTATGCAGTGGGACTGTTTTTCTGCAAAGTTACTAGAACGACTAACCTGTCTAAAAAAAGGATGAATGGGACCATGTATCGAGAGATTTTGAGTGAAATTATCCTTTGATTTCCCCCTATTTTGCTGCACGGAGGCTCCGCTCGGAAAATGCTCGTGTACTTGTTGCTCCAAGAGCCAAGAAGAAGTTTGCAGGCTCGAGAACATTCTCCATCCGGGCCCCGGTGCTGTGGAATGCTGTACCTCCGGAGATGAGATCTGCAACCTCAGTGGAAGTTTTTAAATCCTGACTTAAGGGCCCGGTCACACAGCCTTTTGCGTCTGTACCGCGGGTAAAGTTTTGCGATTTTTTTTTGCCCGTGGTTCCCCGCGGTGGAAAATGCGCAAAATTGGCTAACCCGCTGTTCATCCGTGGTATGCCCGCAAAACAGACGCCGGCGACTGTTCCGCTTCCTCATCGCGTCAGTTCCACGTCATATTCGCGTGTGGACCACGGGTATAAAAGCTGCCGAGCCGGGCTGCAGAAATCATTACCGCTCAAGACACAGTCCCGTGAAGATACAGATTTCAAGTTATGGCACCGAAGAAGAAGCCAATATGTTATTATTATAATAGTTTTTCATTTTTATTTTATTATCTTGTTATGAAATGAAAAGAAATGTCAAGAAAAAAAAATGGATTAAGAGGAGGTCACTACGGTGACGGGGATCCATGTTCACCCCTTGACGTCTCGAGCACAACTGACGTGTGCTCGGCAAATCGCGCTGTATATACGCGGAGGAAGGCGTTTGACCGTCACACGCGTTACACACGCTAATTCACGTGATAACACCGCTATACAGGCGCAGAACAAACGTGCTATGACCGTGCTCCACCTGCGATTACCCGCTAAAATTTCGCGTCCTACCCGCGTGTAACCACGCCCTGGCCGCGGCCGTAGCACGTCGTTCCGCGTCTGTACCGCGTCATTACCCCGTGTGTACCACGTGTGCCGTCCGCGGTTACCCGTGGTCTAAAGTTTTGAGCAGCGCAAAACTTTTTCGCACGGCTAACCGCGTGTGAATTTCTGACCGCGTGTAAAGCACTGCTGTATCTCGTCTGTATCGCGATCTCAAAGCGTCCAACAGCGTCTGCTTCACGGGCAGAAATTTCTGGCCGTGATTCAGCCTCAATACGCCCGTGAAAGGCTGTGTGACCGGGCCCTAAGACCCACTTCTTTTCAATAGCTTATGATTGATGCCCACCTTATACTATTCTTTTTGCTGTCTTTTTCCAACTGCCTGGCTGTTAGAGATACAAGGGAGAGGAACAATTTGAGATGAGTTAGCGGACCAACATCTGGACCTGAAGCATGTCAACGCCTGCATCGACCAGTCGGCAGATATGGGAAGCTGCATCATTGCTGTTATGGACTTTTTGGACTATTTTACAGGCTTGAGGCGATTTTGCTGTCATGTACTTGCTTGACAAATTTCAACATATTACCTATTGTGTTATTTTATTGACGTTCATTGTGTTTTGTGTACTGTTTTTACCCAAGGCTGAATTACTGCACCCTTGTCAGCAAGGAGCATTACCACTTGTGAGGCACCTTCTCAAGTTTTCTTAATTTCCTTGTTTGTTCTTTCCCGCATCTTGGTTTAAGATCAGGGGATGGTGTAATTGTAACCTGTGCAGTCTTTTAAGACATCTTGTGATTAAGGGCTATACAAATAAATGTGACTTGACTTGACTTTTATCAGCAAAGGCATTAAAGATGAGACATGGCATGTTCTTTCAGCATGACAATGATCCCAAACACACAGCCAGGGTAACGGAGGAAGGCAAAGGAGTGGCTTTGTAAGAAGCATGTCAAGGTCCGAGAGTGTCCTAGCAAGTCTCCAGGTCCCAACCCCTAGAAAATCTGTAGCGGGAGTTAAAAGTCTGTGTTGCCCGACAACAGCCCCAAAACGTCACCGCTATAGAGATCTGCATCGAGGAATGAACCATAATACCAGCAACAGTGTTTAAAAAGTTTGTGAAGAGTTACAGAAAACTAAGGGTACATTCAAACGTATTGAGATGAACTTTTGGTATTGAAGAAATACCTATTTTCCACCATGATTTGCAAATAAATTATTTAAAAAATCCAACAATTTGATTTTATTTTTTACTTTTTTTTCATATTCTGTTACTCACGGTTGACAATCGTAATATTTTAAGTGGGAGAACGTGCACAATTAGTGGTTGACAAAATACCTAATTTCCCCACTGTACATTGTTTTCATGTGACAGCATCCATATATGACATTAAAATATGAAAATAAAGCAAACAGGCTCAAAAAAATCAATTGTGATCTTGAGTGCCTGTGGGAATTTCCAATTGTGTCATCAATACAGAGCGTTATCTGAAAGGAGCCCCTTGTCTGTCACCAGTCGGGGTTTCCCAACAACATTCTCCTTAAGTACTGCCTTTGTGTCTTTCACTTCACAGCAAATACAATTTGATTGATCAGTCACACTTCTCAAACCTGTTCAATCCTGCTAGAATTCAAACAGGGCAGACAGTTCTCTCAAATTTCTTGGAAGAAACAACGTGATTTTTTTTTTTTTTTTATCAATCGCAGGTCGTGTTTGTATATATATATATATATATATATATATATATATATATATATATATATATATATATATATATATATATATATATATATATATATATATATATATATATATATATATATATATATATATATATATCATCTCATTAGCTGCACCGCTTATCCTCAGTAGGGTCGCAGGGGTGCTGGAGCCCATCCCAGCAATCATCGGGCAGTGGGCTGGGGACACCCTCAACTGGTTGCCAGCCAATCTCAGTATATATATACATGTATATATATATATATATATATATATATATATATATATATATATATATATATATATATATATATATATATATATATATATACACGTTCTTTGAAAAAGGGTGACGTGTCGCGCTCTTTTCTGAAAAAACGCTCAAATTTACTCCTCGTACCTCTAATAATTACAAGTCGTTCGAGGCTCTTGTTATGAGGTCCTCTTTATTGTCAATTTATGTAATAACTATCTATCGCGCACCAGGAGCATAAACAACTTTATTAGACAAATTTGCTGAACTTTTGTCTGAACTAGTAACCTATGCAGACAAAATTATAATTATGGGGGACTTTACCATTCATATGAACTCCCCACTCAGTTCACTCACTGTTGCATTTCAGTCTCTAATTTATGCATTTGGTTTTAATCAACTGTTTGATTTGCCAACCCATAAAGATGGAAACACGCTAGACTTGGTTCTGACTCGAGGAGTTTTAACCTCAAACATTATGGTGTTACCGTGTACTACCGTTATCTCGGATCATTATTTAGTTACATTTGAGGTGCTAGATAAATGTAGTGCTAAAAAAGCTGAAGGATTTAGCAGACTCAATATAAGCACAGTTTCTGAGCTCTTTGAACTCCTTCCTGGGGCAGTTGCGTCCTTTTCTTCATAGAATGGCTCTATTGACTCACTCATGAATGAGTTTAATACTACCCTGGCTAGTGTTCTCGATTCAAATAGCGCCCATAAAGCTTAAATCACGCCCTAAAAGACGCACGCCTTGGTTTACTGATGAAACTAGAACCCTTAAACAAGAATGCAGGAAATTGGAAAGAAAATGGCGCGCTACCAAGCTTGTGGTTTTCCATCAGACCTGGTGTGACAGCTTGTTCAAGTATAAAGCAGCCCTTGATGCTTTTGGTTTTAATCAACTGGTTGATTTGCCAACCCATAAAGATGGAAACACGCTCGACTTGGTTCTGACTCGAGGAGTTTCAACCTCAAACATGGCGGTGCTATCATGTACTACAGTTATCTCGGATCATTATTTAGTTACATTTGAGGTGCTAGCTAAATGTAGTACCAAAAAAACTGAAGGATTCACCGGACGCAATATAAGCACGGGCACAGTTTCTGAGCTCTCCGATATTCTTCCAGGAGCAGTTGCGTCATTTCCTTCCTACATAGGCTCCATCGAACCACTCCTAAATGAATTTAACGCTACCCTGGCCAATGCCCTGGATTCAGTAGCGCCCATCCGGCATAAATCACGACCTAAAAGACGCACACCTTGGTTTAATGATGAAACTAGATCCCTTAAACGAGAATGCAGGAAATCTGAAAGAAAATGGCGCGCTACCAAGCTTGAAGTTTTCCATCAAATCTGGTGTGATAGTTTGTTGAAGTATAAAGCTGCCCTGGCCTCTGCAAAATCAGCCTACCTTTCGAAGGTGATTGCGTCACAAAAGAACAATCCCAAAGTCCTTTTCGACACTGTAGCATCGCTTACAAGGCAACAGACTATCCCAGATAGCTCCACTCATTCTGTCCACGACATAATGGTTTTCTTACTAAGAAGATCTAAAGCATACAGGAAGAAATCGCTAAAGACAGTATTAATTCAAGTCAAGTCAAGTCAAGTCATTTTTATTTGTATAGCCCTAAATCACGAAGAGTCTCAAAGGGCTTCACAGATTATTACACTATATTACACAGACTATTTTTCAGCCGACGAGAAGAGTAGGTTATTCATATGCTATTGAGTAGAAGTGAGTTTTAAGTTTAGATTTAAACATTTCCACTGAGGTTGCAGATCGGATCTCAGGGGGGAGAGCATTCCACAGCACCGGTGCCCGGATGGAGAACGCTCTTGTTTTGGTCATCTAGCCAATCCGAGGCTCCAAATAACTTCAGCAAATAGTGATTGATTCAAATGATGATTGACACATTGGTTAGCCAATGAAACGCCGGTATATAAATCCCAGCATACACCGCGGACTTGCTACGCCATTGCTAAACTCGGCCGATTGCAGGGTTTGTTTTGGTCATCTAGCCAATCCGAGGCTCCGAATAACTTCAGCCAATAGTGATCGATTCAAATGATGATTGGCACATTGCTTAGCCAATGAAACGCCGGTATATAAATCCCAGCATACACCGCGGACTTGCTACGCCATTGCTAAACTCGGCCGATTGCAGGGTTTGTTTTGCGCATCTAGCCAATCCGAGGCTCCGAATAACTTCGGCCAATAGTGATCGATTCAAATGATGATTGACACATTGATTAGCCAATGAAACGCTGGTATATAAATCCCAGCATACACCGCAGACTACTCCACGTTCGGGGTAAGATCGAGTCGGCGGCTGTTGAGTAAGTTGCAAGACCTTGCGAATTTAATATTGAGCCATATATAAGGCGCATGGTCAGCTTTTGATCTATTTTCTTTATTAATTATCCATTATCCGTTATCGGTCAGTTCATAATACGCTACAAAGCCAAGGAGCCGGAACACTTACTCTCAGCCAAAAGGCAGAGTCAAAGTCCTAGCCTCAAAGCCTTGCTGCGGTCAGTGCTAATGCACCGTTCCCGGAGGTACTGCAATACCGGGCCGATGCGTGGAGTGGACAGAGCAAGCTCTTATTCGCCTTAGAGGTTCAGTGTCTTCGGGGGACTGCAACCTCCTGAGCTACTGCCGCCCACATTACTATATAATTGAGATGTGCACTTTTATTACCGGTACTGGATATCATTTCACAAGTTATTTTCAGACTAAACTGCAAAAGATCGCTCTAGCCCTGTGTTGATAATTCTAACCTTGACCACGACGTAGAAGTGGAAGGAAGATTTTGTCTACCTCCAGAGTGGGAGGAGTTGTTTACGGTAAAAGTGGCAGAGAGAATGGATATTTCATTGGATCTGGTGATTTTGGAGTAAAGCTAAAAGTAAAGCAATGTTCTTCATGCTAAAGTTAGGTGAATAACTTAATATTTCATGTTCATGTAATCATGTAACATTGGTACAAACATATATAGCCTGTTTTTCTTTTTAATTTTAAATGCCTTTGAGATGAATGTTTTTGGTGTTGGATTTTATCAAAATTAATGTTCCCCCCAAAATAATGTGACCCCAAGTCCGACTAATACATTTTTTTTAACTTTTTAATTATTCATTTTTTGGCTGCGACTTCTGTCCAGAAAATACAGTTTTTAAAATGAGCAAAATTATGGATAACTAGCTTGCGCTGAATAAAACAAGAAAGGCCTTAAAACAAACAGTGCAGGGATACAATTAAGCTTAGCAGCAACTCATATAAAGGTGCATAAAAACTTAAATAGCTCTCTGTTTTTTATCTTTTTTTTTTAATTTAGGTTAAGTCGCAATAAGGAAACTGTTTCAAACTGAAACAAGGGCAAAAGAAGAGGCCCCAAAAAACGTATTCGTCGAGCTGTGGTTCTAACACCAAGCAGCTCTAACTACACAAGAAACATGCCCACACGTGGAAAGTACAACGCAGGCAATGACGACAATTTTTGCACATTAACTGAATAAAAACCTTGAACGATAACACATTTTATGATGGGACACTAACTAAACAGAAATATGTAAGAAAGAAGCAGTGGGATTTGCCCGAATACAAACTAGTTTCAACTGAACAAAAACTGGAATAAAAGGACACAAGGAACATACTCTTTAGTGGATAGGACAACTACATTTTGCTCCAACACCAACCAGCTCTAACAGAACAAAATAAGAATCCCCCTTTCAGACGCCTCTTATGTCATGCTCTAAATCTAGTTGGACAATTTCTAGTTTTCTGCAGCAGCACACGGATGTAGGCATATGTAAGCATATTACTCTCACTAAATGTCCTCGATCAGCCCCGCAACAAGACTAAGATTCAGAGAGATTCAGATTCAGATATACTTTATTGTCATTCTAGTACACGTGTATACAGAACGAAATGTCGATACATCTGACCCGCACAGTTTCCTTGAATGTTCAGACATAAATAGAATGTTGTATTGAGTTGGTGTATTGAAGTACTAATAATATACTAAATAATTATGGCTATGTATAGTATTTTACAATAGTGCAAAGAGTTCAAGAGTAGCAGCTAACCAGATGTGCAAAATGGGCAGTCAGGTAAACAAGTCACTGTACAGTAACAATAACACATAGCAGCAACTCATATAAAGGTGCATACAAACTTAGATAGCTCTCTGTTTTTTATCTATTTTTAAATTTAGGATAATGTCGCAAGAAATGGAATGCTGCAACATCAGCTAGCTCTATCTGAACAATAAACAGGAAAGCAAAACAACATACAGTATGTTGGAATCTTAACTAAATCAAACTTTAAAGAGAACAATGCAAACTATAGTGGAAGATTACTGAAAGTTACTGAACGCATACAGTAAAGAAGACAGATGATATGTTCGGACCCAAACTCCATCTACCTGAAAATAACATAAGAAACCAAGGGTATGTTAAAATATTGGTGTAACTGAACAAGACACAAAATCAAAAGGGCACAGAGAACATAGGATTGACTAATATGGATTTTTCGAGGCTGATACTTAGTATTAAAAGGCCAATAACTGATACCTGCGGCCAATATACATTTTCTGTAAAAGCTTATAATATGGTGTAAGACATTTTTGATAACACGAAATGGAACACACAATATTTGTTATAAATTCAAAGAAAACTTTAATAGCTTTCTGAAAAAAATGAAAGTAGATGGATAATAATTTTAACACAACTAGCAACACTTAAAACAAACTAACAGTGTCACGGTCGCCTTGGTGACCAGTCTGCCCCGCCCTCTGGGCAACAGCTGAAAGCAGTTCCACTAATTGTGGGTCTGTATTTAAGGCTGCATTGTGGGCTCTGCCGTTGCGGGTTCATTACTCATTATTCACAATCCCGGTCTGTTATGCCTTGTCCTGTTTTAGTCTGTTATGCCTTGTCCTGTTGAGTTCGTGCCGGAGGAACTCTGTATTGTTCTGTTTTGCCCCGGAGTATTGGGCGACTTTTATTTCATTAAATAAAACTTATGGATCGTCAACGCATTTGAGTTCTCCCTTCATGCCTCCTGCTTCCGTTCTGGTCCGGTCACCTTCCTCGCCACCACGCCTCGTGACAGAATGAACCCGCCAACAATTGAACTCAGCGAACGATCCCAGCGCGACTTGGGGAGAGCTGGAGAGCGCAGTTTGGCAGGCGCCTACTGAGTTGGCCTTCCCTGCCCGTTCGAACCACGGCCCCGCCCGTCGTGGCCCTCGCTGTGCCTCGAATGGGGTCCCAGGAAGAATTGACGCCTGCCTGCCCGACTCCCGTGCCGATTGCCTGCTATTCCCTCTCCCCTGCGTGCAAGTCCGACTCCGCTGCCCGTCAGGCCGACTCCGACTCCGCTGCCCGTCGGGCCGACTCCGACTCTGATGCCTGCCTGCCCGACTCCCGTGCCGACTGCCTGCTACTCAGTCTCCCCTGCGTGCCAGTCCGACTCCGCTGCCTGCCAGTCCGACTCCGCTGCCTGCCAGTCCGACTCCGCTGCCTGCCAGTCCGACTCCGCTGCCTGCGTGCCAGTCCGACTCCACTGCCTGCGTGCCAGTCCGACTCCGCTGCCTGCGTGCCAGTCCGACTCCGCTGCCTGCGTGCCAGTCCGACTCCGCTGCCTGCGTGCCAGTCCGACTCCGCTGCCTGCGTGCCAGTCCGACTCCGCTGCTCCTGTTTTGCCGGTTCTGATTTTGACTCTCTCATGTCTTGTCTGTTCTGATTTTGCCTGTCCTGTTCTCGTCGGTTCTGCCTGTCTGTTATCCCCTGGCCAGTTTGCCCATCAGACCCCCTCCCTGCCGAGCGCCGATTCCGATCCGCCCGACGCAGATGGCGCCTGCCTCTCCCCGTTCCTGCGTGTTCGGAGGAGGGAGCGGGGTTGCCCCAAGCGCGAGCGTCAACATTCCGGGGCGTGAGGTTGTAATTTTTTCTTTTTTGGGACCTCGGGAGCTGTCCCTTAAGAGGGGGGCTCTGTCACGGTCGCCTTGGTGACCAGTCTGCTCCGCCCTCTGGGCAACAGCTGAAAGCAGTTCCACTAATTGTGGGTCTGTATTTAAGGCTGCATTGTGGGCTCTGCCGTTGCGGGTTCATTACTCATTATTCACAATCCCGGTCTGTTATGCCTTGTCCTGTTTTAGTCTGTTATGCCTTGTCCTGTTGAGTTCGTGCCGGAGGAACTCTGTATTGTTCTGTTTTGCCCCGGAGTATTGGGCGACTTTTATTTCATTAAATAAAACTTATGGATCGTCAACGCATTTGAGTTCTCCCTTCATGCCTCCTGCTTCCGTTCTGGTCCGGTCACCTTCCTCGCCACCACGCCTCGTGACAAACAGTGCAGGAAATACGATTAGGCTTAGATATAAAGGTGCATAGAAACTGAAATAGCCCTCTGTTTTTTCTTTTTTTTTTTCTTTACGATAAATACATAAAATTGTCATCACAAGCAACATGACTTTAATTAATTTAAAACAAAAAATGCATCGGGATTTCAAAGGAAGTGGGCCCACCTGTTTTAGAGCCAAATTGACAAACTAATGTTGTTAACAGCCTAAAGTGCTTTTTAAGCTCTCTCTCAATCACAAACACACACGCCTGTTTGACGAACTAGTGATTATGAACTAGTGTTATTATAAGAGCTTATATAGCAGTCTCAACCTGAGCGGGCCTCTCTTTATCTGTCAATTGCAAACACACTTTTCTATCACAGAGGGCATGTTAGGACAAGTTAAAAGCTGCCCTAACATAGTTGCTCCTGCTTCCGCCCTTGGTTGCATACGCAATCAGAAGACGGGAGGTGGGTAGTAAGGAAAGAGGAGAAGGGAAGGACAGGAGTAGGAGAAAGAGAGTCTCGGCTGCATCTTAGACTTAATAAACTTGACTTGAGTAAATAAAAATGCTAATACCGATATCAGTCAAATTCCCAAATATCTATGGTGATAACCGTCCCGCCCTATAATCGGTCATCCCCTATTATGTACCAACCAGCTTTTATAGAACCAAACATAAAAGAGGAAGTCACAGGGATAATTTTCACAGGTGGACATAACTATAAGAGTGTTATGACGAGGAGACCATGAAATATAATGCGGGCACAGATGTTACTAGATTTAACCAAACAAAACATGAAAGAAGACGACACGGGATATCTACTCAAACGTGAATAGAAAATTACATTACAGAAAGTACATAACATCCAATGCATAATACTGTCTTAGTTTATGGTGAAAAGTTTGTAGATAATTTTGTAAAACACTATTAAGCACTAGTCTACAATATGAATAAAAAAGCCATCCGTTGAACAATTAGGTCGCAATATAGTATACAGGTTCTTGCCTAATTAAAGTGGAATTTCGACACATAACTCCAACGAGTTGAGGGGAAAAACATTCATATAGTGGAACCTCGGTTCTTGACCATAATCCGTTCCAGAACCCTGTTCGAAAACCGATTTGTTCAATCACCGAAAATCGTTTTTCCCATTAAAAGTAATGTAAAATTGTTTTAATCCGTTCCAACACCCTGAATGTTTACCACGAACGTAAACATGAAGCTAACCCAGGCTAATCATACGTTCGTGTTAGCGTAATCTTCCGTACGAAAGTTTACGCTAACATGAACGTGTAAAAATAAAAAAAAGGATTATGAATAGGGTTTTTTACCTTTGTGGTGGATGGTGGGGAGAGAAAAATCCTCAAAAGTTTTTCAACCTCTTCCAAAACTTGCGGCAGTTGCTTCCTTATAGCGCCAACTTCCTTAGCCGCATCACTCGATTTCACATCCTCCTTATTCTTTACTATCGTACTGATAGTAGATTTAGCCATGCTGTATTCACTAGCAAGATCGGAAATTTGTACACCTCTTTCATATTTAGCTATTATGTCTTTCTTAAAGGCAATAGTTTTACGAACAACTTGTCTTTTTTCAACGACCTTCTTCGGAGGCATAATTAGGGGCTAAAACACCCGTACGCCGCTCAGCCTCGCATACCGGCGTTCGAACTCCGATTTTTTTGACCGAACAGCAAAGCAAGAATTTTTTTCGAAATTTTTGGTCTAACACCGATTTGTCCGAACTAAGAGGCGTTCGAAAACTGAGGCTCCACTGTATATTGAAAATTAGATTTGCAATACTTTGACTGAGTTAATACGGACCTGTTTACTTGCGCTCGTATTTGCATTTTACATATGAACGACGAAGTACTCGCGTCTTAATTGTGAGCGGTAATTTTAAGAGTACTATTGCATTCCAATCAGTGGAGCGTGAAACACAGCTTATTAAGGAGAAGCAAGGTGCAATATACGTAATGCTGAATAGATGATCCATTTGCATGCAAAAGCTACATGCAAGATTTGAATATTAATTGAAGTCAAGTCAAGTCATTTTTATTTGTATAGCTCTTGATCACAATTAGTCTCTAAGGGCTTCACAAGTTATTACATATAAGAAGTTTAGGTTACTCGTATGCTATAGAGTAGAAGTGAGTTTTAAGCCTAGATTTAAACATTTCCACCGAGGTTGCAGATCGGATCTCAGGGGGAAGAGCATTCCACAACACCGGTGCCCGGATGGAGAACGCTCTCGAACCAGCGGAACACTTCTTGGCTCTTGGGATCACCAGGAGACCGGCGCTCTCGGAACGAAGGCTTCGGGCCGGGACATAGGGGGAGATCAGATCTGAAAGATATGAGGGGGAAAGTCCATGTATGATTTTGTATAGTAGTAGGAGAACCTTAAAATCGCATCTTAGGCTAACAGGGAGCCAATGCAGGTTAGCCAAAATTGGGGTGATGTGATCGTACTTTTTTGTCCTTTTTAAAAGCCTCGCTGCAGCATTTTGTACCAGCTGAAGACTCTTGAGTCTGGTCATCGGAAGACCGGAAAGTAGTGCATTACAGTAGTCGAGACGGGAGGTAACAAACGCATGAAGTATGATTTCCGCATCCGACTGAGAAAGTATAGGACGAATTTTAGCAATGTTACGGAGATGGAAGAAAGCGGTTCTAGTAATTTTCTTCACATGTGTTTGAAAATGACACCTAAATTTTTAAGTGAGTCACTCTGTGTGATGTGGCAGTTGTCCAAGTTCACTGCGGTTTTAGAGAATAAGTCACGGGACTTAGATGGACCAATAACTAACATTTCAGTCTTTTCAGGGTTAAGACGCAGGAAATTGAGTGACATCCACTCTTTTATCTCAGTGAGGCAGGCCTCCAAAGTTCCACAGTTTAGTGTGGCAGATTCCTCCATCTGTCAGGGAAGACCAGAACAGAGCAGGAGACCCCAGAGCGTTCGTACAATTCTTTATTTGGGGAAGCGTAAGGGTTAGCGGGAGACGTGATCAATCGTAGCGTGGGACGAAGGCAGGTCGAGTTTACCAGGACTGAAGAGAAGATCGTAGCGTGGACGGAAGCAGGTCGGATCGAAGGCAGACGGGCAGAATCAAGTAAACAACAAGGCAGGTAATCGGGAGTGTCTTACGAATACAGGAGTAAATCCTCCGACCAGGAGTTCTCCGCGTAACGCGTTTAAAAGGGGAGCATTGACCAATCAGGAAGCACATTCCAGCGCGCCACATGATTACCCCAGGTGACTCCACTTGGGTAATCATGACAGAACCCCCCCCTCAAGGGACGGCTCCAGAAGTCCCCCAGAAAAAAAAATTAAAAAAAAATTAACCCAAGACACGTCACAGGGAAACACAGGCAGAATCAGAAGAGTCCAGACTCAGGGGGGTCGGATTCAGAAGAGTCCAGACTCAGGGGGGGTCAGATTCAGAAGAGTCCAGACTCAGGGGGGGTCAGATTCAGAAGAGTCCATACTCAGGGGGGGTCAGATTCAGAAGAGTCCAGACTCAGGGGGGGTCAGATTCAGAAGAGTCCAGACTCAGGGGGGGTCAGATTCAGAAGAGTCGGACTCCGGGGAGCGGAAAGGGAACAGACAAGACAGGAGAGGAAAGACGGGACAAAATCAGGGCAGGCATGGGAGTCGAACAGGCAGGCATGGGAGTCGAACAGGCAGGCATGGGAGTCGAACAGGCAGGCATGGGAGTCGAACAGGCAGGCTTGGGAGTCGAACAGGCAGGCATGGGAGTCGAACAGGCAGGCTTGGGAGTCGAACAGGCAGGCTTGGGAGTCGAACAGGCAGGCTTGGGAGTCGAACAGGCAGGCATGGGAGTCGAACAGGCAGGCATGGGAGTCGAACAGGCAGGCATGGGAGTCATTGCGCAGTCATACGGCCGGAGGTGCCTTAGCCAATTTCGCCACGTCGGAAAGGACTTGCCGAACTGCACATTCTGAAGGGGAATTGCGCTGCTGATTTAGGCTTTTATAGTGGTCAGGGGGCAAATGTACGAACGCGGGGTCCATTCTGGTCGGAGGATTCTGTCAGGGAAGACCAGAACAGAGCAGGAGACCCCAGAGCGTTCGTACAATTCTTTATTTGGGGAAGCGTAAGGGTTAGCGGGAGACGTGATCAATCGTAGCGTGGGACGAAGGCAGGTCGAGTTTACCAGGACTGAAGAGAAGATCGTAGCGTGGACGGAAGCAGGTCGGATCGAAGGCAGACGGGCAGAATCAAGTAAACAACAAGGCAGGTAATCGGGAGTGTCTTACGAATACAGGAGTAAATCCTCCGACCAGGAGTTCTCCGCGTAACGCGTTTAAAAGGGGAGCATTGACCAATCAGGAAGCACATTCCAGCGCGCCACATGATTACCCCAGGTGACTCCACTTGGGTAATCATGACACCATCGGGAGATAGAGTTGAGTGTCATCTGCGTAGCAATGGAAACTGATATTATACTTGCAAATAATATCACCTAGTGGAAGCATATAAATGCTGAAGAGAAGGGGGCCAAGCACTGAACCCTGCGGAACACCACAAGTAACACTAAATGGCTCAGATGTCAATTCGCCATATTTAACGCAGTGTGTCCTATCTGAGAGGTAGGATCTGAACCATAATAGGACGCTTCCTGAGAGGCCAATCAATTTTTCCAACCGTTCTAGCAAGATAATATGGTCCACTGTGTCAAATGCAGCACTAAGGTCCAGCAGCAGCAAAAGTGATGATGCGCCCGAGTCCATTGCCCGTAGGAGATCATTGGTTACTTTAATCAGAGCTGTCTCAGTAGAGTGGTTAGCCCTGAATCCTGATTGCATTGATTCAAAGAGATTGTTCTCGGACATGAAATCATTCAGCTGCTGTGCCACTACTTTTTCAAGTATTTTAGAAAGAAACGGTAGGTTTGACACAGGTCTATAATTACATAAGTTTTCTGGATCTAGGTTGGGTCGTTTCAGTGTGGGTTTAATGACGGCGGACTTAAAAGCAGCTGGAACTACACCTGAGGAGAGTGATATGTTTAAAATATTTAGAACTGAAGGTGCAAGAACGCCAAAGAGACCTTTAATAAGTGAACCTGGAAGTGGGTCGAACTGGCAAGTCGTCGGTTTGGCCGTATTCACCATCTGTTTAAGATTATCGAGTGACAGTTCACTAAAACGGGACAACATACCTAGACAGCCACCATGTCGTGCATCTAGAGATTTGAGTGCTTTAGTATGTGTTGAATTAATACTGTCTTTAGCAATTTCTTCCTGTATGCTTTGGATCTTCTTAGTAAAGAAGACCATTATGTCGTGGGAAGAATGGGTGGAGCTATCTGGGATAGTCTGTTGCCTTGTTAGTGATGCTACAGTGTCGAAAAGGACCTTGGGATTGTTCTTTTGTGACGCAATCACCTTCGAAAGGTAGGCTGATTTTGCAGAGGCCAGGGCAGCTTTATACTTCAACAAACTATCACACCAGATTTGATGGAAAACTTCAAGCTTGGTAGCGCGCCATTTTCTTTCAGATTTCCTGCATTCTCGTTTAAGGGATCTAGTTTCATCATTAAACCAAGGTGTGCGTCTTTTAGGTCGTGATTTATGCCGGATGGGCGCTACTGAATCCAGGGCATTGGCCAGGGTAGCGTTAAATTCATTTAGGAGTGGTTCGATGGAGCCTATGTAGGAAGGAAATGACGCAACTGCTCCTGGAAGAATATCGGAGAGCTCAGAAACTGTGCCCGTGCTTATATTGCGTCCGGTGAATCCTTCAGTTTTTTTGGTACTACATTTAGCTAGCACCTCAAATGTAACTAAATAATGATCCGAGATAACTGTAGTACATGATAGCACCGCCATGTTTGAGGTTGAAACTCCTCGAGTCAGAACCAAGTCGAGCGTGTTTCCATCTTTATGGGTTGGCAAATCAACCAGTTGATTAAAACCAAAAGCATCAATTATAGACTGAAACGCAACAGTGAGTGAACTGAGTGGGGAGTTCATATGAATGTTAAAGTCCCCCATGATTATAATTTTGTCTGCATAGGTTACTAGTTCAGACAAAAGTTCAGCAAATTCGTCTAAGAAAGTTGTGTATGGTCCTGGTGCGCGATAGATAGTTATCACATAGATTGACAATGGAGAGGACCTCATAACAAGAGCCTCGAACGACTTGTGATTATTAGAGGTACGAGGAGTAAATTTGAGCGTTTTTTCAGAAATGAGCGCGACACCGCCACCCTTTTTCAACGTGCGTGCTATATGGCTACTCTCGTAATCTGGGGGAGAAGCATAATTTAGAGCTAAATACTCATCCGGGCGTAACCGCGTTTCACAAAGACCAATACAGTTAAGTTTATAATCGCGAATAATATTATCTACAAGTAAAGCTTTAGGAGCGAGCGATCTAACATTCAAAAGACCAAATTTTAGCTTTGAATCATTTGACTTAGCTGTAGTCTTTGTAGAGATCGTCACGAGATGCCGGTTGTGTGCGTTTGGCTTCAGGTGTCGTGGACTCGCAGAATCGACGAAGAAATGATGGTTGGATTAGACAGATCTTCATGTCGTTGCTCTATCAACTGCACACGCTTCCCTGCACGACATCCTCGCTTCTGTTTTTTATCTTTTCGCCGTCTTCGTCACCGATTTTTCTTCTTTTTCTTCGGTGGAGCGGGAAAGCAGGGCGAACCCGAGTCCCTTTGGAGCTCATTTGGGATGTCGTGGGTGGTATAGAAAGTGCCCGAAAAGTCGAAATTTAGACACCCACCTAGTCGGATGAGCTCCTCCCGGCTGTAGGTCTTATTGGCCACGCATGTATCCAAAAAGGAAAGCAGGAGGACAGTGGTAAATAGTAGGATAGCCGAATAGCAACCAGCCGCAACGTAAACACGCGCCGCCATGTTGGAAACCGCATAAGTAAGCCTATGAATTGAAATTGAAATATGCAGATGCATAATTGTTGTCGATTTAGAAATATAATTGAATGATTTTTTTTTTTTTTATTAAACTCGCTGATAATTTACAGGTCTGCAATACCTGACACTTAGATTGATTGATAAATTTATTGAACATAAATGAATCAAAACGAAGAGAAACACTAAAAATTATTGTTAAAAGAGAGGGGAAACGAGTGCAAGAACTTTCTAGAAAACATATAATTAGAGCAAAAAGTAAAACATTAATTTTGAACCCCTTAACAATCCTGTAAAATGTGCCTAAATCCCAATCCAAGACGTAATTTAAATGTTATTCTTGAACTGTTTGGAGAAGGTAACACTCTGAAATGATCACTGCAAGTGCTACTAACATTGAGTAATCTAAGTAGGAACTCACATTAATGGAATATTTTTACAATTTTTTTTTTTTGCAATCACATGCCTACACAAGAGTGAGGCACATGCATATTAGCTGGAAAACAGCTGGGACAATGGCATAAAGTCTTGGATCAATTTTGATTCAATCAGAAAAACTAAATATTGTATTGTACACATTTTTCTAAGGGGCCGGTCACACAGCCGTTTGCGGCTGAATCACGGCTAAAATTTTGCGTTTTTTGGTTGCCCGCGATGGAAAATGCGCAAAATTGGCCAACCCGCTGTTCATCGGTGGTATGCCCGCAAAACAGACGCCGGCGACTGTTCCACTTCCTCATCGCGTCATTTCTGCGTCATTTTCTCGTGTGGACCACGGGTATAAAAGCTCCCGAGCCGGTGTTGTGCCCAAATCCGACTCCTACGCAACACACCCAACCCCCCACCCCCTCGCGTGAACGCGCATTCTGCTGCGATCGCTTTTGACTTTTTCATCCGCGTTAACAAACGCATTTTGTAGAATACGATCGCACTTTATTGTTTAAATAAACGCGTTATATAGACTAGGATCTCCCAATTGTTATAATTAGCTCGCTTTATTGTTTTAATAAGCGTTTTATATAGAATACGATCGCTTTTGTTGGAAGCGCAGCAGAATGCGCGTTCACGCGAGGGGGGGGGATTTACCGTTCAATTACGTTCACAACAAAAACAAAGACGGAATGGTCTAAGTTGTATTACATTCCCAACAATTGCAAGACGAAGTGGTTTTGGTTATATGTTCGCCATTACATTCCCTAAAAGTGAGATAAAACGAGGTAAAAGTGGTTGTAGTAGCGAGGGGATGCAAATCTCGGCAGGGATGCATTTCTCGGATAACACCGGGCTGTAGAAATCATAACCACTCAAGACACAGTCCTGTGAAGATCAAGATTTCACGCTATGGCATCATTTTTATTTGAATATCTTGAAAATAAATGTCAAGAAATAAAATTGGATTAAGACAAGGTCACTACGCTGACGGGGATCCATGTTCACCCCCTTGACGTCTCGAGCACAACTGACGTGTGCTCGGCAAATCACGCTGTGTGTACGCGGAGAAAGGCGTTTGACTGTCACACGCGTAACACTAATTTCACGTAATAACACCGCGATACAGGCGCAGAACATGCTATTACCATGCTCCACCCACGATTACCCGCTGAAATTTCCCGTCCTACCCATGTGTAACCACGTCGTTCCGCGTCATTACCTCGTGTTGACCACGTGTGCGGCACGCGGTTCAACACGTGCTCAAACTTTTGAGCAGCTCAAAACTTTTTCGCGCGGCCAACCGCGTGTGAATTTCCGACCGCGAGTAAAGCACTGCTGTATCTCGTCTATATGGCTGTCTCAAAACGTCCAACAGCGCTCACCAGTGTCTGCTTCACGGCCAGAAATTTCTGGCCGTGGTTCAGCCTTGATACGTTCGTGAAAGGCTGTGTACCCGCGCTCTGAAGAATTGAGCAGCGCAAAACTTTTTCGCGCTGCCACCCGCGCGCGAATTTCTGACTGCGTGTTAAGCACTGCTGTATCTCGCCTGTATGGCGATCTCAAAGCATCCAATAGCGTCCGCCTCACAGGCAGAAATTTCTGGCCGTGATTCAGCCGCAAATGTCTGTGTGACCGGCCCCTAAGGGTAGGTCTAGGCATTTCCAAAAGTGGGCATTTGGAGAAAATGAGTGCACAGCTCTAAAACATCCCCAACAGTGCATTTGACTTTAGACAATGTTTAGACATTTGAAAGAATGGTAAATGTTCGACTTATCTTTCAAGTTAATCAATGATTGTGCTCATATGTGTGTGATAATCACACTTAAAAATCGATCGCGAGTTGCATTATGCAATTTTATGTGTTAATTATCATTTAAAATGGTTACTAATACCTGAAGATTGTTTGAGCCAAAGGAAGTCATGTCCGTTTTTTTAATTTATTTATTTATTTATTTTATTTTTTTTCCCCAATACAGGCCCTGACAGGTCGAGGGTTGTGTCAATCGAAAGGTCGGAGGGTAACGGACAAATTAAAAATCATTATACAAATTTGGTTTACCCTACTCATTTTCATTTGTAAACCCCAATAAAGCCTTTCAGCAACAGTTGAAGTGAAAGTGTTGTATTTGTCTCATCTCATTAGCTACACCGCTTATCCTCAGTAGGGTCGCGGGGGTGCTGGAGCCCATCCCATCAATCATCGGGCAGTGGGCAGGGGACACCCTGAACTGGTTGCCAGCCAATCGCGGGGCACATGGGGACAGACAACTCACTCGCTCATTCACACCTAGGGACAATTTGGACCGGCCAATTCACCTGAAATGCATGTTTTTGGAATGTGGGAGGAATCCTGAGTGCCCGGAAGAAACCCACGCAAGCACGGGGAGAACATACAAACTCCACACAGGAAGTCTGGAGCTGGATTTGAACCCACGCAGGAGGTTCCCAAGACATGTACTGTGCCGCACATGCGCTAACGACTGCGTCGCCGTGCTGCCCTGTTGTATTTGTGTTACTTGAAAAAGGGAATATTGGGACAAAATAAAAAGACCGAAAAAGATCTGGGCCAACAACATTAAGGAATGGACCGCTGCCAACTTTGTCACGACACAAGAAAAGGCCAGGAACCGTCAACAGTGGAAAAAGCTGTCCAGAGTGTTGTCCTAATTGGTGACCCGGCGACCCATGTGGTTAAAGAATCCGTGAATCGTGAACCATTTCCTATAGACACAATGCTAACATCAAATTTGCAATGTATATATTTAATGTCCTTCAAAGACTGATACACCAAAGAGTTATTGATATCATCGTAATTTTTGGCGTTGATGGATAACAGTGGAACTGTGTGGCAGGTAAGTCAGTTGTTGTTTGCAGATGACACAGCGCTCGTAGCTGATTCTAAGGAAACATTGAGAAGGTTGGTAATGGAGTTTGGAAGAGTGTGTGATAGGCGTAAGTTATGTGTGAATGTTGGGAAGAGTAAGGTGATGAAGTGTTCACGTGATGGAGTGGGCATGGCATTAGAAATAAGGTTGCTTAGGGGCCGGTCACACAGCCGTTTGCGGCTGAATCACGGCTAAAATTTTGCGGGTTTTTTTTTTTGCCCGTGGTTGCCCGCGATGGAAAATGCGCAAAATTGGCCAACCCGCCGTTCATCGGTGGTATGCCCGCAAAACAGACGCCGGCGACTGTTCCACTTCCTCATCGCGTCATTTCCGCGTCATTTTCTCGTGTGGACCACGGGTATAAAAGCTCCCGAGCCGGTGTTGTGCCCAAATCCGACTCCTACGCAACACACCCAACCCCCCACCCCCTCGCGTGAAGAATACGATCGCTTTCTTTACGCGAGGGTGGAGGATTTTATATACGGTGTGCATTACCGTTCGATTACGTTCACAACAAAAACAAAGACGGAATGGTTTAAGTTGTATTACATTCCCAACAAATGCAAGACGAAGTGGTTTTGGTTATATGTTCGCCATTACATTCCCTAAAAGTGATATAAAAGTGAGATAAAACGAGGTAAAAGTGGTTGTAGTAGCGAGGGGATGAAAATCTCGGCAGGGATGTATTTCTCGGCATAACACCGGGCTGTAGAAATCATAACCGCTCAAGACACAGTCCCGTGAAGATCAAGATTTCAAGCTATGGCACCGAAGAAGCCAATATGTTATTATTGTAATAGTTTTTCATTTTTATTTTATTATCTTGTTATGAAATGAAAAGAAATGTCAAGAAATAAAAATGGATTAAGACGAGGTCACTACGGTGACGGGGATCCATGTTCACCCCTTGACGTCTCGAGCACAACTGACGTGTGCTCGGCAAATCGCGCTGTATATACGCGGAGAAAGGCGTTTGACCGTCACACGCGTAACACGCTAATTTCACGTAATAACACCGCGATACAGGCGCAGAACATGCTATTACCATGCTCCACCCACGATTACCCGCTAAAATTTCCCGTCCTACCCATGTGTAACCACGCCCTGGCCGCGGCCAGAGCACGTCGTTCCGCGTCATTACCTCGTGTGCCGCCCGCGGTTAACACGTGCTCAAAGTTTTGAGCAGCTCAAAACTTTTTCGCGCGGCCAACCGCTTGTGAATTTCCGACCGCGTGTTAAGCACTGCTGTATCTCGTCTGTATGGCGATCTCAAAGCGTCCAATAGCGTCCGCCTCACAGGCAGAAATTTCTGGCCGTGATTCTGCCGCAAGCGGCTGTGTGACCGGCCCCTTAGACAGGTGCTGGAAGAAGTTGAAAGCTTCAGGTACTTGGGTTGTGATGTGGCTGCAGTTGGTGAAATGGAGTGGGAGGTATTGCACGGAGTGAATCAAAGAAGCAAGGTTTGGGGTGCTCTGAAGAGAGTGATTAGCAAGAATATGAGTACGGATGTTATGAGGGGACTGTATGAGAGTGTGATTGTTCCGACTGTGCTGTATGGTGCAGAGACTTGGAGTCTGAATGCAGATTTGCGAAGGAAAATATGGGTTTTTGAGATGAAGTGTTTGAGGAGTATGTTAGGAGTGACAAGATTGAACAGATTGAGAAATGAAATTGTGAGAGACAGAACTGGAGTAGTAGTGAAACTGAGCAACCGTGTGGATAAGATCGTACTCGGTTGGTTTGAACACATAGAGAGGATGGATGATGAGCAAATGTTGTAGAGGATCTACAGAACATAAGTAAATGTAAGGAGGCCAAGATGAAGGCTGCGATTGACGTGAATGGATGGTGTTATGAGTGCACTGCAGGAAAGAGGTCTATATATAGTGGAATCCCCAGATTTCATCACTGAACGTCTACCGGCCCGTTGCACTCACTCCTATCATAATGAAGTGCTTTGAGAGACTGGTTAAAGAGAACATCACATCCAGTCTCCCCTCCTCACTTGACCCCTTTCAGTTTGCCTAGCGGACAATCCGCTACACCGGGGATGCCATCTCCTCTGCTCTTCACCTGAGCCTGACACAACTAGAGGAGAAGAACACCCATGTGCGTATGCTGTTCCTGGACTTCAGTTCAGCATTCAACACCATTATCCCACAACACCTGGTAGACAACATGAGACTCCTGGGCTTCAACACCCTCCTGCAGAACTGGCTGCTGGACTTCCTCACTGACAGACCCCAGTCAGTGCGGCTTGGTCAGAACATCTCCGATGTCATCACCCTCAGCACGGGCTCCCCCCAAGGCTGTGTCCTGAGCCCCCTGCATTTCACCCTGATGACACACTACTGCGTCCCTAGGTCAGCCACAAACCACATTGTGAAGTCTGCGGACGACACAACAGTGGTGGGCCTCATCAGGGACGACAACGACCTGCCCTACAGAGAGGAGGTGGAGCAGTCTGTGGGCTGGTGCAGAGTAAACAGCCTGGTCCTTTATGTTGACAAAACTAAAGAGATAATTATCGACTTCAGGAAAAAAACAGCCCAACCATGCCCCACTTCTCATCAACAACAAGGCTGTGGAGGTTGTCAGCAGCACCAAGTTCCTAGGGGTGCACATCACAGACAAACTCACCTGATCCGTGAACACTAAATCACTGTATTTCCTGCGGAGGATGAGGAGAGCCCACCTGCCCCCACCCACCCTCATCACATTCTACAGGGGCACCATAGAGAGCATCCGGACTAGCTGTATCTCTGTGTGATGTGGAGGCTGCAGTGCCTCCGACTGGGGTAGTGTGAGGAGGGTGATGAGGACAGCAGAGAAAATCATCGGGACTTCTCTCCCCTCCATTCAGGACATTGGCCAGGAGCGCTGCCTATCCCGAGCAAAGAACATCATTAGGGACCCCTCTCACCCCCATCATGGACTGTTTACTCTGCCAGCCTCTGGGAAGAAGTACTGCAGTGTGTGTTGCAGGACCACCAGGTTCTGCAACGCAGCTTTGTCCCTGTGGCCATTAAACTGTTAAATGGTCAATCACACACATAGTAAGCCTACACAGTTGCTCATTTGTACATCTGTTTATTTGTTTTTTTTTGCACTCGTACTCCAGTGTTATTGTTATTGCATAGTGACTTGTTTACCTGACTGCCCATTTTGCATATCTGGTTAGCTGCTCCTCTTGCACTCTTTGCACTATTGTATAATACTATACGTAGCTATAATTATTTAGTATATTATTAGTACTTCAATAATCCAACTCAATACAACATTTTATTTATATCTGTACATTCAAGGAAACTGTGCGGGTCAGACGTATTGACATTTCATTCTATATACACGTGTGCAAGAACGACGATAAAGTATATCTGAATCTGAATCTGGAATGAGTGGAGAAGTAGAGAGGTGTTGTAAAAGGATAGTGGGATGTTTAGACGTGTTCTAAGGGAACCTGTATGATGCGACATGGGTAAACCAGTGAAAACTGTCGACTTCAGGAAAAAACAGCCCAACCTGCCCCACCAAGATGTGCTTTTTTGGAGCTACTTGTCAGAGAATGAATATGACCCCTCTCTTCTTCTACGTCCAGCTACGTGGATTCCCAGCCCCCTCACCCAACCCAACTGATGTGTTGGGAGGCATTAGGTGACCAAACCCCCCAATTCCAACCCTCTAATGCTGTTGAACAGAAGAGTGTGTTGTGTCACCCTGACTCGAGTGACATGGCCACTTTCTTGTGTCCCATCTCATCTGGAGGGACGAAAGCATGACCAACTTGGGTGCCGAGGTGCTTAACTTGTTTGGGTGTTTGGGCATTTGGGTTGGCAATGGTCCAAATATTTTTGTGTGAGTTTTTTTGCTACTTTTTCGTTTTTTATTTTGTATTTTCTCTGTTTTTGTTTGTGTTTGTCTTGCTGTCGGTTACCCCTCTCGAGGGATCTGACCAGGGTAAATAGATAGTAGATAGATAAATTTAGGTGTCATATTTGACCCCGATCTGTCCTTTCAAACACACGTGAAGAATATTACTAGAACAGCTTTCTCCCATCTTTGCAACATTGCTAAAATGTGTCCTATTATGTCTCAGTCAGATGCAGGTATTACAATTCACGTGTTTGTTACTTCCCGTCTCGATTACAGTAATGCACTACTCTCCGGTCTCCCGAAGTCCAAAATCAAGAGCCTTCAGCTGGTACAAAATGCTGCAACAAGGCTTTTAACTAAGATAAGAATGTTTGATCACATTACCCCGATTTTGGCTAACCTGCATTGGCTATTAGCTTTAGATGTGATTTTAAGGTTCTGTTGGTATTAAACAAAACCTTGCATGGAATTGCTCCTTCATATCTTTCAGATTTAATTTCCGGTCCGGAGCCTTCGCTCTGAAAACAGGCCCCGGTGCTGTGGAATGCTCTTCCCCCCGAGATTTTATCTGCAACCTCAAACGAAATGTTTCAATATAAGTTTAAAACACACTTCTACTCTTTAGCATATGAATAATCTATATTTTATGTTGATAATATGTGTTTTATTTGCTTGCCCTCATGTAGGTTTTAGATGAGGGGATGGTGTCATAATAGTCTGTAATAATAGTTTGCAATTGTATTTGATCCGTGCAGCCCTTTGAGACTCTTTGTGATTAAGGGCTATACAAATAAACATGACTTCATTTGACTATTTTTGGATTTGTATCTATCAGGATGACTGGGCGTTATCCACTCTCTAAAATTTGTATCTGGTATTGTGAATAAAAATAGTGTGATAATTAGATGAAAGCAAATCCGTTTTCACATGTTAACTATATTACTCTGGTCTAGTGGTTTAGGTTCTGCACTCTAGGCTTTTGCAGTCGCAAGATCCGCCCTACAACGGTATTAGCTTTAAAAGAACTTACCTGCGATAACTGCAGCCTTTCCTTCGTACACTGGGTCTGTTGAATCACTTACAAACAACTTCAAAACTGCTTTGGTTAATGTTCTTGATTCTGTGGCGCCCCTGCAGCATAAATTTCGACCTAAGAAGCATACACCTAGGTTTACTGAAGAAACCAGGTAACTCAAACAAGGTTGCAGAAAATTTGAATGAAAATGGCGCACTACTAAGCTGGAGGTCTTCCGACTGGCCTGGTGTGACAGCTTGCCGAAATATAAAGTAGCTCTTGCCTCAGCTAAAGCATCGTCTTTCTCTAAGATTATTGTTAGACATAAGAATAATCCGAAATTTTTGTTTGACACAGTGGTGAAACTTACTAGACAACAACTTAACCCAAATAGTTGTACTTATTCTGCTAACGACATTATGGAATTTCACTGGTGAAGGATCTGTTTGGGATCTTGGGACTATCAGTTTTAAATATTATTAATATATTGCTATCCTCGGGTATAGTTCCTGTAGCCTTCAAGTCTGCCGTCATTAAACCCACACTTAAACGCCCTAACCTTGACCCCAAAAGCCTGGGTAATTATAGGCCAGTGTCAAATCTGCCATTTTTTGCAAAATTACTTGAAAAAGTCGTTGAACAGCAGCTAGATGACTTCATGTCAGAAAATAACCTCTTTGAAACTGTCCAGTCAGCATTTAGGGCAAATCAGTGTACTGAGACAGCCCTGGCTAAAGTGACCGATGATCTCCTTTGAGCAATAGATTACGGTGCCTCATCAATGTTACTGCTGCTGGATCTCAGTGCTGCTTTTGATACTGTCGACCACAACATATGACTGGTTCGTCTGGAATGCAATGGTATCTCAGGAACTGTACTCTCGTGGTTTTGGTCCTACCTGTCAGACAGGATGCAATTTGTTAACTATGGCAATCTGACCTCTAAACAATGTAATGTCCCCTGTGGTGTTCCACAAGGCTCTGTACTTGGGCCCCTTCTTTTTAATATTTATATGATCCCGCTAGGTGACATTATCTGCAAGTATAATATTAGTTCCCATTGCTATGCAGATGACACTCAACTGTATGTGCCACTGGAGACAACTGGACATTTAAGTTGTAGAAATCTGGAAGCTTGCCTTACTGAGATTCAAAGATGGATGTCACTTAATTGTTTATGCCTTAACCCAGAAAAAACTGAAATGTATATCATTGGTCCAGTTGTGAGTTGTTTTCAAACACTGCCCTGAACTTAGACAAATGTAATATCACCCATAGTGACTCGGTCAAAAATCTAGGAGTTATATTTGATCCTAATATGTCGTTTCAGTCACATGTGAAAAATATCACTAGAATAGCTTTCTACCACCTCCGTAATATTGCAAAGATTCGTTCGATGCGGTCCCAATCAGATGCACAGGTTTTAATTCATGCGTTTACTTACTTCTCGGCTTGATTACTGTAATGTATTGCTTTCTGGTCTCCCGATGTCTAGCATTTAAAGTTTGCAGCTGGTTCAGAATGCGGCAGCTAGACTTTTGACTAAGACCAAAAAGTTTGAGCATATTACTCCTGTATTGGCCAACTTGCACTGGCTCCCGGTCCACTTAAGATGTGACTTTAAGGTTCTCTTATTAACATATACATGTTTGCATGGACTTGCACTCTCTTATCTCTCTGATTTGATTCCCCCCTATGTTCCTGCACGGAGTCTGCGCTCGGAAAATGCCGGTCTACTTGTGACTCCGAGAGCTAAGAAGTCTGCAGGCTCGAGAGTGTTCTCCATCCAGCCCCCGGTGTTATGGAATGCCCTGCCTCCGGAGATAAGATCTGCAACCTCAATGTAAGTTTTTAAATCGAGGCTTAATACACACTTCTATTCCAAAGCTTATGATTGATGCCCACCTCATATTCTGTATTGTCCTGTCTTTTTCCAACTGTCAGACGGACGATTTTGGAGATGAATCAGCGGACCAGCATTTGACCTGAAGCATGTGAACGCCTACATGAACCAGCTGGCAGAGATGGGAAACTGTGTCGTGGCCGTCATATACTTTCTGGACTAGTTTACAGGCTGGGGGCGTCACTGCTGTCATCCCCTTTCCGGACAAATTTTCTTAATGTTACCTAGTGTTTACTTTGCTTGTGTATAGTAATGCTAATTGTGATTCACCCTGGTCATCCTGGAAGGGGGATTACCACTTGTGAGGTCCTTTCCTAAGGTTTCTCTTTTTCCTCACGCTGAGGTTTTAGGTTGTTCCTTGCCCGCATGTTGGTTTAAGATCAGGTAATTGTGTTATTGAGATCCTGTGCAGACATTTTTGTGATTTAGGGCTATATAAATAAATGTGACTTGACTTGACTCACTTCCGTGACATTGCTTTGATTCTCATCACATCTAATGTTTTACAAGTGATGGTTTTCAATCAATCATTTCCCAAATACAATAATGTGTATCACACGTAGCCAAACTTTCAAACATGTTTTTGTTTTTTCATTGGTAAAATAAAATATTGTCCGTTATACTTGGATATACTGTATGTCATATCAACAAAATCAATTGGATTGACTTTACACAACCAAACTTTATTAGTTCCCACATCAGCAAATTCAGCTTGACTAGTCAAGGCTGTTAAATGTGACCTGCGCAAAATCAGTCAGTGTAGTGCCGTGATGAGTATTGCTAACTCCTGTCACAAGTGACGCGATACTTGACTAGGGAAAGATCCGCCAGGACTCTTCACATTCAGCCCTTGTCCCACTGGGACACAGACAAAACTTGGTCAGTCTTTTACAGTGTGTCAGGACCAGAATGAAGACAGGACCCACTTGCGTGCATTTCTCTTAGTTTCATTAGAAGGAAGGGAAAGGATAATATACACAATCCATAGATTGCTGGTCGTGGGAAGCAGGTTGCCCAGACGCGGAAGTGGTATTTCTGTGGCCAGCGAAGGCAGTGTCGAGAACGGAAATAAAAAGATCGGTGGCCGGGACGGGGGAGCAAGAACATAGTCAAGTTCATAAAATGGTTCGCGCTGGGAATCAAACTGAAATCAGAACAGGAGAGAGTCAGAGTCGGAAGGCTTGCCGAGCGTAGCTGATGTTCGCAGACGGACTGACAACCGGTAACAGGAAGACGGGGGTCTAAAAAGTGACCCGCAGCCAATCGGCGTCAGAGACAGTTGGCGCCAAACGAGCAGACTCAGGGGCCTCGCATCAGTAATCATGACAGAACTGCCCGCTCAAAGGACGGCTACAGAAGTCCAAAAAATAAAAATAAAAAAACCCTCCAAAAACAAGTGATCCACCAAGTGAGTCGACGTCCCATTATCAGCCTCAGGGGGCTGCAGCAGGACTCCAATACGAAAGAAAAAAATAAAAAAATAAAAATTCCTCTGAATGGACCGAGGCTCCATCGTCAGCATCAAGGCATCGTGGCAGAAGCAGGATCCGGACGAGACTGGGTGCCCCTTGGGCTAGCTTGGCGGAGAGCAGGCTGGTCGGGATGCTGCCGGTGGAACTCCGTTATCAGGGAACGGTCCAGAATCTGCCAGGTGGGGATCCAGGATCTCTCCTCTGGGCATTACCCTCCCAATCCACCAACCCGACCCCTCCGCCGGGAGCGGAAAAGGCAACGCACCGTGTAGACAGGATCCCGGTCCAGTCGGCGTGGGGTAGGAGCAGGAGGTGCTTTCGGTGCTAGCGGACTCTGGCGGACGGGTTTGACACGAGACACGTGGAACGTTGGATGGACCCTCATGGTACTGGGCAGGCGGAGCTGTATCGGCGATAGGCTAATAACCTTGCCCACGGGGAACGGACCCAGGACCCACCGAGGAGCTAGCGTCCGAGACTCCACTCGAAGAGGAGGTCTTTAGTAGACAGCCAGACCATTTAGCCCGCATGGTAGAAGGGACCAAGGACCCTCCGACGATTGGCCCCGACTGAGTATGCATCGACGGCCCGAAGTGGAGCGCCATGAGCCCGGTCCCAAGTGGGGCGACAGTGACGGGTGTTTGCTAGCGCCAATGGGCTGGGTACCTCTTCCTCCTGGCTGGGAAACAGGAGGGGTTGATAGCCGTAAACACACTGGAATGGAGACATGCCAGTAGATGGGCTAACCAGCGAGTTGTGGGCATATTTCACCCACACCAGTTGCCGAGCCCAGGAAAGAGGTTCCCGGGAGACCATGCAGCGTAGGGCCGTCTCCAGTTCCTGGTTAATTTGCTCGGACTGGCCGTTCGACCGGGAATGCAATCCAGATGAGAGGCTTACCGAGGCCCCCAGAAGTCGACAGAACTCCTACCAAAAGCCCAATGAAAACTGAGTACCTCAATCCGAAACAATGTCCTTTGTAATGCCATGAAGCCTGAAGACATGAAGCTGGACTGCCTGCGCTGTTTCCTTGGCAGAGGGGAGTTTGGGTAGAGCCACAGAGTGGACCATCTTACTAAATCGATTCACGATAGTGAGAATTGCCGTCATGCCCACCGAAGCAGGCAGCCAAGTCACAAAGCCCATAGAGATGTGAGACCAGGGACGATTGGGAACAGGCAAGGGATGAAGCAGGCCGGCCGGAGGTTGATTAGATGACTTGTTCCTGGAGCAGGTCCTACAGGCCTTAACATACTCTCGAGCATCTTTTTCCAAGGATGGCCACCAGAAGCCTCGGGAAAGGAAACTACTGGTTCGAGCTGGCAGGACAGGCGAGAGTCATGCCCCCATTGGAGAACCTCCGATCGTAGGCCCTCCGGGACAAACAGACGCCCTCCAGGACAGGTACTGGGGCCTACTTGATCCTGGAGCGCCTCCCTGACCCGGTCTCACGTGAGCATAAATACCACGCGGGAAGCAGGGAGGATGGCAGCCAGACCCCGGGGTTGACTGTCCTCCTCTAGAACTGACGGGAGAGGGCATTGAGCTTGACATTTCGGGACCCCGGGCGGTAGGAAAGGGTGAAGTTTAACCAGGCGAAGAACAATGACCAACGGGATTGTCGTGGAATCAGGTGCTTAGCCGAGCGGATGTATTGTAAGTTCTTGTGATCAGTCCGTACCAGGAACGGAACCGAAACCCCCTCTAGCCAAAGCCGCCATTCCTCCAACGCCAGTTTTATGGCCAACAGTTCTCGGTCTCCCACGATGAAGTTACACACAGCAGGGGTGCATCTTGTGGTCCTCGGCCGACGTCTGGGATAAACCCACACCAACCCCAATATCCGAGGCATCCTCTTCTACCACGAGGTGACGTTCGGGGTCAGGCACCTGGAGAATGGGAGCCGTGGAAAAGTGGGCCTTGAGGGTAGTGAAGGCGTCATTGGCCACTGTGAGAGGGACTGCCACCGAACTATATTTCCTAATGAACCGGCCGTAGAAGTTGGCAAACCCGAGGAACTGCTGGATTTTCTTATGGCAGTCGGGGACGGGCCAGGAGGTGACTGCCGATACCTTGGCGGGGTCCATTTGAATCCTCCCCTCCATCAGGATATATCCCAGGACGGCCACGGTCTTGGCGTGGAACTCACTCTTTTCTGCCTTAACAAAGAGCGAGTTCTCCAGGAGGCGACGAAGGGCGAGCTGGACATGCTGCGTGTGTTCTTCCAGGGACTTGGAGAAAATCAGGATTTCATCCAGGTAAACAAAAAATAATCGGTTAGGCACGTCACGCAGCACGTCGTTGATGAGGGACTGGAAGACTGCGGGGGCATTGGTGAAGCCAAAGGGCATGACCAAATACTCGTAGTGCCCCGTAGGGGTGTTGAATGCCGTCTTCCATTCGTCGCCCTCCCGGATACAAACCAGATGATAAGCGTTGTGGAGGTCCAGTTTGGTGACAACCGTGGTCCCCTGAAGCAGTTCGAAGGCGGAGGAGAGCAGAGGTAACGGGTATCGATTTTTTTACCGTGATCTCAGTCAGACCACGGTAATCGATGCAGGACCGTAAGGATCTGTCCTTCTTTCCTACAAAGAAGAACCCCCCTCCTACCGGCGACGATGATGGCCGTATGATGCCCGCTGCCAAAGCGTCGGAGATATATTCGTCCATGACCTGTCTCTCGGCTGCTGAGAGGGTGTAGAGACGACCCCGGGGAGTTAAGCCTGGTAGGATGTCTGTAGCGCAATCATAGGGTCGAGGTGGAGGCAGTGAGGTGGCCTTAGCTTTAATGAAGACCCCCTGCAAGTGGTGGTAGCAAGCAGGAACTCTAGACAGGTCTGGTGGAGTCCTAGACGGCACAGGCCGGTCGGGATGAGAGGCAGCACACAGACAGGTCTGGTGACACTTGACCCCCCATTCCAGAACCGCCCCTGAACGCCAGTCGAGGTGGGAGTTGTGCTGCACCAACCACCGGTGTCCCAGGACAAGCGGTTGACCGGGGGAAGGGAGCAGGTGGAAGCGTATCCGCCGCGGTGGTTCCTGGAAAGCCTCATCTCCACTGGCTATGTAATTTGCGTGACCGTGCCCAACAGATGACCATCCAGAGCTCTGGTCTGGAGGTCGGGATTAGGGCTGAGCTCAATCGGACGCCTCCCATGTCTGATGAGCTTTCTCTTTTAATGGGCATGAAGAGATCCTTTTCCTCCACAAAACAGGCAGAGGCCCTCGGAGAATCGCCGCTGACGCTCCTCGACGGATAGCAATCCACTTCCATGGCCTCGTGGTGGGTCATGGCCATTGGCCAGTATGTCGGGGAACTACGCGCCTCTATGGAGGAGCCGGCAGATGACCGTCCCGGCCGTCCTCTCTCCTGTCGTCGCGCCTGGGCTCGGCAATCAATCCGAGACGTTAATACAATGGCCTCGTCGAGATTGGTCGCCGGAGCGTGGGACACCAACTCGTCCTTCGTATAGTCTGCCAAGCTGTGGAGGTAGGCGTCCACTAACGCCTCCCCGTTCCAGTTACTCTGGCTTGCTAGGGTCCGAAAGTCGATCGAAAAATCGACGATCGTACACTTTCCCTGCCGTATGTTCAACAGCGATCTCGCCTCGTCGGCTGATGAAAATCCCATGTCGATTGCTTGAGGATCTCCCGGGCCAGGAGATCGAACGAGGAACACGACGCCGATCCCCGTTCAAATTTGCCGTTCCCCAGAGTTGAGCCCTCCTGGACATGTGGTTCATGGTAAAGGCCACCTTGGCCGCTTCTGATGCGAAGTTTCGGGGTTGCAGGTCGAAAATGAGTCGGCAGTTTACAAGGAATGCGCGTACCTGAGCGGAATCGCCACATACTTCTCCGGAGCGCCCTCTCTCACGCTCGGAAGAGAATTACCGGGGGGTGGAGCTGATAACGTCAGTTGTCTTGACAAAGGCTCCGACAACTTTGCCACTTTCTGGTGCTGTTGTTCTAAGAGGTGTGGATGTTGGTGGACTGTGGAATGCTCTTCCCCCTGAGATCCGATCTGCAACCTCAGTGGAAATGTTTAAATCTAAACTTAAAACTCACTTCTACTCCATAGCATATGAATAACCTACTCTTCTCGTCGGCTGAAAAATAGTCTCTGTAATATAGTGTAATAATCTGTGAAGCCCTTTGAGACTGATTTAGGGCTATACAAATAAAAAAGACTTGACTTGACTTGACTTGAGAGTGGCGACGTCACTCGAGACTTGTTGGACTCGGCCTAAAGCAAGCGTTGCAAGGCAGAGGGAGTCTTCGCGTTGCCTCGATCCCTGCTTGGGGAAACGTCCGCTGGGACAATTGCTGGTCAATCTGTACTGTCAGGACCAGAACGAAGACAGGACCCACTTGCGTGTGTTCCTTTTTTTTTTTTCATTAGGTTTTTTTTTTTCATTATTTGTAGATCGCTGGTCGTGAGGAGCAGGTTACTCAGACGCGTAAGTGGTTTCCGTTGCGAGCAATGGCAGTGTCGAGAGCAGGAAAAAACAGATCGGTGGCCGGGACGGGGGAGCAAAAACATAGTCAAGTTCAGAAAATGGGTCGGAGCCAGGAATCAAACTGGAATCAGAACAGGAGAGAGTCAGGGTCGGACGGCTTGCTTAGCGTAGCTAAGGTTCGCAGACGGACTGACAACCGGTGACAGGAAGACGGGGATTTAAAAAGTGACAAGCAGCCAATCGGCGTCCGATGCAGTTGGGGCCAAAGAAGCAGACTCAGGTGCCTCCCATCAGTAATCATGACACAGTGCCATGAAAGAAGTATTTGCCCCATTCTTGATTTCTGTGTTTTTTGTATATTTATCCCTCACAAATGTTTTTCGATCATTAAACAAATTTTAATATCACAAAGACAACTCCATAAATTAAAAAATGCACTTTTGAGGTTCCATTTATTAAAGCACACAAATATCAAAACCGTTCTGCCCTATGTGTAAAGGTAATTGCCCCCTGAACCCTTGGCAGCGATAGAAGAAATGAAACATTAAGATGAATGCTGATATGTCTTTCAGAATGCTATGGAAGAATTTTGGACCAGTCTTTGCAAACATGTTTCAAACATGCCATATTGGAGGGTTTTATAGATAACTTCCCATTTAAGATCACACTACAGCATCTCAATTGGATTTAAATCTAGACTTTGACTTGGCCATTCCAGAAATGTCATGTTGTTGTTTTTTAGTCATTAAGAGGTGGTTTGCTGATGTATCTCTCATCATTGCCCTGCAGCATGATTCAAGAATGATTGACTTTGAGGGCACTAAATAATGGCCGATCCTTCAGGATCTTCTAAAAAACAACCGAAACAATTATTCTGTCAACCACAGCAAGTTGTCTTGGTCCTGGATCAAAAAGTAGCCCCATTTTAAGTAGGTGTTCATGATTCTACTATACAAGGCACAGGCTGAATATGGCATACATGGGAAATCTCTCAGGTGAAAACCACTGCTGCCAGAAAATAACATAAAAAGTCCTCTCACATTTGCAAAAACCTGATTATTCTTGAGACTTTTAGAGAAACATTCCGTGGAAGTCAAAAATTGAACTTTTTGGAAGGTGTGGAAACCGTTACATGTTGCATAAAAACATATATATATATATATATATATATATATATATATATATATATATATATATATATATATATATATATATATATATATATATATATATATATATAAAATCTGAAAATCTAAACATTGTACTTTAAACATTTCTCAAATGGTAGGTCTAGGCATTTACAAAAGTGGCCATTAGGACACAACCAGTACAGCTCTAAGACCTCTGCAACTATGTATTTTATTTTGGCCATTTTTAAGACATTGTGTAAGAGTTGTAAATGTTTTCTCTTTTCCTTCGAAAGGTCAATCAAAGCTCACGAAGATGTGTCTAATCCCACCATTGTTTCTTTACGGGTCTTGCTGGTCAACCGACGCCTGAAACTCAACGCACCCGAACGGCGACATCTCGTGACGATCTCTACAAAGACTTCAAGCTAGGTTAAACGATTCAGCAAAGCTGAAATTTGGTCTTTTAAATAATAGATCGCTTGCTCCTGAAGCTTTACTTGTTGATAATATTATCCGTGATTACAAACTTAACTTGATTGGTCTATGTCAAACTTGGTTGAGACCGGATGAGTTTTTACCGCTAAATGAGGCTTCTCCTCAAGACTACGTGAGCAGCCATGTAGCACGCCCTTTGAAGAAGGGTGGCGGGGTCGCGTTAATTTCTGAAAAAACGCTCAAATTTACTCCTCGTAGCTCTAATAATTAAAAGGCGTTCGAGGCTCTTGTTATGCGGTCCTCTCTATTGTCAATTTATGTAGAAACTATTTATCGCGCACCAGGGCCATACACAGCTATCTTACACAGTTGCGTCCTTTCCTTCATACAAAGGCTCTATCAACTCACTCATGAATGAGTTTAATGCTACCCTGGCTAGTGTCCTGGATTCAGTAGCGCCCATACGGCTTAAATTACGACCTAAAAGACACACGCCTTGGTTTACTGATGAAACTAGATCCCTTAAACAAGAATGCAGGAAATCTGAAAGAAAATGGTGCGCTACCAAGCTTGAGGTTTTCCATCAAACCTGGTGTGACATATTGTTAAAGTATAAAGCGGCCCTTGCCTCTGCAAAATCAGCCTACATTTCGAAGGTGATTGCGTCACAAAAGAACAATCACAATATCCTTTTCGACACTGTAGCATTGCTTACAAGGCAACAGATTATCCCAGATAGTTCCACCCATTTAGCCCATGACTTAATGGTATGGCTATAGATGCACGGCATGGTGGCTGTCCAGGGAATGTGTTTTAGTGAACTGTCACTCCATAATCTTAAACAGGTGGTGAATACGGCCAAACCGACGACTTGCCTGTTCGTCCCGCTTCCAGGTTTGCTTATTAAAGGTCTCTTTGGGGTCTTGGACCTTCACTTCTAAATATTATAAACACATCACTCTCCTCAGGTGTAGTTCCAGCGGCTTTTAAGTCCGCTGTTATCAAACCTACACTGAAACGACCCAACATTGATCCAGAAAGCTTATGTACCGTATTTTCCGCACTATAGGGCGCGCCGGGTTATAGGGCGCACCCCAAAAAAATGGTTTTTGGTCCTATATCTTCCATAGATAAGGCGCTACAATGGGAACGTCGACAAAACAGTCAGATGATTCAGTCCAACTGATTACCCCTTAACATTCCCAAAGCTTGCAAAGAAACAAATACGTGTCGTAGACACGTGCGGATGCGGTGTCCGTACGATGTCACTCAAATGCATCATTTCAAATATCATTCGGAAGGTTAAAGTCTTGGGATTCAAGAAATGCCAAACATTTCCTAGTTTCTATTTTCATTTTCGCTCGCAACTTTACTGTGCATATGACAATAAACACTTGGAATTGAGTTTAATTCACTCAACTCATCACAGCAACATCAAGATCGTTCTAAAACAAGATACCGGGAAAATATAAAGCCGCATAGCTCACCTAAGTTATCACGTTCAATAATGATACGCAATCATGGTCTTCTTACAACCGTGAGTGAAGTAAATCCAGGAGAGTAAATTATTTGCAAATACAGACTAATAAAACATGTTTCTTTATAGTGTACTTTAGCAAGCTTGCTACGCCATTGCTAAACTCGGTCAATTGCAGGGTTTGTTTTGGCCATCTAGCCAATCCGAGGCTCTGAATAACTTCAGCCAATAGCGATCGATTTAACGGATGATTGACACATCTTTTTCGGCCAATTGCAGGGTTTGTTTTGGCCCTCTAGCCAATCCGAGGCTCTGAATAACTTCAGCCGATAGCGATCGATTCAACGGATGATTGATACATATTTTTCGGCCAATCGCAGGGTTTGTTTTGGCGCTCTAGCCAATCCGAGGCTCAGAAAAACTTCAGCCAATAGTGATCGATTTAACGGATGATTGACACATCTTTTTCGGCCAATTGAAGGTTTTGTTTCGGCCCTCTAGCCTATCCGAGGCTCCAAATAACTTTAGCCAATAGTGATCGACACATTGGTTAGCCAATGAAACGCCGGTATACAAATCCCAGCCTACACCGCGGACTACTTCACGCTCCTACTGTTTCTCTCTAGTGGTAGTGTGAGGAGTGGCATAGCAGCTGAATAATCTGATATCCGAGAACAATCTTTTTGAATCAATGCAATCAGGATTCATAGCTAACCACTCTACTGAGACAGCTCTGATTAAGGTAACCAATGATCTGCTACTGGCAATGGACTCTGGCGTTTCATCACTTTTGCTGCTGCTGGACCTTAGTGCTGCTTTTGAGACAGTGGACCATAATATCCTACTAGAACGGCTGGAAAAATGGATTGGTCTCTCAGGAGGGATGGAGGGATTTTTAAGGGTTATTGTTCTATCTTCGTTATTCATTATCCACTGTCCGTTATCGGTCAGTTCATAATACGCTACAAAGCCTAGGAGTCGGGACACTTACTTTCAGCCAAAAGGCCAAGCTAAGGTCCTAGCCCTAAAGCCTTGCTGCGATCATTGCGAATGCACCGTTCCCGGAGGTACTGCAATACCGGGCCGATGCGTGGAGTGGACAGAACAAGCTCTTATTCCATCTCCGGATTGCAAAAATCAGAGCGTAACAATTGTTAGTGTCGTTACGTTTCTCAGAAACCGTCCTCTCATGGTTCAGATCCTACATCTCAGATAGGACGCACTGTGTTAATTATGGCAAAATGACATCTGAGCGTGTTAGTGTTACCTGTGGTGTTCCGCAGGGTTCAGTGCTTGGCCCCCTTCTTTTCAGCATTTACATGCTTCCATTAGGTGATGTTATTTGCAAGTATAATATCAGTTTCCACTGCTACGCAGATGAAACTCAACTATATCTTCCGTTGGAGGAATCTGCCACACTAAAAATTGTGAAAATTTGGAGGCCTGCCTCACTGAGATAAAAGAGTGGATGTCACTTAATTTCTTGCGTCTTAATTCTGAAAAGACCAAAATGTTAGTCATTGGTCCATCTAAATGCTGTGACTTATTCTCAGAAACTGCTGTGAACATTGACAAATATCAAATCACACAGAGTGACTCAGTTAAAAATTTAGGTGTCATATTTGACTGCGATCTGTCATTTCAAACACATGTGAAGAGAATTACTAGAACCGCTTTCTTCCATCTTCGCAACATTGCTAAAATTCGTCCTGTCTCAGACGGATGCGGAGATTATAATTCACGCGTTTGTTACCTCCCGTCTTGATTACTGTAATGCACTACTCTCTGGTCTCCCGAAGTCCAGAATCAAGAGTCTTCAGCTGGTACAAAATGCTGCAGCGAGGCTTTTAACTAGGACAAAAAAGTCCGATCACATCACGCCGATTTTGGCTAACCTGCATTGGCTCCCTGTTAGCCTAAGATGTGATTTCAAGGTTCTCTTAGTATTATACAAAATCATACATGGACTTGCTCCCTCATATCTTTCAGATCTGATTTCTCCCTATGTTCCGGTCCGAAGCCTTTGTTCTGAGAGCGGCGGTCTTCTGGTGATCCCAAGAGCCAAGAAGTGTTCTGCTGGTTCGAGAGCGTTCTCCATCCGGGCACCGGTGCTGTGGAATGCTCTTCCCCCTGAGATCCGTTCTGCAACCTCAGTGTAAATGTTTAAATCTAAGCTTAAAACACACTTCTACTCTAAAGCATTTGAATAACCTATACTTTTCGTGGACATTATCTCTGTATTATTTGTGATTGCAACATCCTTTGCTGTCTGGCAATCCTGAAAGGGGGATGCCAAATGTGCAGTTCCTTCTCAAGGTTTCTTCATTTTCCTCATGGGTTTTTGAGTTTTTCCTTGCCCTCATGTTGGTTCCAGATCAGGGGCTGGTCTAATAATAGTCTGAACAAATAGTCTGTGTAAATAACCAGTGAAGCCCTTTGAGACTCTTTGTGATTAAGGGCTATACAAATAAAAATGACTTGACTTGACTTAAACAATGTTTTCCCTGCTGAAGTTGAATATGGTCACCTGACGAGGCTGCTAAGTTTGATTGGTTAAACATGGTAGAGTTCTGCGTCAAAATACATGTGTCTTAGCGGAGAAAGTAGAGGGGATTTTTTAAGTAAAGATGTAACAACTTCAATGTTATCTAATGTAGCGGGGTGAAAATATAATTTTTGTTTCTGTTTTGTTTTTTTGACAAATTTACTCAAGTAAAAATACATTACAAAATTTCCCAAAACATACTCAAGTAAATGTAACGAAGCAAATGTACTCTGTTACTACCCACCTCTGGTTTTGGGGTAAATGTTTCACCGAATGGATTCACCGGACCCTCTTAAATGTAACCAGACAATGTTTATGTATAATCGTTTAATTAATGGAATATGACAGAAATTATTGGGTTAGAAATACTGGCTTTATCGTTGTTGGGTATCTTCTTTCAAACTGTGTGTTTCTGTGATGAGTACGTTTTGAAATAGTCATCATATTTTAAATTTCAACAGTTTATGTGCCGTGAGGTATTTTAGTTAGTTATTTAGATATGGTGAAGACACATATTTGCTTTTCACCGCGCCAACGGCCTGCTGGAAGGCCTGCATAACATTAAGGGGTTAAGGAACACTTGGTACAAGATTAGCAACAAAACATCTGCAAATCCAGTTGTATATTTTTCAACGTTGTCTTATTTGAAGCATCGTTTTGTCTGTGAGAAACACGCGTCGAAAAATGTGACTAAAGTGTTTGTTTTGCAAGGCGTTTAAGACACGTCCGCTTTGTGTGTGTTGGCCTACGTGCATGGCGACGATAGCCTCTACACGGCACCGGGGAAAATAAACAGCTCCAGAGACTCGTACGCATCCACTTGTATGCAGGGAACGTTGAGAAAGTGGGCCACAGTGCAACGGTCCGCCTACGCATGCAGGAGATTACAAGGTGTCCTAACTCTGCCAAGAATCAGCGAGAGGTGCGTGTATGTGTGAGAATTTTTTTTTTTTTTTGGGGGGGGATTTTAGGGGGCCTCAGAGGCCGGAAATGTTGTGCGAGAGCGAGGAACAGTGGGAGAGTGACCTTTCACAAGACAGCTGTTCTCTCTCAGGTGCTTGTTCTCAGCAGAAGTGCTTGAGCCATTATTGGGCCCCAAGGGAACGGAGGGAGGGCCAGGAAGTGTGGGAAGAAAACCCCAGACATCAAATATTATTTACTCTGGATACTTTGTGTGTGTGGCAGGGTTTTTTTGTTGATATGATCTCATTTACATGAGCTATCCATACATTTGTTTTTGCTCTTTATGGTTGTGAAAAAGTTGGACCCCTTCCCAGTTGACCTCAGGCTGGATGCATCCCGGGCTGGTCGCCAGCCAAATAGAGACTGTAGCAAATAATAGCTCGGGTTTGAATCCAAAATCTTATGTGCAAATTAATAAGACTCCAGGAGTAAAAGCACACATACAATGAAAAACATTATTCTATCTTGAGCTACAAGTTTTTATTGTGCGATGATTTTAAAACCTGATTCGTTTACAATAGATTTGATGTGTCAGTATGGCATAAGCATGTCATAAACAACGTGAAGGATAAGAATAAGAAAACCCTTTATTGACTAAATATAGTGAAATTAAATGAAATGATCTGCATTTATATAGCGCTTTTCAAGTCAAGACTTCCCAAAGCGCTTTTCAGTGTGCTTCACATTTCCCAATAGCGGCCGTGCAGCCATGTCAGGCGCGAACCTGCTTATTGGGGGTATTAGGGGTTCAGTGTTTTACCCAAGGACACTTCGACATGTAACACAGGGGAGTCGGGATTCGAACTGCGATCTCTTGATCCCAAGACGAGCGTTCTACCTCCTGAGCCACAACCGCCCCCATACAAAGCCACCTTTTTTGTTACTTTGAGTGAATATTTTGTGCCTTTTCTTTCTTTAGAAGAACCCAAACTTCCAATACCTGGCAATATCTACCAAAACTATGTGTTAAGACGATGTTAAAACACTTTAAAAAGAAAAAAAAACTTTGACTTTTCCGGGTTATTTTGAAGTAGGGTCTGGAGGATGAGGAGAGCCCACCTGTCCCCACCCTCCCTCATTACATTCTACAGGGGCACCATAGAGAGTATCCTGACCAGCTGTATCTCTGTGTGGTGTGGAGGCTGCAGCGCTACCGACTGGGGTAGTGTGAGGAGGGTAACGAGGACAGCAGAGAAAATAATCGGGACTACACTTCCCTCCATTCAGGACATTGGCCAGAAGCACTGCCTATCCCATGCTAAAAACATTACCGGGGACCCCTATCACCCCCATCATGGACTGTTCACTCTGCTAGCCTCTGGGAAGAGGTACTGCAGTGTGCGGTGCAGGACCACCAGGCTCCGCAATAGTCTAGTCCCCCTGGCCATTAGACTGTTAAATGGTCAATCTAACATATAGTTAACTTAAATCTAAACGGCTGCTAATCTGACTTTTTGCACTACTGGCAGTTTTTTTTTATAGCTTGCCACTCCTTGCACATTGCTCTCTGCACTATTGTAATTACAGCGTTATTGTTACAGTGTTAATGTTACTGTGTACCTGACTTGTTAACCTGACTGCCCATTTTGCACATCTGGTTAGCTACTCTTCTTGCACTATCGGCACTATGGTAAAATACTATACGTAGCCAAAATACAATACAACATTATTTATATCTGTACATTCAAGGAAACTGTGGGGGTCAGATGCATCGACATTTCGTTCTTTATACACGTGTACTAGAATGACAATAAAGTAGATCTGAATCTGAATCTGAATCTGAAATGAACATAAACACATTTTAGGACAAAATAAACAGTAAATATGAACTGTTATATCTCATCTCATTAGCTGCACCGCTTATCCTCAGCAGGGTCGCGGGGGTGCTGGAGCCCATCCCAGCTAGCAGTGGGCAGGGGACACCCTGAACTGGTTGCCAGCCAATCGCAGGGAACACAGGGACAGACAACTCACTCGCTCATTCACACAGCCGTTTCTTCTACTAATGCACACATTTCAGCTTCATGCTAAGATACAACAAACTCTGCTGGTCAATTCATACACACTGTCACTTTAAGTATAAAGAAGTCAGTGCAAGCTGGCCGGGTTACAAGAAATTTTCTTTTTCTCCCGGCAAAATTATTCAATCTTGTGTAGCCCAAGAGGCTGAGTATGGTGCTTAATTATTAACGGTGTTTGAACAAAAGGGTTTTCTAAGCCTGCTGGAGCCACCAACTGGATGTTCCTTCCAGTCTTTGATGGATGGTAGCGTCATGGCCTCTTTGCTGCTCTTTGCCTGTGTTTGTGCTGAAATACCCACAAAGACAAGAACAGAGCCTGTAGGCCATTTTATTCCCCCACGTTTACATGAAGTCAATAATCCAATCGTAAACAGACTGTTTCCAGTTTTACAGTCATGTAAAACACATGTGCCTTATTCCAACTTTGAGTATTCCGATTGTAACATAATCATTCCCTGTGTTTCCATGTAGGCAATAGTCATCCTAGAATAAGAATCCCGAGTTTTGGAGCAATTCAAATGAATCATCCTTGGAGACAAACAAATAACCCGTATACATTCTGTTTGTGGGTACAGTAATACCTTGCTATTTCGAGATTTACTTTTGACGGTTTGTTGCGTGCTGCATTCTGATTGGTTGTACAGTCCCTGAAATAGTATTTATTGGTCATAAATAAAATACATGTTTACAGTAAAGCATACTTTTTGGATTTTTCTGATCACCTCCTTCTTCCACTCAGTCGCTTTACTGCCACAAAATTAGGTCACCCCTCTTGAGGGATATGACCAAGGTAGATAGATAGTTATACAGTATACTTTTATGAGGTTAAACAGAAAGTTACACATTTTGTTCTTTGTCCCTTATTATAAGACAATTTGGACAGCACCCATGTTGGATGATTTTCAATTTCCACTCTCATTCTCCACCTTGTTTTTACCATCACCTTTCAAAAGTCCTTCCTGCTTTCTGAGGTTTCTTTTTTTTCTGTTTCTGAGAGTTGTGATGTTGTATTTGACCATTTGTTTGGTTACTTTGTTAATGATTTTGTAATTAAATGCAATCTGCGTCCGAGCACCTCGTCAGAACCACAACAGGAGGAGGACCGAGATGCGTAACGTTTCTCACACAAGCTTTGTTTTACGGGAATGGGACAGTCGGCGATTGCTGGGATGGAAGAGGTAAGGGAGAAGTAAGGGAGAAGTAAGGCAGAAGTCTGGCGTGGAACAATAGGAAGCCAGAGGCCGACAAGATCGATACCAGTTACACGAGCAGATAACGGACACATGGGGTCGATATTGGACAAGGACAGGACAGACAGGATTGATACCAGACACCGGAGACAGGAGTTCGATATCAAACAGGACGAGACAGACGGGCACGACACCAGACACTGGAGACTGGAAACCGATATCAAACAGGATGAAACAGATGGGATCGATACAATCACACAAGCATGGGGAGAACAAGCAAACTCCACACAGGAGGTTCGATCTCATGACCTCAGAACTGTGCCACACACATGCTAACTACTGTGCCGCCGTGCAATCATTTACTCGAAATAAAATGTATTTCAGATCATTTGTAGTACAGATAACTTTTAGGTGACATACATGATCTATTTCATTGTGTCCGCAGTGCAATTTATTAAACTTCCTCACGTAGTCTAGGCATTATAATTTATACAATATATAAATGTTTAATACTTTGATAAACTAAACAGAATTTCATCATACAATTAAATGTTATGAATTTATATTTTTACTAGATATTATTTTCAAATTATACATGTCCCAGGAGTAATTTTCCACCCTCTTAAAATCTGCTCAATTGCCTCCCAAATTCATTACAATTTCATAAAAGCCATTCATAGGAGGTGAGGTCATTTGAGTTTGGTGGGAGCGGAAAAAGAGGAAAGCTTCAACTCTCCTTACTTTTTATTTTATTTAAATGTGTTATACTTGTATGAGTCACTCATACAGTTTTGCCCTGTGATATCAAATTAAGGAAAAGGTTTATTGGGAAAAAAAATAAAAAATAAAAATAAAAAATTGTATATATATATATATATATATATATATATATATTAGTGTTAGTTATTAAAGTTGTGTTAATCTGTCAAAAGTTAGGCAGCCACAAGTTGTTTAGCTAAGGGCTACGATAGATAAGCTAAAGCAATCCCACGCCATTAGGTGCAACCCTGTTATGTCTAACAGGTTGGAGTGGGGACATAACAGGGCGGTGAAATTAGCTCAGAGTATGATAATAATTTATTTTTTTATATTATTAATATTATAAAAAAAACATCAACTTCATCTAGTAGAGATGTATATGTTTATGAAAAAACGTTGAAAAAAATGTTTGGGGGTAAAATGTTTGTTGGGGAATGTCAAGGTGGAAAATATTTAGAGACAATGTTTAAGAAAATAAGCCAAACTTACAATTGTATCCATCTCTGAGCTTAATCACGATGGCTTGCTTAGTGGTACACATATTAGTGCTGTAATAAAATCATACAAACATGAGTCATAGGATATTTTTTGTTTTTATTTTATTTCAAAAAGTCTTGACACCAAAATGTTGCTGCAAAAAATAATAAACCATCAAATGTTTGAGAATTTGACATAACCTGTCATGATTTGCCCATTGCCCTCACCTGTGCTTGCTCGTTTGGCTCCAGCTGCTGCTCGTTTCCTGATTGGTTCCCCTCCTATTTAAGCTCAGTACTCTCATTCACCCCTCGTTGGTCCGTCAACAAACCTCCGCACTTGCAAGGGAAGCACTTTGACTCTGGCTCCCGTCTGTTCCATATCCTGTACCCTGTAACAATCCCTTATCCAAGCCTAGTATCCTGTACCCTGTCCGGTAGCCTGTTTGTTATCGATCCCATCTGTCCTGTATCCTGTATCTGGAATAAATCCCTGGTTCAAGCCTTGTTATCCCGTATCCTGTATCCGGTATCAATCCTGTCTGTCCTATTCTCAACTGTATCTTGTTCGTCTGTCCCGGATTGTCTCAAGCTACTCGACCTGTCTGTCGATCGACCACACTCCGATCTCCCGCTCTGGCTACTTGACCCGTGTTTGGACACACATGCCCCATTTACAAACCAATTAGGCTCCCTCTATTGGACGGAGGCCAGACTCTAACAAAATGCATGAACTACCTCACAAACAAGAATCTTACTGTAATAATATTTACATTTTTTTGGTCACCTTAGGGAAATTCATTTCCACCAACTGTGGGCAGGGTGGGTCCACTCAGTCTTGTCACAGCAGAGTGTGCTCGAGGTTTGGAAATATGTTGTATTGCACACCTTAGAGAAGCCTTTGTAGAACTAGACATATATGTTCACCATTTTCTGTCTACAGAAGCCGGAATGTTGATATTGTTAAGTTGGCTTGTCCTGTTGATGCTTTTAGCACTTAATGGCCACAGGGAGGCGGCAAGAAGTAGGGCAGTCATCAGTTATTTTGAGATAAATGTCAAGGTGTCCTTAGACAAGACCCTGAAGCAGGTAGGCACCTTGCATGGCTGGAGACAATCCGGGACAGACGAGCAGGATACAGTTGACTTCATTATCTGTGTGTGTGTTTTATTTTGTTTGTTTGTTTGTTTATGGGTGTGTGTGAATGGGTAAAGTGTGAAATATATTGTAAAGTGCTTCGGATGTCCTCAATGACTGGTAAAGTCCATTTACCATGGAGTCTCCAAAGTGGTGCCCGCATGCTCCTTCGCCCTCCTTAAGGGGCACCCTGATGCAGACTTGTTCTGAAAACAGCCAACCATTGCTGGATCAATTTGATTTTCCAGTAAAATTTTTCTTATAATAGTTGAGTGAGTCTTTTAAACTCTACTTCCAATAATAAACCTGGTGATAACATAGTAAAAACATAAAATGTTGTCCTTTTTTAAATAAATGTCAAACGGAATGCCATTTGCACTTATTAGTGATAATAAGTAGCTCTCAGCTTAAAAAATGTTGGCGAACCCTGTTTTAGCATTTTAACTTTGGGTACCAGGGGTTTGAAATGCATTAGCTAATTACCATAGGATTAAACTCCCCACTGTATGGCAATTCCACTTTATAATCCCCAACTCATGTCGTATCTTGGGGTCTGCTGTACAAGGCTAGACCACCGATCTCATCTACCCGTCTTGACCTTACTTCTCTAAGTGGTTGCTTGCCTAAACTTAAGTGGGAATTAGAGGATAATGCTCATTTAAAGAAAGGAGATCCTTTGAGTTTCCTCTTGCTAGCGTTGGGTAATTGGAACCAGATGTTGCAGCATGCCCCATACAACCAACATCTTTCTTTCTTGGGAGGTACGCGAAACCCGCTGAAATGGTTTCATCATGCCGCCCTTTGTGCAAACTCTTTACAGCCTAATTACATTAGATTTAATCGAAGATGAGGCACATTATGCGTTTCTTTTTTCATCAAATTTGCCGGTGTGAGGAGCCGACGTGAGGAATGGCCGCACGATCCCAGAGTGCATTGCGTTGATGGCACAGGACCGGGATGAAAGGAAAATGCAAATAATTTCTCGCATGTGTACTGGCAAATTGTTTGCCGAGCCTCTACTGAAATAAGTGGCATGCACTATTTATGATCACAATGCCGGGCTGCTGTCAAAATATAAAAAAAACGTCAATCTGTTGCTTGTCTGCTCACGTCTTTATCTCTGTGTTTTGCACGCTGTGTTTTGCACGATGTGTTTTGCACGCTGTGTACCAAGACAGGAAAAATCACATCAAACTGTCAGAATTAACTTCTTAAAGGGAAGGCAACACGAATCAAAGGGAATATTCGAGTGCCAGTAGCGCGCCTATGTGAAAAAAAAAATACTTGCGAGCACTTGTGTCACAATCAAGTAAGGTGGGAAAAATGATTAGGTAGCAAAAGAAAATGGGGCCAAGCTATGTTTTAATACTTGATGGCACATTAAAAATTCTCTATGAATCCCCCCCAATTTCTTCCCGCTCGGCACAATTACGCATGTTTATTCGTTTCGATTAGCGCCAATGAAAAATTGTGACGGACCCAGAGAAAATGTTCTCGTCAGTCGGTAAATGACAGTCCATATAAATCAGGAGGGAAAAAAAAACTTTATCGTTGCTGCTACCTAGAGGAACCTCAGGTAACGGGAGTTTGTTGAATATTTCAGCCGTCTCACAGGATGCCGTTCAAAGGGAGCAAAGGGAAAGTCGATTTAACTGGTTGGGACAGTGGTAGGACGTTGATGAGCTGCCTAGGGCCCTCATCAATTGAGAAGGAACTTTCTTCTCGCTGGTGCTTGTTTCCAATCCGACAAAAACATTTTGAAAAATAGGCCGACGGTAAAAGCTATGCTAACAATGCCGTTAAGTTTGAGGGGTGATGGACCTTTGTGGGTGTAGAGGACTACACCTTCCAAAAAAAAAAAAAAAGCCTCAATTATTATTATTATTATTATCAATTGTTTACAACCACACAAACTGCCAAAACAAGGTAGAACCTCAAAAGACCTAACACATTCACAAGACCTTTCCTTAGCCCTAAGCTGTGGTTCCTCGGTGAGAAAGCCTGGCCCACAAGAATTAGGGGCCTGAATGTTCCGTTGATGTGTCTTCCTCTGTCGATCAGCTGAGAAGTCCACAAGACCAGTCTCCAAAAAGGGAGAAAGATCCAGCTTTCTTCGTGGCCAATGCAGCGCCCGTCCACCACATAATGCTTTGTTTGTTCAAAAGGTAACGCAACAAAGGATAACGCAACAAACCGTTCTTGGTATTTTTGGGTATACATCATTAAAATCAATAGGTGACCACCGAATTCAATTCTAAACCAAATATATATTATTTAAAGTAATTATCCCCACATGGGGAATGCAGGAACTGAAGACAGGGGTTATGAAAAACAAGGTTGCATTTAATGATAAAACCAGGATCAAAGTAGCAACAAAGAAGTGGACACAAAGCAACTAGTGAAATGCCCCAACAACAAACCAGAACCAAAACCCAAACCCGGCAAATATAACCAAAAACAACAAAACTGGAAATGGAATAAGGTCAAATACAAGGAAACCAGAAACCAAAAAAATAACCAGACTAAAAGGTGGCGATACAAATTACATGAAAACCAGGATGACAATGGCAGACAAAATGAAAAAAAGACTATAATCCAATAGCGTATAATGTTCAAAATTTCCTTTTAAAGGGTACTGGTTCAAACCCATTAGGGGGTCTGTGGTGGTAGGATATGTGTCAGACCCTACCAAATTCAATATTTTCGAACAATATTTCCGTTTCTGTTTAATAAGAAGATTTAACGCATATGGGAAGAGATTTCTAAAGACCATGTAAATACATTACATAGCATAGGTCTGAGAATTATAGATGCGCGAAGCGGTGGCTGTCCAGGTTTTTTTTTCTGATTTAGTGATCTGTCACTTGATGATCTTAAACGGGTGGTGATACGGCCAAACCGATTACTTGCCCGTTTGACCTCCCTCCGGGTTCACTGATTAAATGTCTTTTCGGGGCCTTTGGAACTTCAGTTCAAAATATTATAAACATATAACTCTCCTCAGTTGCTTTAAAGTCAGCTGTTATTGAAACTACACTTAAAACGACCCTACCTTGATCCAGAAAGCTTATGTTATTATAGACCTGTGTGAAACCGTTTCTTTCTAAAGTTCTTGAAAAGGTCGTGGCACAGCAGCTGAATGATTTTATATCCGAAAATAATCTTTGTGAATCTATGCAATCAGGATTCAGGATTGATCACTCGACTGAGACAGCCCTGATTAAGGTAAACAATTCTCTTCTACTGGCAATGGACACAGGCACTTCATCACTCTTGCTGCAGGTGGACTTTAGTGCTGCCTTTGACACTGTGGACCATAATATCTTATAGACCGGTAGGAAAAATGGATTGGTCTATCAGGAACCATCCTCTTATGGTTCAGATCCTACCTCTCAGATAGGACGCACTGTGTTAAATATGGTGGAATGACATTCCTTAGTGTTACCTGTGGTGTTCCGCAGGGTTCAGTATCTGCCCCCCTTCGTTTCAATATTTACATGCTTCTTTTAGGTAATCTTATGTGCAAGTATATCAGTTTCCATTGCTGTGCAGATGACACTCAACTATATCTTCCAATTGAGAAATCTGGCACACTAAATTGTGGACATTTTGAGGCCTGCCTCATTGAGATAAAATAATGGATTTTACTGCACTTCTTACGCCCTAATTCTGAAAATACCGAAATGTTCATTATTGTTCCATCTAAATGCAGTGACTTGTTCTCAAAAAACGCTCTGAACATTGACAAAAGTCATATCACCTAGAGTGACTAAGTCAAAAATTTACATGTCACATTTGACCCAAATCTGTCCTTCCAAACACACGTTAAGAATATCACTAGAGCAGCTTTTTTCCATCCTCGCAACATTGCTCAAGATCGCCTTATGCTGTCCCAATCCGATGCGGTGATTATAACTCACGCGTTTGTTACCTCCCGTCTCGATTACTGTAATGTGACTCTGGTCTCCCAAAGTCTCAAATCAAGAGCTTGCAGCTGGTACAAAATGCTGCAGCGCGGCTTTTAACTAAAAAAGAAAGTTTGATCACATTACCCCGATTTTAGCTAATCTGCATTGGTTCCCTGTTACCTTAAGGTGTGATTTTAAGGTTCTGTTGGGATTATACAAAATCATGCAGGGACTTGCTCCCTCATATCTTTCAGATTCAATATCCCCCTACGTTCCAGTTCGGAGCCTTTGCTCTGAAAAGGCAGGTCTACTAGAGATCCCAAGAGCCAAGAAGAGAACCGCAGTTTCGAGAGCGTTCTCCATTCGGCCCTCGGTGTTGTGGAATGCTCTGCCCCCTGCGATTCGATCTGCAACTTCAGTGAAACCATTTAAATGTAGACTTAAAACACACTTCTATTTTATAGCCTATGAATGACCTATATTCACTGTTGACAATATGTGTGTATTCACTGTTATTACAACATTCATTGCAGCTTGGTCATCCTGGAAGGGGGATTATCGCATGTGCGGTCCCTACTCAAGGTTTCTTCATTTTCCTCATGTTGAGGTTCTTTAGTTTTTCCTTGCCCTCAGGGAAGTTTTCAATCAGGGGATCGTGTAATAATTATCTGTGGTTTGCAATAATCTGTTGTCTGTGCAGGCCTTTGCGACTCCTTTGATTAAGGGCAATACAAATAAACATGACTTGACTATAGCTGTGTAAGGCCCCCTATATAATATAATCTTTGATATATATGGCAGCCTACTCATAATCAATCTTCAGTATATATTGCCCTTAATGGCAAACTCATCTGAATCTTTGGCTTTAAGAATGGAGCTTCACGATGATAGCTGTCCATGGTCTCATAGCTAAAAATGTATCTTTGGCATTCTTGGCCATCTATGGCAGAAACTGAGTTAAAGGTGAGCAAAAGTTCCAGAAAAAAAAGTGATGTAACAAACTTCCAGCATGGAATCCAAGTAGAGGTGGGAGGAGCTGTAGATGGGAGGGAGGAGGTGTCCTAGTCTGAGGCAATGGTCCTGGAGAGCACCCCAGCTTTGGGGTATAATAATAATAATAAAAAAAGAGCAATTTCCTTCCCACAGCTGAGCACCTACGGGTCATTATTTCTTCTGTTTGGCTGTAATGTGAAAATCCGAAGCCCCGGCTTGGAAAAGTTCCTGCCACTGGATCAACAGTAAATAATGACTCCATTCCAACAGCGACGACCTTTGGCCAAAATGCTACATTAGCTGACACGGCGAAGTCGGGGAACCTAAAGACGAACATTCTTCACGCATGGCGTCCATAAATCTCGCAACGATAAGCCAGCATAAACAGTGAGCGGGGCTACGAAGGTGCTAGGACGGGAATAGTCACTGAACAAGCCACGGCTGTCTTCCAAAATCTAATCTCCCACACAGGTCAGCGGATTTGGTCTTGGGGAGGGATGTTCAGGGGCCGGGAATCAGAGGAAATAATTCAGCGGGGCATGGGAATGGCAGCGGTGGCCAGGGAAGGCGTCCCGCCCCAAAGCTGTTGCGCTCCTGCAGAGTTTTAAGTTGTTTTGGAAGGACCAGTGCCCCTCTAAACAAACACCATGTGAAAGAAGAGTTTAATTCTGTCGGACAACCTCAAGTAAGTAATAGGACAAAGTGCATGGCTAATAATGCAAACCTAACCTTTATCCTGTAGCGTAACCAACTTATTCAAGGCATAAAGCTAATGTAACAGATTAATACAAAAGCTTACCAGTTTGATATGCATGTATGAGCATTAGTACTATGTAGTTACTCTGTAAATACTATTTTCAGGTGTGTTGCCATTATGCAAACTTGAGCTAAATACTTTAGTACAAGATGTACCAGCCTTTGGGAAGCGCTTTGATACACATTTATAACTTATTGTGTTGACTATGTAGTTCGAGTGTTGTTGAGCATGAATTCAGTAAGTGTGTTGCTAATAATGCAAACTTGACCTTTATCCTATTGCGCAGGGGTCAGCAACTTTTTCGAGGCGTCAAGCCACACTTCTGTTACAGATTAGATTCAAGGGGGTACCAGTTTGATATGCATTTTTAACTAAATAGTTTAATATTCTATAGTTACTATGTTCGTACTATGTTAAACGGCATTGTTAATGATGCAAACTTCACCTTTATCCTGTAGCCCAGGGGTCGATCTTTTTTAAGGCGCCGAGCCTCTTTTTTGTTCCTGATTAGTACAAAATGCTCCGAGTTTGATATGCATTCATAATTATTGCATTATTACTATGTAGTTAAGGTATTATTACCAATGCTGGGAATAAGCCTTTTATGAATAATGCCGTAACGTAACTGTGTTTTTTTTTTTTTTTTTTCAGTAACGGGGTTTTCTAACTTATAATATTTTTCCGCTTTTACCGTGACTGATTGTTAAAAGTTATTTGTGATTTTGGCTGCTGAACGCCAACACCAGCATGACCCACTTGGCTCACCTCACATTGTTTTTAATGGCGTGGTTTTCCATTAGGGAATAGTTCCCTTTATTATAGAGTAATTCAATTACTTACTCAGTTACCTTTTGAAAGACGTAGTGCATAACTATAACTAATTACTTTTGTAAAGTAACCTGGCCAACACTGGTTATTACTATGTTAAAAAGCATTGCCATTCATGCAAACCTGAACTCCATACTTTAGCGCAGAGTTCAGCAGCTTTTTTTGAAGTGTCATTCTACTTATTTGTTATCGATTAGCATGGAAGGCTACCAGTGTGATATGTGTTTCTAACTTTTTTGTGTTATTACTATGTAGATGCCCCCGCGACCCTAATAAGGATAAGCGGTACAGCTAATGAGATGAGATGAGACTATGTAGATGCTGTACAGTGTTTTTAACATTTTACAGTGTGGTGCTAATAATGCAGTCTGACCTTTATCCTGTAGCGTAAGCGTCACCAGCTTTCTTAGAGGGGTCGAGCCACATTTTCGTTACATATCAGTGTAAAGGGTTACCAGTTTGATATGTATTTCTAACTTTGTGTTATTACTATGTAGTTAGTGTTATTAACATTTTAAGGTGTGTTGCTAATAACGCGACCTTTATCTTGTAGCGTAGGGGTCACTAGATTTTGAGAGGTGTCGAGCTACTTTTTTGTTACATATCATTAGGAATGGCTACCAGCTTGATATGTGTTTATTGCAAAAAAAAGTAAACTTGACCTTTATCACCAACTTATTCAAGCCGCCTAGCCAATTTTTGTTATGTATTAGCACAAAAGGTTACCAGTTTGATAAGCATGTCTAACTAATTGTAAACATATAAGTAGTTACTGTGTTATTACTATTTTCAGGTGTGTTGACATTAAAGAAAACTTGAAATTAATGATTTAGTGCAGGATGCACCAGTCTTTTTGAATTTTCAAGCTAAACTTACCTTTATTTTTCTTTATAGAGCATATTATTTCATGAAATGTTAATTTTTTTATTACCAAACAATACAGGTTACTTAAATAAGCCTTTAGAAATACTTAACCTTAAACATTCATTCCATACAAAACATAGCACTGAAGCAACTTACGAACAAATTCAACTTACGAACGATCGTCCGGAACCTTGTGTTCGTAAACAGGACAGCGTCTGTATTATTGCTATGTAAATACTGTGTTACAACTATGTAATGATCAGGTCGCATGGTTAAAATGTGGTTAATAAAATGGATAAACTAGATTGGAATTAGAACTTTATAGATAAAAAGTCTTATCATGTCCAACCTTTAGTAAAACAATTGAGAAAAACAAACTTTAATTTGCAAAACAATTTGGGTTGGGAATCGATGAAAAAAAAAAAAGCAGTTTTGGGGAAAAAAAAAAAAAAAAAAACTCGATTAATTGTGATTCGTGGGTTAAATCCAGATTTTACAAATGGCAGTAAATATGAAAAAATATGCATAGAAAAAAAAGATTACATTTATTATGCCAAATGGTCAAAGCCTGTGCCAAGTACAGTAAACGTACCTACAGAATGTAATGCCAAAGATAGCTTTCATAACATAAATACTCAAGTATGTTATATCAACACTGTTGATTTGTAAATTTTCTGTAAAGCTGTCGTAAGTATTATAACAAAAAATGCATATCAATTAAATTAAAAGTCCATAGACCTTGAAGTGTCAAAGACAAATATTTCATAAACAAAATAGTCAAGTTCCTTACGTAAACATTATAGAACACCCATCTCTTGCACCAAACTGTACAAAGGTTGTTTGTCGGGGTCCGCTGTCTGACTGTACCTCCGCATTGGGTGTCCTGATTGCTGATTGAGCACACCTGCGGCGGCTTGATTAGCGCCAAAAGCCCGGACACTCCTTTAAACCCCCGGCTTCCTCTTGGTGGCTGTCAGATCGTTGCGAACTGTTGCCTTCTGCTCAGTTAGCCCTCTCCGTTTTTGTGCTAAGTCTTTTCCTGCCTGATCTTTGTTACCTACTCGTTTCCGGACCTGATTACGCCCATTCTGCCTGCCTCCTGTTACCTGACCTGTTTTACCCCGTTACCTGCCTGCCTCCCTCGCTTACAAACTCGGCCCACATTTTCTTCAGTAGACACCTATCAGAAGATCGTCAATGCCGCAAACTTTCAAACATGTCACTGCTTCCCCAAAATGTGCTCTATTTTTTTATGAAAAAAATAAAAAAAATTACTAATTCATGTTTTATGCCGCCAGTGTTTTTAATTTTCTCTACATTCCAAGTGGCAGAAAAAGTGGAGGCTAAATGCATCCTACACGTCAATATCCATCTATGGCAGTTCACTTAAATATATCATTAACACCTCTCACCATTGATGCCGCTTAACTAAAATTAATCTTTAACATTTTTAGCCATTTATGACAGTCAGGCTGGAATGTATCTTCTGTAGTTGTCAATAAAAGCCAAGCTCAAATAGATCTTCAACGTTTTAACTAGAGGTTGACTGATAGTGATAGAAAGCATAATAACAGGCTGAGACTGTTACCATAGCATTAGTTTGTCAATATGGCTCTAAAACAGGAATGACAACTCTATTCAATTTACCAGCTTCAATGACATTTTCATGCTCTTTTTGTCCCAGTTCACATAAGTCATGTTGGTTGTATAGACATTTTTTAAATTGGTGTAGAGGACCCACTCGAGTGGCTCGGGAGCACAGTGCAGAAGCAAGGATTAAGGCAAAAAAAAGTGTCATTTATTTGGTTCAGGTTTGGTACACAGGTAAGACAAAAATCGTATCTTGTCACCAGAGGCAACAGTCCAGGGGCAGGCAAGGTTTCTGTGATCCGGAAAACTCACTTTAGCGAAAGTCCAAATGTCCAGCAGGTTGGGTAAGGAGGCAAGAGTTCCGTACACCAAAAACAAGACAAGGCTGAGACAATGCTAGAACAAGACAATAATGGCAACCAACTAGCTGACATGCCCAAAAAGAGGAGTGCTTTTAAATAGTGAGCAGGAGAGGTGATTAGGGTGGAATCAGTGCAAGTGACACCCGGTGTGGGTGTAAATGAGAACCAAGGAGGAAGTGACCAAAAAAGGAAAAGGGAAAGTGAGTGGGGGAGAGATAGCCTGACTTTAATTTCTCCACTCTTTTTGGTTTAAGTGAAACATTATTTATGTAAGTTGTTGTATTGAAATGTATTGATTGTAAACAGGGGCTCAAACTCAATTTACCTGATGGGGCACAGGTACTATGGGCTGAGTTAGGTTGGGTTAGGGTTAAGGTTAAGGGTTTTAAGATTGACAGCAGAGGTCGGGAACCTATGGCTACGAGCCATATATGATTCTTTTCTTGAGTACGTATGGCTTGGTGATAAAATTGATAATATGCAAAATGTCCCAATGTCGTTATGGTAAAAATTCACAGAACAAACTGTAAAAAGGCCAAATCACCAGAAAAGCACCCAGAGCAATTTGATTGGGTGAGCGGTAGGGTTCGGTGGAGCGACACAAACAGCGCAAGCTCTCCCTCCTGCCTTTCGCCCTGCGTTGTCTGCGCCGAAAGAAAATATGTCGGGATCCTCTTTTGCAGAATTCTGTGACGTTTTTACAAAATAACAGGATACACTTTGTTTGAAAACCATTATCTATGAAAAAAAAATAAGGTCAAAATGAGCCTCATCGATCGAATTGTGGGAAGGAGACTGGTTTAAAAAACTATATTTGTTGGCATTTTCCACAGGCTCTGGCACTATTCCCATTTCAAACATTTTATTAAATAATAAAATGTCACATAGTGACAGAAAATGTGCTAAAGGATAATATTTTGTCTGGAGAGCAGGTTTAGTCGTTTTTATTGAATGCTGTCTCAAAATATTGAGTAGCTCTTTCCTAAAATGAAATCAAAATATTTTGCTTTTAATGGCTCTTTGAATCAAAAAGGTCCCTGACCCCTGTTTGACAGCAAAGAAATATGAGCTCAAAATATTGGTAATCGGCCTCCTTTTAATACTAATAATAGGTGTCACCCCCACCCCCCAGCCCATATCACCACACCCGACCCCATCTTCAAATTAGCTTTTTCTTTCTGTTTGTATGTTTTTTATCAGTCCGGCTTTCTGTTCGAAGGTGGGGGTCTCTTCCTCCATCTGCCACATCCTCTCAAACCGCCCACAGTCCGTGAAACTGCAACCACGTCTCTCCCACCCTTACACTGAGCACTGGCTATCCCTAAGGATGTGTACTGAGCCCCCTGCTTTTCACCCTCTTCACCTCCGACTGCTCACCGACCCCCCTCACAAACACAATTGTTAAGTACGCCGACAATACAACCATGGTCTGCCTAATTTTTTAAGGGGACGAGGTGGAGACACCGACAACGTGGTGTTCGAAAAACCACCTCATACTGAACACCACAAAAACAAAAGAACTCATACTGGACTTCAGGAGGAAAGGCAGGAACCCAACACCACTCATTATAAACAGAGACTGAGTAGAGAGAGTTCACTCTTTCAAATTCCTGGGTGTGCACATCTGCGATGACCTCTCCTGGTCTGAAAACACCAGAGTGGTGGTAGGGAAGGCCCAGCAGCGACTCCATATTCTGAGAGTGCTCAGGGAAAATCATCTGAAACAGCAGCTGCTGGTGTCCCTTTACAGAGCCACAGTGGAGAGCATTCTGGTATACTGCATTACGGTGTGGCATGCCGATTGCACGGCCGCAGACAGCAAAACACTTCAGAGGGTCATCAACACAGCCCAGATAATTGTTGGTTGCTCTCTGCCCAGTCTGGAGGACATTGCCTGCTCTCGCTACCTCAGCAGAGCAGAAAACATCATCGAGGACTCTTCTCACCCCGGCCACCACCTCTTTTACCTGCTGCCTTACGGCAGACGCTACAGGTCACACAAAACAAAAACAGACTCAGGGACAGTTTCTTCCACAGAGCCATCACCACCCTTAACACACACTGCACAAAAAACGGAAACTCTTGCAAACACACTACCTCATACAGATGTAAAATTGTATTCATGCCTATGCTTACTTTGCACAATGTTGCCTATTTCGCACTACCGCATATTGCACTAATACGATCCCAAAACTGCATGTAAACACCCATTGTAAATACATTCTGCCTTTACATGCCCACACTTTTTTGTGTAAATATTGTGTAAATTATCTTTTTTTTTTCTCAGTAAAATGTGAAACTGGAGTGCCATGTCCAATTTCGTTGTCAACTCCTTTTGTAACATTGATAATAAATGTTTGTTTTATCCTATTATACTCTATTCTATTCTATTCTTTTCTATTATATTCTTTTATATGTAGCGACTTGGAACTTGCTATGGCTTGCCACCAGCCATTGTTATTTTTAGCTGCTCCTGCTTTGTCCTTCAGTATCACTCACTTTCCACTGCTACCTTCTCTAGCGACTCATTTTACCCTCTTAGCTACAGGCTTTGCTTGTTATTTTTAGCTGCTATATCTTCCTCCTTTAGTGTCAGTCAGCTTCCAAAACTGGTCATGCAAGTAAATGTTCTGTGATTTAGGCAGTTTCTGCTGTTTTTTACTATTTCCTTCTCTAGCTAATCTTGCTAGCCACTTGGCTGCAGTTTGTTGATTTGCCTTGGAAGCTGTTGTCTACTGATTCTTAGTCATTTATTATCACTTGCCTTCCACAGCTGCTCCTTGGCTTCCACAGCTACCCCTGTAAGTCAACGTTGCCCAGGCCCAAATTCAAGGCATCGTCCACGATGTTATGTTATCATTATTTTCTTCTCTAGCCCCTCATGCTGCGTTGCACATTTTGGCATGCTCTTGCAATATTTGCTTTTTAGAAGCTTCCTCTGCTGGCCAATAGATTTAGTCGCTTACATCAACTAAAATTATTTATTTTTGTTTGCAGGATTTGTAAACACATATTTACATTACAAAAACTGAAAAAGTAAGCAGAATAAAAGTGGGAAAATTGATATATGATAAAAAAAACTTAATATGAAATAAATTTAAGAAACATTAGCTTTTAAAAGGGGTAAAATATTCTACAATACAAATTATTTTTGGACACTTTAGAAGTATTAATTTGACATAAAAAAAGTAAAACTGTAAAATGAGGAGAAAATAAGTAAATGGTGTTGCTAAAATAAGAAAGCTTGCTTTTCTCATATAGCTAGAAATTATACACAAATCAAGTATTCATTCTCTGAATTTTCTGAAAAGTATGACAAAAACAATTCCATAAAATTAGTTGTTGTACTATCCATCCATCCATTATCTTGACCGCCAAGGGACAATTTGGACCGGCCAATCAACCAGACACGTATGTTTTTGAATGTGGGAAGAAACCTAAGTGCGCGGGGAGAACATATAAACTAGGAAGGCTGGTAGGATTTGATCCAATGACCTTTGAACTGTGACGCAGATGCGCCAACTACTCACCCACAATGCCGCCTATAGTCGAACTGTTTTTTATTCAACACAAAAGGTAAACCTACTGTAAAATACTGAAAAAAAATGTTTTTCATAAAAAAAGAGTACCTTCATTTAAGGATTATTTTTTCCTATTTTGTTGGAATTAATTGTAAAATAATTTGAAATTATTATTTATATATATATATATATATATATATATATATATATATATATATATATATATATATATATATATATATATATATATATATATATATATATTTATAGATATATATATATAGATATGGATATATATAAAATTTTAAATGTTTTTTTTTAAATGCATTAAGTATTCATATATTCTTAGAATTGTCACTGAAAAGGCTAGCAAACATTTTTTAGTTAGGGTTGGTTTGCTCTTACATGGCAAAAATGTCATTTGAGCAAGGTCCAGATCCACTCAGGTAATTGTTCTCCATTTATCATTTGCAAAAACACACAACATTAATTAGGGAGACAACCAGATGAGGGGGGAGGTATAAAGGAGGGTTTCGTTTTTGCTGAGGTCGGAACGGACCGACGGGCTTAAATGTGTTGATAGTAACGTTGTGGTTAATCTCTATTTCTCTCTTTTTTTTCTCTAATTCCTCTGGCCACGCGGTCAAACTATCTCCCAGCCTCAGTCCTCATCCAGCTAATGTGTTTTCATGCCCCGCTGAGGATTTTACACTCAAAATTATAAGTCAAGTGCCTTGGTGGTCAGCAAAAAATATAGGTTCTCTATAAATTAAACTCATTCCTTGCCAGAAGCACTAAAACTGATCTTCGATGTCTACAATTATCTATTGGTAGAGTTGTCCAGATGTTTCATAAAATGGGCCAGATTTGGTAAGCTGAATATTCAGTCTGGCATTCTTTGAACAGTCTTTAATAAATTCACTGACTACTTGGCAATCAGTGTTGCGACCTCGTAGCTTGCCTCTGTAGCATTTTCATTGGACTCACTGGATCTCATGAGAAAGTGCTGCTGTGCCATTAAACATCTTGCCGTTGCTTCACCTTTTCACAGTGTTGGTTTTGGTGAGATTTTGTTATCAGCATGTTACGTCTGGCAAGTGATATAATATTGATATAATATTCTTTGAAAACAGCCTCAGTCAGTTGGCAAATTAGGCAGACGCAGTTGTTTCTGATTTCCGTGTAAAAATACTAAAATGTTCAGTTGTCCTGGAATCTGTGATCTTCACAGGCAAATGGGGTGGGCTAAAAAGTCTCACAGGAAGCCAAGGCCGAGGTGGCCAAAAGGCATCTGGTGATTTTTTCTTTTTAACAAATTTAATTTATACCCCGGTCAACATTACTGGCAGAGGTTGCGGGCCAGTAAAAAAGAATATCACGGACCGGACTTTGGACATGTCTGATATATGGCATCTTATAATGTTATGAAAATCAAAAACGTATTTGAAAGTCTGGAATTTATCCCGTTATTGCATCATATCGCCATCAAATGTGATCTGACTTTTGTCAAACTCAAAAAGATGTAGCAGTGGTGCTGTTAGGAGCTGTCCAAACCCATACATGTACAATGGCATGAAAAAGTATGGGGACCTTTTGGAATTGTTCACATTTATGCATAAAACCACCATCAAATGTGATATCATTTTTGTCAAAGTCACACAGATTACATAAACACTGTATACTTGAACAGGAAGCACCCAAAAATGTATATATTTCCATATTTATATAGTATAACATCCAGACAATGATAGGGGGGAACGGAACTTAACTCTCTACCTAGGGGGACTTAAAAACAATGGTTTCAGTTGCTCTTTGAGTAGGGACACAATCCAGTTACCTCTTCCTCCTCCTCTCATTATTTACATACTATCCACATTCAAATATGGAAACCTAGAAGCTATTGCTTTTTCTGTGGCCTGTAAGCATTTTTTTCACTCAGGGTCGACAGATATGCATGTTGACGCTTTGAAAATTGAACTTGAATGCTCCTCACCTGGGGAACAAACAAGTCTAAGTGCTGCAAAACCTGAAGGAAAATGCCATTCTTACTAATGGATCCCAACAGGTGCCTCTCTGATGCGACGGTGGTTGATTGGCTGCCAGCTGGATTTTCGAGGGCGGAGACGGATCACAGGATCGAGACATTTTGCTTCTGCGTTAAGAACGCTGCCAAGGGCCGCTTCCTGCCTAAGTCCTCAAACGGTAAACGGGAATTTTAATCACCACTATATTGAAATGCTGATTTCCTAGGCTTGCGGGCGCGTACATTCTTGCATACAAGGTGGCAATTGATGCAATGGAATGCAGATAGGAAGGCTGTAACCATTTCTGATTTATTTGATTGTTCAATATTTTTTTCATTGCTTGACACATTGGATTAAATTACAGTAAAACCAAAGTTTAATTCCTTGAATTAAAAAAAAATGGCACTATTTCTAACTTGTACACCATATTGGAGGGACCAGATGTGACATTTGTCAGCCTGGAAAGGAATGGGAGGTGTTTTTGATGAGGAATCAGACTTTGAAGGACAATAAATACAATACAAATTTGGTTGGTAATCTTTTAATAGTTTACATTGTAAAAAAATGATTTTAATCACATCAGTTAAAATGCTTAGTGAGAACTGAGAAAAAGTGACACAAAACTATATAGCACATTTATTCTAGAATTACTAGTGGGCATTATACACAAATAAATAAGGTAGATTCAATTTACAAACTTTTTGCGCAGGTTGATTTTTTTCTTTTCTTTTGTCGTACCCAAAAGATTGTTTACAGTTTTTCAAGATATTTTATTTCTAAAGATAAACATGGGTTCCCCATGAGTCAGGCAATCTGGCTCTTGTAATTGATCTATGTTTCCCCACTGTTTCTACTTTTACAACCCCTACAAAACGTATGGAATCACCAGTCTTGGGCAAGCGCTCACCCAGCCATTTTATTCTGTAGAAAAAAGTCAGACAACAAACATGAAACAATCGTAAGGTCATTCCAAAGTGCAACGTAACAGCATTCACTCAGGATCTCACAACAAAATGTTCGTTAACAATATATATGTTATAACAAAACACATGTACAATATAACATGTTAAACTACAAAAATAAACACGTTTGAAAAATAAATACGGTGTAAGATTATTTTGTAAGGGAAAAAAACGAGAGTTTGTAAGGGCATGGAGCCGTGGAGGTTGACAGATATGATACTGTTTCATGCAATCTTTTACCAGCCTCTTTAGAATATTTTCTAACTTGCAGCAAAGTTAGCCACATCCACCGTCTCAGAAAAAGATCCAGTTACTGGCTCTTTTGTCCCGCTCCGGCCGTATATTGCTTAGAGGTTGATCGATTATAGGGCAGGCCGATTATCGGCATCAAGGTTTGGTATCGACATTAACATTTATTCGACGGGCCGATTAAATACATTTCTTGCTTGGTTGTTTTGGAAACTACCCACTACACGCCTTATAATCGGATAAGCAACTGAAGGAAAAAACACTGATGCAGGAAGAATAATGTTACAGCAGAGTAAACAGCGGCACCTCTAGTTTAAGAAGTGTACTTAAATTATTTAAGGGAAGCATATCCCGGTGGAGACTGATACATTAGCTCTTATCATAAAATCAATGTGTCAATCAAGTGTGTGTGTTTGTGATTAGGAGAGAGCAGAAAAAACCTGCTAGAGTGGAAGGCTGAGTAATTAGCTCTTAGCATAACATTTGTCAATCTGGCTCTAAAACAGGAGTGCCTACCCTTTTCAATTTGCCAGCTCTGTTGAAATTCCCATGCGCTTTGTGTTTTAAGTTTATTTCTCTTGTTGGTTGTATTTTTTTGTTTTTTTACTGTAAAAAGTTTCAGAGTGCCATTTATGTTTTTTCATGTACCTTTATCCAAATTAAGTCCAATTTAATTCCCTGCACTGTTAGTTTTTGGTTAGTTATTCATTTACTGTTAACAGTTTCCGATAGCTATCAGTTTTTTTTGTTTATTTGTTTCTTTTTGCAGCATTAAAACTGTCTTATTCCACTTTTAAGCTTCATAGCAAGTGAACATCGGCTCTGAATATCAGTTATAGACATTAACTGAATGCTAATAATCAATATCCATAACAACCCTGAAAAACCCTGATTGGTGGATAATTAATACTGCTCACTCTGACATTCTTTGGAGATTAATTTGATTGTATAAATTATTTGTCTTTTGGGGATGATTGTCACGGTTGCCCATTGCCCTCACTTGGCCCCGCCCGTTTGGCGCCATCAGTGGCTCGTTGCCTGATTGGCTTCCCTCCTATTTAAGCTCAGTGCTCTCACTCACCCCTTGTCAGTCCGTCAACGAACCTCTACACCCGCAAGACGTGTGTTTTGACTCTGTCCGGTATCCTGATTGTGTCCGATATCGGTCCCGTCTATCTCGTCCTGTTTGATATCCGACACCAGCCCCCAGTGTCTGGTATTGATCCTGTCTGTCTCGTCATGTCTGATATTTGACTCCAGTCTCCAGTTTCGGGTATCAATCCCGTGTTTCTCGTCCTGTTTGATATCTGACTCTAGTCTCCAGTGTCTGGTATCGATCCCGTCTGTCTTGTCCCGTCTGATATCTTGCTACAGTCTCCGGTGTCCGGTATCGATTCCGACTGTCTCATCCTGTCTGATATCTTGCGCCAGTCTCCAGTATCCGGTATTGATCCCGTTGGTGTCATCCTGTCTAATATTTGACTCCAGTATCCGGTATTGATCCCGTCTGTCTCGTCCTGTCTGATTTATGACTTCAGTCTCCAGTATCTGGTATCGATCCTGTCTGTCCCGTCCAATATCTGCTTGTGTATCTGGTATCGATCTTGTCGGCCTCTGGCTTCCTGTTTTTCCACGCCGGACTTTTGTCTTACTCCTTCCGCCCAGCGATCGCCGAATCACTGGTGTTTGTGTTCACGTGCATGACTGCCCCATTCCCGTAAAATAAAAAACGTTACACATATGGGACCTCCTCCGGTTTTGGTTCTGACAATTATTAAAGATTTCAAATGCAGGTTTTTGAGCTTTTATAGCAAATGAACATTGGCTCCAATTATCAGTTATTGACCTCACCTGAATACTGATTATCGTATCGGCGCTGAACGGTCAATCCTTAAATTGGTTGCTCTGCCTATTGTTGGGGATTCAGAACAGCTTTCAAGTCCTGAAATTTGTCCTGGCTCTTGCGAGAAAATATGGAAGTTGGATTGGGAATTTTCCCAAGTGGTATCTTTTGTACGTGTATAACATTTGTTCTTTGAAAGTGTTGGCTTGTGCTCCATTCTGAGCTACAACGACCTCTAGGGTTTAATTTTTAATCTCTCTCACAACGAGTTAAATTCGCTACGCTCTATTCATAATTTTTGTCATTGCTCTCTAAAGGATTTCCAAGCTGCACCTGAGCAGGATGTTGTGTAATTTTTGACCAAACCCAACTTCAATTTGCTTGGATTTGATCTTTTGAATTATGTCTTTCTCTTGTAGCTAACAGCTGTTTTTCCTGCATATCTAATGGAATTATTTAAAGAGAACCAGCAGGCAGCCTCCCACGGGCCAGCCGGAAAGGATAGGTGAGGCACCTAACAAGAAAGTCAAGGCCCTCCGCTACCCAGTACATCAGGGGTCGAGTACCTTTTTACCGAAAGAGCCATAAAAGCAAAAATATCCATTCAGATTATTTTGAAAGAACGACACCAAATACTTTAAGACAAAATTAAAAAAACAAAACAAAACAAAAACACCAAACTCTCTCTGGAGACGAAATACATTTTTCAGCACATTTTATTTCACTATGTGATGTTTGATAAAATCTAAAAAAATAATCATTCCTGAGCGTGTGTCCCATATTATAAAAATGTACCACTTGAATGAGTCGGGTACAAAAAGGACCCCATGGGTTGTAATATATTTTCTTTTATAATATATTCCATATATTCTTCATAAAACATGTTTGAGACATGATGCGGATAGTATTTTAATTTTTTTAGACCGCTGTTTGTCCACCCCACTCATGGAAGAGTGTATGCAGTGGTAGGTCATAGATATAGGTGTTATAAAAACATTTGGGTGCGTGTTGTACAATAGTGTGTATTATAAATAAAATAAATGTGTTTCGTCAGAAAAAAAGATGAAAGTAAAGTAACATTTGCTCATAGGAAAGTCAAAGAGAGAAAAAAATGCATTAAAGCGTACATTTGTCCAACCTTTGGCAGAAACAAAAAGCTGAGGCTCAATTGGATTTATTTCCCTTCCCCTCAACCTTACCACTTACTCAAGCAAAGGCTGTTTTTGACTCTTTTTTCACTTTAGGAGTTACAACACATTTTGCATTTTGAAAAAAAAAAAATCAATTCAGTTCTCAGGGAGCTGGCATTTTTCTCAAATCCTCAATTTATGCTAGCAGTAGCGCTGCCAAAACCTTAGCGACCCTCTCAAGGCCTGGTCTGAGTGTTAGCAAGCTGCTGAGTCTCAGGTGCACTGGCTGGTTCTTAGCCAGACGGCAGATGCCGCAAGATCTCCCACGGCACTGATCCCTATTAGATGGCTGCAATTACTCCCCGAGCCCCCTGTCCGCTAACTCTGCTTCAAATTAGCAGCTGCCCCCGCCCGGGAGGCAGGCTGCAACGTCAGTTAGCGCATATTGAGGTTAATGTCAGGTAAGCGGGTCAACAGCCGATCGGGCGATAATTACGTTTTGACTTCCTGACCTCGCCCGTTGAGCGCCAGGCGGGAACGAGGCGTGTGTTTGTGTAAGGTGCCGGAAAACGCCACATCCTGTTTTATTTTTTCTGTTTTTTTCCGCGTCACCATGACTATGGGCACATTCTTTGATGTCCATGGTGATAAGGAAGCCACTTTACATCCTCTTGTTAACCACAGAAAGTGGTATCGCTTTTTGATTCATCGCCTTGATTCATCTCTTCACTTACGAACCATTACGGTTGCTCTCCTCAAGGCACTAACATAATTGCGTTATCCGGCACACAAAGTGCTCTTTCATCTTGCCGCCTCTTCAGGTGTCTGCTTCAAGAAGAAAAAAATGGTTGCTGCTCGCTGGTGGTGTGGATGAATCTCCTTAATTGCTGGTAGGCTTTTACGCTCACCGTAGGGAAAAAGTGACCATTTTTGGTCATCTATCAATGGAAGATTTGAGAGACATGCCTGGCATTCATTCAAATCCAGTACTGTGGAAAAGTATTTGCCCCCTCTGTGATTTCTGTGTTTAAGATCATCAAACCAATTTTAATATCAAACAGAAACAACTCAAAGAAATATGAAATGTTCTATTCAAATATTGATTCTATTTATTGAAGGACAAAAAAAAAAAAAAAAAACATCCGGCCCTATGTTAAAAATTAATTGCCCCCAGACCCTAATAGCAAGTTGGGCCATCTTTGGCAGCAATAACAGAAATTAAATGTTTACGATAATTGTTAATACGTCTTTTACAACGCTGTGGAGGAATTTTGGCCCAATCATTTTTGCAAAATGGTTTCAAATTCTCGTGCCGGCGTGATTCCCCATTTACCTGACGAGGTGAGGGGGGCCGGAGCTAAGGTAAAGGCTAAGAGGTAGCGGCCAAGTGGCAATATAAGTCGTCGCTACCATCCGTAATCATGGGAAATGTAAAATCCCTACCAAATAAGACCGATGAACTGGCTGTGCTGGTGAAAAACATCAAAGCATACAGGGAGTACAGTTTGCTGTATTTCACGGAAACGTGGCTCACATCTAACATCCCGGACGCTAACGTGGAGCTACCCGGCTTCAGCGCTGCTAGGGTAGACAGAGACACAAAAGCCTGCGGGTAGCGGAGAGGAGGTGGACTCGCTTATGTGAACACGAGGTGGTGTAACCCTGGGCATGTAAACACAAATATTTCCATCTGCTGCAGGGACGTCGAACTTTTTGCCGTAGGTTTGCGTTTCTATTACTTGCCCAGACCACACCAAGGATAATAGGACTATTGACCTGCTGTATGCAAACATTAAGGACGAATACAGCGCTACTCCACTGCCTTCCATGGGGAAAGCAGACCACAACCTCATTCTGCTTCAACCTTATTAAAAACCAAAAGTGAGGAGGCTACCAAGAACAACACGCTCATTCAGGAAATGGTCTACTCAGGCAGAGCAGGCTCTGAGAGACTGCTTTGTATGTACGGACTGGAATGTCTTGCAAGGGTTCAGCAGTGGAGACATTGAGGAGGTGGCAAACTGTACTACTGACTACTTCAACCTCTGTATGAACAATGTTGATCCTGTAAGGAATTTGGGCTGCAATGCCAACAACAAGCCCTATATCACGAGCGACAAGTGCCTTCTGAACCAAAAGAAGAGGGCCTTTAAAGATGGTGATCAGCAGGAGCTAAAACGAGTACAGAGGGAGCTCAGAGTCCAGCTCCGGGAAGCGAAGGAGCAGTACAGGAGGAAGTTGGAGAAAAAGCTGCAGATCAATAGCATAAAGGAGGTGTGGGAAGGGATGAAGACCATCACCGGCTGCAGCACTAAGTGGGGTGCGGCCGTGGAAGTAGATGTGGGGAGGGATAACCAGTTGAACAACTTTATTAACAGGTTTGATCACCCCCACTCGTTCTCACCCCCAGAGTACTGCAGCTGTCCCTGCCCCTCTGGACACCAGCACCCAAGATCACTGCAGGCCAGGTGTGTGGAGAGCTGAGGAGGCTGCGACCCAGCAAGGCAAATGATCCAGCTGGAGTATCCCCCAGACTGCTGAAGGCATGTGCGTTGGGGCTTGTAGACCCTCTACAGCACATCTTCAACCTGAGCCTGGAACAGCAGAGTGTCCCGCAGCTGTGGAAAACCTCCTGCATCATTGCAGTCCCAAAGAAACCACGACCTGAGGAACTCAACGACTTCAGGCCAGTCGCCCTGACATCACAAGTGATGAAGACCATGGAGCGGTTGCTGCTACACAAGACGTTGCAGATTTTCTATTCGATATACAGTGAAGAAAATAAGTGTTTGAACGCCCTGCTATTTTGCTATTTCTCCCACTTAGAAATCATGGAGGGGTCTGACATTTTCATCGTAGGTGCATGTCCACTGTGAAAGAGATAAACTAATAGGAGTCCAGAAATCCAAATGCATGTTTTTTAAACAATTTATTTGTCTGATACAGCTGCAAATAAATATTTGGACACCTTTGTATCATCTAGAATTCTGACCCTGAAAGACCTGTTAGTCCGCCCATTAAAAGTCCACCCGCACGCCATGTATCATCCTGAATCTGATGCACCTGTTTGAGGTTGTTCGCTGCGTAAAGACACCTGTCCAAATTAGCAGGGTGTTTAAATAATTATTTTCTTCACTGTAAGTTGTGCATGTTAATGTGTGTTTTTGTTCATGTTTACGTACATTTGTTGTATGTGTTTTTGTAAGATGTGCGAGATTACATATGTTTTTGTGCGTGTTCACGAACGTTTTTGTTCGTGTTTACTTATGTTTTTGTGTGTGATCATGTATGATTGTATTCATGTTTATGGATGTTTATGAGCCTTTTTACACAAGTTTTTGAGAGTGTGTTAATGTACAACTCATTTTATATGCCGATTAGCTCAGGAAATCGAGCGCTTATCTTGGGATCAAGAGGTTGCAGGTTCGATTCCCGGCACTTCCGTGTTATTTGTCAAAGTGTCCTTTCACAAGACACTGAGTTGCTTTGCCTGGCGCTGCTATCGGTTAGTTAGTGTGTTAAAGGGGAAAAGTGTGAAGCACATTGGAAAGCGCTTTGGGAATTATTCATTCACTTCAAAAGCGCTATACAAATGCAGACAATCTACATCATCATTTACATGTAACTATTTATTTTTGTTGCACTTCAAGTGTAAGATAAATATTTTGCTGGTGAGAGGCAATAAATATTACAACATTATATAACATAACTCCTCCCTCTGTTCTTTATTCACTGGCTCAAACGCTGGAAGAAGTTAGTGATTTTAATCGTCTTTTTCAAGCAACATGACCATCACTGCCGTTCCGTTTTGCTACATGTGTATGCTATCAACCGTCTTGTCGTGGTGTTGGTCAGCCTCAAAGTATTTCTTCCTCTTTGTCCTCCATGATGCTCAGCGTGCCGCCCGCAAGGAAAGCTCATTAAGCAAACAAGGTTTGCTAGCAGAGTTGAGCCAAGCGTACTAGCTTATTGCACAAAGGTGTTTAAGGCAAGCCTCAGGTTGGCCTTCAAGCAAAAGTGCCACTAAGCCTCTGATCCCCCCCGCACCCTTTGCCGCCATGCTCCGCTGAGCCGTGGTTGCTCCCCTCTGAGAACATTTTTGTATACTGTACCTCAACTTAAGAAAAATAAATAAACCCCGCAAGAGCTGCTAGATAAAAAAAAAGGTCAGACGGATATAATTTCCCGTAGGATGTCAAGGGAAAGGAAGCTGATTGGAACGGTTGCGTATTATTCAAAATAATTTTTGAGGTATAGGAACCAGTGTGGGACGTGTTACTTATTTAAATTGTAACCGCTCTAGATTACTGGAGCCAAAAAGTAGCGCTCTACTCTGAATGTAATTATCAAGATACAAATTACCCTATTTGTTTACATAAGAGCCAACTCCATACAAAATTTTCAATTTTTGTGAGTATAACGTACATTTATTTTTCCTGGAAAAAAATACTTAAAAGAGTTAGGCACACAAGGTTTTATGGTAGTATATTATTGTATTTCCCGAGTGTCATGGCCGCTTTCTGGTGTCCTATTTCATCTGGAGGGACGGAAGCATGACCAACTTAGGTGCCGAGGTGCCTAACTTGTTTGGGTGTTTGGGCAATTGGGTTGGCCATGGTCCCAAAAATGTTGTGTGTGTTCTTTGCTTTTTTTTCCCCCTTTTATTTTCTTTGTTATTGTATGTGTTTGTCTTGATGTTGGTCACCCCTCTTGAGGGATATGACCAAGGTAGATAGTTAGATAGATAGATATTATTGTATTTGTGCAACTGAAACAAGATAGCTGTACAAACTGTACCCTGTTCTGTTTTTTATTTATTTCTCCTTGGTGGCTCACGTGCAAGTTCAGTGATATCTCAATACTTGACCATAATCCATTCAACATCAATGTTCGACCACCAAATTGTTTGAGTACCATTTTTTTTCCCCATACAACATAATTGTATTTACATATTTTATGTGTTACTACGCATTCCAAAATACCCATAATATGAATAAACGTGTTCTTGAACAACCATTGACAGAGCCTGGGGGGTGCACCCCACTATTTGAGAACAACTGCGTTAGTCCATGTTGTGAAGTGTACATAGTTACATACTGTATTTCATTGGCAGCAGCTCAGGTGCAGGACTTTTACAACATGAGCTTTGATGGGATTTTGCTGGTCTCTGTCATATTGATGTGCATCCAGGCAAAATGCAGCCATGCAAATAATTAAATTGGAAATACTTCTTATTGGAGAGTTAAAATCAATGGCATTCATTTCGAAAGACAAAGAGTCAGCTTGTCATGCAGGTATAAAAAAAACAAAACAAAAAAAACCAAAAACAAAGGAAGGTCAAAAAAGGGCGAAATTTCATGACAAAAATCCCCAACAATATCTGCATGATATTAAAATACTATCAGGCTCAGGTGGCTAATATTAACCTGAGAAAATGGAGGGGGCATATTTCCTGCTTAAAGCGCTGCCGCATGCCATCGATAATTGAATTCCAGACCGTCACACCTACAAGCTTCGTTGAAATTAATTATTTGCCTGGACCCCGTGCGTGTTTCCCGGATCATTTCAGCAACAGCCACCCCAAGAAAAGAGTGATAGCATCTCTGGCATTGTTGTGCTACAAATAATTAATTTCAAGGTGATTAAGCAAGAGCCACCAAGTTTTGACCACAAAGGGGATGTCAGATAAGCAGAGCGATGCTGTAGGTGATATTGCCGTGTTTTAGTGACGTTGTAACTATTGGTTCAGTTACACATGTGTTTAATATGGTTTGTAGTCAGCCACGTTTTGCCTTTAGCTGCCTTTGCAGCTGTGACCTAAAAAAAAGACAAGCATGTCAAATGTAAGGAAACAGGGAGATGTGTCGCAAAACATCTGAAATCCAAACATGTGCTTAATGATAGATGGATGTATGGATTGATGTATGGATATTAGATGGATGGATAGATAGATTGATGGATGGAAAGATGGATGGATAGATGGATGGATGGATCCACTAAATTTATTAACCTATGGACAGATCTCTAGATATCTCTAGAGGGATCCCCTGGATAGATTTACTGGATCCACTGGAGGGATAAATTGACTGGATCTATGGATGGATGGATTGACTGAATATGTGGGTGAACGGATCCACTGGATTGATTGGGATGGATGTATGGGTGGATAGATGGATGGATGGTAGGCTGGATGGATGGTATGATAGATGGATGGATGGTTGGATGACATGATAGATGGATGAATGAATAGTATGATAGATGGATGGATGAATGGTAGGCTTTGGATTTTTGGGTGAACTACTCTATAGGTGGATGGATGGATCTATTGATCAATCTCCTAAACCCACTGAATGTTTGGATGGAAGATGCATCTAAAGATGCATCCATTTGGTGGATGGATCATCTGGATCCACTAGATAGAAGGATGAATGGATCAACTGGATGGATGTTCTCCCGGATTCACTGAAAATGTAGATGAAAATATCTACTGGATACACTGAATGAGTTTATATACTGGTTTCCAGTGGATGCATGTCCCTACTAGATGGAACAACTGGATATATACACTGGACGTGTGGATTGGCATCCATGGTCTACTGGATGGATGTATCTTCTCAATAGATGGATGCATAATTGAAGATACAATCTATCCGGTGAAATAAAATGTGCTCACTTCAATAATATTTGCGGTTGACAAATTTCATGACAAGTGAATGGTGTTTAAACAAGGTTTTCATCTCCATGTATTCGACAGGCAAACTAGATATGCTCTCACACACACACACACACACACACACACACACACATATATAAAGCCGCCGGTGATTTGTGATGATACTTTTTTAAAGTATTTAAGTCAAGTCAAGTCACATTTATTTATATAGGCCTTAATCACAAAAATGTCTCGAAAGACTGCACAAGATTACAATTACACAATTACCTGATCCAAACCAACATGCGGGCAAAAAACAACTCAAAACCTCAGCGTGAGGAAAAAGAGAAACCTTGAGAAGGGGCCTCACAAGTGGTAATCCCCCTTCCAGGATGACCAGGGTGAAATAGATTTAGCATTACAGTACACAAACAAAGTAAACACGAGGTAACATGTTGAAAATGTGCCCGGAAAAAGCATGACAGCAACAACGCCCCCAGCCGGTAAACTAGTCCAGAAAGTCTATGACGGCCACGACGCAGCTTCCCATCTCTGCCAGCTGGTCAATGCAGGCGTTGACATGCTTCAGGTTAAGACGCTGGTCTGCTGACTCATCTCAAATCATCCTTCTCCTTCATATCACCACCTGGCAGGCAGTCGGAAAAATACAAGACAATACAAAATATGAGGTGGGCATTAATCATACGCTTTTGAATAGAAGTGTGTCTTAAGTCTAGATTTAAAAACTTTCATTGAGGTTGCAGATCTTATATCCGGAGGCAGGGCATTCCATAGCACCAGGGCCCGGATGGAGAACGCTCTCAAGCCTGCAGACTTCTTGGCTCTCGGAGTCACAAGTAGACTGGCATTTTCTGAGCGAAGGCTCGGTACAGGAACATAGGGGGAAATCAAATCAGAGAGGTAAGAAGGTGCAAGTCCATGCAAACATTTGTATGTTAATAAGAGAACCTTAAAAGTCACATCTTAAGTGGACTGGTAGCCAATGCAACTTGGCCAATACAGGGGTAATATGCTCAAACTTTTTTGTCTTAGTCAAAAGTCTAGCTGCCGCATTCTGAACCAGCTGCAAACTTTTAATATTATGATATAATATATAATATTATCTATATAATTTGTCATTGGCAATATATTTTAGTGCTATTTCTTTTCGCCAATAATTCCTAAAAGTAAGTCCTGTGCATAACAGAACAGTTAACGGAATGTAAAATCACGTACGAAAATGTCTGTTTCAATGTGGAATCAGTTGTAGCCTGTTAAAATCTCAAAACCTTAAACGAGGAGATTTTAAGATGCAGTGGTTTGCGAAACTATTTGGCCTCCTTGAACTTTGTGACCTTTTGTCACATTTCAGACTTGAAACATAAAGCTATTAAACTAATTTATTGTGAAGCATCATCAATAAAAGGGACACAATCATGAAGTGGAACACACTTTTTCGGACATTTTAAACTTATTTAACAAATAAAAAACGAAAAGGTGGGTGTGCAAAAGTATTCAGGCTCTTTACTTTCAGTGCAGCAAACTGTTCAGAAGTTCAGTGAGGATCTCTGAATGATTCAATGTTGATCTAAATGACAGACGATGATAAATGGATTTCACCTGTGTGTAATCAAGTCTCTGTATAAATGCACCTGCACTGTGAAGTCTGCTTAAAGCGCAGAGGCATCATGAAGAACGAGGAACACACCAGAAGGGTCCAAGATACTGTTGTGGAGAGGTTTAAAACTGGATTTGGATACAAAAGGGTTTCCCAAGCTTTAAACATCCCAAGGAGCACTGTGCAAGCAATAATACTGAAATGGAAGGAGAACTGCAAATCTATCAAGATCGGGCCGCCCCCCTAAAGTTTCAGCTCATACAAGGAGAAAACTGATCAGAGATGCAGGCAATAGGCCCATGATCACTCTGGATGAACTGCAGAATTCTACAGCTGAGGTGGGAGAATCAGTCCATAGGACAACAATCAGCCGTATACTGCACAAATATGGCCTTTATGGAAGAGTGGTAAGAAGGAAGCCATTTCTTAAAGATATCCATAAAAAGAGTCGTTTAAAGTCTGCCACAAGCCACCTGGGAGACACACAAAACATGTGGATAAGGTGCTGTGGTCAGATGAGACGCTCAAGTGTTTTGGTCTGATGAGACCAAAATCGAACTTTTTGGCAACATGCAAGACATTATGTTTGCATCAAGCTCAACATACCATCCCCACAAACAAACATGGTGGTGGCAGCATCTTGGTTTGGGCCTGCTTTTATTCAGCAGGGACAGGGAAGATGGTTAAAATTGATGGGAAGATGGATGGAGCCAAATACAGGAAGAAAACCTGATGGAGTCCCCAAAAGACCCGAGATTGGGATGGAGATTTGTCTTCTAACAAGACAATGATCCAAAACATAAAGCAAAAGCTGGAATGGAATGGTTCACCAAAACATATCAAGGTGTTAGAATGGCCAAGTCAAAGTCCAGACCTCAATCCAATTGAGAATCCGTGGAAATAACTGAAAACGCTTTCCATCCAACCTCACTGAGCTCGAGCTGTTTTGCAAGGAAGAATGGGCAAAAATATCAGTTTCTGGATGTGCAAAACTGGACATAACCCAAGAGACTTGCAGCTGTAATCGCAGCAAAGGGTGGTGCTACAAAGTATTTACTCAATGGGGCTGAATAATTTTGCACACCTACGTTTCTGATTTTTATTTGTTGAAGTAGTTTAAAATATCCACTTCATGATTGTGTCCCAACTATTGTTGATTTTTCACAAGTTACAAATTACAGTCTTACATTTTGATGTTTGAAGGCTAAAATGTGGCAAAAGTTAAAGGGAGCCAAATAGTTTTGCAAGCCACTGTATTTACCAGGGAAACAGGATTGTTTAAGCGTTAGGCGCACACAATGAGACACAAAAAAAACAACATCAGCAATATTGACACGTATCATAACCTGGCGGAATCTTGTGCAAGAATGCACTCATTTATGAATCCTCAAACTCGCTGGTTGCAGCTTTAAGTGTAACCACAGCGACAAATACATTGCTAATGGACAGATAAAAGCGTTGCAATCAGGGGGTGCATCCATATGTATGGTCTTGGCCCCTTTCACGTCCACCTTTCACGTCTGACGCAAGGTGCTTTGTATAACCACCAACCTACCGATTCAAGCTCTACTTGTTTTCTGCAAGTCGATATGTATCGAACCTACCAGGGAAATGAATTAGACCTGCCAAAATCTCGAATTAAAGGCGACAAGCTCATCCGGATAGCTTTCATTCCTACCCCGCTCTGCACGCTTACCGCCTTGTCATCACCCGGGTCATCAGAGATAACCTGAAATGAGAACGATAAGGCAAGTAAGAGCAGAACAGCCGTCCAGGTCTTCCCTGCTCACAAGGTTCTCTGTTTTCCTTCTTAAATCAATAAAATAGTTCCTCTGAGGTCTTTTGGCTGCCATCTGGACTCAAATCCGGGGGCTCAGGTTGTCCCCGAGGCCTCCAAACCCTGTGCACACAACGACTTGGCACAAAGTTAATGGTCCTGCCACCCCTGACTTCCCCTGATCATCACTGTCCTGCCTTCTGTCTGCTCGTACACCTTCCGTCAAATCTGTCTGGCTGTGACTCAAATGCTAGGCCACGTGGTACGGGAAGCTGCTGATCTGTAAACGAGAGCTGCTGTCATGGGTTTTACTACACTTTGAGGTCGGGTCCTATTTTTGACTCATTTGTAAGGATTTGGTGGGATTAGGTATAACCAAATCAAGTGCAGTGAAAATAATTTCAAACCAGATCTTACCAAACTAAACCAAATAATGTTGTAGTCACCTTGAACACAAATCTCAATGATAAGTCATCCATGCCTCCCAGGCTGTTACCCTCGGTAACAGTCATGCTCAGAACAACTAAAATCTTGGTTCAGTGACGGAATAGATGTTGACTAATTTCATGCCTAACAAGGCGCACACTAAAGTCTCTGATTTCATTCAAAACTTGAGCTGCAAAACATTTTCGTCGGACGTGACAGAGGACAGCAGGGTGGGATTCCCCGCAGAAATTTGAATCGTAGGAGTCGCGGCTAAACCTTTGAATCGTCAGCATCGCTGCTACGAATCACTATCAAGGCAATCAAGGCACATGAAGAGGGCTGGATGGACAAAGGTATGATGAAAGAATGGCTGAGGAATGTTTTATGTCACGTGTTTTTTTTTTTTTTTTTTTCATGCCGCCCCGTTGCTCTTGATTTGTGTCTCTATGCATGTCCATCTGAAAGGCGGTGAGAGAAAAGTAGTGGAGCAAATGAACTCCGTTCATGCTATTATCCCGGGTGGGCTGATGAAGGAGCTTCAACCACTAGACTTCAGTGTCAACAGGCCAATCAAGGTGCGGCTTGGGAGCGCTGGATGACTGAAGGGGTGAACAGTTTCACAATGGTTGGGGGGCAGCACCAGGCGGGTTACGCCACTATTTGTGAATGGATTGTGGAGGCGTGGGCTGGCGTTTCTGCTCGGACTGTTGTTTGATCGTTTTTAAAAGCTGGCATAATTCATGAAGGGACACTCAGCACGGAAAGTGACTTGGAAAATGAAGCTTCGGCGCATCTCTTGATGTCCAAGACGGAGGCTGAATAGTTCTAGGACTATGTGTAAAAATGTGAATACCAAGCTGTTTTTCATGTGAGTAAGACATAGACCTCTCCAATCACTCCCCAAGCGTTCGTTAAGGATACAAACAAGAAGACAAATAGAGAAAAGCCCAATTTGTTTGGCGGTATTTAAAGTAAGAAAAGGCAGCGATGAATATGTTTGCCGGCCCCCGTAGGGAAATTCCAGCATAAAGGTAGCAATCAATATTGAAACACAGAAATTAAGCATTTAAATAAGTAATTAGGGAGTAGCATTTTTGTTCACACCTGTACTTGGGAGCTGCCAATGCATCTGCTCGCCTCCACCTGCCAGCGAGCACCTGCTGCCTACCGTCTCAATGGCGCCTGATTGCATTCAAAGGCAAGAGACTCTTTTAAGCTTCTTAGCCAGCAGCGCCCTTCATCCTCTCTGCCCGCATTATTTTCCAGTTATTTGTATCTGCTCATTCCAGTGCAGGTGCCTCGTAGTAATACTCAAGTGCGCCATACATGAGTGAGTCCTTTATGCCTGGCTTCCTGCGCTTGTCATTTTGCTTAGCAAAAGCAAGAGGATTAGGGCTTCGCATGTTTACTTCTTACTTCTTCCCTGACTTTTTCGTTCCTTACTTTTAACTGGATCCAGGCAAACTATTTGCATATACATATTTTTAAAAATGTATAGTGGTCAGAATGGTTGCTGAGATTATGAACCAAACACACTTACACTAGGGGTCCTGTTTAGTGTACATGTGGAATTTGGAGAAAATAGGATGAACAGGGTTCGCACGGGTGCTTGAAATCCTGGAAAATGCTTGGATTTTAATGTTGGGTATTCAAGGTCGGGGAAATGCTTGTTTTTTTTGGGTGATGTTCCTGAAAAAATTGGAAATTGTTGTCATTGCATTTTTAAAGCAGAATGGGAGAATTTCTGTCAGTTTGTACTAGCCCATTAATACAAAAAGATCGTGGATCATATATAGGAAAACTTTAAAATAGCACAAAGATTGTGCTTGCAGCAAGATGGCGACTTTATTTTAGTCCAAAAAGTCAACAACAACAACAAAATATGTTTCATTGGTGCCAGATTTCCTCCTTTGAAGGTACTGTGAAAGTTGAAAAAAATTGGCCTTGGAGGTACCATATTTTCCGCACTATAGGGCGCACCGTGTTATAGGGCGCACCCCCAAAAAATAGTTTTTGGTCCTATATCTTCCATAGATAAGGCGCACCGGATTATAAGGCGCTACAATGGGAACGTCGACAAAACAGTCAGATGATTCAGTCAAACTGATTACCCCCTTAACATTCCCAAAGCTTGCAAAGAAGCAAATACGTGTCGTAGACACGTGCGGATGCGGTGTCCGTACTACGTCACTTAAATGCGTCATTTCAAATATCATTCGGAAGGTTAAAGTCTTGGAATTCAAGAAATGCCAACCATTCCTTACTTTCTATTTTCTTTTTCGCTTGCAACATTACTGTGCATATGACAATAAACACTTGGAATTGAGTTTAATTCACTCAACTCATCACAGCAACATCAAGATCGTTCTAAAACAAGATACCGGGAAAATATAAAGCCGCTTAGCTCACCTAAGTTCTCACGTTCAATAATGATACGCAACCATGGTCTTCTTACAACCGTGAGTGTAGTAAACCCAGGAGAGTAAAATATTTACAAATACAGACTAATGAAACATGTTTCTCTATGGCGTAGTTTATCAAGCTTTCTATTCAGTCATCTGTTTCGGCCAATTGCAGGGTTTGTTTTGGCCCTCTAGCCTATCCGAGGCTCCGAATAACTTCAGCCAATAGCGATCGATTTAACTGATGATTGACACATCTTTTTCGGCCAATTGCAGGGTTTGTTTCGGCCCTCTAGCCAATCCGAGGCTCCGAAAAACTTTAGCCAATTGCGATCGATTCAAATGATGATTGACACATTGGTTAGCCAATGAAACGCTGGTATATAAATCCCAGCATACACCGCGAACTACTCCACGTTCGGGGGAAAATCGAGTCGACAGCTGTTGCGTAAGTTGCGAGACCTTGCGATTTAATATTGAGCCATATATAAGGCGCACTGTATTATAAGGCACATGGTCAGCTTTTGAAAATAATTAAGACTTTTAGGTGCGCCTTATAGTGCGGAAAATACGGTACTTGAAAAGTGCTTGAATGTGGCCATGAAAAAGGTGTACGAAACATGATGAAAACCAGATATTACAAACCAAAGTAATGTAAAAACACACGTCACCGCATCCCGCCTCACCATTCTTTTGCTTTGCAGTGTGGAATAAGCTGTTTTTAAACCCCTATCTAAAATATTTCCCTAATGTATACCATCAATAACAAATACAACTTTGTGGTGTTAATGCTTATGACGAGTTACTTAGCTTAAGATCCCAGTCTGGTATTGTTTTACTTCGTATAAAATTCTGGTCCGTTTTTGGTTTGCGTCTCTTTATTCACTGGGGAATCACAAATCGATTCAGTGTTACTTGTGATATTCTATTTGGTTCTTCTGTTAGTATCTGGGGTAATGGGGGAAAAATGTGTTAGCTTCAGATTACCATATGATTTTATCCCCACTCTGTGGCAATTTATGCAATCCCCACCTTAGAAGGGATTCATGTCGTATCCCTTTGGGGTTACTGTACCTATGGGCTAGCACAAACTAAATAGATCACATGATCTGAAGTAACATTGAACCAGTAAGTTGCCAAACAATATCATATACCAATCTGTTAGTATTGTATTGTAGAAAACACATTTGTAAGCAATATGAATCTGTTTTTGTTTAGCTTTCTTTGTAAGGGGTGAAAACTTTTCCTAGTAATTTTGAAATAATATATAATAATAAACAATATATAATTTATACATTTTGGGTTACAACAAACCTTGTTTTTTTTACTCTCCAAACCAAAGCTAATTCTTTTGATAAATTTGATTTTGGGTGAAAAATAGCATGAACTGTTTGATACATGATTCAGTCAGAAAATATTCACTGTGATGTAATTTTTAGTGGACACAGCAAGTAACAAAATAGCCGCCCCCTGTGAGAGATAAAACTTCCCAATGTTCTTCAAAAATCAAAACAATTGCTCACAAACTCACACATGGGCTTTTCAAAAAAAAAAATAAAAAAAAAAAAAATATATATATATATATATATATATATATATATATATATATATATATATATATATATATATATATATATATATATATATATATATATATATATATATATATATATATATATATAATATCTGGTGAAATTGGTCTGCAAGCTGCAAGTGTAGCAATTTTCCCTAAATTTGCTCTTTGCCCCCCTACCTGAGAAACTAATAGGATCATTCCAATAGTGTTCCGGGGTTTTACCAGTTTTGGGGGCCACCATCTGTGTTTTCCTCAAGCCGAGTCAGACGGGGCCCAGCATAACTGCAAGGTACAGCAGCTCGCTTAATGATTCTTAATCTTTTCTTTAATTAAATTGTGCAGTCAACCTGAGAAATTGATCTTAATGCAGATGAGAGCTCTTTCCGGGGGGGGTTGGGGGATTTGTCTACCGTAATGCACTAATAAGGTTAATTCAATAAAAATAGTTTCCAGTTTTTAGAGATAATTGTGTTTTTTTCCTTCTCTTCTATTTTGTATAAATGTTTGTTGGAAAAAAAAAAAAAAGAAAAGTTAAATAAGATGAGTCAATTACCATATATTAGCACTGCAAGCATGTGCAGTGGGCTCCTGGGTTAAAGAAATCCCTTGATTACAATATATTCACGTTATGATGTGGAATACAATAGGTTTTTTTGGCATTCTTCTCATCATACGACATCAACAACAAGTTATTTATTGAGCCCAAAAACTCATGTTCATGTAGTGTTCTTACTTTTAAAATTGTTGAAGGCACAATCACAGAAGTAGATTATTGATAATGGTGATGATGTAATCTGTAAATGAGCACATTTAAATAGACTAAAGCAAAATGGTTCTCAATGTGACGTCACTTCCTGTCTTAAAGTCTCATTCAAATTAAACGTGGACAATTGGGTAAATTCAAATGATTTTTTTCTAGGAGAGCAGAACAAGAGTTTCAGAGCACCCCTGGCTCCAGTTCCAGCCTTCCTGAATTAGCTCCATCATCTACCACCAAACCATGACACTTGATACACCTCTTAAATGCCTGTCTGCTGTTGATCAACGTCATATAAGATGCTGGTCCGCAATTGCTTTGCCTTATCAAGATGCCGATATGCTATTGACTAAACTATTTGTCTTGTTCTGAATCTTGTGTAACAAATTTGAATTTGTCCCAAAACTTGCAGTGATGCTAAAGGGAGAAGTAAAACGGTTGTAGCAATAGGACCCAAGCTTGGGATGATATAAAGAGGGCACACACATTGTTACCCTCGCTAAGGAATAAGGTCGTAATTAGCTCAAGTCACGTCACACCAAAGGTAAATAACATTTAAATGTTTCCATAATATGCATGTATAATGTATTTGATCATATTCATGTATATACTGTATAAGTAGTACTTAATATAGAACAAGGGTCTCCAAGGGGGTGCCATCTAGAGACAGCTGAGGTGCCCGCGAACCTGTTCTGAATAAGGTTTACCAGTTCTTAGTCATTGTGAATTTTTAATAAAATTATTTTTTGGGCTCACTGACTGAATTCGTTTAATCCTACTTACATCAAACGTTTCATAACACAGTTACAGCATAGAAATAAAAATGTTGATTTGTTGTTATTTTTGATATGCACATAAAACAGGGAACCTTTAATTACCGTAAATTCCGAACTATAAGCCGCAACTTTTTTCCCAACTGTTCAACCCTGCGGCTTATTCAGAGATGCGGCCAATTTATGTACCGTATTTTCCACACTACAAGGCGCACCTAAAAGACTTATTTTTTTTCAAAAGCTGACCATGCGCCTTATAATACAGTGCGCCTTATTTATGGCTCAATATTAAATTCGCAAGGTCTCGCAACTTACGCAACAGCCGCCGACTCGATTTTCCCCCGAACGTGGAGTAGTCCGCGGTGTATGCTGGGATTTATATACCAGCGTTTCATTCATTGGCTAACCAATGTGTCAATCATTATTTGAATCGATCGCTATTGGCTAAAGTTATTCGGAGCCTCGGATTGGCTAGAGGGCCAAAACAAACCCTGCAATTGGCTGAAAAAGATGTGCCAATCGTCTGTTAAATCGATCGCTATTGGCTGAAGTTATTCGGAGCCTTGGATACGCTAGAGGGCCAAAACAAACCCTGCAATTGGCCGAAAAAGATGTGTCAATCATCCGTTAAATCGATCGCTATTGGCTGAAGTTATTCGGAGCCTCGGATACGCTAGAGGGCCAAAACAAACCCTGCAATTGGCCGAAAAAGATGTGTCAATCATCTGTTACATCGAACGCTATTGGCTGAAGTTATTCGGAGCCTCGGATACGCTAGAGGGCCAAAACAAACCCTGTAATTGGCCGAAAAAGATGACTGAATAGCAAGCTTGCTAAAGTACGCCATAAAGAAACATGTTTCATTAGTCTGTATTTGTAAACATTTTACTCTCCTGTATTTACTACACACGGTTGTAAGAAGACCATGATTGCGTATCATTATTGAACGTGAGAACTTAGGTGAGTTATGCGGCTTTGTATTTTCCCGGTATCTTGTTTTAGAACGATCTTGATGTTGCTGTGATGAGTTGAGTGAATTAAACTCAATTACAAGTGTTTATTGTCATATGCACAGTAAAGTTGCGAGCGAAAAAGAAAATAGAAAGTAAGGAATGGTTGGCATTTCTTGAATTCCAAGACTTTAACCTTCCGAATGATATTTGAAATGACGCATTTAAGTGACATCGTACGGACACCGCATCTGCACGTGTCTACGACACGAATTTGCTTGTTTGCAAGCTTTGGGAATGTTAAGGGGGTAATCAGTTTGACTGAATCATCTGACTGTTTTGTCGACGTTCCCATTGTAGCGCCTTATAATCCGGTGCGCCTTATCTATGGAAGATATAGGACCAAAAACTATTTTTTGGGGGTGCGCCCTATAACACGGTGCGCCCTATAGTGCGGAAAATACGGTAATATTTTTAACGGCCGCTAGCGGCGCTCGAGTATATAAGGTGAGATTAAGACCGGTGGAGTATATGCGTCGAGGAAGATCAAAACTTCTGAGCGTAAACATACCCTCATCGTGCAAATTGCACAAAATAAGGCTCATGACGCAGCTTCCAGGTCAAAAGTAAACGGTCATATTGCTGGGGTGCATTGAAGTAAGGGAGCGTGGGACGACGTCATCATGACAAGGTTTCTTTCCGAAATTGAGGAAGACAAGTTAGGTGTCATTAATAAGGAGGAAGAAGCGGATGGTCTGCGGTGGTTTGAACAAATTTATTGACACTAATAACAGAAAACAATCATGACAATCTCAACAGCAATCAAGCACATTCACAATATTATATTTCAATATGACGTTTTTAACAGCAAACACAATGTGAGGTTTGAACAACCCTTCTCGAAAATCTTAATAGCAATCAAGCATATTCACAATTTCATTATATAACACCTTTGTTAGTGTCAATAGATCTGTCCAGGCCAAAGTCGATTGTCTTTGGTCTAAACAAATCCACCGACAACAACAGCAGCAAAACAAACACGACAATCTCAACAGCCATCAAGCATATTCACAATTTTGTTATATCTGACAATGTGACGTGACGATGTGACGTTTTAACATTTTTTCCTGACATTTTCAACATCAACGAATACAGCTTTTATTCCCTTAACAGACTAATATGCAGGAATGCGAGCGTGTTGTTAGTAGCGTGAGGCTACCTCCCAAAGGCACGGTTTAGGATGAAAGTTATATTATTATTGTTAAAGCTTTGAAAACTCTCTCGATGTACCGTTTTTCTTTGTAAATATGTGTAATATGTATTTGCAACTGTATATTTTTGTAATGTATTTATTTGTATTTATTTGAGACAATTATTCTGCACGAACAAATTAAAAAAGAGGGGCGGAGCAAACGCGGGCTGATGGGAAAGTGGCGACCGGCAAAGGTGAGTTTTTGTGGACACGGTGGACAATAATGGATATATATATTTTTCCCACCATTACCTTTGGAAATATACACTTTTTTTTATCCATGGATTACTATCAACGGGCACCCAGAATCTGCAGGTCTGCAACAAATGTTAAGAAGTACCTATATCATTTTACGTTCATTTTGGCAGCTGTGATTTTTGGACTGTGTTTCAATGAAGGACAGAAAATAACTCTGAAATTGTTTAATTGATGTTGAAAATGTCAGGAAAAAATGTTAAAACGTCATATCGTCACGTCATATTGTCAAATATAAAAAAATTGTGAATATGCTTGATGGCTGTGTTTTGCTGCTGTTGGTGTCAGTGGATTTGTTCAGACCGAGGACAATCGACTTTGGCCTGGACGGATCTATTGACACTAACAAAGATGTTATATAATGAAATTGTGAATATGTTTGATTTTCGAGAAGGTTTGTTCAAACCTCACTTTGTGTTTGCTGTTAAAAACGTAATATTGGAATATAATATTGTGAATGTGCTTAATTGCTGTTGAGATTGTCATGATTGTTTTCTGTTTTTAGTGTCAATAAATTTGTTCAAACCAAAAAAACACGAAACTGAAAGAACTGTAGATTTGTTGATTTTTGCAATTGGGAGATGGAATAAGAGCTTGCTCTGTCCACTCCACGCATCAACCCGGTATTGCAGTACCTCCGGGAACGGTGCTTTCACACTGATCGCTGCTTGGCCCTGTGCCTCGGACCTTGACTCAGCCTCTTGGCTGGGAGCAAGTGTCTCGGCCTCTTGGCTTTGTAGTGTATTATGATTTGACCGATAATGGATAATAGATAAAGAATATAGAACAATAAACCTCTACAAAACCCCACATTTAGTTTCAATCGCGGGACTTGAAGTTTGGACTTGAAATTTGGCTTGGATTAATTTCGTGTTTTGTTGATGTGGGTGCATGCTTTTTTGATGTGGGTGCATGCGGCTTATATACAGGTGCGGCTTGTGTAAGTACAAAAGCGGTTATCCCCTTAAAATATGATGGGTGCGGCTTATAATCAGATGCGCTCTATAGTCCAGAATTTACGGTAGTAGCAAAACGTAGCTCTCATCTTGAAAAAGGTTGGAGACCACCGCTAAAAACTATTCAAGTCACATTTATTCATATAGCCCTTAATCACAAAAATGTCTCAAAGGACTGCACAGGATTACAATGACACGATTACCTGATCTTAAACCAACATGCGGGCAAGGAACAACTAAAAACCTCAGCGTGAGGAAAAAGAGAAACCTTGAGAAGGGACCTCACAAGTGGTAATCCCCCTTTCAGGGTGAATTACATTTAGCATTACAATACACAAACATAATAAACACTAGGTAACATGTTGAAAATTTGTCCGGAAAGTGCATGACAGCAACGACGCCTCCAGCCTGCAAACTAGTCCAGAAAGTCTATGACGGCCACGACGCAGCTTCCCATCTCTGCCAGCTGGTCCATGCAGGAGTTGACATGCTTCAGGTCAAACGCTGGTCCGCTGACTCATCTCAAATCGTCCTTCTCCTTCGTATCACCACCAGGCAGGCAGTCGGAAAAAGACAGGACAATACAGAATATGAGGTGGGCATCAATCATAAGCTTTGGAATAGAAGTAATATGTTGTGGTTGACAGTATCAAAAGCAACACTGAGATCCAGCAGCAACATTGATGAGGCACCGGAATGTATTGCTAAAAGGAGATCATTGGTTACTTTAGCCAGGCCTGTGTCAGTAGAGTGATTTGCCCTAAATGCTGACTGGACAGTTTCAAGGGGTAGGAAGTGCCCACCCACAGATACACTCTACCCATCCAAAGTAAATGTGTAGTACAGATTAAACAAAAGGGGAAATGAGAAAGAAAAACAAGAAGAAAAAAAAAAAGAAAAATAGGTAAAACACTAACAAGAATAGAAACAAAAGAGAATAAATAAAGAAAATAAAAGAAAAAGAAGAAGAAAAAAAACATGATATAAAAGATACTGTATCCAAGTACAATTTTTTATTTTTACTGAATCACTTTTTTTTTCAAGCATAATGAATGTGGCATAATAAATGTACAGTTTGTGTGGAAAGTCGGAATTTCACAAAATACGTTTTTTGTTGTCAGGAGGTCTGCTCAGGCTAGATATTTTTCTAGATTTGCCGATTTTAAAAAAGGTATTAATTTGATTACATTAGTTACCAGCCTTAGCCGGGATTACGGTAGTAAAAGGCGGTGTTTAAAACGCGTAAGCGAGTGTACCGGCGCGCTTCCAACCTTATTAGCTCCCGTGGCGCAGAGCTTTGACAGCTCACGTTTGTTGTCTACCTGCCACTTTCAGCGTAATCTCTCCTTTGTGGACGGATTAAGACGTCGCTGTGCTTTACCTTCGACTTTCTGCACACACATACACCAATGCTTTTCTTTTTTTTCTCCAACTCCCTCGTGCCTTGTACATCTGCTCGGTGCTCGTTCCATCACAGTCAAGGTGAGGACGACACGCAAGCTGAACGTCTGCTAATGGTTTGGCCTTTTCTTCAGAATTCCTCCCTGGCGAGTGTTTGTATTAGCAAAAATTGACAAAAGAGAGACAGTTGTCAAGAGGACGGCGTTGTCCATGGCAACAGCTCTCTTGTGGACATTGGAGACGTCTATCAATGTCTCCTTGGCGCATAATTAACAAGACTTTGAGAATACAAATGTCCCCGGCAAAGTTTAAGTCAATTCATTGGAGGGGGGGAGGGGTGTTGTCGTAATGTTAACGTTTTTTGAGGAAGATAGACCCATGCGGGTGTTTCAGGAACTGGAAGCAGGGGTGCTCAAAACAAGAATTTTTTTTTTTTTTTTTTTTTTTTTTTAACAAAATAAGGTACATAGTAGCAAACAAACATGGATACACTAAACAAGGAAATGTTCCAACTGGAAATAAAGACCCGAATCGGAACTGGAAAATACAGAGAGCAAGAACGAAAACACAGACAGGTGGTTGTGGAAGTGAAAATTAAACAATGACCTTACAACGTGTAAAGTTAGAAGGCTTCTTGATAATTGGGCAAAAGTGTGTGATAATTGGACACACCTGACTACCCCTTTTCGAACATGTTATGTGACAATATTTTGTTGTTGACTCATTGTTTTTGTCCTGTTTTATTTTAATGTTTGAAATAAAGTTTTCATTCATTCGTTCATTCACCTGTGCCCAGTTCACACCCTGTTTGGAACCCTCTGGTGGTATGGCAGACCTTAACATAACCTCCCTCCTCAAGGATACCAACCCCCTTCTTTTAATTTAATCTTATAGGTTAAAAAAAGCAGATCCACCCAAAAGGGTGTGAAAATCAGAGCAAAATATTTGACCGATAGTGACAATGAACAGTTCAAAATAACAAACGGAAAGCTTAAATCGTCAAAATAAAAAGTGTGTAACCTATATGATCATATTTGCAGGTGTCCGATCTTTAAAACAGAATAAATTAATGAACATAATTTTCAACGACAGTATTTGGACTCAATTTTGACCCATTTGGATGGGCTTAGTAATTTTCTAATATGGGGGATAAACAGTTCTTTTGAACTTAGAATACAACAGAATATGTCGGGCAATGGCCTGTAGGAGCGTCAAATTTGCTAAATATTAGTTTTATACTGGGAGGACAGGCCATAATGAAAATGAATCATTGGTGGCAGTGGAAACGTCTTTTTACTGGCATTTATTTTGCTAAAACTCATGACTTTCTCCTAACTGCAAACAAAAAACACCACTTGAAACAATGTAAAAACTGAATAACATGTCAAGTCATTTTATGAAGTTGTAAATGATTACACACAAATACATGAATGACCAAGAAGTGCATTAATTAAGACTAAATAAGGAGCTATAAATGACTGAATGAATTCAATCTACTCTCATTTTAGCCTAACTGTTTATATTCAAGTACAGAATAGCATAAAGCATGTGTGTTAAGCATGCAGTCCGTGGGCTGGTTCAAGCCCACCAAGGGTTTTAATTCAGCCCGTGAAACAACACTCAGAGAAGTGCAGGGTAAACATGAGCTTCGGTTTAAAATATGTCCACTTTATGTTGAAGAAAACAGTCCGCATGCAAAGCAACTAGAGCTATATTACTTTTTTCCTCTCTTTCTCATTCCATTTTTCTTTTTTTCTCTCTATCTCTCACTTCCTGAATCTTTATTTCTCTCCCTTTATTCTCTATCTCCCCCCGCCTCTTTTTCTCTCCTACTCTTTTTATCTCTCTCTGCACACGCATACGCCAAATGTTTTTCTTTTTTTCTCCAACTCCCTCGTGTCTTGTAGATCTCTCTCTGTTCCATTTATTTCTTTTCTGTCTCACATTTCACTCTTTTTCTCTTTCTTTCTCTTTTCTTTAGCTCACTTTCTCACTCTTGCTTGTTTTCCTGTTTCTTTCTATATATTATTGTTTATCTTGTATTCAATGTCTGTTTTTTCACTCTCTCCTCTTTCTTGTTCTTTCTTTATATCACAGTCACTCTCTCGCCTTCTATGTCTCCTTATTCTCTATTTTTCACTCTTTCCTTTCTATGTATCTCTCTCTCTCTTGTTCTCTATCTCTTCTTATCTCTCTTGTTATATTTATCTTGTTCTCTCTCCCTTGTTCTTTGTCCCCCTTTTTCTCTTTTTTTAACTTTTTTTTTTTATTTGAGTCTTTAAAGGCTGCTGTTTATCTTTTTAGTTTATTTATTTCTCTCGATTTTTCTTTATTTCTCTCTCTTTTCAGTCTCTTTTCTCTCATTCCTTCTCTCTTGTTATCTCTCTCTTTCTCTCTTGTTTTATTTTCTCGCTTTCCTACATCCCACCTATGTCCACCCTGTCTCCCTACTCTTCCACCTATCACCCTCTCTCATTTACTTTCTTTCTTTCTTTCTTTCTCCATCTCTCATCTCCCCTTTTGTCTCTTGTTCCCTCTCTTTCTTTCTCTCTCTCTTTAGTCCACTAGTCTGGCCCCCATGAGAGTTTGATTTTCTCTACTGTGTGGCCGCCAAGCGAAAATTAGAGCGACAACCCTAGGATAGAGGTAGAAGCTTTGCTTGTGTTACAATTCTGTATTGGAAAATGATTACACCACATAAGCTATATAGAGGTATAGCTGTTCACCAGCATTTAGCACTTCACTTTTTTAGTGCTTAATCATACATTCAACTAAGTAAGAACCACTTAGTGCAGTTTTCATACGTAAACAACAGATCAGAAGCCTCCCGACTCCTTTGCCGAAAACAAAATCAGCAAAATGATAATTGCACACCCAGCCACCTCTTCCTCCTGCTGTGCTAATGGCTAGCAGGTCACGAACGAGGAAGAGGAAGCGCTAACATTAGATCACAGATGCCAGCACTAATAATGAGGCCCAGTCAGGAGACACTGTAATATGCTAGCTAATAAGCTATAATTGGTTCTTTCTAATCAGGTTAGCTGCAATTCAGAGGAGTTAGCGCATGGGCCGTCTGACTTGAGGTTGGTTGCTTTTGTACCCCCGGATGCACCTCAGAACTCTAGAAAGCTGATCTTTTCATGTTTTATTCAATCAATTACTTATGAGTTTCAACATATCCTGCATTGTCTCGCTTTTCATGTTGTGTTCAGTTTCCTTTAGTTTGTGTGCCTGCAAACGGAAAGCTTAAATCGTCAAAATGTGGGTTATGTAGACCAGAAAATATGAGAGAAGTTGCTAAGTAGCCCCAGCATTGTGCTGTGCTAACTCCTGCTCATAACTATAGTAGATCAGGGATAATGGATCGTGGGCACATCAGTGCTGTTCATTTAGGACAAAAAAAAAAACACAGCACATGACACACATTTGCTTTTTCAGCCCCCGCTATCAGCAATAGTCCACTGGGAATACTGGGTCATGGTCATTTTAGGTAGCCTATATAGCACACTTGCCCAAAACTAGAAGAAAAATAAAATGCACTCTGCCAGCCCGTCTTCTCAGAAAATGTCAACGAGTGATAAAAGACTGCGTCCATTCTACACACAGAGGATGAATAAGCAAACAAAGGTATTCTCCCATAGCACTTCACTGCAAACTTGGAGGGAGACAAGCAAAAATTGTGGGCTTGCCATGTTAAAAATATTGGCAGCGGACAGCACATAGCCAAATGAATTAAGCTGTCACTTCAAGACATTGCAACCCTATTATGCTGATAAAACCCTTCAGTTTTTCTTCAGCACAAATGTGCTTGAAAGGTGTAGATTTGGCATTGACAGAAGTCACATTTGACAGAAGTCACATTTTACCCTCAATATCAATTAATCTCTGTGACGTCCCCAACCATATTATGGAGGGTGGGGTGTTCGGCATTTGAGGGCGAGAGAATTTCTTCTTTTGAGGGCGGGCTTGACAGAAAATAAAGCACTATTGTAAATAAACCCTTTTTTACAATCTTGTTATGTGGCTTCTGCGACCACGGCATGACCTGACAGATTGATTAGACATGGAATAATGATACAGCAGTTAAACCGCCTTTAATAACCGGCTGAAGACTGCGCAGCTATTTTTCTTTCGTGCAGATTTGTTCAAAAGAAAGTATTGATTTCCTGAGAGCACGGCACGGTTACAAGGGGATGGGGCTGTGGGGTTTTGTGGTCCCGGTTAATGTAGCTTCTCCAGGGCAGTCCGACATACATTTAAACACTTGACAGAAAATAATTAAAAAAGCAGTCTAATACAGCAAGAGCTGAGCTTAAGGAACTACCAGATCTAATTTTTGTGTTTCAATTTGGAAATAAAACATGTTCTCTAAAGTCAGTAAGGTCTTGATTGTAGTCCCATATAGAACCTTTTACATGAAATAATACTAAAGGTTCAAAACAAAGTTATTTAATGTTCAACTAATCAAAAATGAAAGTAATCTACGTCTTTATTTTTCAATCACCTTTTCATAGAAAAATCCCTTTAAATTAAAATCATCTAACTCTGCCAGATTTTAGCTCCTCAAAATGAAATGTTTGATTTCTTGTTGTCTAAAATGTTATGCATATTAAATGCAAACTATACGAATGATTTTTGTACTAAAACGAATTGATCACAATTAGTTTTTTTTTTTTTTTTAAGTCCCTGCAGATCTACTTCCGGCGCTGTCGCGAATGGCAGCCACTCCAGCAGCTCCCGTGTTATTTTCGCTACTTTTGTGATTTATTGTTTTTGTTTTTTTGCTTACTTTTTCAGTGGCTGCTTTGCAACACTTGTAGCACTTTGGTTTACTTTCTTTCCAATGGATAAGGGGTTTTAACGCGCAAAAATGCGTATATTCAAGAGATCAACTCCTCGACCTGAAGAATTCTCGAGCGGGCGCGGTCCTTCTTTTACCTAACGATGTGAGGCGACCCTACCAGGGGTGCAGAGCCGGTGCTAAGGTAAAGGCTAAGCGGCTAGCGGCGAAGTGGCGATATAAGCCCACGGTACCGTCCATAATCATGGGGAATGTCAACTCCCTACCAAATAAGATCGACGAACTGGCTGTGCTTGTGAAAGACATCAAAGCATGCAGGGAGTGCAGCTTGCTTGCTTTACGGAAACGTGGCTCACGTCTAGCATCCCGGACGCTAACATCGCGCTAAACGGCTTCTGCGCTGTTCGGGCTGACAGAGGCACAAAAGTCAGTGGGAAGCGCAAAGGAGGGGGACTGGCTATCTACGTGAACACGAAGTGGTGAAACCCCGGGCATGTAAAAACAAAGTTTTCTATCTGCTGCCGTGATGTCGAACTTTTGGCCGTAAGTCTGCATCCCTATTACATGCCCAGAGAGTTCGGACACGCCATTGCTGTCATTGTTTACATCCCACCGCGCGCTGATGCGGAAGTAGCGTGTGACGTCATCCACTCCGCGGTGGCAAAACTACAAACACAACACCCGGAGGCTGCAATGTTAATCTCTGGGGACTTCAACCACGTGACTCTTGATAAGACACTGCCCTCTTTCGTCCAGTATGTGGACTGCAAGACCAGGGGAAATAGGACTATTGACCTTCTGTATGCAAATATCAAAAATGCATACAGTGCAAAACCACTGCCTGCCCTTGGAAAAGGAGACCACAGCATTCTGCTTAAACCACAGTATAAACCAAAAGTGAGGAGGCTACCAACAACCACACGCTCTTTTAGAAAATGGTCCACCGAGGCAGAGCAGGCCCTGAAAGACTGCTTTGGACGTACGGACTGGGATGTCCTGCTAGGGTCCAGCAGTGGGGACATTGAGGAGATGGCAAACTGCACTACTGACTACATTAACTTCTGCATGGACAATGTTGTTCCTATAAAGACTGTACGCTGCCATGCCAACAACAAGCCCTGGATCACGAGCGACATCAAGTGTCTTCTGAACCAAAAGAAGAGGGCCTTTAAAAATGGTGATCAGCAGGAGCTAAAACGAGTACAGAAGGAGCTCAAAGTCCAGCTCCGGAAAGGGAAGGAGCTGTACAGGAGGAAGTTGGAGAAAAAGCTGCAGAACAACAACATGAAGGAGGTGTGGGAAGGGATGAAAACAATTACTGGCTGCAGCACCAAGCAGGGTGTGGCTGTGGATGTAGATATGGGGCGAGTCAACCAGTTGAACAACTTTTTCAACATTTTTGACCACTCCGCCTCATCCACACCCCTGAGTACTGCAGCTGTCCTTCCCCCTCCCCCTCTGGACACTAGCATGGAAGACATCCCCCCACTAAAAATAACTGCAGCCCAGGTGTGTGGAGAGCTGAGAAGGCTGCGAGCCAGCAAGGCAGCTGGTCCAGACGGAGTATCCCCCCCGACTGCTGAAAGCCTGTGCGTCTGAGCTGGGAGACCCTCTACAGAGCATCTTCAACCTGAGCCTTGAACAGGGGAGGGTCCCTCAGCTGTGGAAAACATCCTGCATCATCCCAGTCCCAAAGAAATCAAGACCTGAGGAACTCAACGACTTCAGGCCGGTCGCCCTGACATAACATGTGATGAAAACCATGGAGCGGTTGCTGCTGCACCACCTGAGGCTACAGGTCCGTCACGCCATTGACCCACTGCAATTTGCTTACCAGGAGAAGGTGGGAGTGGAGGATGCTATAGTATACATGTTACACTGATCCCTCTCTCACCTAGATAGGGCTAAGGGGGCTGTGAGGATTACATTTTTGGACTTCTCCAGTGCCCTCGATACCATACAGCCTCTGCTACTGATTAGGAAACTGACAGAGATGGGAGTTAGCTCACACCTTGTAGAATGGATTACTGACTACCTGACAGGCAGACCCTAGTATGTGAAACAGGGGGGCTGTACATCGGACACTGTGGTTATCAGCACAGGATCTCCGCAGGGGACCGTGCTCTCTCCGTTCCTATTCACTCTATATACATCGGACTTTAAAGACAACTCTGAGTCCTGCCATGTGCAAAAGTTTGCCGACGACACTGCGATCGTAGGATGTATCAGAAATGGGCAGGAGGAGGAGTACAGGAAATTGATTCAGGACTTTGTCCGATGGAGCGACGCAAACCACTTGCACCTGAACACCACCAAGACCAGGGAGATGGTGGTGGACTTCAGGAGAACCAGAACTCACCCGGTTCCTGTAACCATCAAAGGAGAATGTGTAGAATTTGTCCAGACTTACAAATACCTGGGTGTGCAGCTGGACAACAAACTGGACTTGACGCCCAACACAGAAGCTCTATGTAGGAAAGGGCAAAGCCGGCTTTACTTCCTCAGGAGGCTGGCCTCCTTCGAAATCTGCAAAAAGCTCCTGAAAATATTCTATGAGACAGTTGTGGCAAGGGCCCTCTTCTATGTGACAGCGTGTTGGGGAAGCAGCGTCAAGAAGAAGGATGCCTCTCGTCTCAATAAACTGGCTAGGAAAGCGAGCTCTGTTGTGGGCAAAGAGATGGACAGCCTGACAACAGTAGCTGACAGACGGGCACTGGAAAAGCTGCGGTCAATCATGGACAATCCATCGCATCCACTACACAGCATTATCTCCAGACAGAAGAGCAGTTTAAGCGACAGAGTGCTGTCACTGTCTTGTACTACGGACAGACTGAAGAGATATTTTCTTCCTCATGCCATGAGGCTCTTTAACTCTACCCGGCAGAGTAAAAGCCCGCAGTAAACCACACCACCTACATTGCATATTACCGAATCTTATTGCAATATGTATTCTGTGTAGCACTATTTAGTTATTCTATATAACACGCTACAGTGGGCATTTGCACGTCACACTGGGTATTTGTATATTGTATTATTTTTGCTTTATTATTGTATTGTTCTCAGCGAAGGGATGCTGCTGGAAATGTGAATTTCCCTTCGGGGATGAATAAAGTATCTCTCTCTCTCTCTCTCTCTTTCTCTCTCTCTCTCTCTCTCTCTCTCTCTCTATCCATCTCTCCATCCCTCTATCTATCTATCTATCTATCTATCTATCTATCTATCTCTCTCTTTCCATCTCTCCATCCCTATATATCTCTCTCTCTCTCTCTCTCTCTCTATCCATCTCTCCATCCCTCTATCTATCTATCTATCTCTCTCTCTCTCTCTCTCTCTCTCTCTCTCTCTCTCTCTCTCTCTCTCTCTCTCTCTCTATCTATCTATCTATCTCTCATCCCTCTATCTATCCCTCTATCTATCTATCTATCTATCTATCTATCTATCTATCTATCTATCTATCTATCTATCTATCTATCTATCTATCTATCTATCTATCTATCTATCTATCTATCTATCTATCTATCTCTATCCATCTCTCTATCCCTCTATCTATCTATCTCTCTCTGTCTCTCTCTCTCTCTCTCTCTCTCTCTCTCTCTCTATCCACCTCTCCATCCCTCCATCCCTCTATCTATCCATCTATCTATCTATCTATCTATCTATCTGCACATTGACCGGTCCACACAGACATCCATCCATTATGTACACCGCTTATTCTCAGCAGGGTCGCGGGGGTGCTGGAGCCCATCCCAGCTATATTCGGACAGTGGGCAGTGTACAACCTGAACTAGTTGCCAGCCAGTCGCAGGGCACACAGAGACAAAGAACTCACTCGCTCATTCACACCTAGCGACAATTTGGACCGGCCAATTAACCTGACATGCATGTTTTTGGGAATGTGGGAGGAAACAAGAGTGCCTGGAGGAAACCCACGCAGGCTAGCGCAGAACATGCAAATTCCGCAGAGGAAGGCTGGTAGTTGGATTTGAAACCATGACCTCAGAAATGTGCTGCGGACACGCTAACCAGTGTGCGGTCCCAGTCCACACATATAAATGTTATTTTGACAAATTGTGGGATATCTTAATTACATTATTTTGATTAAGTTGCAAAAGTTGATTAAAACATGAATCAAACAACAAACTAATATTTCAATAATAATACGTCAACGGGCTTCACAACAGCTGAGTGGTAGCGCGTCTGCGGCACAGTTCTGAGGTTTTGAGGTTTGCATGTTTTACCTGTGCTTGTGTGGGTTTCCTCCGAGAACTCTAGTTTCCACGTTCCAAAAATATGCATTTCAGATTCAGATTCAGATCTACTTTATTGTCATTCTAGTACACGTGTATACAGAACGGAATGTCGATCCATCTGACCCGCACAGTTTCCTTGAATGTACAGATATAAATAAAATGTTGTATTGGGTTGGAGTATTGAGTACTAATAATATACTAAATAATTATGACTATGTATAGTATTTTACAGTAGTGCAAAGAGTGCAAGAGGAGCAGCTAACCAGATGTGCAAAATGGGCAGTCAGGTAAACAAGTCAGGTAAACAGTAACAATAACACTGTAGTACAATAGTGCAGAGGAGAACAGATGTGCAGGGAGTGGCTAGCTATAAAGAACTGCCAGTAGTGCAAAAAAGTCAAATAAAACCAACAGATGTACAGATTAGCAGCAGTTTAGATTTACTATGTGTTTGATTGACCATTTAACAGTCTAATGGCCAGGGGGACAAGACTATTGTGGAACCTGGTGGTCCTGCACCGCACACTGCAGTACCTCTTCCCAGAGGCTAGCAAAGTGAACAGTCCATGATGGGGGTGAGAGGGGTCCCTGATATTGTTCTTGGCTTGGGATAGGCAGCGCTTCTGGCCAATGTCCTGAATGGAGGAGAGAGAAGTCCCGATGATTTTCTCTGCTGTCCTCGTCACCCTCCTCACACTACCCCAGTCGGAAGCGCTGCAGCCTCCACACCACAAAGAGATACAGCTGGTCAGGATACTCTCTATGGTGCCCCTGTAGAATGTGATGAGGGAGGGTGGGGGCAGGTGGGCTCTCCTCATCCTCCGCAGGAAGTACAGGCGCTGCTGTGCCCTCTTCACCAGTGATGCAGTATTCACGGACCAGGTGAGTTTGTTTGTGATGTGCACCCCTAGGAACTTGATTCTGCTGACAACCTCCACAGCCTTGTTGATGAGAAGTGGGGCATAATTGGGCTGGTTTTTCCTGAAGTTGATAATGATCTCTTTAGTTTTGTCAACATTCATGACCAGGCTGTTGTCCCTGCACCAGCCCACCAACTGCTCAACCTCCTCTCTGTAGGCCAGGTCGTTGTCGTTCCTGATGAGGCCCACCACTGTTGTGTCGTCCCCAAACTTCACGATGTGGTTTGTGGCTGACCTAGGGACGCAGTGGTGTGTCATCTGGGTGAACAGCAAGGGGCTCAGGACACAGCCTTGGGAGGAGCCCGTGCTGAGGGTGATGACATTGGAGATGTTCTGACCAAACCGCACTGACTGGTGTCTGTCAGTGAGGAAGTCCAGAAGCCAGTTCCGCAGGGGGGTGTTGGAACCCAGGAGTCTCATTTTGTCTACCAGGTGTTGTGGGATGATGGTGTTGAATGCTGAACTGAAGTCCAGGAACAGCATCCGCACATGGGTGTTCTTCTCCTTTAGGTGTGTCAGGCTCAGGTGAAGCGCAGAGGAGATGGCATCCCCGGTGGAGCGGTTTGTCCGGTAGGCAAACTGAAAGGGGTCGAGTGAGGAGGGGAGACTGGAGGTGATGTGCTCTTTAACTAGTCTCTCAAAGCACTTCATTATGATGGGAGTCGGTGCAACGGGCCGGTAATCGATCAATGATAAGATCTGGGGGTTCTTTGGCACCGGGATGATGGTGGCAATCTTGAAGTTTGATGGTACCGTGGCATGGTCTAGCGAGGTATTGAAAATGTCTGTTAGTACACAAGCCAGCTGATCGGCGCACTCCCTAAGGACCCGCCCTGGAATGTTGTCCGGGCCTGGAGCCTTCCGTGTGTTGACCCTTCTCAGGGTCTTCCTCACGTCAGTTGAGTCCAGGAGGAGTGCTCTTTCGTCCTGATGTGGAACCGCTTTCGCTGCAGGGGTGCCATTTTGTGCCCCGAACCTCCCAAAGAAGTTGTTGAGGTCATTCAGAAAGTCCATGCTAGTGTCCTGCACTGGGGCGGTGGTTGGCTTGTATCTGGTGATGGCCTGAATGCCTTTCCACATATCCCTGGTGTTGGTTGTGCTGAGGAAAAGGTCCTTGATTTTTTGACTGTGCGATCGCTTTGCTAGTCTGATAGCACGGTTCACGTTAGCCCTCGCTGATCTCAGTGCCTCCTCATCACCAGATTTAAAGGTAAGGTTCCGTGCCTTTAGCATATCTCAGCAGTCATCCAGGGCTTCTGAAGGGATGACTGCTGTGAAGATGGTTTTGGTATTGCTGACGTCTTCTGTGCATTTACTGATGTAGGCTGACAGAGACATGGCGTACTCATCTATGTTTATTTTTTTGTTGTAAGTGGCAGCTGATTTACACATGACCCAATCTGTGCATTCAAAGCAGTCCTGTAGTGCCTCCATTGCCCCCTCAGTCCACACCCTCACCTGCCTCACTGTAGGTTTTTCTCTGGTTAGCAGGGGCTTGTTTGCAGGAATTAGCATAACAGAAAGGTGATCTGATGATCCAAGGTGGGGGCGGGGTGTGCTCTGTATGCTCCTCTGATATTTGTGTAGGCCAAGTCTAATGTGTTCCTACCTCTTGTAGCAAAGTCGACATGCTGGTGGAAATGCGGGAGAACTGTTTTCATGTTGGCCTGGTTAAAGTCCCCCGCCGCAATAAAAATGCATTCAGTGTAAGCATGCTGCAGTTCACTCACAGTTCGGTAGAGAACGTCCATTGCCTCCTTTGTATTAGCGCTGGGGGGCACGTACACGGCAGTAATGATGTTAGCACTAAACTCCCTCGGTAGGTAAAAGGGTCTGCAAATCACCGTCAAAAGTTCAATGTCTCGTGAGCAGTGATTCGAGATTATCCTAGCATTTCTACACCAGTTGTTGTTGGTATAAATGCATAGTCCGCCACCCCTGCTTTTACCGGTGAGCTCGCCGCTTCTATCAGCGCGGAAAGCAGTAAGCCCCACAATGCTAACAGCGTCATCCGGGATAGATGAGTTTAGCCATGTCTCCGTCAGAATTATAGCGCAACAGTTCGTCATCTCGCGGTACAATGTAAGTTCCACTTGTAAATGGTCCAGTTTGTTGTCCAGGGAGCGAACGTTGGAGAGGAAAATGGAATGGAGAGGTCTTTTGAAGGGTTTAGCCGTTAGCCCGGCCCGACAACCTCGCTTCCTCCTCCGGTCACATCGCCTCCTCTTGCCACTTTTTTTTGCTGCTTTGTAGGCCGCTGGGTCTTGTTGACGTAGCACTCCGAGGCTAAGTAAACACTGCAGAGTGGTCGTAGCAACGAGCGCTGGATTTTTGGATGTTCGCATATCCAGCAAAAAACTGCGATCGTATATTAATCTGCAGTTAGAGTTGTCTTTGTTCGACCTCAAAAACTGAGTCGAAGACTGGGGTTTTTGACCAAAATGTATGAAACTGTAGCGAGCAGATGCAGCCGCAGCCGTACAGTGTGCCGCCATATTGCTTAGTAATATGCTTAGTAATTTCATCTTAATTTGCCGGTCCATATTTTCCCCGGTTGTGAATGAGCAAGTGAGTTGTCCGTCTCTGTATTTCTTGCAACTGGCTGTCAACCAGTTCAAGGTGTCCCCTGCCCACTGCCCAAAGATAGCTGGAAAAGACTCCAGCACCCCCGGAATCCTTCTTAGGATCGGCGGTGCAGATAATGGATGGATGAATGGATAACATTAATATTATCAACTTTCATAGTACATACTTTCATGCTCTATGGGATGCATTACACAAGATAAAATGGCATACAGTTCAGGAGAAATACACACAAATACAATATTCCAAATATTTTTATGGGGTTCTGGTCAGGCCAATTGAGCACAGTAACACCATGGTCAGTAAACGATTTACAAGTGGTTTTGGGGAGGTGCCAGATTGTGCTGAAAAATTAAATCTCCATCTCTTTAAAGCTTTTCAGCTTATAGAACAATGGAGTGTTTCAAAATCTACTGATAGCAAGCTGCATTGACCTTGCTCTTGGAAAAAAAAAAAACAGTGCACCGACACCAGCAGCTGACACGGTGCCCCGGACCATCACTGACTGTGATACTCTGGCAACTTGATTTCTGACGGAAATGAGTAATTGTCTTTCATCCGAAAAAATGAGTTTGCTCCACTGAGCAACAGTCCAGTGTTGCTTATCTGCCGGCTAGGAAAGCCGTTTCTCGTTTCTGACGCTGTTTCTCGTTCAAAAGTGGCTTGAACCGGGGAATGCGGCATTTGTAGCCCATTTCCTGCACACACTAAACTCAGTCCACAGCGTCCTCAGGTCCCCCAAGGTCTGAAATTGGCCGTTATCCACATTTCCCCTCAGGACCTGGTCACCTCTTCTGGTTGTGCGGCGTTTTCTGCCATACTTTTTTCTTCCCACAGACATCCCTCTGAGGTGTCTTGATACAGCACTCTGGGAACAGCTTATTCACTGAGAGATTTATTTTTGGTTCTTACCCTCTTGTATGAGGGTGTCAATTGTAGCCTTATGGACAGCAGTCAGGTCAGCAGTCTTACCAATGATTGCAGTTTTCAGTAATGAACCCAGCTGGCAGTTCTTAACAGCCTCAGGAATAATTTACAGGTTTGTAGAAGTAACTCATTTACTCAGATGATTAGGTCCATAGCTCGTTTAGAGCACCTTTTAATGATATGCTAATTGTTTTAGATAGGAATTTTGGGTTTTCTTAGCTGTATGCCAAAATCATTAATGTTAAAACAATAAATGACCTGAATGATTTCATTTGGTGTGCAATGAATCAAAAATATATAATACATGATAATAATACATAATAATATAATTACACTATGGAAAATAATGATCTTTATCACAATATGCTTATTTTTCTTAGAAAGACCTATATAGATATTAGTTTGACTAACAATTGACCAACTTTAGGACTTTTCAAAGACATATGTATCTAACGAATCGAATAATAATATTAATATATATATATATATATATATATATATATATATATATATATATATATATATATATATATATATATATATATATATATATATATATATATATATATATATATAATTAATAATTCACCAAAAGATTAATTGATTATTGAAATAGTTTTTGTTGCAACATTCCATGGCTGCATCTTTCTCTTACTCGGATTTTTTTTTTCTAAAATCTATAACATTCATAGAAAAAGTAATTTTATTATCCACACGAAGTGTTTGCAATTCTTTAGCCCTAAATTGTGTTCAAATTCTTCCACATGTCCCAGTAGTATTTTTTACCTTTTTAGAACGTGCATGTACATGAACTGACATCGATTTTGGCAGGAGAAAAAGAGGTTAGCTTTAACTTTTACTCTCCTTACTTTTTTTTTTTTTTTTTTTTTTTTTAATTGTGTTATACTTGCATGAGGTACTCTTAAAGTTCTACAATGGCAATTTATTAAAAATGTTTAACTGGTCCTTTTAAAAATGTATTCATCCATCCATCCATTATCTGCACCGCTTATCCTCAGTAGGGTCGGGGGGAAACAGATATTTAAGTTAGCTAGCTGGACCTTAGTGCTGCCTTTGACACTGTGGACCATAATATCTTACTAGAACGTTTGGAAAAATGGATTGGTCTCTCAGGAACCGTCCTCTTATGGTTCAGATCCTACCTCTCAAATAGTACGCACTGTGTTAAATATGGTGAAATGACATCTGAGCCCTTTAGTGTTACCTGTGGTGTTACGCAGGGTTCAGTACCTGGCCCCCTTCCTTTCAACATTGACATGCTTCCATTAGGTGATATTATTCTCAAGTACAATATCAGTTTCCATTGCTACACAGATGACACTAGACTATATCTTCTGATGGAAGAATCTGCCCCACTAAACTGTGGAAATGTGGAGGCCTGCCTCACTGAGATAAAATAATGCATGTCAACTCCATGCGCCTTAACTCTGAAAAGACCGAAATGCTAGTTATTGGTCCATCTAAATGCCGTGAACTGTTCTCAAAAACAGCTCTGAACATTGACAAATGTAATATCACCCAGAGTGACTCAGTCAACAAATTTGGTGTCATATTTGACCCTGATCTGTCCTTTCAAACACACGTTAAGAATATTACTAGAACAGCTTTCTTCCATCTTCGCAACATTGCTAAAATTCGCCCTATGCTGTCTCAGTCGGATGCGGAGATTATAATGCATGCGTTTGTTACCTCCCGTCTCGATTATCCCGCAATGTACTACTCTCCAGTCTCCCAAAGTCCAAAATCAAGAGCCTTCAGCTAGTACAAAATGCTGCAGCGAGGCTTTCAACTAAGACAACAAAGTTTGATCACATTACCCCGATTTTAGTTAACCTGCATTGGCTTCCTGTTAATTTAAGATGTGATTTTAAGGTTCTGTTGGTAGTATAAAAAAAATCATGCATGTATTTGCTCATTCATATCTTTCAGATTTAATTTCGCCCTATGTTCCGGTCCGGAGCCTTCGCTCTGATAATGCTGGTATACTAAGTGATCCCAAGAGCCAAGAAGAGATCCGCAGGTTCGAGAGCGTTCTCCATTCGGGCCCCGGTGCTGTGGAATGCTCATCCCTATGGGATTCGATCTGCAACCTCAGTGGAAATGTTTAAATCTAGGCTTAAAACACACTTCTAATCTTTAGCATATGAATAACCTTTATTTTATGTTGACAATATCAGGGGATGGTGTCATAATAGTCTGTAATAATAGTTTGCAATAGGCTTTGATCTATGCAGCCCTTTGAGACTCTTTGTGATTAAGGGCTATACAAATAAACATGACTTGACTTAAAAGTTGATCAGCTAAAGAGCTCTAGCTAGTTTAGCCTAATAAAATCCACCCGTTAGGTCTATGAACCTAACTTGGTGGAGTCGGAGGGAGTGAATTTGGGTAATAATCATATTCTAAATTATTAATATAACAAAAAACAACAACAATAATAACAAATAATAATGATAATAATAACAATACAATAACAACAACAACATTAATAATGACTTTGATCATAATAACTACAATATAAATGTGTTTATGAACAAAACATTTGGCTGGGTGAAAAACATTCAAAGACACTGTTTGAGAAAATAAGCTGTAATTATAATTGTTTCCATCTCTGAGCTTGACCACTATTTAGTATTATTGGTAAACATATAAGTGTTGTGACAGAATCCTAAAAACATGAAACACAAACTGTTTTTTTTTATTTATAAAAAAAAAACTACACCAAAATGTTGCTGCAGGCAAAAAAAAAAAAACACTCATCTCTAACATCTAAATGTTGTGAGTTTAAGTGACATTTGAGCAGGAAATTATACTATCGGACATTTTTTTCTGGGCTTAGAATCCAGATGACACAGCACGCACACAAAAAGTAAGTCGATAACGCTTCTGCATAATAATCGATCAGCATTTGTACAAGTGGGGCAGGCAGAGGCAACCGTTCACTGCAAATTATTGTCACGGTGAAGAGCCGTGCTGTGCAGTCAGCCGGACGGAGTGGCGCCACACCAGAAATGACAAAAGAGTCACAGGAGCAAGACAGCAGTTCGTTATACCTGGCAGTTGAGGCAACTCTGCAGGGGTAGGCTCCGTGTCGATACTGTATACAAATTGCGTTCAATGGGAGGGACTTGGGATAATTATGCCTGTGCATGGGACCAAAAATGTGACGAACAGTAATCCCTCACATACAAACTCCACATAGGAGGTTCGATCTCACGGCCTCAGCACTGTGCCGCACACACGCTAACCACTGCGCCGCCGTGCTGCCAAGTGGTACCTCTACCTACAAATTTAATTTGTTCTAGGAGTAGCTTTGTAACCTAAAACAATTGTCAGTAGAGACAATTTCTGAATATAAATGTGATAATGTGTACCAAGCCTGGCACAAGTACGATATTTTTTGGGGGATACATTATAAAAGAGCATTTTAAAATGATACAAATACATGTTAAATTTTGATGACATAAACATAAAACAAGAGGGACATCAAGTACAAAAAACAAATAATGAAGGTTATAATTAAAAAAATATCAATTTACCTTTTAACTGGCCTATTTGATTACTGATCCTCAGCAGTGTTTTTTGCCTTGTGTTTCCTGAGAAATGACAACTGCCAAATTATTTTGCAAGATCACACAAATGCTTCCTCTTTTCATACCTTTCTATTATCTCTAGCTTTGTTTCGATGACCATACATAGTATCTTCCTCTGCTTTTCTCCTTGCCCACTTTCCTGCATATTTTTTGTGGGGTCCATTGTTATTTTTAGCTCTGTGTTGCAGTACCATACAGTAGTCTGTTTACAGAGCGGCAAAGGGACACAAAGGGCATGCCGGGATTCACCCATATGCACCAATTTGCCAGGTAGAAATCCCGGAGAGGCGAATGGCACAGATACTGTACTGCATTTCTGACTTTGTATCCTGAAACACCTTTGTAACTAGAGGCATATTTTTCCCTTTCAGGTACTATGTAACCTGAAAGTTTCGCATGTAGCGACATTAATAAGTAGAGGTGCCACTGTACATAATACACCCATAGATGAATTGTGTCTATCGTAATATTAAATGACTGTCCCTGCCCACTGCCTGAAGGGGCCTGGGATGGGCTCCAGCTTCCCCGCAACCCTGATGACGATAAGCAGTGCAATGAATGGATAGATGGATAGTGAAATTGAGAGAGATGACAAGAAGTACCAGAGTGGGTTCGAAATTTAGAAACTGAACACTTTGTGAGTAATATTCAATATTGGGTTCTTAATGTGCTCTTAATTTGAAGTAACACAAATCATCCGCCAGTTAAAGCAGAATGTTGTAATTTCGCTCAAACACCGAACTGCGTGGTTGAAACGTGAGCACTTTTCGTTGGACTACAAGCAACTATCCAATCTTGTTTTTTTCTATTTCTTTTTCAAGGTTACATTGTTTATGTATCTTAAAGAATGTTTACATTTTAATTGTATTATGTTTAATTCGTCTTTTATTAGCATATTTTGTTTTGGGGTGATCCAAAAGTAATTAAGTTGCATTGCTTTAATACTATGTTATTAAAACAACTTAATGATTACATTTTTTCAACCCTTTCTTTTGCTGTGGGCTTATTGGGTAAGCAGATGGATGGACAGTCAGAGAGAGAGAGAGAGAGAGAGAGAGAGAGAGAGAGAGAGAGAGAGAGAGAGAGAGAGAGAGAGAGAGAGAGAGAGAGAGAGAGAGAGAGAGAGAGAGAGAGAGAGAGTGAGAGAGAGAGATCACCAAATCAGTTCTGCAATTCTAGGGAGGCTACATGAGCGGCATAAGTTTTATTTGCATCATCATTGGTTTTGTCAAATTAAAGCACAAATCAGTTTCTAGAACCAATAAGCCTTCATTGCATCACATCAAAGCAGAAGGCATATTTGTAAAAGCTTGAAAAATGAAAATAACCCCCCTTCAATTGTGCAACTTTGTATCAAGCGCTCTCATTGATCTTAAACCAGTCAAATGGAAGTTTCTCATTGATTGAAGATGCTCTGGGTCTTATTAGACAACTGCGGGTGTCCCTAAAGCAAACAACAGGGACAACTTACCTAACATCTGACTAGACTCAATTGATTTCTATTCTCGTTCTAGGCTGTGTTTGCATGGCCTCTGACCCCCCTCACCTCCCCATCACAACGCCCCTTGATTCTATGCAGCTTCTGAGGCCATAGCCACTGCTGTAATTTGCGACAGCCCATCTGGCTTGAGACCGGTTCGATATGGCATGGTGTGTGCAGGCCGGCTAATAGGAATAAACATTTCACTTTTGTCTAAACAATCAAGTGGCACTGATTCCCAGTAGTGCGGTCAGGTCGATGGGTGACATGACGGGGTCCTTGCGTGCACAAATGACTGCCAATCAATCAATGGAAGGTCATATTTACTAATGAGGTTACTCAGGTGCAACGGTAATTGCTACTGTTTTCGTTGTAATCCATACAAGATCTATGTCGGTATTGCAAAATAAGATTAGATGAATCTGTTTTTTTTTATATTTCAGTAATTCTTTATTTGCAGGACCGACAATGGTAGAGTCACCTTTTTCTCTGGTTTGTCTTGGGCAAGAATACCCTGGGGGCTCCCATCCCTGACTTAGCCAAAAAAATGTTTCCGCACAGTCTTGAACAAGGAACTTTTCACGTGCTAGGCTAAATGTGCTAATCACTGCACTAAATTAAACTACCTAGGAATTATACCTACGATAGAAGAGAGCAACAATAAATTGACCAAAAATACTCCCAAAAATTATTTGTGACATCATATCTTTAACAATAATAATTCTAAAAAGAATAAGAATAATGATAATGATAATAATGCATTGTATTTTGAAGCGCCTTTCAGGACACCCAATGTCGCTGTTCACATGAGTAGGACACAACAATAAACAAAGAGTAAAACAAGCAAGTAATAAATAGCCAATAAACACATTATAGTTAAAAGGGGCCGTGTGTGAGGCAAATGCTCAAGAATAGGCTAGGCTGAAGAGGTGAGTTTTAAGTCCGGATTTGAAGGTGAACATGGTCGCAGAATTTCATAGGTCAGGCAGCACTGAGTTCCAGAGATGGGGGGCAGAGTGGCTGAAATATCTGCTCCCAATGGAGCTGAGGAGGGCTGGTGGTATAGTGAGATGGAGATCAATGTGCAAAATTCCAGTGATAGCACCAAATCAGAAAATACAGAACACAAAGGTTTATACAGCTACCTGAGTAGTGTATCATGACACATCAGATCTGGAGAACCTGGCAAGGTAATCGAAATGGGAAAAAGTGCAGACAATTATTTTATGTGGAAGGAAACTGGGTCCTAAAAGTTGAAAAGAAACACATAAAGAGGTCCCAAAAAAAATCCATCCCAGAACCCCAAACGTTTGGGGCAGGGCTGCAGACAGAAAAAGTCATCAACACAGCCAAGACAATCATTGGCTGCTCCCGGTCTCGTCCGGAGGATTTTTTTTTTCTTTAAATTGGTATTTTACATGTTCATACTAGAATGCAACAATGTATACTATCTTATGATCAATGATAATAAAGACATTTCTAAAATCTCTTTCTCAAGTACACTTTGACATGGCAGGCTTGACTGGGGTTCTATTGAAACCCTTTGGTTCTGAGAAGAAAGCTGTGTTGTCTTCTAAAACCATATTCATATTCATACCACATTAATCGACTCAAACAGAAGATAGCATAAAATAAAGCACACCTTATCCTGCAGGGACCATTTTTGTTTTTTGTTTTACCTAACTTAACTGCACAACTGATTTTGATTCCTCGGAGGACACTTTGTATAAAGGGATGGTTGTTTTACAGCGCTTTAGTTGAGAAGGCTAATGAGGTTTCAACTGTGCGGCAACTTTGGGGAAAGATACTTTGAAAAAACTGTCCAGTCATGACTCCTGAATTCTGTATGTATGTCTCATTTTTTCATCTTGTTTCTAGTCTTCATTTTGAACAAGGTGGAAAATAATTTAGTTCTCAAGTTAAGCAGGTCATGAACTGTATTACTTCAAAATCAACTAAAGATCCTGAACACATACTAGATTATGGACTATTTGTCTGGTTTTGCAAATAACTCCACCTTTTTGGTCCTTACCATTTGATAAAGTTAAAAGATACCCGAGTTGAGTAGTCCACTCCATTTGATACTTGGGAGCAATGTTCCCTCTAATTTTCCACGGGTCTGAGCGTTCACACAAAGTCGGTGAGCAGCGCTTGAAACAACAGTGAGCAACCATAATCCCAAGTGTGGCAAGATAATTATTTATCAAACATGTCCAAAACTTGACATCAAGCTACATTTTGCTGAGTTTCCGGCAATGCAAAATTATTTTTCTCTTTTGAATGAATTGACTCATGTACTATTGCAAAGGTTGTACGGCCTACAAACGTTGTTTGTTCTTACAATTATTTTACAAGATATCCATTTCTTTTTATTTCCTGATATAAAAGTTCCTTTTAGTGAGCCGAGCCGAAGAAGCCGGTTCCCAGACAAACTCTACTAACTTTACTCAACTTCGTTCTCCTTCGACTCGACTTCAGAATACCGCATTAAGGACACAACGTCAGGGGAACCCATGTATTTTATACCTTCATGCACTGTAACTTTGACTTGAGTCGCTTCTTAGTAATTTTGAGCCCTCATTTTTGTGCGCTGGCTAGATTTTCTTGTGCGCTGAGAATGTGCGAGCAGTGCGCAATCGCGCACGCGCGCAGCTTACAGGGAACACTGCTTGGGAGTAATGTTAAATCTTGATACTTTTCACTTTTACTTGAGTAGATTTGTGAAAAATAAACTATACTCTTACTATGCGACATTAGGCTATATTTAAGCCATTACTTAAATTCCTTCCACCTAATGCACATTTGTCTCCTCTTGTTTTCCCCTGAGTGAGAGCCCTGCTCTTTTTAAAGGTGCAGCATCACAAGCCAGGCAGGTAGCAAACTGGTGTGTATGTGTGTGTGTGTCTGCCCCCCATGGACCTTAAAGGTAAAATATAAAAATAACTGCACATAAATTAAACTTAAACTGTGTAAATGTTATTTTGTTTACCTTTTCAAGTTTTTTTTTTTTTTTATAAATGCATGCTGCGTTCAATCCACTTTCCATTGCCCAGATTAGAACACATTATGCACCTTTGGTGTTGTTTTATTTCCAGTTTTCAAAATAAAAATCACATTAGAAATGTGATTTTTTTAATTGCATTTTATCAAAATAATTGCATATGATCAGTGTCTCAAAGATGCCTTACTGCTATTGGTCAATGTCATTAAAAATGTGTGTCTGCTGTTTTGCACACCAAATAACAATGACACTGATAAAATATTGGCTTAACTCCCTTCCACAATGCATTAATCTCCCTTTTTCAGTTTAGATTTGTGTACCAAATTTAAACTTCTTTAGTTATCTGACTTGCAATGGCGCTAGATGGAGAAGCGTGAATATGATAAAAATAGATCCAGATCTTGTACTAATAAAATATTTTAAGAGGCAAGAAATATAGCCGTATCAATCGACAATTGGAATAATGGTCAATAATACAGAGGCGCTTAAAGAAACCGGGGCATGAAATAACTTGCTTTAATATAATTTTAATATAATTTTAAAACTATCTTCACTCTGCCCTCCTCTGCATCCACCCACTACCTCAATGTAATGAAATGAAATGATCGAAATGATCTGCATTTATATAGCGCTTTTCAAGTCAATGACTACCCAAAGCGCTTTACAGTGTGCTTCACATTTCCCAATAACGGCCTTGTATTGCAGCCATGTAAGACGCTAACCTGCTTATTGGGGGTATTAGGGGTTCAGTGTCTTACCCAAGGACACGTCGACATGTAACACGGACAAGCCGGGCTTCGAACTGGGATCCCTTGATCCCAAGACGAGCGCTCTACCTCCTGAGCTACTGCCGCACCTACAGCTACTCCTGTATTGGACAACTTGCACTGGCTCCCAGTCCACTTAAGATGTGACTTTAAGGTTCTCTTATTAACATATAAATGGCTTGCACCCTCTTATCTCTCCGATTTGATTTCCCCCTATGTTCCTGCACGGAGTCTGCGCTCGGAAAATACCGGTCTACTTGTGACTCCGAGAGCCAAGAAGTCTGCAGGTTCGAGAGCGTTCTCCATCCGGGCCATTATGGAATGCCCTGCCTCTGGAGATAAGATCTGCAACCTCAACGGAAGTTTTTAAATCTAGACTTAAGACACACTTCTATTCCAAAGCGTATGATTGATGCCCACCTCATATTCTGTTTTGTCCTGTCTTTTCCCGACGCCTGCCTGGCTGATACGAAGGAGAAGGATGATTCGAGATGAGTCAGCGGACCAGCGTCTGACCTGCAGCATGTCAACCCCTGCATTTACCAGGTGGCAGAGATGGGAAGTAGCGTCGTGGCCGTCATAGACTTTCTGGACTAGTTTACAGGCTGGGGGCGTCGTTGGTGTCATGCTCTTTCCGGACATCTTCAACATCTTACCAAATGTTTACTATTATGTGTACAGTAATGCTAATTGTAATTCACCCTGGTCAATCCTGGAAGGGGGATTACCACATGCGAGGTCCTTTCTCAAGGTTTCTCTTTTTTCCTCACACTGAGATTTTTGAGTTGTTCCTTGCCCTCACACTGGTTTAAGATCAGGTAATTGTGTAATTTTGTAATTGTAATCCTGTGCAGTCCTTTGAGACATTTTTGTGATTAAGGGCTATATAAATAAATGTGACTTGACTTGACCTACCATCTAGGCTACCGGGCTGGTAATAATCAGGTCATATCCCTGGGTCTACTGTATCTCAATTTAAATCTGAATTAGTGCCGCTGCTTTGTGTAAGTGAAGACTCCAGCTTGCCAACAATTAGCTCATTCGTCACTGCTTTATTTCCTTGCCGAACCTCACTCCAGTCTCCAGGGTTGGGTTGGGTTACTTTAACTTGATTACTTTCAATTACTTTTGGATTACTCCAATACCAAATATGCTAATAAAAGACAAAATAAACAAAATATGAATAACATTACTAAATTTGTGCAGGCTTGGGGAGTAACGGAATACAGTGGAACCTTGGTACTCGACCATAATCCGTTCCAGAACCCTGTTCGAAAACAGATTTGGTCGATCACCGAAAATCGTTTTTCCCATTAAAAGTAATGTAAAATCGTTTTAATCCGTGATTAAATCCCTGGATTAAGCAAAGTGGCAACTGCAGCCAAAAAGGTCCAAGGACTGTGAATGCTTACCTGATATAGAGAGTTAAGGTTACTTTGTAGACTGAAATGCTTTAAGAAATGCTTAAGATTAAAATAAAATAAAAAAAAAGAGCACACACAATTATCAGTAAAAACATTTGCCTTCATTTGACCTGAATGTTTACCATGAACGTAAACATGAAGCTAACCAAGGCTAATCGTACGTTTGCGTTAGCGTACTCTTCCGTATGAAAGATTACGCTAACATGAACGTGTAAAAATAAAAAAAATCAGGTCGTTTACACGTCATTTAGCACCCGGGTCCCCACAACAAGTGGCTAGCGCTTCATTGGAAAGGGAGCTCAGTTCCAACACCCTGAATGTTTTACGTAAACAAAGCTAACCCAGGCTAATCGTACGTTCACGTTATCGTAATCTTCCGTACGAAAGATTACACTAACATGAACGTGTAAAGATAAAAAAAGGATTATGAATAGGATTTCTTACCTTTGTGGTGGACGGTGGGGAGAGAAAAATCATCAAGTTTTTCAACCTCTTCTAAAACTTGCGGCAGTTGCTTGCTTATAGCGCTAACTTCCTTAGCCGCATCACTCGATTTCACAGCCTCCTTATTCTTTACTATCGTACTGATAGTAGATTTAGCCATGCTGTATTCACTAGCAAGATCGGGAATTCGTAAACCTCTTTCATATTTAGCTATTATGTCTTTCTTAAAGGCAATAGTTGGACGAACAACTTGTTTTTTTTTTCACCTGTCCTGCTTGCACCGACCTTCTTCGGAGCCATAATTAGGGGCTAAAACACCCGTAAGCCGCTCAACATCGCACCCTAGCATACCGGCGTTCGAACTCTGATTTTTTGACCGAACAGCGAAGGAAGAATTTCTTGAAATATTTGGTCGAACACCGATTTGTCCGAACTGAGAGGCGTTCGAAAACCAAGGTTCCACTGTACATGGAACAGCAAAAATGATGTTGGCGAGCTGTTTGGATTTATTTTCATTTTGTTTCTGTCGCATTTTATGTAAGTTTTGCCAGAGATCAAATAGATCAAAGCCAGGAGAGAAAGCTTACCACATGTTGTGAGTCATAATTGTATTCATATTTAGTTTATTTTGTCTTTTATTAGCATATTTGGTTTTGGAGTAATCCAAAAGTAATTGAAAGTAATCAAGTTAAAGTAACCCTACCCAACCCGGTCTCTGTCTCTATTATTTGAAAGTTACAAGCAGATTGCAACATTTCCTAGGGCACCTGTGCAGCAGATGACAGCATATTGGATGAGCACGCTCCACTTACACCCATGCAAGTTAGGTGCTGCAAGGACAAACGGCTAAACACAAACATTAATCTACAGCCGAACACTCCGCCAATCGCATCTGTGCCGTCCAGTCAGCTTATGGCGGCGTCATCATATTTCAATTATGAAGGCAAACATGGAAATTGAGTCAAATTAAAAGTGAGATGGCTCCGGGTGATTTGGATGCATTTCAAAGTGCTGGGGAAATGGGAAACGGTGTGCAGAGGATGTAGAAGAAGATGATGTGCATTAGAAAGCGCTCGTCTTGGGATCAAGGGATCCCAGTTCGAATCCCGGCTTGTCCGTGTTACATGTCGAAGTGTCCTTGGGTAAGACACTGAACCCCTAATACCCCCAATAAGCAGGTTAGCGTCTTACATGGCTGCAATACAAGGCCGCTATTGGGAAATGTAAAGCACACTGTAAAGCGCTTTGGGAAGTCATTGATTTGAAAAGTGCTATAGAAATGCAGATCATTTCGTTTCAAAGCTAGTGAGAAGTTATGATCATAAGGCTGTGTTGCTGTCATAATAAATATCCAAACAGCGACTCAAAGATTATTTTAGCTTCACTATAAGCATTTTCATTGAAAAACAAATGTGACAACAAGGAAATTAGAAAATATATATCAGTTGAACAAAATATACGGAAAAAACCCAACTTTCATGATACCACTAATAGAATTGGAAACTGCTCCATCCATCCTAAAGTAGGATTAGAGCATGCTTCACAATCATGGTCCTTTAAAGCCAGAGTTCTACCAGATTTTCTATGTTCCTGTACTTTTAGCCGGTTCATATCTGGTACAAGAGCCTAGAGGTGGTGCGGAACTGGTACAAGAGGCTGGATTAGGCGCTGATTCGGTACAGGATCCTGGAGCAGGTGAAAATCTAATACAGGGGTCTGGAGACACAGTGGATCAGTGCAAGGGCTTAGAGGCGGCTTAAATCCGGTAAAGGGGCCTGGAGGCTGCTCAAATCCGGTACAGGGGCCGTGGAGGCGGCTCTGCACCGGATCAAGGGCCTGGAGGGCGGCATAGACTTAGTACAGAGCCTGAAGGTCGTGCACATACGGTGCAGGTGCCTAGATGCAGTGTAGATCTTGTACAGGGTCCTAGAGTAGGCAGTAGTCCTGGAGGCAGCTCAAATCTGGTACAGGGGCCTGGAGAGTCTTGTATACGGTACAGGGCCTTCGAGTAGATCTAGTACAGGGACCTAGATGTGGCCAAAATCTGATACAGGGGCTGGGGTTGAAAGGGGAATATCCGTTACAGGCGGCATTAAGCGGCATGGATCCTGTACAGGGACTTTGACGACCAGATTCTTAAATTATGATACTTAAAGACCAGGATTTGATGAATTACATAAGCGGGTCCTGAATGTTTTCAATTGCAATAGAATGATTATTCATTTATTTATTTATTTTCATCCGTAACACTGAAATTGCAGTGGTGAGTACACACAACCTTCACAGTATTTAGGATACTCCATGGTGGGGACAAATGTACTTAAGGGGACTTGGGAATAAATCATATAATTCTAAGAAAACCCTTTTGTCCACAACCCTTACTGCTTGTTGAACAGTCAAAACACAGATGACTAAAAAGAAACCAAACCTTTTTCTTATTCATAGCGTGATCTGGAGTCTTCAAGAAATGCCGACCTCTTGGCTCACGAGCTCGAAAACGGCAGGAAGTGATCTTCAAGTTTGATGTCAACAGGGGCTTCACTCGAACCTGACTGGCCACTTCCTGCTCACCACATATGAAAGTACTCGTAAGTCCTTTCGGGTCAAAGGATCAATCTGCATCGTGTGAACCTTTTAAAGACTTAATACTGTGGCCGATTCAAAAATAGCATCGGGGTTATCTGCTCCATAGGGCGCTACCGTGCTGCAAATTCTCCAAAGACTTTCGGAGTGCTTTTGAACCCTCTAGGATCTTTTTTAAGATAAGCTTATTTTTGCATCCTCTTGATTTTATGTCTCATATTTTGACTTGAATGTAAACAAACTTGATGTAATGCCAGGAGAGTACTGGGGGCGAGGGCTTGGCAAACATAATGAGGGGTACATGCAGTTGCAGAGTTATAAAATAAAAAAGAGAAAATATATTTTTAAAATAAATGGCTGAAATTTAGACTCCCCTGTTAAAAAAAATCCAAATTAGAATGTTTGTTATTTGCATTGATGAAAAATATTAAAATTAGTTTACTAATGAGTGTGAGTGGAGCTATGTCAAGAAGCTCTTCTTATACTTTAGCCTTTACACCATAAGCCAGGAAATCCTGGTGACAAATATATGTCAGTCGATCTGTACTAATTTTTATATCAAATTTCTGCAATTTAGATTCTGATGACGAATAATTCCAAATTTGTCATGATTACTGATTTGGGGCGCCTGCGGCTTCCCCGGTGGCACCAACAGCCCTGGTCGCTGATTGGCTCCTTGCCACTATTTAAACCCCCCGGTTCCCTGTTACCAGCGTCTGATCGTTGCGAACCTTCAGCTCCCGCTAAGGCAATCCTTCCGAACCTGACTCCCTGTTCTTTGACTCTCGTAACGTTTCCCGGCTTCGACCTGTTTCCCTTTAATCACGTCTCTGCTCCTGCCGTCCCCGACAACCCGACCTGCTTTTCCCTCTTCGACACCGCAATCACTCCCCAGAGAAGTGCCATTTCCGCGTCCCGGGCGACCTGCTCCCCACAATCAACGATCACTCGATCGTGGGTGCCAGCTTGCGTCTCCTTCTCAATAATACTAAGAAACTAACACAATTGGGTCCCCGTCTCCGTTCCTTAGAATGTTTTTATTGTATTTGATAACAACATAGTTAACATGGTTTACAAAAGTAACCATAGACGCCTGGAGAATGAGTGTAGCTATTTCAGGAAGCTCTTCCTCGACTTCAGCTTTAACACCACCATTCTGGAGATCCTGGTAGGAAAATATCAGTTGATCTGTGTCCATTTTTTACATGAAATTTCAACTTTCAATACCTGCCCTTAACAACAAATTCTAGATTAGAATTAGTGTGGTCTTTACTGTCACTAATAACAACATAGTGAACACAGTTTAGAACATACTTCATATTTCGCTGAGCCACGTGAAGCAGCATCTGAGCTATGCTCTTCCTGGACTTCACCTTTAACACCATCATCCCGAAAATACTGGTGGAGACATCCTACCACTCAAAGCTTTTTTCTTTACCTGTCATGGAATAATAGACTTCAGCCTCTGCTTGGAAAGGGCTGGTCTACGAGTGAATCCAAGGGCCAAGAAGAAATCTGCAGGATGCATTGTTCTCCATTCGAGGCCTGGAGCTCTGGAATGCCCTGCCCCATGAGATAAGAACTGCAACTTCAGTGGAACTGTTTAAATCTTGAATTAAGACACAGTCACTGTATAACCTTTAGTCAGTAGGTTAACCTCATACTTTTATTTTATTGGTTTTGAGGGAGAAGGATGTGAGTATTTTCTAAGCCATCGTAATGGCAGTATGACCTGATGCACGCCATCATCTGAAACCTGCTGCGTCGGGCAACAGTTTGAGACAGAAAGCTGTAAACACTCTCCATTGTTGATGCCTGGTCACTCTGGAAGGCCCCTTTGTGGCCCCTGCTCGAGGTTTTTTCGCTTTCTTCATGCTGAGGTTTTGAGTTGTTACTTTCCCTTATATAGTTTCAGATCACGGGGGCTTGGAAAAGTGTTCTTTGCAGCCCTTTGAGACCTTTTGTGATTTACGAAAAACAAATAAATATGATTTGACTTGAGTTTACCTGCTCACTTTCTGTGAAGACCGGCTCCCGAAAGATTTGGACTGAGCCCTTTGCCATTCACTGACCCACCTTATAAACAAAACTGTAAGTTTTCCCACACCTCTATCTGAGTCCATCCATCCATCCATTAGCTGTACCGCTTATCCTCATTAGGGTCGCGGGGGTGCTGGAGCCCATCCCAGCCATCTCCGGGCAGTGGGCAGGGGACACCCTGGACTGGTTGCCAGCCAAGCGCAGGGCACACAGGGACAGACAACTCGCTCGCTCATCCACACCTAGGGACAATTCAGACCGGCCAATTCACCTGAAATGCATGTTTTTGGAATGTGGGAGGAAACCGGAGTGCCTGGAGGAAACCCACGCAAGCACGGGGAGAACATACAAACTCCGCACAGGAAGGCCGGTAGCTGGATTTGAACCCACGCAAAAGGTTCCCACGACCTCAGAACTGAGCCGCACACGCGCTAACCACTGCACCGCCGTGCTGCCCCTCTATCTGAGTCGTCCTTGTCTATTCAAAATAAAGGTCCTTGTTCAGGTAGCGGTGTCACTTGCCAACAATGCCTTCTTGGTTTTGAAAGACAATTAGCTGACACTATGCTACAGATAGCGCTGGCACATATTTTCTGTTCCAGTCACTTTCATCCCCGCGGTCTGGCACTGGTTTGGAGCTAAGATTTACATTCTTTGCAACCTTTTTTAAGTTTGCAAAGCAAACTTTTAGACTTCTTGGCCGTATTAGGTTGAGACATTTATAAGAGGGGCCGGGCAAGGAGAAATAAAATGTGATACTAGGGATGAAGGTGGCAGAAACACATCCATTCATTTTCCGCGCCGCATATCCTTACTAGTGTCGCGGGGGTGCTGGAGCCCATCCCAGCCATCTTCAGACACACAGAGACATAACACTCACACGCTCAATCACACCTATGTACAATTGGAACCAGCAATTGACCGACATGCATGTATTTGGAATGTAGAAGGAAACAGGAGTGCCTTGAGTAAACCTTTGCAGGCACAGGGAGTACATGCAAACATTATTATTATAAACCCTTTTGACCATTATGTAAAGTGTGCTTCAAGTTCTGGCTCGTCTCTGAAGAACAGTATGCTTCATTACAACAAAAACGGGGACCAGATGATGCCTTCTCCTGCTACTGGTAACCATTAAAATCAGTAGCATCTGTTTCATGTGGGGGAAACCCCCTACCCAAAATTGGTCCTTGTGGCTGTACTTGTTTAAGGCACACCAATACTGAAATCCCTCTGCTGCTTTATGGCTGCTCCATTACTCCTGGTCAACTATTGCTGCGAGAGGGGGCTGACACAGAAAATGTGTATCATTCAGGTGGCTTTTGTCTGTTTTTTCCGCTGAAAATTAACAGCACTGGTAAAGCCGCGATCCCTTATCACTGGGTGAGGGGGACGCATGCCAAAAACAGTTGGGCGAGGGGTTGCACTTACCGTTTTTCTTTCTGCACGAGGTCATGGGTCCTCTTCTCTATTACAGTAGTTTGACTTTATGGCTTAGGACATTTTATATTCCTCTTCTAATTTCTCACTTCTGTTGATACAGATACGAAGCTGCACAGCACCGAAAGTGACTGAACGTGACTGTGAAAGTGAAGATAGTAAGTAAGTGAAAAACACTGTATTAATGTGAGCAGTGTTATCTTGTTCCTCGCCTGTGTGTTAAAACACAGAAAATGTTCAATGCAAGTCATTCAAGTATTAGTTTGGATCTTATATTTATAAACCCAGCTTAGAAAATGTATGTATATATTTTTTTCCACTTATGATCGCAATCTCTTGATATAAATTTAATATGAAACATTCTGACAGCTTGTTCAAAGGACAGCAGTCCAATCAAATGTTCAATCCCATTTTTGACAGAAGTAATTGATTTAGAATGTTTGCAAACAATTATTTGTCTCTAGGGGAATGCTGCACAACACCCCAACCATATTTGCCTTGATTGGCCTGTAGGGCCACTGATGCCTTCTGTCATACGTACTCAGTCTGGATCAAAGTGTCTTCTAAACGCATGAAATACTAAGAATAAACTGAAAGTGACCAGTAGACCATGGAGGATTACAACCGTGACATATTAGCTTGATCCTAATGTGCTTAATATTCATGTGTGATGGCGGCATAGGAGAGCAAAGCGACTGATTTATTTGATCATCTCAAGTGTACACACTCCACTTCCCTTTCCCTTTCTGATAAGATTCAGGGCGCACGGAAGGACTGGATGGCTCCAGGCGTGGTGCGCCACCCTGACCCTGCCGTGCACCGCACGAGCACATGCTCATCTGCATGCCTCTCAGAAGTGAAGAAAAACCTCTGAGGCACAACCTTGGTATTTTTAGGTTTTAATCATACAGTTTCATTTTTGAACCCCTATGTGTTCAAAAATGATTGTCGATGGTAATATAGTGTACATTGCTTATGAGATTAGACATGGCATAATAAACATGTTACAAAGTGTAAAGTAAAAACAGGACAATGAGGCGCACCTGATTATAAGCTGCACCCAGTAAATTTTCAAAGGGAAAAAAAAACATGTTGTACATACATAAGGCACACCTGACTATAAAGCCACATCTGCCCACATTGAATAATGAGATATTTACAAAGACGATACACAGAAAGGGTTTTAATAATATACTATACCTTAACCCCTTAACATTTTGACGGCCCGCCGTTGGGCCACCGGACTAATGAACAAATATGGGTGTGTGATGTCACCAGTCACTGAAATACTTCTTACGCCACATATGACCCCTGGCCAAACTATGAAAAAAAAAAAAAGAAAAGAAAAAAAAAAAAACTTCTGAAAAAGTCTGAAAATACGGTAATTCTGCAAACCAATAAAATCACAATCCACGGTTACAGAAAAAAACTTTTTGCATTTTTCTCATTTCCTCCTGACACGAATATTGCCAGAATCAACTCACAATGCGCTCCTTATCAAAAATATGCCTGTGTTTATTTTTAGTGTTGCAAGTAAGCACACGCAGCATTGTAGATTTTTCTTTACAGGCGAGTGGTGTGTGAAGACGGGCCCGTTCCAGCGCATTTGACCTCGTTGAATGTCGGGAACAGGTAGTGGGGGCGTCCTGCATTATTCATGGGTGGTTGAAGATGGGGTTTGCGAGGGATATGGGTCAGAGGTGTGATGCAATGTCTGTGGGCCGGCCGCTCAATGTCGACTTTCATTTCCTGGCTTTGCTGCTTGGGGAGATGGTGCACTTGAAGAAGCCTTGATGTGTATGTACATGTTCAAATTGTTCCTCTGGTGGGCTTGCAAAAAATATATATACACAGTACTCTGACATTTTGATATTTGATGTCAACAGTCTGATTATAGAGGACAGTAGAAAAATGTGATACTTCATAGAATGCACATGCATCCATACAGCAGTGATGCTTCAGTATTAAAGCATAGTCCATTCGGGATTTATGTACAATTGTAGACTTGTTCAAGTACTAAAACATGGTTTCCAATAAAAAGTCATAGTATTTTTTTTTTTTTTTTATGTTCCTATGCATTCTAAAATAGCCAAACTGTTCATAAAATGTTTACCTAAACCATGATTATACAAAATATGAGTGAAATGTTTAGATAGTGAAGTGGAAAAGTAAAACAAAAAAAAGGGGGAAAGCACATCCCTGGTGCCCACACGACCCTACTGAGGATAAGCGGTGCAAATAATGGATGGATGGATGGACATCCCCGGTGCTTTAACTAAGAAGATGTCCTGTCTTTGTTCACCTCAAGAGGATGCTCAAGTTGATTTCAAGTTATAGGATGTTTATAGCTAGAACAACTCAAATAAAAAGATAGTTCAGAGAAGTCGTTACAAAGAATGTATTTGAGATTCTCGAGTTTTACCGTTTTGGTCTTTAAAAAAAAAAAAAAAATCGACTAAGTCTTTATTTCATGTTTGCCCAGGAGTAGCAGGCCTAATCTTATTAAATACAATGTATCACTACGTTTTTATCAATGACAATAAAGACTTCGATTCTACTTTTTTGTGCCTTTACATTAGATTTATTATGAATGATTTTCAAACAAGCTTTTGTTTGGTAATATAGGTCAAGGTAGTTTTTTTTTTTATTTTGCTTTTAAAATTTAATTTTGATAGCCCTCAAGAGAAATGAATTCAAAGAAACTCGTTCCTGTAACCAAAGTCCGTTACTCATACAAAGCTTATGGGCCTACTGAGCCAGAAAGCAACAAGCAGATGGTTCATGACCACAGTCATGCTACCAAATCTGGCACTCTCTGATGTTAAAGTCAAAATACACTATGCTCTATGATACACCTACGCTACCTTATGGCATTTTCACTTTACAGCAGGGAAATCCTAACTTTCAGGAAGTGGGCCAAATTTGGTGAGCTGAAAATGTGTCTGGGCAAACTATTCAGCCTGGCATTCTTTGAAAAGTCTTTAATAAATGTAACCTCTGGAAAAGGTTTCGCAGTGCTTGGCGGTCAGCATTGCAACCTCGTAGATTGCCTTTGTAGCAAGTTCTTGTACGTTCTTGTGAAAAGCAATGCCGTTAAAACAGCTTCCAGTTGCTTGACCTTTTCCCGGTGTTCGTTTCCAGTTATCTATTTGTAGTCTGCATGTTTCGTCTGGTGGTGCATATTGATACTATATTATTTAAAAACAGTCTCTCTGCAAATTAGGCAGACACAGTTGTTTCGGATGTGGGTGAAATACATATCCAATTTTCGCTTGTCCTGGAAGTGGTAGCCATCACAGTCAACTTTCCTTTATTATTTACAGTATCTATGTTGGAAATGGGATGGGCTAAAATTCTCACAGAACGCCAAGAATAAGATGGCCAAGGGCTACTGCCATTATCTGGTGAAATGGTGTTTTTTTTTTCCTTGTTTTTTTTTTTGTTTGGTTTTTTTTGGTTCAAGTCAAGTCATCCATCCATCTGTTATCTGCACCGCTTATCCTCGGTAGGGTCGCAGGAGTGCTGGAGCCCATCCTAGCTATATTCGGGCAGTGGGACACCCTAAACTGGTTGCCGGACAGTCGCAGGGCACACAGAGACAGAAAACTCACTCGCTCATTCACAACTAGGGACTGGCCAATTAACCTAGCATACATGTTTTTGAAATGTGGGAGGAAACCGGAGTGCCTCTAGGAAACCCTCACAAGCACGGAGAGAACATGCAAACTCCACACAGGAAGGTTCGCACACGTGCTAACCACGCCGCTGCCGCACTGCCACAAATCAAGTCAAGGTTATTCGTATAGCCCTTAATCACAAGAGTGTTAAAGAGCTGCACAGACCACAGATTATTGAAAACTACAGACTATTACAACACCATCCCGTGATCTAAAACTTACATGAGGGAGGGGACAATTTTAAAAACCTCAACATGAGGAAAATTATGAAACCTTGAGAAGGGACCGCATATGAGCTAATCCCCCTTCCAGTATGACCAGGCTGCAATGGATGTTGCAATAACAAATAAGACACAGATATTGTCAACATAAAATGTAGGTTATTCATATGCTATAGAATAGAAGTGTGTTTTAAGCCAATATTTAAACAGTTCCACTGAGGTTGCAGATTGAATCTCAGGGGGAAGAGCATTCCACAGCACCGGGGCCCGAATGGAGATCGGTCTTTAACCTGTGGATCTCTTCTTGGCTCCCGGGATCACTAGTAGACCAGCCTTTTCAGAGCGAAGGCAGAACATAGGGGAAAATCAAATCTGAAATATATGAGGGAGCAAGTCTATGCATGATTTTGTATAATACCAAAATAATCTTAAAATTAAATTTTAAGCTAACAGGGAGCCAATTGCGGTTAGCTAAAATCGGGGTAATGTGATCAAACTTTCTTATCTTAGATAAAAGCCTCGCTGCAGCCTTTTGTACAAGCTGAAGGCTCTTGAGTTTGCACTTAAGGAGACCAGATAGTAATGCACTACAGTAATCGAGACGGTAGGTAATAGACGCATGAATTATAATCTCTGCATCAGACTTGGACAGCATAGAGCGAATTTTAGTAATGTTGAAAAGATGGAAAAAAGCTGTTTCATAAAAATCTTAACGTGTGTTGGAAAGATAGATTGGGGTTAAATATGACACCAACATTTTTGACTGAGTCACTTTAGGTGATGTTACATTTGTCAAGGTTCAGAGAAGTTTTTGAGAACAAGTCGCGGAATTCAGACGGACCAATAACCAACATTCCGGTATTTTCAGAGTAAGGCGCAAGCAGTTGAGTGACATTCATTATTTTATCTCAGTGAGGTAAGGCCTACAAATTTCCACAGTTTAGTGTGGCAGATGTCTCCTTTGGAAGATATAGTTGAGTGTCATCTGCGTGACAATGGAAACTGATATTATACTTGCAAATAACATCACCTAATAGAAGCATGTAAAGGCTGAAAGGAAGGGGGGGATGTACTGAACCCTACGGAATACCACAGGTAATACTAAAGATGTAACTTCACCATATTTAAAACGGTGCATCCTATCTGAGAGGTAGGATCTGAACCATAAGATGATGGTTCCTGAGAGACCAATCCATTTTTTCCAACCGTTCTAGTAAGATATTATGGTCCACAGTGTCAAAGGCAGCACTAAGGTCCAGCAGCAAGAATGATGAAGCGCCGGCGTCTATTGCCAGTAGAAGATCGTTGGTTACCTTAATCAGGGCTGTCTCAGTAGATGGGGTTAGCCCTGAATACTAATTGCATGGATTCAAAAATATTGTTCTCGGATATAAAATCATTCAGTTGCTGTGCCACAACTTTTTCAAGTACTTTAGAAAGAAATTGTAGCTTTGGCACAGGTCTATAGATACATAAGCTTTCTGGATCAAGGTTCAAACAGGCAAGTCGTTGGTTTGGCCGTATTCTCCACCTGTTTAAGATTATCGAGTGTCAGATCACTAAATCGGGAAAAAGTCCCTGGACAGCCACCATGTCGCGCATCTATAGATTTCAGCCCTTTAATATAGATAGATAGATAGATAGATAGATAAATAGCTAGATAGATAAATAGATAGATAGATAGATAGATAGATAGATAGATAGATAGATAGATAGATAGATAGATAGATAGATAGATAGATAGATAGATAGATAGATAGATAGATAGATAGATAGATAGATAGATAGATAGATAGATAGATAGATAGATAGATAGATAGATAGATAGATAGATAGATAGATAGATAGATAGATAGATAGATAGATAGATAGATAGATAGATAGATAGATAGATAGATAGATAGATAGATAGATAGATAGATAGGATAGATACTGTATTCATCCCCACAGGGAAATTCACACAGAACAAAACAATAATAAAATAATACAATACACAAATACCCAATGTGACGTGTTAATACCCAATATAGCGTGTAATATAGAGTATCTAGATAGTGCTACACAGAATACACACTGCAATAAATAATACGGTAATGTGCAATGTGGGGGGTGTGGTTTAATGTGGGCCTTTACTCCGCCGGGTGGAGTTAAAGAGCTTCATGGCATGAGGAAGAAAATATCACCTCAGTCTGTCCGTGGTACAAGACTGTGACAGTAGTCTGTCGCTGAAGCTGCTCTTCTGTCTGGAGATATTGCTGTGTAGTGGATGTGATGAATTGTCCATGATTTCCAGTGCCCGTCTCTCAGCTACTGTTGTCAGGCTGTCCAGCTCTGTGCCCACAACAGAGCTCGCTTTCCTCACCAGTTTATTCAGACGAGAGGCATCCTTTTTCTTGACGCTGCCTCCCCAACACGCTGCCTCATAGAAGAGGGCGCTTGCCACAACAGTCTCAGAATATTTTCAGGAGCTTTTTGCAGATGTTGAAGGACGCCAGCCTTCTGAGGAAGTGAAGTCGGCTTTGACCTTTCCTACATAGAGCTTCTGTGTTGGCAGTCCATTCCAGTTTATTGTCCAGCTGCACACCCAGGTATTTGTAGGTCTGGACAAATTCTACACATTCTCCTTTGATGGTTACAGGAACCGGGTGAGTTCTAGTTCTCCTGAAGTCCACCACCATTTTTCTGGTCTTGGTGGTGTTCAGGTGCAGGTGGTTTGCATCGCTCCATTATACAAAGTCCTGAATCAATTTCCTGTACTCCTTCTCCAGCCCACTTCTGATACATCCCACGATAGCAGTGTCATCAGCAAACTTCTGAATGTGGCAGGACTCAGAGTTGTACTGAAAGTCCGACGTATACAGGGTGAATAGGAACACCCCTGCGGAGATCCTGTGCTGCTAACCACAGTGTCCGATCTACAGCCCCCTTGCTTCACATACTGGGGTCTGCCTGTCAGGTAGTCCATAATCCATTCTACAAGGTGTGAGCTAACTCCCATCTCTGTAAATTTCCTACTAAGTAGCAAAGGCTGTATGGTATTGAAGGCACTGGAGAAGTCCAAGAATGTAATCCTCACAGCCCCTTAGCCCTATCCAGGTGAGAGAGGGATCGGTGTAGCATGTAGACTATAGCATCCTCCACTCCCACCTTCTCCTGGTAAGCAAATTGCAGAGGGTCGATGGCTGACCTGTAGCCTCAGGTGGTGCAGCAGCAGCCGCTCCATGGTTTTCAAATCAAGTCATTTTTATTTGTATAGCCCTTAATCTCAAAGAGTCTCAAAGGGCTTCACATGTTATTACACAGACTATTTTTTCAGACTATTATTACACCATCCCCTGATCTGGAACCAACATGTGATGTCAGGGCGACCGGCCTGAAGTCTTTGAGTTCCTCAGGTCTTGATTTCTTTGGGACTGGGATGATGCAGGATGTTTTCCACAGATTAAAGATTGTGATCAGCAGGAGCTGTACTCGTTTTAGCTCCTGCTGATCACCATCTTTAAAGGCCCTCTTCTTTTGGTTCAGAAGGCACTTGATGTCGCTCGTGTTCCAGGGCTTGTTGTTGGCATAGCAGCGGAGAGTTTTTACAGGAACAACATTGTCCATACAGAAGTTAATGTAGTCAGAAGTGCAGTTTGCCACCTCTTCAATGTCCCCACTGCTGGACCCTAGCAGGACATCCCAGTCTGTACGTCCAAAGCAGTCTCTCAGAGCCTGCTCTGCTCTGCCTCAGTAGACCATTTCCTGAATGAACGTGTGGTTGTTGGTAGCCTCCTCACTTTTGGTTTGTAATGAGGTTTAAGCAGAATGAGGTTGTGGTCTCCTTTTTCAAGGGCAGGCGTTGGCAGTCTGAGAAATGCACATATCAACTTTACAGACATACCGCCCCCTTTTTAACTCTTTGTTTTTATTTGCTATGTATTACTTGCTTGTTTTATTGATGTTTGACCCAGGACTCGCTGGGGGGACTATGTCTCTTGGGTGGCCTGGGATCTCCCCTGTATCCCGTCGGATGAGCGGGATGAAATGCCTGGTGATAGTGAGGTCTGGGTTTCCCTGCTGAGGCTGCTGCCCCAGTGACCTGACCCCTGATAAGCAAAAGAAAACGGATGGACGTTTTAAAATGCTTGTCCTTTTTATTGCACCATCAGAGCATCCTATTCTTTGCCTCCGTCAGCTACTCCACTCAATCATCTTAAGTCACGTCAGCCCAAGTTAATTACAATTTTCCCTTTACTTGTGTAATTATTTAGAATTGTATGTGATTATATAACCAAATATTCAGTGTTGGGAATAAAGCCATTATAAAGAATGCTGTTTTCAAACAATGCTGTTACAAACAATACAGTTACAAACAATGCCGTTACATGACAGCATTATTATTTTCCGTAACTGGTTTAACTAACTATTTTACACTGTTGCAAAGCTGTTACTGTTGCTGACGGTCAAAAGTGATGCGTTGTATAGGGTTTTTACGTGTTTACGTACATTTTTGTGTAATTAAATGTACATTATTATGCTTTCATTTGTATGCATTTTTTGTGACTATGTCTGTTTTTTGTGTTTCCGTAGATTTTAATGTGTGTTTAAGTTTGTTCTTGAATGTGTTTATGTACATTTTTCTGTATGTCTACGCATGTTTTTGTGTTTGTTCACGTATATTTTGTGTGTGTGTGTACATGTATGTTTTTGTACGCGTTTATGTACGTATTTGTGTGTTTTATGTACGTATTTGTGTTTTTTATGTATGTTTTTGTGCGCGCGATTATGGAGGTTGTGTGTGTTTGCATATGTTTTGCATGTTTGCGTAAGTCTTTGTGTATGTGTTTATGTCCGTTTTTGTGCTTGTTCAAGGAAGTTTTTGTGCGTGTTCACGTATGCCTTTGAGCATGTTTTTAGACATTTTTATGTTAAATTTTGTGTCTGTTTACATACGTTTATGTGTGTATTTATGTACATTTCTGTGCATGTTTACATAGGTTTTTGTGCATGATAATGTATATTTATGTCCCTGGTAACGTATATGTTTGTTCATCTTTACGTACGTTTTTGCACATATTTATGTACATGTGATTGTTATTTTATTACATTGTTAACTTTTTTATTTTTGTTCCACTTATTGTGTCGGATAAGTCTTTTACAGGTGAAATGCAGTACATGTTACAAGATTCTATAACAACATTTCAAATCCTTCCACGTGAAACTTTGTTTTAAAGTAACAAAAATAGTTACTTCCCCTGTTAACCAGTTAACTTTACTATAGAGTAATTCAGTTAATATCTCAGCTACTCTTTGGAAGTAGAAGGGAGTAGTAGAAGGGAGTAACATACTTACTTTTTAAAATTAATAAGCCCATTAGCGTATGTTTCCATCATCCTTTTTAAAGCAGTTTAATTTTCTCACCTCAGAATGGATTCATGTTGTATCCCGGGGGTTTACTGAACAAGTTTTGTTGATGTTAAACTCTGATGGCAAACATAGACCCAGAAAAATAACGCCTCCACACAACATTCAGGATCACACAAGCACTTTTCTCTTAGACGGCTTAAAGGGGAAGGAACCTCTTGACCTTGAGTCTGCACGATACGCCGATATACCCTTCAGGATCTCTTGCAGGGTTCGTACGAGTGATTGAAATACCTGAAAATACTTACATTTTAATGTTGTGTTCTCAAGGCTTAAAATTGCTTGCAGTTTTGATGAAAGTGCTTGAAAATGTTGGATATTGTTGTGATTTCCATGTTTCTTGGCAGTCTGATTCTATAAACCAAGCATCAAATGAAGAAAAATTCAAAAAGGTGCCTGAAATGACACTAACACGTCTGCTGGCTTGTCATTTGGGCGTTGTCATATGATGGGTCTCCGCACCCGAGAGGACAGCTCTATTTAGAAAACCGACTATTTTGGCTCAACTCACTGAGAAAAGCGATCTCTTTTAGATCCAAAACGGCTCCTCAGATTATTTCGATTTTTTGTAATGATTTGTTTTTTTAATGGCATACTATCAATAATGATAAAACATTATGCACTAACCTATTTAATAATTAGTATATTCATGTTTTGTACGGCATTTCTAAAAAACACATGGATGATAAAGAAAAATATTAACACATCTCCAAAACATATATTTTTATAGATATTGACAGTATGAGCCTATTTCAAGTCAAACAAAAACACAAAATCCCTGAAATTGGGAGACAATAAAATATAAATTAAAAGTTGTAACTTCTCAGAGCTATACGTAACTCATAAGATGCAAAAAAATATATATTTACAATTCTATTTTATTAATTTTGACGCAGATCATCATGCAAAAAAGTAAATTAAATAAGACAAGTGAAATAAAAAGCAAAAGATCAGCAATCCAAGATTGAAACGTTGAATGCACACTTTTATGAGCAGTCAATATCATTAAAATTAATCCAAATCAGGCTACTTTTCTGCTTTGTTTATACATACATTTTTTTTGTATTCCGAATTAGACTCAATTATTACCCAACACCTATAGAGCCCTTGCCTTGTTAGTAAACAAGTGGGACATAGCCAAGTGCATTGTTGAACCAGGATGGTAAAATTCATGTTAATTCATACCAGCCCATTGACATTTTTTTTTTCCGTAAATAATCGAAACATCTCAATATAGCACACAGTTTGTGCTCGCAGCAAGATTGATTTCAGTCATCAAAGTCAACAAAAAAAACATAAATTGATCAGTGCTGGATTTTTTTCCTTTGGAGGTACTGTAAAAATAGAAAAAAATCGCCTTCACAGTCCTTAAAAGTGTTTGAATTTGGCCGGCTTTGTGTGTTTGTGGGAGTTTCAATTATTGTACGTGCTTGATTGGCAAAAATGCAATCTGAGGTGTGAAAAAGTGGCAGCAGAAAGCACAGGAACAGACCTGCAGAATGGAGTGCCGATCCCCCCGACGACTATTCTTTAACACCTCCGAAAAAAAATTACGAAACGGACGGCGAAGACGGCAGCCAGACAAAGACAGCATGTTAGAGGGCAACTTTTCAGAAGTTGGCAGCTCGGAAAGACTTTGGGCTTGTTTTGGCTGGACACACTCACACATTTCTGGCTTATTGATTCCAACTTGTGTTCAAGTTTTCTAAGTTGAAGGGAAGGGGCGGAGGGTGCCACCTTTGCTGCCTTTACCACCTTCTACCTCCTTCAACTTTTCACGGTGAGACGGAAAGAGGAAGGGATGTCCGTGTCTACAGAGAATTGAAGGGTCTACTTACGTACTGTATTAAAAGGTGGAGAGCAAAGCAAATCCATGCTGACAGAAAGAGCAGGCTATTTATGACTCTTTATGTCTTCTTCCTAGATTTTGCAAATGGCCAGATATCATAGAGGTGTCATATATTTTTTGTATTGTTTTGGAGGCCATTAAAGAGTCACAAATCATTTTGTGAGTGATTTCTTTTGGCCCTTTTTTTCAATAACAACAAAACATTTCAGTATCTGGAACTATCTACCATACCTAGGTTTTAAGACAATGTATTAACAGTTTAAAATGAAAAATCAAACAAAAAACGGACTTGAATTATTCAGGATTATAATGAAGCAGAAACTGGGATAAATATTAACACAAATAAGACAATATATACAGGAATATTAACTTATAAATATGTACAAAAATGTTTGGAGTCTTGCAATAAATTGTCCATATATTGTCAACTATTTTTCACCATGAACAGGTGTTTTATGGGCTTGTGTGGTAGATGGTGAAGCTATTTTCTGGAATTTCATACATGACACATTAGTACCACAGTTCATTGCCCTTTTGACAATCAAAACTTAAAAAGTAATGTTCAAAGGATTATATATATTTTTTTAAAAATTTGTTACAGATAACAAAAATACCTTTTTCATCTCATCTCATTAGCTGCACCGCTTATCCTCAGTAGGGTCGCGGGGATGCTGGAGCCCATCCCAGCAATCATCGGGCAGTGGGCAGGGGACACCCTGAACTAGTTGCCAGCCAATCACAGGGCACACAGGGACAGACAACTCGCTCGCTCATTCACACCTAGGGACAATTTAAACCGGCCAATCCACCTGAAATGCATGTCTTTGGAATGTGGGAGGAAACCGGAGTGCCCTGAGGAAACCCACGCAAGCACGGGGAGAACATACAAACTCACACAGGAGGTTCTCAAGACCTTAGAACTGTGCCGCACACGCGCTAACCACTGCGCCGCCGAGCTGCCCACAAAAATGCTTTACAAATTGCATTTCTTAATTTGCCCAGTCTGTGTCATTTATTGTGATTGGGATGTTGCCACACGTAGATGCCTGTGAGATACAATTGTGGTAAATTGCTGCCACCTTGTGGGTTTTTTGGAAAAAAAACCTCAAAATATTTTCTTTATTATTTATTTTTTACAACGGCCGCAGAGTTACTGGCGACTTTAATCAGGCGGGAGACAAACAGGAGCAAAAAACGGGACAGGTGTGAGTCAGGGTCGGAAAAGGGCTTACCGTGTAAAAACAGAGATTCGCAGACAGATCGACAAAAGGGGACTGACAGGACAGAGTTAAGATACTGACAGGGAGCCATTCTGTCAACAAGCTGCAACTGGCGCCAGGCGGGCGGGGCTAATTGGGCGCCATGGCAACCATGACAGAACCCACCCCTCAATGGAAGGCTCCAGAAGTCCCGAAAAACAAAATACAGTGCTACAGGACCAGAACAGAAACAGGACCCGATTGCAAAACATTTTTAAACAAGTTTTATTAGAAGAAAGGGAAAGGGTTGCGCCCACAATCCGGGCATTGCTGGACGCGGGAAGCAGGTTGCTCCAAAAGCAGAAGTGGGACTTCCGTGGCGAGCAATGGCAGTGTCGGGGTCGGAAAACTGATCGGTAGCCGGAATGGGAGAGCAGACGTGGTCGAGATCAAAAACGGATCGATATTTGGGACAGTAGAGCAGACGTCGTTGAGATCAAAACAGGTCATAGCGGGAGACAAACAGTAGCAAAAAAAGGGACAGGCATGAGTCAGGGTCGAAAAAGGGCTTGCCGTGTAAAAACAGATTCACAGACGGACCGACAAAAAGGGACTGACAGATTTTAAATGCTGACAAGGAGCCAATCTGTCAACAAACTGCAGCTGGCGCCAAATGGGCGGGGCCAATTGTGCGCCAAGGCAACCGTGACAGTAACATGGCAAAGACACTAGAGACAAAATTGTATACCCCCACAAGGCTGGAAAGGGCTACGGAGCAATTGCCAAGCAGCATGGTAAAAAAAAAAGGTCCAATGTTTGAGCAATCTTTTGAAATTGCAAGAAGCTAAACAAGACTGTCAATCTCAATCGGAGTGGAGCCCCATGCAAGATGTCACATCATGGTGTCTCAATGATTCTAAGAAAGGTGAGGAATCAGCTCGGAACTACACGAAGGGAGTTGGTCAATGACCTGAAAAGAGCTGGGACCACAGATTGCAAGGTTACTGTAGGTAATAAACTAAGACATTATGATTTTAAATCATGCATGGCACGAAAGGTTCCCCTGCTTTACCAGCACATGTCAAGGCCCGACCTTGATAATGACCATTTGGATGATACAGAGAAGTCATAGGAGAAAGTTTTGTGGTCGGATGAGACCAAAATATAACTGTTTAGACATAATTCCACTAAGCGTGTTTGAAGGAAGAGTGAATGAAGAGAACACACTGAAAAACACTATTCAGAATGTGAAGAATGGGGGTGGTAGCATCATGCTTTGGGGGCGTTTTTTCTGCACATGGGACAGGATGAGTGCCCTGCATCAAAGAGAGGATGACTGGGGTCTTGTATTGTGGGTTTCTGGGGAACAACATCCTTCCCACAGTCAGAGCATTGAAGATGGGTCGTGGCTGGGTCTTCCAACACAACAACGACCCGCAGCACCCAGCCATGAAAACCAAGGAGTGGCTCCGTAAGAAGCATATCAAGGTTCTTGCATGGCCCAGCCAGTCTGCAGACCTGAACCCAAGGGAAAATCTTTGGAGAGAGCTCAAACTCAGTGTTTCTTAGCGACTGCCCGGATATCACACGAATAAATTATTTAAAAATAATCATCCATTGGGATTTCTGGATTTTTATTTTTAGTTTATCTCTCTTACAATGGACATGCACCTATGTTGAACATTTCAGACCCATGATGTCTGTGTGGGAGATATGGCAAAACAGCAGGGTGTTCACATACTTATTTTCTTCACTGGATTTGAGCGTCAAGCAACCATAAGCTTACAGGAAGGATTTTGCCAATGCAGAAAGGCATGAAGCATTGGAAAAGAGTTGGCTAATACCTCTGCTACGTTGAAATGCCATATATGTATCTCTTTAAAGCGGGAAGTGGCGCACAACCTCAGGCAGTAGTGCATCTTTAGACACATTTTGGCCTAATTAAAGCATCTTGAATCAGTGGCCACGTGGGACTGTGCCAAACCTTGGGTTAGGGAGATGCTCTATGATGCTAAATGGATAAAGGATTTGTGACTCCGGTCTGCTCACTTCAAAGACACAACACAAGAAGAAGATGGCAAGACGGGCAGAGGTTTGTCTAACCCGTCACAGTCCTACAAAAAATCTGATGCCGACGAGGCCCAAGTTTGACTTCACAGAGTCTTTCAGTCCCTCTAACAGGTGTTAGCTAGAATTTGGAACAGGAGGGTGTCTAGCTTCGAGGTAGAGCCCGAACTCTGGGATAGGGAGTTGTGTGATCCGGCTCCAAGCTGGCAGCATCACTATCAACAACAGAGAGTGCAGATGTTCCTGGGTGACCCGTCTCCTCTAAGATGGCCCTTAGCTTTCTTTCCTCCCCCTCCTGCCTCAATGTGTGGGAGGTCCTGCCAGCAAATCTGTATCAAGGTCTAAGAAACCATGTCAGGCCTCGTTTCCCTTTCTTGGCTGGGAAGGACGCAGAGGCTCTGTTGATGGTTCACTTCTCGTATATAGCTGCAAACTTACACTCTTAGTGTTCCATTCCAATATAGCTTCATTATTTTTGGGTTCTCAATGCATTAAATATTTCTCTCTATTAACCCCTTAACGTGGGGGGGTGTCAGACTTTTGAAAAGCAAAGTTGTGTCCTCACAATGTCCCCATTTACTAAAAAATGTCATAAAAAAGATCATTGAAAACCTTAAACTCTTCCTTAAAATCAAGGTATGCTGATCAATTTAGAATGTATTCATCAAAGAAACATATCGATCAGTCTGAATCAATAAAACCATAAAACAAGATATAAAACTATAAAGCCGGGTGGTAGCTCAATACGACCCCTGGTATTCAGCTCATGAGATACAAATCTGTGAACATGGAGTTGTTACATCCAGAATCGTTGAGTGAATCCAATCATGTAATACATTTACTCCAAAACACATGATATTACCAAAATATAAAAAAAAAAAAAAAAATCACACCTAAAAGCATTTCTGCTTCATTGGATGTTCCTTGTTGCAACCCGTCTGTTGATACTTTATCGTAGACTCTCATTCTGTAAAGTCGTCGTCTCGAGATAAGTTTACCCCTTGGGGCTTTTATGAGGGTGTTATGCTAGTAAGCAGGGGTTCAATTATTATTATTCATAAGTAGCAAACCATTGTTTGCAGCTTAAATAATTGGTGACCCCTGGTCTATAATTGATAAATACAAACACAGTAAAGGCTCAACATATGTATATGAAGACACATACCATCATTAGATGTGATACAAACACAGTAGTTTTAATTTTTATGAATTACCTGAACTTTTCAGGAAACTGTCACTTACATTTCCACATATTTTCACAAGTGTTATATTGCAAGGAAACACGAACACTTTTGGTGAGTTCCTTGCAGCAAAGTTCTAAAACTTGCCATAGTCGCTGCACAAACCAAACAAGGATGCATTGTTCACCACCTGTTCCTCACTGTTAGGTGTTTTTAAATATCCAGGCGTGGAAAGCATACTGGGCAAAGAGAAGGTGACGCATTGCGGCTGCAAGGCAAAGTGCCCCATTTATTTTTCTTCCTTACAAGTTATTACCGTCATCATAGAAGACTGCATGCTCGTTTGCTTAAATTGGTAACGTGGCAATATTGCTCTATGTGCACTGTCCAAGATGAAGCATACAGTCTTGACAAGTTATATGGTTGGGAGAGCTAAACAAAAGAGCTTGGCTGGTAAATTAATTAGTGAGTAAATCCGGCTTTTAAAATTTGCCACCTTGACTTGAGGGAGGGGCAATATTTTTCAGCCGTTAATTAATCTGATTTGATGACGTCACCTTTACTCCACATCAGTGACACGATGTGGAAGGTGGGAGAGGTTGAAAGTGTCGTCTTGTGAACAAGCCAAGAAGTCTTGCTAGGTCTGTTCAAGCTGGCAATAATCCGATTGGAAAGGGACAAATAACAGTATTCCCATGATGTAAAGTAGGTGTCTCTAAAACAGTGCTGATATAAAAAATGCTGTTCTTTAGGGGACAGTATTTTATATTTGTCCACTACTTCTCCCCGCAGTTGGTAGGAATAAAAGATAGAAAAGACAATTTTTAAAAAATGCAATTGTTTTCTTTTTTTTCTTTTATTTTTTTTTTAACTTGTTGTTTCTCTTATTTTCAAAAGGAATAAAGTGTGTTTTGGACACTTTGAGTCTCCGTATTTGTCTTCTTCCCTTGCTCATTTAGCACTCATTTTTGTTGGCAAGACAGAATACAACGACATCTAGTGAAAAACTAATACACTGTCCATTTAACTTTGATATTTGATGGGAGCCTCAAACTATCATTTTCGGGGCGGCAATTGGCTTTCCGGTTGTGAGTTTGAGACATTTTGTATAAATGATTCTTTAGCAATATGGGGTCTGTTGGCGTTTGAATACTGGACCAACGTTTACGTGTGCTTTGAGTAGCTTTGGCTTTGTGTGCACCAAACCCGACATAGAGCTTAACACAAGCTGCATATAACCCTGCCCGCTGTCCGGTGTATATTTGAAACACAATGCACAATACATTGATATGAATGACAATAAAGACAATGCAATTCGATCAAAAATACACAAAGGAATGAACCAATGATAACTAAAGCGTGAGGTACCAACAGTTTCTCTATATGGTGTATTTACTCTTCAGGCATGTCAACGATTTATTCAAATTGACAATACAAGGAGTTCACAAATGGGGATATGTAAATGCACTCAAAGGAGATGGATGATTATAAATCTTTAAAGGTAACATCATTTAAAAAGCACAGCACTTGCCTCTGCCATGTTCTGTGTACTGAGTTTGCTATGTGATTTCTCAAAGATTGTATGTCACGAGGGCTGTCACGATCGATGTCTCGACAATCGGTTGTCACAAGTCTCAAAGAATTGATGTCACGTAGATTTAGAGAAACTACATAAAGGCACTCACAGCTTTCTCTGCTTTGTAAGATTATTGTTCTCTCTTCATTGCTTGCACACCTCACATCATACGGTCTCATCATTTTGGCACTCTGGTTACTGTTCAAACCATGTCTTGTTTTGTTAGAGCTATTTTGTGTTCTAACACACTGTAGCATGAGTCTTCGAGTCATCTACAAAGTAGTTTGTCACAGACCAGAACAGACACAGGACTCAATAGCGTACATTTCTCAGTTTTCATTGAAAAGAGAGGGAGAGTAAGGCTTGCTTGCTTGCTTGCTTGCTTGCTTGATCCGAGTACTGACGGAAAACAGGAGCGAGGGAGGCGGGAGTGACACTTCCGTGTCGGACGAAGACAGGCGGGAATAGTAAGTCGTATTGCTCGGGCTGGAGATCAGAGGCGATGTCGAGTTTGTAATCGGGGTCGTAGGCAGGAGTCAGGCAGGTAACAAAGCAAAATGGGTCAGGTAACAGGGGCAGGCAGAACGGGCGTAGTCAGATCCAGAAATGGGTCAAAAAACAAAGATCAGGCAGGAGAAAGGTTTAGCAGGAACGGAGTCGAACGGGAATGCTCACTGAGTGGGATACAACAGCTTGCAACGATCTAACGATGACTGAGGTTTAAAAAGGGAGTGTCCACCAATCAGCTGTCCGGGCTGTTGGCGCTAATCAAGCCGCCGCAGGTGCACCAGATTGGCAATCACGACATAGCTCTGATGACATTGATTTCTGGAAATTGTTGTTGTTTTTTCCTGTAAACTTTCTGTCCATTTCTTGAGGGAAAAACCTTCCCTAAAATCTTATTGGTGTCTGTGTTTACGGGATCGGATTTTCCAGTCAAACTGTAACATTTAATATTGCTTTTTTGGGTAAAATTACACAATTTGCAACATGTACAGGCATGTCATAGTGTCGCTCATTTTAGGAAAAAATTAATTACCAAAGAAAATTAATAACTATTTGACTGTGTTGTGCTAAATTAATAGCTCTATTTACATATACATCAAAGCGGCGCTGCCACGAGCGGCTGCCTTTTCCAGCAGCTGCCCAATTGTTTTATTGTCTGCTCCTATCTTCGGTGTTTTTTCTTCCCGTTTTGACAACTACACTATGGATTACTTCTATCCTATGGACATGGGTTTTAACGCACAAGAAATGCGTGTATTTCAACTCCTTGCCCTGAGGAATTCTCGTGCCGGCGTGATGAAGGGGCCCATGGTGGAAGAAAAGCCGAAGCTAGCGAAGCGGCTAGCGGCGTTATAAGTCTTCGGTACCATCCGTAATCATGGTAAATGCGAACTCACGACCAAATAAGATCATCGAGTGCTTTTTGAAAACATCGAAGCGCACAGGGAGCGCAGTTGCTGTGTTTTGCGGAAACGTGGCTCATGTTTAGCATTCCGGACGCTAACGTGTAGCCACCCGGAGCCACCTGGAGAAATCCGGCTTCAACGTCGCTAAACAGAGACATGAAAGCCGGGGGGAATCGGAGAGGAGGCGGACTTGCTAACACGAGGTGGTGTATCCCTGGGTTTTCACAAAGAAAAGATTTCCATCTGCCGCAGGAATGTCGAACTTTTGGACTGGCGTGACGTCATCCACTCCGCTACAAGCACCCTCGGGCATCATGTTAATCTGTTAATAAACAACGGGGTAGACTGCTGGAAGTGTGAATTTCCCTACGGGGATGAATAAAGTATATATCTATCTATCTATCTATATAATGTGAATCAAAGTAGGGTTGCGGGGGTGCTGGAGCCCATCCTAATAATATTTGGGCAGTGGGCAGAGGACAGCCTGAACTGGTTGCTAGCCAGTCACAGGGCACATGGAGGCAGACAACTCATTCGCTCATTCACACATAGGGACAATTTGGAGCAGCCAATTAACCTGACATGCTTGTTTTTGGAATGTGGGAGGAAACCATAGTGCCCTGAGCAAACCCATGCATGCACGGGGAGAACATGCAAACTCCACAAAGGAAGGTTTAATCCCATGACCTCAGAACTGTGCCGCACCACAGTTAGAATAGAATATACCTTTATTGTCATTGTTACAAAATGGGTTAACATATTGTGACAACGAAATTGGGCATGACACTCCAGTTTCACACATTCACAGTGAGGTAAAAAACCCAAGAAGATAAAGGAACAGAGAAGATAAGGTTATAAACAAGGAGGAGTTCCAATGCGCTGCTGTGCCGCCCTCCAGTAGACATTTTTTGGAAAATGCTTTTTATTTGTATTGACTTTTTGGAGCTGTTTTACATAGTGTAGCGTGAATTTCAAAACTGTAATAAAAAATGCCCTCACCAAGAGCTTAAAACGCTAAAAGGCCATTATGTAAGAATGTATTTTCTTTTAAACCATCAAGGCTACAGTCAAAATTCTTTCTTTCCTAGGTTGCATGTCACGACCTGATACTAGTTTTAACAAAAATATATAAGAAAAAAGTTCACATTTTATACTTTAAGCTGTTTTGCAGAATGCAAACTTGATGCCTACACTGTAAAAAAAAAAAAAAAAAGTGCCCCCACCATAAGCTGAAAACACATTCATGTACGACCCTTTTTTTCCGAAACCATAAGTGCCACTACCCAGGGCGGCATTAGCTCAGAAGGTAGAGCGCTCGTCTTGGGATCAAGAGGTCCTCCGTGTTATATGTCGAAGTGTGCTTGGGTTAGACACTGAATCCCTAATGTCCCCAATAAAGCAGGTAGGCGCCTTGCTTGGCTGACTCCCTATTGGGGTGTGAGTGTGTGTGTGAATGGGTAAGTGTGAAGCACATTGTAAAGCGCTTTGGGAGGTCTTCATTGACTTATAAAGCCCTATATAAATGCAGAACATTTACCATTTACAACCAAAATTGTTGCTTTCCTAAGTTGAATTTAAACTGCCCTCTCCATGACCTGAAAAATCTAAAATACAGTCTCATAAGAATATATTTTCTTCCCAAACCATTAAGGCTAGAATCAAAATTATTGATGCCCTGAGTTGGATTTAATATCCTGAAGCTTGTTCCAGTAAAACAAAAACAAAAAATATGTGTGTGTGTGTGTATATATATATATATATATATATATATATATATATATATATATATATATATATATATATATATATATATATATATATATATATATATATATATATATATATAGATATATATAGATATATATAGATATATATATAGATATATAATTCTGAGCTGTTTTGGTGTAGCCTGGATTCAAAAACTGTAAAAAATGCCCTCACCAAAAGCTGAAAACGCTAAAATATCATAATGTAGAAATGCATTTTTCTTCCAAACTATCAACGCTATAGTAATAATTCTTACTGCCAAGACCTGAAGATAGTATATTCAGAAATGTATTGGGAAAAAAGTTCACATTATAGACTTTAAAGCTATTTTGCAGAATGTAACCTTGATGCCTAAATTGTAAGAAATTGCCCTCACAATGAGCTGAAAACACATTCATCTAAGAACGCATTTTTCTCCAATCTATAAGCATTTTGTTTGAGGATGACCCCTTACTTTCAAAAATCTGTTATGAAGTGGAACACTTACGGCCGAAATAACTAACCTTTCCATGTACATTATTTTTACGACAATAAGGCACACTTAAGACTAATTATCTTCAAATTGTGTAGCCTTATCGTGCAGTGGAGAGCGGCACACGTAGACCATATCGATGGGCTTAGGGTCAGGCGCCCGCCTCCAAGACTGTTAGGTCTCAAATTAGAGCATTGGCTGAGTCATACATAATACTTACAACATTTTGGGTGAAATACAATGTTTTTGTTAGTTCACATTTCCAACAAAATATGACTTCTACGCGTCTCCTGTGACTTTTAAGCGTCTCTTGTTTGATTGCCATCATATCCCACTTGGCCTGAAGAGGACACCTGACGTCACATGCAATGCATTGTTAGCAAAAGTGCTCATGGATGCTAACACCATAGCAAAAGTTAACGATTTGAAAGTTATTGTGCTTCCGGAAGCGGAACAGAGTTATCACCCCGAATATTACTTAAATCCAAAAACTCACTTCCCTCCATCAAATGTTCTAAGTGTTTTCTTCCGGGATGGTGTGTTGATTATTATGCTGCGAGGAAGAAACTGGAAACCAAACAGCCTTGTGAGAATTGAAGATAAACGAATCAAAGGTTTGCAATTGGGGAAAGCTGAAAAACTAACTCTGACAGGTTTTATATCTCTGTTTTACTTTTTAATCAATACTTACATACACCACATTTCAACTTAGCTTTGCTACCGCTGTATTTTTAATAAATACGTACACTTGTGTGCTTGTCTGTGTTGTGCTAAAATATTCCCCAAAGCACCGCCCACTGCTAAAAATGTCCCTCATTGCACAAACGTCACTGAAACTTCTTTGTGTATAAGTTTTGGGGGAGTGTAATAGAACAATAAAGCACAGAGAATCTGCACCTTGTAAGAGCGAGGGGATACATTTCATGCAAGCCGAGGGAACCCGTGCCTCGTCGCACAGGTGTTCATCATGTAGTGTTAAATTTTGAAATAGAACCAGCTACGGAGACTTCTCCCTTTACCCGGTGTGCTCTATGGTCGTGAAAATAGGGTACATTTTATAATCAACCCTGAATAAACTGTTAAAGAGAAAAAAAGGTGTAAGGCATGTGGCACTCAATCGCTAGTGTGCACGTACTGCACACATGCGAGAGGTAAAAGACAGACATAGCTAACGTCCGTTTCCATTTCTCCATTCAGTGCATCGGACTGAAGGGCCGTTGCCCCTGCTGTGTAACCTCAAACCCTTGGCCGCTGCTAAAGCTAACCTTTTCCCACCCCTTGAAAATCCAATCAATAACTCTTTGGCCGCAAATGTGGAAACACTGCGTTGACATTAATCTGATGCCCACCCATGCTTGACGTTTGCCACTCGGCGTCCGCCATGCGTTCAGTAAGGATCAAACGCTTGGCTAGCCGTGATGGAATGACTGGTTTGACCACCGCCTCTCCAGTTTGTTCTTGACACTGTGCCTCTGCCAGTCAACAGAGAAAAGACTGCTTCGTAAATTGCAACATGCTGTTTTGTGTTGTTTTCTGAATTTGTGAAAATTATAGTCTGTAATAATTCACCACAAAGGTTTGGCTGAAGCATGGCCCTTCAAAGAATATACAACCGGGAAGCCTGAAGGATGCGACTTAGCAAAATCCCAAAGCCTTCTTACGTTTTTCAGCCACAGATAGAGTTGAAGGTGACTGTTTACAACAAAAGAATAAAGCAGGCTAGATTAGCAGAAAAGAGTCAATAGCGGGAGTTGGTCAGAGCGGGTGGAAGCGGCTAACGACCTACTGAATAGGATAGTGGAATTTCTCAGGCGCGTTAATCCTGAATTCTAAAAACGTCTTGACATGAGTGGCTAAAGAAGGAAACGGTAGGATAAAGAAGTCAAATATGACAGGGGAATGATGCCTGAACCAATGAACCAAGCAACATGAGTGAATATAGAAGGAAAGAGTGGGAAAAAAGAAAAAGATGGCAAGTGCCAGATGGCTAAATCACTGCACTCATCAACATTAGAAACTAGAAAATGAAGCATTGGTGTAAAAAAATCAAAGTTGACCTGTGGCAGATGCATTAATCACGTAACTTAGCCACGTTGACTTTGGAAGTCAAGTGACACTGAAGACAAAGCTGGAGCAGCTATCAAGAACAATAGCAGCTAGACCTGGGCCATAGCCTGCAACCAAGTGGCAAACTAAAGTGGCGAGAGAAGGACAATGTTCAAACAACTGCAAGATGAAGGAACTTGGCGACCATAACAGGCAGTGTGCACCTGACAAAGCAAATTATGTTTACACAGAGCAGATATCAATAATAACAGCTGTGAGCCCGAGCTGGCAGTCAAGAGGATTGTATGAGGAGCTAAAGAAGGAAACAATGGACAAAAGAAGATGCCTGGATAATGAACTAGGGGACCATCACGTTTTGAGCACAGTGGTGTTCATTATGTGGTGCTCAGTGTGTTAAGTGTTAATACTACCAACATGACAAGAATGCTTGACAAAATAGCCATTGGGGTTTTAAGTAAGGATATTTTTAAGACTCAAGCAGTTCCTATCACAAAGCCCCTGGCCTCAAAACTATAAAACACATATGAGGAGCTTAATTGTTTCTATGAACGCCAATCATCCTCATCCGGAGCAATTCAGGGTAAAGATACTTCTATTTGGGGATCCCCTTTTGGAAACTCGGCATTCTGACTTGATCGAGCATTTTGGTACTAGCGCTGGCTCGTCAAGTCCTTCCTGTTATTGCATTTGCAGCGCAGCAGGCACAGTGTGTGAGAACATACAAGTGTAGCCATAGAAGCCCTTGCTGGCACAAGCAGGAAACAGGTGTCAGTCTATTGATAGCTTCCTATTGGGAATGGCTTTCTGTAAAATCAGGTGGCTTGATGTGTGATCCACAGCTCAGCAACTACTAATTGTAAACAACGCGTGCCAGTCTATATTTGTGGCCAAGGAGCAGATGGCTGCATGCAATGCGGCACCAAGCAAGGGAAAGAAAGGTGCTTGGGTGTTTACAGAATGTTTTTGATTCCTGGTGAAACAACCTCTGGGAACCCTCAACACCTGGCTAATGTGGGACAACAGTTTTTTTTGGTTTGAACATGCATGTCATCGTGTATATTAAGGGAATGTTACCAACTAGACGCCTTCAGTTATAGCAAATTTAATTCTAATAGCGTACACTTATAAAATATAATCAGGGGGTTGGGAGAACACATACTGTAGATGACTTTAAACACGTCTCTCTCCTGCAGTTACTTGAAGGAATGAGACATTATTTCAAACATGATAAAAACAAAAAAACAAAACAATCAGAAAAAAAAAGAAATAAAAATCAAGTACATGCCCGATAAGGCATAGGAAGATGTACATATTTACTTCGGTTCTGGCGATTCACAGTCACTTCATCATAATCATCATCATTAGGATCACATCACTATTTTCATTATAAATCATCATAGACATCATTGCTGTCTCCATACATTTGCAGAATACTGAAAAAAGAGGGTATTTATTATAAAAACAATCATGTTCATGGGTGCCCATGGCAGCAACTGACTGTTTTGTGGTGTGTGTTGGCCATCGTGCAACGTATCTTTGGTCATGCTGCTATAGGGGGTCCGCACCTAGGCAGGAGGACCACCAATTGCTACGTGTCCTGTTCTGGTTATTACAAGGCATGATAGCTTGAGCCAGATGCCTCCAGCATCAAGCTCCCACTTGTCTGCCCTAACTATGAGATGAGCAGGGTCATGTGTGTTTTGTTCATATTAAAATGCATATAAATGTGATTGTGTCCCCATTCATTTCATTTTTGTTTTCACCTTCATAACCAACAATTTACCTCAGTGTTTTGATATAAATAAAGAACCAGATTGTGGCAAATTCGCAAAATATGATAGTGTAATAAACCAAATAAAATCATTAATTATTAGTTTGGATTATCGATTGACTGTATAAGGCATTGCAGGCAGCAAGTCAGATTTGTTCCCGGTGAGGGTTGGACTACGCCAGAGCTGCCTCCTCCATGATCTGCTACCTTATCGTGGTGGAGGAGTTTGTGCGTCCCAATGATCCTAGGAGCTATGTTGTCGGGGGTTTTAAGCCCCTGGAAGGGTCACCCGTGGCAAATAGGTTCTAGGTGAGTGACCAGACAAAACGCAGATAAGAAGACCTATATGGTTCGCGCCTCGGCCGAGTCATACCTAATTGGTAAAATGGCGGAGCCCTCTGTTGGCTGCGGCTGCATCGGCTCGCTACAACGGGTCAGGTGTATCGACATTTCGTTCTGGGTACATTGTTACAAAGAATGACAATACAAAGGAAATTATTATTATTATTATTATTATATGAAGAATAAAAACATTGGTCCACAATTTCCCGCGGGTTACCAGGGCACCCTTCTGGAGCTAGGCCTGGAGGCGGGGTCCGCTGGCGAGAGCCTGGTGGCCGGGCCTTTGCTCACGGGGTCCGGACGGGCACAGCCCGAAGGGACGACGTGGGTCCCTCTTCCCATGGTCTTACCACCTGTAGGAGGGGCCAAAGGGGTCGGGTGCGTAGAGAGCTGCGTACCGGCCTAGGGAGGGGTCCTTGGCGCGACGATCCCCGGCTACAGAAACTGGCTTTTGGAAAATGGAATGGTACCTCTCTGGCAGGGATGGAGCCCGAGTTGGTGTGTGAGGTTTAGAAGTTTGGACTAGATTTAGTCGGACTCACCTCCACGCACGGCTTGGGCTGTGGTACCAGTCCTCTTGAGAGGGGTTGGACACTCTTCCACTCTAGAGTTGCACGTGGTGAAAGGCGCAGAGCCGGTGTGGGCATATTAGTTGCTCCAAGGCTCACCGCCTATATGTTGGGGTTCACCCCGGTAGACGAGAGGGTAGCTTCCGTCCGCCTTCGGGTGGGGGCACGGGTCCTGACTGTTGTTTGTGCTTGTGCACCAAATAGCAGTTCAGAGTACCCATCCTTCTTGGAGTCCTTGGAGGGTGTTCTTGAGAGCGCGCCCCCTGGGGTCTCCCTCGTACTGTTGGGAGACTTTAACGGTCATGTGGGCAATGACAGTGAGTCCTGGAAGGCGTGATTGGGAAGACAGTCCCCCTGACCTAAACCCAAGTGGTGTTTTGTTATTGGATTTCTGTGCCCGTCATGGTTTGTCCATAACGAACACCATGTTCAGACATAAGCGTGTCCATATGTCCGCTTGGCACCAGGACACCCTAGGCCGTAGTTCGATGATCGACTTTGTCATCGTTTTGTCGGGCTTGCGGCCGCATGTTCTGGACACTCGGGTGAAGAGAGGGGCGGAGCTGTCAACTGATCACCACCTTGTGGTGAGTTCGCTCCGATGGTGGGGGAAGATGCCGGTTCGACCCGGCAGACTCAAGCGTGTTGTGAGGGTCTGATGGGAACACCTAGCAGGATCTCCTGTCAGAAGAAGTTTCAATTCACACCTCCGGCAGAAGTTTGCCCATGTCCCGAGGGAGGCGGGGGACATTTAGTCCGAGTGGAACATGTCCCGCCCCTCTATTGTCGAGGCGGCTGATCGGAGCTGTGGCCGTAAGGTGGTCGGTGCCTGCCGCGGCGGAAACCCTCAGACCCGTTGGTGGTCACCGGCGGTGAGGGATGCCGTCAAGCTGAAGAAAGAGTCTTATCGGGCCTTCCTGGCCTGTGGGACTCTGGAAGCAGCTGGCGGGTATCGGCTGGCCAAGCGGAATGCGGCATCGGCGGTTGCCGAGGCAAAAACTCTGGCATGGAAGGAGTTTGGCGAGGCCATGGAAGCAGACTTCCGAACGGCTTCGAGGAAATTCTGGTCCACAATTTGGCGTCTTAGGGGGGAAGCGGTGTGCCATCGACACTGTGTATAGTGGCGATGGGGCGCTGCTTACCTCGACCAGGGATGTTGTGGCAGAGTACTTCGAAGACCTCCTCAATTCCACTGACACGTATTCCTCTGGGGAAGCAGAACAGGAGGACTCTGAGTTGGGCTCTTGTATCTCTGGGGTTGAAGTCAAAAAGCTCCTCGGTGGCAGGGCCTCGGGGGTTGATGATATCCGCCCGGTGTTCATTAAGACTCTGAATGTTGTGGGCGTGTCATGATTGACACACCTCTGCAACATCGCGAGGACATCGGGGACAGTGCCTCTGGACTGGCAGACTGGGGAGGTGGTTTCCCTCTTTAAGAAAAGGGACCAGAGAGTGTGTTCCAACTAAAGGGGAATCACACTTCTCAGCCTCACTGGAAAGGTCTATTCAGGGGTACTGGATAGGAGGGTCCGCCAGGAGGTTGAATCTCGGATTCAGGAGGAACAATGTGGTTCTCATCATGGCCGTGGAACACTGGACCAACTCTAGACACTCTGCAGGGTCCTTGAGGGTGCATGGGAGTTTGCCTGTCCGATCTACATGTGTTTTGTGGACTTGGAGAAGGCATTTGACCGTGTTCTTCGGTGTCTGTGTTTTCCCTTAGAGATAAGTTGAGAAGCTCAGTCATCCGGGAAGGACTCTGCATAGAGCCACTGCTCCTCCGCATTGAGAGGAGCCAGTTAGGTGTCTCGGGCATCTGATAAGGATGCCTCCTGGACACCTCCCTCTGGAGGTGTTTCTGGCATGCCCCACCGGCAGGAGGCCCCGGGGGCGACCCAGGACACGCTGGAGAGATTATGTTTCTCGGCTGGCCTGGGAACGCCTCGGGATCCGATCGGATGAGCTGGAGGAGGTGGCTGGGGATAAGGACGTATGGGCATCCCTTCTAAGGCTGCTGCCCCCACGACCCGACCTCGCATAAGCGGAACATAATGGATGGATGGATTTATAAGGCTTCTGGTCACTTACATTATTTGAATTCCAATAATCATAAAATGATGATAATAGTCAAAGTTATACTAATAATCATGATCGTAATAGTTTTAATACCACATTAATTTAGTTTTACCCATCTAATAAATATAGTGCCACTAATCACTTACTAACATTCAGACACCAGTAATGATAATATCAATAGTGATAACAGTTTATGACAGCTATGATAATAATTCCAATGATATTAGTGGTAATACCAATTTTAATTATTTGCTAAAACAATCCATTCAACCTTCAGAACCCATTTTCTTCTTCTCTGTACATTGACTACAATGTATACTGTATATATATATATATATATATATATATATATATATATATATATATATATATATATATATATATTTTTTTTTTTTTAATCTACATTTAAATTGGTGAATATTTGCATATTGTCAATATTCTGCCACTTGCCCACAAATTGTCCTCACCAGCACTCACTCTTTCAGCTCCAGCTGCCACGCTTTCCCTAATTATCCCTTTCTCTATTTAAGCATTTCATTCTCGTTCATTCTTGGTCAGGCCGTCAGCAAACCTCAGCGCATGCAAGGCAAGCACTTTTGACTCTGGCTCCCGTTTTGATCCCGACCTGCTCCTGTATCCTACCTGATTCCGTCCCATGTCTCCTGTATCGATCCCCGACAACGCTTCGTTCTCCTGTCCCGGCTAGCCAACTTGGTCCACTCTCCGACCACGCTCCGTTCTTCCGTCACGGTTACCCGACTTGTTCCGATCCACGCGCCACTCTCCTCTCCCGGCTACCCGACTTGTACGATCCACGACAATGCTTTTTCTCTCCCGGATACCCGACTTGTTCTGATCCACGCTCCGTTCTCTTGTCCTGTTTACCCAACTTGCCACCTGTCACCAGTCTCGAGGGCTTCCTGCTCCTCCTGCCCAGCAAGCTTTGTGTACTGTGACAAGTTTAACTTTGTTAAACTTGTTAAAACCAGTAAACATTGGAGCGACTCAATTTTGCTTGTAGTTACTGTTCTTCACACAACATATTTTGTTTTGCCTCTATTCCACCCTGGTCATCCCGGAAGGGGGATTGCCACTTGTGAGGCCCATTCTCAAGGTTTATTTTTTCTTCACGCTGAGGTTTTGAGTTTTTCCTTGCCTGCATGTTGGTTTCAGATTAGGCGATGGTGTAATTGTAATCCTGTGCAGTCCTTTGATAAATCTTGTGATTAAGGGCTATACAAATAAATGTGACTTGACTTGACATGACTAGACTGACCAGCCTTTGCGCCAAGTAAATTCATGTTTATGTGTACAGCCCTTAATCACTAGAAGTCTCAAATGACTGCACATTGGTCAAATAATACAATAAAAACATGTTCACTTTAATCATGGTAGAAAACTGCAACATTTCTAAAAGTTATGCATTAATAAAGTGAAAGTTTTTTTTTTAAGAAACTTTGTTAAACTTGTTAAAACCAGTAAACATTGGAGCGACTCGATTTTGCTTGTAGTTACTGTACTTCACACAACATATTTTGTTTTGCCTCATAAATATTGAAGGGTGGTTCAGATCTGATGTTGCAGGACTTAATGTTTGTTGTGATAATGGTAATAATACTGGCTTGTTACCGTTAAAAATGTCGCAATGCAATGTTATATTTCTGGAGAGGTAAATTAATTTCAAGACAGAATGACACACTGCAAGTAGACTCAACAAATAGTGTTTATTCAAACAGTCGAAAACAAAACTAAGCCATTTTATGACCGTCTGGGTTAGGAGGCTGTCCTTTTCATCTTGGGGCAATTATATTTTGACATTCTGCATAAAAGTAAGTTGTATGTCAAAAGGTGTTGCAAACAAACATGACGCTTTGGTCTGCATATTGCACAAAAACAGTCACAAATAAACCACACTAAGAAGTTAATACATTTCCAAATAAAACTTTGTGAATTGGCTGACACATTTACATGACAGTAAACTTGGTGTTTTAATTAGGATATCACTGGAAACCAAATTGTTCAATATGATGAATCATTTAACAAATCTACATATGAAAGGCTTTCTAAAGTACTTATACATGTCGCTTTCCAGAGTAAATGGTAACAATAGCCTGTTTTAAATGTATTTCCTACCTTCAAACCGTTTTAAATTAAAATAATTGTCAAAACAGGATGATAGATGGCAAGTGATGCACCAAGTATTTTCCCAAGGAAACATTGTCTTTCAGTCATTCACATCCATACATAATATAATACTGTTATTGAGTGTCTAAATAGCTGGCTACCAACCTTTGTCATTTAGATTATTTGTACCCTGAAAGTCTGAAGACTTCATCCACCGCCACTGCTGTAATGCCCAAGTATCACGTCCTCTCCCTTCGTCTTGCTCTGCCTCTTCCTGCCCTCTTTGGTTTGGCTCTGTGTTTCAAAAGTCTACACAAAATTATCATCATTCATCATCTCATTAGCCGTACCGCTTATCCTCATTAGGGTCGCGGGGGGGCTGGAGCCCATCCCAGCCATCTCCGGGCAGTGGGCAGGGGACACCCTGAACTGGTTGCCAGCCAATCGCAGGGCACACAGGGACAGACAACTCATTCGCTCATTCACACCTATGGACAATTTGGACCGGCCAATTCACCTGAAATGCATGTTTTTGGATTGTGGGAGGAAACCGGAGTGCCCGGAGGAAACCCACGCAAGCACGGGGAGAACATACAAACTCCGCACAGGAAGTCTGGAGCTGGATTTGAACCCACGACAGGTTCCCATGACATGAACTGTGCCGCACAAGCGCTAACCACTGCGCCGCCGTGCTGCACACAAAATTATGTCGTGGGTTATTTTAACATATTTAAGTTGCATGTACGAATGTGAACATAGCTATTAACATTAGCACCAGTAGTATTGATGGTGGCACTACAGTATTGTCTTGCAATGCATAATTTTGCTATCAATTAGAATATCCACAATCAAGTCTGAAAGTATATCGGTTGCACTTTCAATGAAAGAAATGACAACCAAATGAATAAAAAGATGTAACAGACTTACTTCATCACTTGAGGGAATACTAAGGTTGTTCATTAGGACATCTTGCCCGCGTGCTGGGAAGCTGACAACAATGGCCAGGAACATTTGAGGGAAGCATGGTACTGTTTGTCCACATGGAGTTTCCGTAGTGCCAGCACCCACTACATTTCGGGAGGAAAACCGATTTAGTACATACACAAGCCGCACCTGTATATTAGCCGCAGGCGCCCACATTGAAAAAATGCAATACAATCACGAAATAAACCCTTACCCGATACAGTCTAAAAAACACAGCCGGCATAATGAACCGAAAATGATACCGGTACTTAAGATTTAATGCAGACCTGCAGAGTCCAGGTGCCCGTTGAAAGTAATCAAAGGAAAAAAGTGTATATTTTCAAAGGTAAGGGTGGGAAGAATACATATCCACTATTGTCTGCCGCGTCCACAAACACGTCACACCTTTACTCCACTTCCCGTCAGCCCGCGTTTGCCCCGCCCCTTCTTTCTCATTTGCTCGTACTAAACATATCAGAATAAGTTTCTAAAATAAATACATTACAAATATACAGTTGCAAATGCATATTATACATGGTTACACATATTTACAAAGAAAGACGGTGCACCAAGAGAGTTTTCAAAGCTTTAATAATAATATTATAACTTTCATCCCAAACCGTGCTTGTGAAGGGTAGCACAACGCTACTAGAAACATGCTCGAAACACAGTTAAACAGCTCTGTTAAAAATGTTTACCATGCTTGTAGTAAGCACGGTAAACCGTCCTCATATTCCTCCCTATAACTGACGTCATCAAAGGCGTCTTCCTTCGATGTGGGAAAGAGAATTTGTCATATACACGTGGTCCCACGCTCCCTTATTTAAATACACGCTAGCATCACGCTTGCCAAATAAGTACTATATCGGACTGTTCGACTGCGTTTAGCTAGAATGTTGCGTCATGTGGGTTTCTTTTTGCAATGTGCATGATGAGGATATGTCTACGCTAATTTAATTTGTGCACAAGCTAAGAAGTTGCAGTTTAAATTTACCTTATGTACTCGAGCGCTGCTGGCGGCCGTTAGAAAAATTACATAAATTGGCCGCATCACTGAATAAGCCGCAAGTTTGAAAGTTTGGGAAAAAAGTAGCGGCTTATAGTCCGGAATTTAGGGTAAGTTTATCTCATATTTTAGAGGACAGAGGAAGCATATACTGGTCTGTAGTTTGTGTTTTTTTTCCATTATATTCTTTTTTATTTTATTTTTTTTTTAATGGAAAAATGTCACACATCCTGCAAACAAGTACACCAACCTATTTAGTTTCAGTGCAGACTGCGCTGGGCAGAGATAAGTATAAGTGCTCTGTGCATAGCTCCTCCCACCCCTACAGTACACCTTATCATACTGCTCAGTGTGCTTTCCTCGTCTCATCTCTCATCTCATTAGCTGCACCGCTTATCCTCAGTAGGGTCGCAGGGGTGCTGGAGCCCATCCCAGCAACCATCGGGCAGTGGGCAGACTGGTTGCCAGCCAATCGCAGGGCACACAGGGATAGACAACTCGCTCGCTCATTCACACCTAGGGACAATTTGGACCGGCCAATCTACCTGAATGCATGTCTTTGGAATGTGGGAGGAAACCGGAGTGCCTGGAAGAAACCCACACAAGCACGGGAAGAACATACAAACTCCGCACAGGAAGTCCGGCAGCTGGATTTGAACCCACACAGCAGGTTCCCAAGACATTAGAACTGTGCCTGCACACACGCTAACCACTGCACCGCCGTGCTGTCCTGCTTTCCTCGTGTTTTGTGTTTGTTCTTGGGGTTTCTATCTTAAAGTGACTTAACAGTGAAAACATTTTCTTTATTGAGCTTCTATATAAAGGATTTCTTAGCGACTTACAGACAAATGGGGCCCGTCCGTGTTACACCTTGACTTTAAACTATAGTTGGTACAGTGCCGTTCATATACTGGACCAAATCACTTACCTTTACAGGTGTTGTGCGTTTATTCACACATCAAACTCAATTCTGCGTTTATCAGATTAGACACGTTCTGGAAGAAATTTGCATGTCTAGATCTTTGTTTTGAGTCATATCTACTCATGAAAAGAGCCATATCAGGCTAGCAAACCAAAGGTGTCTGACACCTGATGAAAAAGGGTCCCCCCAGACATATGTGCTCTGGAAAACTGTTCCAAATGTGATGACCAAAGTGGATGAATCCTCCCTCACTGTATGTATTGGTCCTCATCCGGTTAACTAACCGCTGCCAGAGAACCTCAAGGCTCGTGGGGGCTGTTGTCATGAAGTAGGTCAGGCAGGTAAGACATTTAAAAAACAGTATAAATACCTTCAAATCTATCCCTAAAGACACAAAGGGCCAAGACAGCAATTGATCCCACCCACCAACCACAGGTCTGCAGACTTTCAATATTGTTTTTGGGGAGCCCAGAAAGCTAGGAATTGCAATAGATTGGGTTTCTATTGGCAGACGGTTCTAGGACTGAAGTGGCTGAATACAGCCTCACCATAGGTTAAATAGCGACTGCCGGAGGACCTTAAGAGCTCACATAAAAAAGGGATAAGGCCCTCCAGGATTGTTAAGATATTTAAAAACGATTGTACACACCTTAAAGTACATTCTGAAAGACACAAAAGGCCAATGCAGCGTTTTAGAAATGGTTTGATGTGATCCCACACCCAGCCTTTATTAGCACACGTGCTGCTGAGTTTTGCATCAGCTGCAGGCTTGTGCTTATCCTTTAGAAGAGTCCAGTGAGCATGCATCAGCCCCTCCAAATTTGCTTAAGATAAATGGATGAACAGGGGCAAGTAAAAAAAAAATAAAAAATGAAACATCTTTACTTGAAATATTGTATTTGGGGACTCCAAAAAGCAAGGTATTACAATCTAAACAGAGAGAAATAGATGAATGGTCGCTATATTCTTTCGAATAATGAAAAACAACTGGTTGTAGGAGAGGAGAAAGCATGGAAGTGCAATGATCTAAATGAAAGGTGATCAAAGCATGAATCAACAACTATGAGTTTGCTTGAGAGAGAAATAGCCTTATTGGGGAATATTATTCAATTGATAGTAAATAATCACTTTTGACATGCTTTATAAGTCCAGAGAGCATGTAATGACAATAAATTAAACGAGACGAGATAATAACATGCATCAAAACCTTTGTGTTTCATATATATAATATGGGCGGACTATGGCTATATTTTATGAATGAAAACAATTACATGTGGCATTGTTTTTAGGGAATCCAGAGAATAAGGGATTACAGTAAACAATATGATTTAAAAGCGTACATTTAACTGCATGTTTGCACAAGAGAAAACGGGTGGGCTCTGGCTATGATAGTTGAGACTCCTTGTGATTAAGGGCTATACAAGGAAACATAACTTGATTTGACTTGACTTTGGCTCATTAGTCTGATATTAAACTGAATTTAAGGTTCTTTTGTGTTTGCTCTAGAGACAAATCGGCAAAGTCTGGCTATAGGCATCAAATAATAAAAAAAATTAAAAAGACATTTTTTTTATTGGGGAGCCCTGAAACACATCATTATAACCATCTAAAGCAGGGGTGTCAAACTCATTTGAACTCGGGGGCCACACGATAGAGCAAACATTCTGTCGGGGGCCGGACTAGTAGATTCAAGAGAAAGAAAAAGAGAGATAAAGAAATAAGAGGAAAAGGAAGGGAAAAGAAGAAAGAGGGCGGGACAAAGAAAGAGAGAGAGGGAGAGAGAGTGAAAAACAAAAGAGATAAAAAGAGAAGTCATTAGAGAGAGGGGAAATAAAGCGCAAAGGGTAGGAAGAGAGAAATAGAAAAGAGAGAAAAGGAAAAAATGAAGTTAGAGCAAAAGAAGTTAAAAAGACACAGGGAGAGAAAGAGACAAAGAGCAACAAAGGAAGAGAAAAAGAGAGACACAGAGGGTAAAAGAGACAGAGAGTGGGAGAAAAGGGGTGGAAGAGAGAGAGAAAGAGAGAAAGAGAGAGACAGAGACAGGGAGACAGAGAGACAGAAATAAATACAAGTACAATGTCTTTGTTCGAGGCACCTGGCTTTGGCAACATCAAGTTGACATATTTCAACCTGCAACTTGTTTTTTTCTCGGGCTTCTCTGAGTGTTGTCTCGCGGGCCGGATTCAATCCCTTCGCGGGCCTGATTTGGCCCGCGGGCCGCCTGTTTGACACCTGTGATCTAAAGTATTAAGCATCAGCACCTTCGTGTTTGGCAAGAATATGGCGAAATATGACAGTAGTCTTCCATTATACGAATTCATCTTAGTCATAGTATTGAAATGTGGAAATAAAACAAAGCTCAGAGTAAAAACATAACACTCTTGTCTTTAACATATTGTGGGTCCAAAACAGGGGTCTGGAACCTATGGCTTACGAGCCACACGTGGCTCTTTTCATGAGTTTAGCTTGGTGACAAAATAGAGCCTGGGCACTCAGTTATTGTAATGTTTCCAGCATAACCAATTCAGGCACGTGCAAAACCAAGTCATCACTAACCAGAGGTGGGTAGTTACGGAGCACATTTACTCCATTAAAAGAACTTGAGTACGTTTTGGGAAATTTTGTGCTAATGGGGTGATCCCAAGAGCAAAGAAGTGTTCTGCTGGAGAGCGTTCTCCATCCGGGCACCGGTGCTGTGGAATGCTCTTCCCCCTGAGATCCGATCTGCAACCTCAGTGGAAATGTTTAAATCTAAGCTTAAAACTCACTTGTACTCCATAGCATATGAATAACCTACGAGACTCTTCGTGATTTAGGGCTATACAAATAAAAATGACTTGACTTGACTTGACATGGGAGTATTTTTAAATACCGATACTTTTACATTTACTTGAGTAAATTTGTGAAAAAAAACAGTACTTTTACAAGGCTACATTAGGCAACATTGAATTTGTTACACTGATACTTAATAAAACCTCTCCACGTAAGTACACGTCTGTCTGTTTCCGCTAAGGCACATTCATTTTGACGCAGAACGTCAGGCTAAATTTGGTTGACAGATGAAAAAATGTCACTTAGCAATGCCGACTGTGAAAACACTCGTTTGGCGCTAGCTGCTGCTCGTTGCCTGATTGGCTCCCCCTCCTATTTAAACTCAGTGTTCTTATTCTCATTTTATCCAGTATGGATCCCGTCTGTCCCATCCTCACCTGCATCCTGCTCGTGTATCATGTATCTCGTATTGATCCCGTCTGTCATGTCCTGTATCCTGGTTGTGTATATTGTATCCTTTATCGATCCCGTCTGTACTGTCCTGTCCTGTATACTGTATCTGGTATTGATTGCGTCTGTCCTGCCCTGTCCGATTTTCTGCTCGTATGCCCCTGGCTTCCTCTTTCCCCGCGCCTGTCTTCTCTGCCCCGCTTCTTCTGCCCTGCAATTGCCGAATCGCTGGTGTTTGTGATCCCGCGCATGAATGCCCTGCCTCCGTAAATAAAACTTGCTGTGAAAATGTTACGCGTTTGGGTATACCGTCTGTTCGGCTTCTGACAGTACTTTTACTTGAGTAAACTTTTTGGCTACTCTACCCACATCTGTCACTAACTACTGTAGTGCTCGATCTACTATATATAGAGAACAGTCCCAAATACGGTTTACAGTTAAGGTGTCACACCAAGAGACCCCGTGTTGGCTGTAAATCACGTTTATAACAGAGCATATTAAACAATTTTTGTTTAGTATGATGAAAACCCACAGAACCAACTGTGAACACACAAAAAACTCTAATAAAGCAATTTGGTTTGGTGAGCGATAGCAATAACAATTCCCACAGCGCATGCACTCATTGAAACCATTATTCAGGTCAAAAATGAAAGTAAATATGACCTTCAATAGTCTCAAGCAGACATGGGACCAAGTCACACATGTGCAAGTCTCAAGTAAGTCTCAAGTCTTCACCTTCAAGTCCCAAGTAAGTCCCAAGTATTTTTTTCTTGGGCAAGTCAAGTCACAAGTCAAGTCCCGAGTCTTAGATTGCCAAGTCCAAGTCAAGTCACAAGTCATAAAAACAGCGACTCGAGTCGACTCGAGTCCAAGTCACTAAGTCTCAAGTCCCCATGTCTGGTCTCAAGTAACTGCTCCTTATTATGATATTAAACTGAATTTAGGGTTCTGAAATAGGGTCAGGTGCAAGGTTAGTAACTAAAGTTTTTTTTTATTATTATTTTTATCAGGGCTCTTTTTTTTTTTTCTTGGTCCTGGGAAAAACTAGGAAATTGGCTTTGAAAGTACTTAAAAGGTGCTTGAAAACACGAAAACATACAAATCCTGCTCTCTGACTTTCAGGATGAATAAGTAAGATCTCTGTTCTCAAATAACGTAACACTTTTACCCCAGAGGCAGGCAGGTGCAAACGTATTTTCCGCCAGATAAAAAAGTAGACAAAGGGCTTTAAATCGATACCACCACTCTAATCATTCAATTAAATATCTAAACTGTCTCCGGTGACATTGCAACTGAGATAAGTGCAGGTTGCGGTGAGGAGGAAGACTGCAAAGCAACACAGGTACATATGTTATGGGTGATTAAGCGTTCAGCACTGCAGGCAGCCTCTCGCCCGTCATACATTACGGAGAGTTCTTCAAATAGAGGTGAAGTGAGCATCAAGGAGATAATTAGTCTTATGAAGCAGGCAGGTGTGTTTATAAAGCTGTAATTGAAGCGGCAAGGTGAGCCTCGTGTTTACACAGCCTGCGTGTAGTGCACCTTCCGAGCTCATTGTTGTGCACAAATTCGCACGTGGTGGCTGCAAGCAGGTAATAGAGCAGACATAATGGGAGATAAGCACCTGTAACCCGGAGAGACACGGCTGAGTAATTCCCTGTGTGCCGCGAAGTGGCTCTTTTACCAAGTCGGTGTTTAGAGAAAGTATCAGGTGGGAAAGTGCGCCAGCTGCACTAAGTGCTTCCTATCGATCCGCCCGGAGGAAATGCGAGTGTGGAGGTGTGTGTGTGTGTGTTTGCATTTGTATCGGCGCGCTAAATGAAGTAGTAGGTAATGGAAGGCCATGTTGTCCCACATTAAAGGAAGGTTGCAGTTTGATTTAAACGACACATAAGATCACCAAGTATTTTAAGTTGGTTTGCCTTTGATTACAGGTTTATTCCCGGACAGAATGATTAAGGGTTCCAACAGTGGGTGTGCAAAGGTATTACAGTAATATGCAAGATAGTTGAAAAATGGTAAGTTGCAGAGTTTTGTGGAATAGAAAGAGAATTGTGGGTTACAGAGAAGTGACTATTTGCATTAACATCAATTACATGACTACTATCACAGAGAGTTAAACCTAGAGACTGGACGTAAGGTCATCAACATTTTTGAGAGAGCCAATAACGGTTAAACGTTTAAAGCAATTTCTGACATGTGCAAATTTTTGATGGCATACAGGGAACATTTTTTAAAAAATGGGAAAAGCAAAAAGGTTAAAATATAATCAAAGACAAGTGGTGGAATATCTGTAGTACAGAGTGCACATCCACTAGCCCCCGGTGGTTAGCGCGTGTGTGGCACAGTTCTGAGGTCATGGGTTCAAATCCAGCTACCAACCTTCCTGTGCGGACTTTGCATGTTCTTCCCGTGCTTTTCCTCCCACATTCCAAAAACATGCATGATAGGTTAATTGGCCGGTCCGAATTGTCCCTAGGTGTGAATGAGCGAGCGAATTGTCTGTCCCTGTGTGCCTTGCGACTGGTTGGCAACCAGTTCAGGGTGTCCCCTTGCCCACTGATGATAAGCGGTGCAGATAATGGATGGATGGATGGGATACGGGATACCCAAAACATACAAGGTGCTTTATTTGGGAAATCTAATAAAATAGATACCACAGTTCAAAAGATGAATACCTGGTAAACATTCCTCCAACAGCTAGCAAAAAAGATTAAAGTTGATGAGGATAGCGTGGAAACAATGATGGGAGGGGAAGGAAGTGTCGAGGGCCAGGTTGTCAAATTCAAATAGATAGAAGAGCCATATGAATTCAGCTACAAGCTGAGGACCAAACTGATGGCATTTTTAAAATAATTACCGTATTTTCCGCACTATAAGGCGCACCTAAAAGCCTTTATTTTTTTCAAAAGCTGACCATGCGCCTTATAATACAGTGTGCCTTATTTATGGATCAATATTAAATCGCAAAGTTTTCCAACTAATTTGCACCCGCCGACTAGATTTTCCCCCGAACGCCAAGTAGTACGCGGTGTATGCTGGGATTTATTTACCGGCGTTTCATTGGCTAACCAATCATCATTTGAATCTATCACTATTGGCTTAAGTTATTCGGAGGTCAAGGGCCGGATCCTTTTTATCATTTACAGGCTGGCATTGGCTTAAACGGCAAAACAAAGCCCGCAATTGGCCGAAAAAGATGTGTCAATCATCAGTTGAATCGATCACTATTGACTAAAGTTATTCGGAGGTCAAGGTGCGGATCCTTTTTATCATTTACAGGCTGGCATTGGCTTAAACGGCAAAACAAAGCCTGCGATTGGCAGAAAAAGATGAATGTGTATAGCACGTGGCTGACGGCATAGAGAAAGCATTTTTTTCTATTCTGTATTTGTAAATATTTTATTCTCCTGGATTTACTACCCTCACAGATATAAGAGGACATTGGCTGCACATTATTATAAACACAACGACTTCGGTGAGCTACTCCGGGTTTCATATTGTCCCTGTATCTTGTTTCAGACTGAACTCGATGTTTCTGTGATAAGCGGTGCAGATAATGGATGGAATGGAGAGTCTATTTTTAAATTAAACTCAATTCCAAGTGTTTATTGTCATATGCACAGTAAAGCTGCGAGCGAAAAAGAAAATAGAAACTAAGGAATGGTTGGAATTTCTTGAATCCCAAGACTTTAACCTTCCGAATGATGGAACGATGCATTTGAGTGACATCGTACGGACACCGCATGCGCACGTGTTCTCGACACGTATTTGGGTCTTTGCAAGCTTTGGGAATGTTAAGGGGGTAAAAAGTTTGACTGAACTATCTGACTGTTTTGTCGACGTTCCCATTGTAGCGCCTTATAATCCGGTGCGTCTTATGTATGTCAAAAATAGGACCCAAAACTATTTTCTCGCGGTGCGCCCTATAACCCGGTGCGCCTTATAGTGCGAACATACGGTAATATGATTCAGTCTTGTTATCCACGCTGAACCCACTGAAATCCTAATATGATTTCATAGATAAAGCAATATGTTTTTCAGTAATCTTCCATTTGTGAAAAGCAAAGACGATACATTATTTCATATCAAAATCCCCATAACATGAAAATAAATATAAGAAAAATGTATCACTAGGCACCATTAGCCTATTGTTTCTATCTTAGTCAAAGTGGGTAAAATACACCTTTAAAAACATAAAATTAAAACTCAACAGAATTTTTTGGGGGGAAATTAATTAAGAGCGTCGTACAATAAAATAAGTCCACAAAAGCTATCATACATAAACAAAGCTTTCTTCAAGGAGAAATAATATACAATAAAAAAATACAATTCCTGGTGTATGATACAATAGTGAATCAAGATTATCTAAAGGGCGGTGGAAAACCTTCTCATGGGCCAAATGCAGCCCGCGGGCCTTGACTTTGACCTAGGTGATCAATAGGTCTCTGTATTTTAATGAGGATGCCGTACAAACAATTACCAAAGGGGGAGGAATAAGTAAAAAAAAAAAAAACTGAATATGGCAAGGATCTCTAGGTGTCCATATTCTAACAAGAATAGCAAGCAAACAATTACTGAAGGGAAAGAAGTAAGTAAACAAACTTTCTGAACCTTGCCAAGGGTCTTGTTGTTCCCCATGGTGCTTCTAAAGGAAAGCTGAGGTGCACGCTGAAGGATTTAATACATTTTACTTTAAAGGATTGATTACAAGTTACATTTTTTATTGAGTTTAATGCTGTAGTTATTTACTGACTGTGCCTTCATTCAATGAGCAGTGAAAGTTCAGGGCAGGCATGAGTGCTGGGTGACTGTGATTTTCTAGTAAAATTTTGTTTTGTGGTTGATTGAATCTATTGAGCCCTACTTTAAATAATTACCCAGGAATAACATAGTAACAACATAGAAATTATACGCTATGTAAGAAATGCATATGAAACTGGGTGCCCTCTCACTATTTAGTAACAAAGATAAGCTCTCAGCTTGAACATGGTTAATGACCCCTGAGCTATGGCAACGCAAGTAATTAGAAGTAATTTTCAGCAAATATTTTAAGTCAGACCATTTATAAGTGTCTATATGGACCAAGGAAGCAAGGTGCCAGTTTACGCGACTCCACCTGAAAGTCATTGGTTGACAGCCACACCCTTTGCGCCACACAGTAGGTGGGAGCAGCAGTTCTCCGACGGTTAGTCCCGGTGGTAAAGATGGCAACAGACTTGAGGAGTGTAGCCCGGGCTTGTGACAAGGTACGCCGGCATCGATGGGCAAAAGCAAGGGCAGATGGGCACGTGACTTCCCCTAACTGGCAGGTAAACAAAGGCTGCTGATAGCCATAGACACATTGGAAAGGGCACATACCAAAGGCCGAGCAGGTGAGTGAGTTGTGGGCATACTCCACCCATGTCAACTTTTGTGCCCAAGAGTGGGGGTTGCGGGATGGCATGCATCGCAGTGTCTTCTCCAGTTCATGATTAGCCCGCTCTGACTGTCCGTTAGATTGGGGATGGAATCCGGAGGTTAGACTGACAGTGGCTCCAAGAAGCTTACAAAATTCCCTCCAAAAGACCAAGTAGAATTGTGGACCATGATCTGAAACAATGTCCTTGGGAAGGTCGTGGATTCGGAAGATGTGTTCCAGGATCACTTGTGCAGTTTTTTGGGCGGTTGGGAGCTTAGGGAAGGTAATGAAATGTGCCATCTTGATGAATCTGTCCACCAACAGTTACAATGACGGTCATGTCACTGAAGGAGGGAGGCCAGTGACAAAGCTGACAGAAATGCGGGACCAGTAACGTGTGGGTATAGGCAGAGGTAATCCGGCAGGGGGCTGGCTGGACGACTTATGTTGGTTGCAGATGGGATAGAATCATACAAATTCCCATACATCCTTTCTCAAAGAGGGACACCACAACCGCTGAGCAAGCAGGTGACAAGTACCGGTGGAGCCAGGATGACAAGCCAAACGGGTTTTGTGTCCCCAATGCATGACCTGGGGCCTTGGGTTTTCAGGGACACAAAGTCTATCAACGGGGCAAGTTCTAGGACTTGGCTGATTACGGAGAGCCTCCTTAACCTGCTCTTCAACCTCCCATGTGAGGGATGCTATGACACAGGGACTAGGTAGAATGGGTGCAGGATCCTTAGAGGGCGGGTCATCCTTTTGAAACTTGCAAGAGAGGGCCTCTGGCTTGGTATTGCATGATCTAGGCAGTAAGACAAAGTGAAGTTAAATCTTGTGAAAAACAGGGCTCAGCAGGACAGTCTGGGGTTCAGACGTTTGGCAGTGCAGATGTACTTTTTTTAGTTTTGGTGATCAGTCCAGACCAGGAATGGAATAGTGGATCTCTCCAACCAGTGACGCAACACCTCCAGGGCAAGTTTGACAGCCAGAAGCTCTCGGTTTCCTATGTCATAGTTGCATTCAGATGGGGGTAACCAATGAGAGTAGAAAGTGCAGGGGTGGAGCTTCTTATTATACACAGCCCACTGGGAAAGCACCGCACTCCCACGTCAGAGGCATCCACCTCTACAATGAATTGCCAATCCATTTCAGGCTTCTGGAGGACGGGGGCAGAGGCGAGTCTTGCTTTAAGGGAACAAAAGGCCTTGTCAGCTGATAGAATCCAGGTCTATGGCTGCTTGGTGCTGGTCAGAGCAGTGAGAGATGCGGCAACAGTGCTGTAGTTGCGGATGAAAACCCCAGAAACTGGTGCAACTTTTTCCTGTTTTCCGGGACTGGCCAGGAAGTGACTGCTGCAACCTTGAAGTTTCCCTCTGCCACGATGTACCACAGGAAGGCCACGGTTTTGACATGAGACTCACATTTCTCAGCCCCGACATTGAAATTGTTCTCCAGGAGACGACGAAGGCCTTGCTGGACATTGCGGGTGTGCTCAGTCAGGTTTCTGGAGAAGACCAAGATGTTGTCCAGATATACAAAGACAAACTTGTTTAACATATCACGGAGCCAATCATTAACCAGGTTCTGGAACACAGCCGGAGCGTTAATTAGGCCAAATAAATCATCAGATACTCGTAGTAGCCTGTAGGAATATTGAATGCTGTTTTCATTCATCCCCTCCCGGATCAGCACAAGGTGGTAAGCGTTTCTCAGATCTAACTCCGTAAATACCGAGGCTCCCTGGAGCAACTCGAAGGCGGAGGTGAGCAGAGGCAATGGGAAGCAATTCTTCACAGTGATGTCATTGAGACCCAGGTCATTAATGTGAAGACAAAGGTAACTCTAATCATAGAGCTCAGAGGGACTCACTTTACATCAGGTGAGCCTGGGCTTTTAAAGGGCAGGTGGCAACACGATGTCCATCACCTCCACAATAGAGGCATGGGTTAGAGGAGATGACACTCTTCGTGAGAGAGAGGGGTTCGCCCAATTTCCATGGGCTCAGTTTGATCTATATATATATATATATATATATATATATATATATATATATATATATATATATATATATATATATATATATATATATATATATATATATATATATATATATATTATATATATATATATATAGTGACAAGGTACGCTGGCATCGATGTGATTTAAAAAAAAAATAAAATAATATATATATATATATATATATTTATATATATATATATATATATGTATATATATACATATATATATATATATATATGTATATATATACACACGGTATATATACAGTTGTATGCAAAAGTTTGGGCACCCCTGATCATTTTCAAGACTTTCCTTTATAAATCATTGGGTGTTCAGATCAGCAATTTCAGTTATACTGTATATATCAAACAGCAAACAAACACAGTGATATCTGAGAAATGAAATGAAGTTCATAGGATTTACAGAAAGTGTGCAATAATTACTTAAACAAAAGTTACCAGGTGCATAAATGTGGGCACGCCAACAGAAAAGTTACATCAATATTTCGTAGACCCTCCTTTTGCAGAAAAAACAGCCTCTAAATGTCACAAGCCAGAGACGGGGACAGGAGCCAATGGCGTTCGTTAAACTCAGTTTTATTGAAAAAAGAGTGGTACTTCTGTGTCGAGCGGGGATAGTCGTGGATGGCAGGAAAGCTGGTCGATAACCGGGACAGGGGAGCAAGGGCGGTAATCGAGTTCAGAAAAGAGGTCGGCAACAGGTATCAGGCAGGAGAAAACAGGGCAGGAAAATGTCGGGAGGTATGAGCTTGCGTAGCTGGAAGCATAGGTTCGCAAATGGTCTGACGGCTTCTTCTTGGAAGCCGGGGGTTTGAAAAGAGTCTCTGAACCAATCAGCGCTCAGGGCTGTTGGCGCCACTTGGGCAGTCACAGGTGCACTGAATCAGCAATCATGACACTAAATGCTTTCCATAGCTTCCAATGAGGGTCTGGATTCTGGTTGAAGGTATGTTTGACCATTCTTCTTTACAAAACATCTCCACTTCTTTTAGGTTTGATGGTTTCCGAGCATGAAATCACAACACAGATTTTCAATAATATTCAGGTCTGGGGACTAAAATGGCCATTCCAGAACATTGTACTAGTTCCTCTGCATGAAGCACGCACAAAAAGTACATAATGCATCACTTTCCACCGTCAGTAAAGGTAACGGCTAAAAGAATAGTCAGATAACCCCATTACTGAAAAAATAAAGCTGCTACGTAATGCTGCTAATAAGTGATTATCATGAGATCTTAAAAAATAAATCCATGTATTCAGCGTATTTGCACCGAATTTTTATTTCCCATGAGTTGAGGGAAAACGTGGTGTCGATGAGAAGACATAATTCAATTATCGTGTGTACGTGTTCACACATGCATGCACCCTTTGCTCATGAGTGTGTCCCATTTCTTCTGGATATCTGCTAATTGTGCATTTCATTTATGCTCAAGTGGCTCTTTTAAAGCAAAAGAGATAGCGATGGCTCATGGCGCCCTGAGCAAAAAAAAAAAGCCAGCATGAGGAGAAGAGACAGCGAGAAAGGTAGAGAAAGAAGAAGCGCAGATAAGAAACAGGAAAGACAGCTGCTCTTTTCCCTCTCATTTAATCTACTTATTGGTTAACACACTGGAAACGAAGTGAACGTTCAAGGGATTTCAGATCCTTCGCCAAGGAACTCAACAGGACATGGCATTCAACTCTTGTCTGGTATTGATTGTGATCGATTGCAAGTGTGAATCGAAAGAAAGTTATTTAAAGCTCAATAATGTATTTAATATAACAAAGTCATAGAAAACCTTCATTGTTTTCTTTTATTTTCAGTATTGATACAATAAGAAACAAAACATTTAATTATCTATATATGTGTATATATATATATATATATATATATATATATATATATATATATATATATATATATATATATATATATATATATATATATATATATATATATATATATATATATATATATATATATATATATATTATATATATTTTTAAATCTTTGTGCCCAGGCATACACTACCTCGTCTTAGCGAGTCCACGTCCTCTCCGATTCCCAGCTGCGGGAATCGGAGAGGTTAGCTCCGGTAGCTACCGGTTGCTCCAGTTAGCTACACGTTAGCGTCCGGGATGCTAGAGGTGAGCCACGTTTCCGTAAAACACAGCAAACTGCACTTCCTATGCGCTTTGTTTTTCACCAGTACAGCCAGTTCGTCTGTCTTATTTGGTGGAGAGTTCACATTTACCATGATTACGGACGGCACCGAAGCCGCTAGCCACTTAGCCTTAGCTCCGGCACTGCATCCACGATAGGGCCCCCTCATCACGCTGCGCGAGAATTCTTCAGGGCAAGGAGTTGATTCTGGCAGCGCCAATAGACTTTTGTTTGAAATTGTACTTCGTCTCCATCTTGTACTGGAATGTATTTCGGATTGTATTTGTTTTAATTTTTTTAAGGGGAAACCCGTAGTTTTTTGTGATCCAACCGTAACCCGTAGTGGTTCAAGAAATGAAATGATCTGAAATGATCTGCATTAATATAGCGCTTTTCAAGTCAATGACTTCCCAAAGCGCTTTACATTGTGCTTCACATTTCCCAATAGCGGCCGTGATCTGTGCAGCCATGTAAGGCGCTAACCTGCTTATTGGGGGTATTGGGGGTTCAGTGTCTTACCCAAGGACACTTCGACATGTAACACGGACAAGCCGGGATTCGAACTGGGATCCCTTAATCCTAAAACGATCGCTCTACCTCCTGAGCTACTGCCGCCCCTGCTAGAAAACTGTACTCATTACGGCAAAACCGTAGTACTTGGCAGGTATGCAATTTTGACTTTATTTTAGTCATAAAAGACTTAAAAAAAAAAAAAGAGTTACTTTATACTGTGCCGGATTTCTTCTTTTCAAAGTACTGGAAATATTGAAAAATTGGCTTGAAAGTGCTTAAAAAGTGCTTGAATTTGGCCATTAAAAAAATGCACAAACCTTGGTCATGGAACTCCTTTGCAGGGCAAACGCAGCAAATAGGCGAGGTTGGAGGATGGGAAACCTGGTAGAAGATGTCCGGCAATAAGAAAAATATGGATCTTGTGGGCAGGACAAATTTAGCACCTCTGAGTCGGTAGAGTCCACAAACGTCTAAAGGCTAAATGCGCTGAGATTACACATGGAGAAGTTCACGCTTCCTGGCCATTTACAAATTGGCGGCTCATTTGGTAGAAATTTAGCTTGGCCAACAGGAATGAAAAAAAAAATCATCGGGTGCAGTTTTAGCGACTTTCATGTTTAACTTTCCAATTTCAGTCTGACGTCCATGTGTCAGGAAATGCCATGAACTCGCCACCACTGGTTGACTCGAGACATCGATCGGTTGAAAAATATATGGAAACCCAGGCGAATAGACAGGGACACTTGAGAAAAACCTTTATTGATGATCTGAAATTATTAAAGGGGGTGGGGTAATTCTGGAGAAAAACAACTTTTTAGGAAACATCCAAAAACGATGTTAAGTTATACAACGGACTCTAGAGAGCCAGTTAAAGTATTTCTGACATATTAATATAACTTCAATCATGACAACGCCTGGAAAGGTGTGGGTCAAAGAAAACTTATTAAATTTACCCTTTACCTCATTGACACAAAACCCAAAGCAAATTGATTGCAACCCCGATACATATTTACTGAGGGTGCAAAAAGCTGCATAATTCAAACTCAAATCATTGACCAACTTTAAAAAAAAATTGTAACAAGAAAACATTTATAAACGTGTTACCAACAGACCAGTAATACTACACAGTTGTAAACACACACACACACACACATTTGCATTTCATGCAGTCTGCCAGTTCTACTCTTTGTGATTCCCAATGAGGGAAAACAAATAACGGCAGCAAAGGTGCTGTTAATGTTAGGCAGGAAGGATGGAAAAATCCCTCACCCTCACCAATAGTTGACCAGGGATAATTTAACACTGCTAAACAGAGTAGGCAATATCAGGTGAACCACAATGGCACGCTTTCACAGCCCAATCTGGAAATAAAAATGCACTCCGCCGGCCCCCTTCCCTCAGCAGTAGTCAATGAGGGATAGTGGATTGCAAGCACAACTGCGTATTTCATTTGAGTCATGCCAGAAAGACATGCCACCTGACAAAAGTAACTTCTGTCTGTCCCTGCTTTGTGCAATATGGGATCTAGTTTAATGGACCGCGGCCACACGAGTGCAATTTATTGTATTTTTTATTTTATTTCATTTTATTTGGTCCCCTTCGGAAAATTCATTTTCACAGACTGTACCTGCGGGTACGGTCGGTGCTATTGCAGCAGAGCGTGCGCCAGATGACCGATTTACAGCACCTGGTATTACCAGGTGGTCTACCATCTAAGCTCTAACAAGGCCTGAGATCTGGCGTGCTCAGGGTTGTATGGCCGTAAACATGCGGGAGTAACTGCCCAAAAATATCCTAACAGACATGACGAAGGTGTGCTCTGCCAGTCACCACTTGCAACAAGCCACAGGGAATGACGGATCATGGCGTAACAAGTGCAGTTTACATATTAGTAAAGCAAAATAGGAGTCACGCCCGATAAAAGTGCCCTGATTAAAGTGCCCAGTATCAGTTGCCGCTTGCGATGGCGATCAGGGAAAACAGTTTGAGGCTGGTGTGTGTTCCCAACCCCAGCAATAGGCCCTCAAAAGGTCAAGATATATAAGTTTACAAGGTTTAGTTCAGGGGTCAGCAACGCTAAAATGTGAAAGCTATATCGGATAAAAAACTAGAAAATAAGAACAAACAGCAAAAAAAACAAAAGCCTTATATGGGCCTTATAATGGCTGCAACTCATCCTGTATGTATATGTATTAGCTCTATTAGCCTAGTATCTTTATGACTATCGAATGCAATGCATCCTGTGGAGAATGATGCACCATCTATCTACTCTGTTGTAGAATACCATCATTATAATATGAATTAATTAAAGTCTGTTTCATATATTTCATAAAAATAAAGAAATTGAATAAATCAATTAAATTTTTAATGTCATTTTTATTTTTACAATTCAAAAAACAACAAACTGGGCAAACAAAACAATACACAAGGCAGTATGCATTCATTAAAAATCCTGAGCCCCAGTTCTTGACCCTGGGTTTAGCTCTACCAAGCAAATGTAGCGCCATTTTCTTCTCTAAATGAATAATCATGCCGGAGTCCTTACAGCAAGTACAAATTTCCCCTTGCCTCTCTGCCTAACCGCCCATGCCAGGTCGATAGAGTGGCCGAGGAGCCGAGGTACTGGCTGAATTAGTCGAGCCATGTGGAGGGTGGCGCTCCATTATGTGGTCTCACACCAAAGAAATGAGTTGTCAGGAGCTGCCAGATCAATGGCTGACACAACATGCTGCACTTCCCAAACTTATTACGTCCACTTCGCCTTCACAAACGTAATGCATTGCAAGTGTTGCCCATTGTGGAGTACGCAGAAGCGGGCCGCAAACATAGGGCTGCCATGAAAAATGCACGTTTTGCTCCGTTGCTTTCCCATATAACATGGCGCTCGGGCAGCCTATTGTCCCAGTGCATTTTACCTTGTAAATAGGCATCAGTCACTGTTGCGTTTGTTCCGTCACAATGGTTCTCCAACAACCGTTCCGAGGGATTGTTTTCGCGTCACTGACTCACTATCCATCAATTTTGCCGACAAGACCACGAGGCACATCCCGTAAGTAAGCCATCAGGGGTGCTAAAACCTGTGCAACACACTTGGCTGCACAAAGACAAAATGGATAAATTAAAAGGTTTTGTAGGCCGAGACAGCCTTTTTCATCATCTTAAAGCACTTCCGTGGTTATTTTTTCCAGTACTTTCAAAGGAAGGAATCCAGCACCGATCAAAAGAACGTTTTTTTTTTGGGTCGATTTTGATGACTTAAATAAAGTCACTATCTTGCTGCTGACACATACGTTGTGTTTTTTTTGTGTCAATGGGCTACTTTAAACTGACATTATTCCTGCTGTTCTGTTTCAACAATTATTTTGATTTTATTTATTGTATGTTTTTCAGAGGATATGTGTCTAATTCGAATAAAACCTAATTCTAAATACCAAAATTTGAACATTTTATCATTTATTTATAGCACTGAAAAGTAATGAATTTAATTCATATTCATTATTTTGCATTTTCAGAGATTTTTTTGTTGTTGTTTGACTTCAAATGTGTTTATTGTGTAAAAACCAAAATATTTTTTTTAGATCTGTGGGAATTTTAATGTATATTTAATGTGTATTTCAGGGACCCCTGGAAAACATAAATGACTAATGAGTTAATATTTTGCTGCCTGATGTTATATAATTATAAACAATATATCATTTATAAGCAGCAAGGCGGCTGAGTGGTTAACGCGTCTGCGGCACCTTTCTGACGTCATGAGATCGAACCTTCCTGTGTGGAGTTTGCATGTTCTCCCCATGTTTGCATGGGTTTACTTCGTTTTCCTCCCAAATTCCTAAAACATGCATCTCAGGTTAATTGGCCGATCCAAATTGTGTGTTGGTGTCATTTTCATGTTTTTATTTATTTTTTAACAGAGCAATGGCAACAATTTCAAGAATTTTCAGTACTTCACCTAAAATTCAAGCATTTTGCAGACCTTGAAAACACAACATTAAAAACCAAAACTTTCAAAGGATTCTAAGCACCCGTACGAACCCTGTTCAATGCATCTCTTGCTGTTGTGTTGAGTGGTGTAAAAATCAAAGGCTAGCTCCATGGCCTTATTTGAAGACCATCGATGGTGACACGCTCATTTTTCAAGGCAAATTTCTAAAATGCGAGTCTCATGTAGCGTCTGCACCTATTAATGTGGGTTAGGGTTAGGCCCTGACAGGTGCGCCTTGATTGACTGAGAATCAACGACCCCCTTTGAATAATGAATAATTGACATTGATCATCACTCTTGTCTTCCATTAGATCGAGCTTGTTCTGACACTTTTCCACCAAACATGTTTAAAGTCCCGGCCGTGGTCCAGTTATGGCCCCCGTGATCAAATATTTACTGGCCCGAGGCCTCTGTCATTCAATTTAAAATATGTGTCACTGCGGCACCAATGATAATAACAACAATAAAAATAAACATAGTATTTATAATAACAGTTCTGATATAATCTGATGTGTGTTTTCCAACTTAATTTATTGTCTATTATGACCCCTAAAAACTTTATTTCTGATACAATGTCTATTGCAACACTATCCATTTTTACTCCTAAATCTTGATTTGCCTTACGATTACAAAGAATACTACTTTGGTTTTATTTAAATTTAAAGATAATTTATTTATATCCATCCATAATTTACGATAATTAGTTTACAATTATTACAGGTTATCAAATCAATATAGTTACCATTTGAAAATAAAATGTTAGTGTCGTCTGCAACTATTACTATTTTCAATAGTTTTGAAACATTAAACATTGGGGCGGCAGTAGCTCAGGAGGTAGAGCGATCGTTTTAGGATTAAGGGATCCCAGTTCGAATCCCGGCTTGTCCGTGTTACATGTCGAAGTGTCCTTGGGTAAGACACTGAACCCCCAATACCCCCAATAAGCAGGTTAGCGCCTTACATGGCTGCACAGATCACGGCCGCTATTGGGAAATGTGAAGCACAATGTAAAGCGCTTTGGGAAGTCATTGACTTGAAAAGCGCTATATAAATGCAGATCATTTCATTTCATTTCATTTCATAAAAATACCGTTAATATATAAATTAATCACCTTTGGTCCCAGGATAAAACCCTGTGGTACTCCACAATAGATGTCCAAGTATTCATATATCATTCTACCAGATGATGGCAGTAGCCCTTTGGCCACCATGCTCTTGGCTTTTAGTGGGATTTTTTACGCACCCCATTTCCGACATGGCGACTGTACGTTATAAAGGAAAGTTGCCTATGAGGGCCGCCATTTCCAGGACAGGTGGAAATTGGAATGTTTTCACCAAAATTCAAAACACCTGTGTCAGCCTAATTTTCCAAGAGACTATTTTCAAAGTCAATAATATCGTGAGTCACTGCCAGACGAAACATGCTGCAAAAAACATCTGAAAATGAGTGCTGTGAAAAGGATACCCAGCTGGAAGCTATGGCACAGCAGCACTTTTTTACAGGACCTTGCTCCTCAAACAAAAAAGCTAAAAAGCTAAGCTACGAGGACCTGACACTGCAAATCTTTTTGGGAGGGCCAATTTTTTAAAGACTGCCAGGCTGAATAGTTAGGCCTCCCACATTTTCAGCTTACAAAATCTGGCATTGCTTTCTGACAACTTTAGAAACCCCTTGTTTTAGATGGACCACTCAAGCACGTTCTTTGAATACAATATAAATTATTCAATGACAAAAGTCAGCCCGGATTTGTGTTTGGAATCAGATCAAAGTGTGTTTGTTTTGTATTTCCTTATGAAAAAGGAGATCACTTCTTTTTCGGCATAAATTTCGGACAAAAAGACACACACCCTGATTTACTGAAGACATAAGATCAACGATGGTGCAGGCAGGTAGCCTGAACGAAAATCACATACAACCAACCTTGAGGTTTTACGTCGGACCTGGTGTGACAGCTTGTTGAATTATAAGCATCACATTCATATGCTAAAATAGCCCCTTTTCTCCATGATTACAGCTGCACATTAACAACTCCAAATACTTTTTTCTACATAGTAGCGGCTCTTACGCAACAGCAGGTTGATCCAGAAGGCTCTAATCTTCCTCATGATGAGGTCTTTGAGTTTTTCCTTGCCCTTGTTTAGGTTTTAGATGGTGTAATAGTTATCTGTAGTCTGGACAGCTACTCCTGTACCATAGTTGTCTTAACCTCATTACCTCTTGCAAATTGACTTTTTGCGGGCCTATATAAAATGTTCTGTAGCTATACAAACATGGAGCCCACCAAATTAAATATCAAAATGTCTTCTTTCAACAACAAAAAAAAAACTACATTGATAATTTTTTGTCCGTGGCACTGAATGACTTAAAAAAACATAGACAATATTGGGACTAACCCATTACAAAGAAACGTGTACTTGAAACGCAATTAAACCGTTATGAACACATTTTATAACTCTACTCTCATCACTACTTGGTGCGTTACTACGCTAATTTATGACTGCAGTTAATTTATTGCAGTTCCCTCATTTGGTTGATTACAGTTGGGGTTTTGGGGTTTTTAAGGGTTATTGATCTATCTTCGTTATTCATTATCCATTATCCGTTATCGGTCAGTTCATAATACGCTACAAAGCCTAGGAGCCGGGACACTTACTCTCAGCCAAAAGGCCAAGCTAAGGTCCTAGCCCTAAAGCCTTGCTGCGATCATTGCGAATGCACCGTTCCCGGAGGTACTGCAATACCGGGCCGATGCGTGGAGTGGACAGAGCAAGCTCATATTCCATCTCCGAAATGCAAAAATCAAAGATAGTGACTTCATAGAAAGTACACAAAAGGCCAAGCTAAGGACTTAGCATCAAGGCCAAAAGGCCAAGCTAAGGTCCTAGCATCAATGCCTTACTACCAAAAGGCCAATTGCGAATGCAGATAGTACACAATTCTAGTTGATTTACGAACACAGCCACATACAGTACAGAGGGAATAGGCAAAACCTGAAGTATGTTTAATATTTACACAGAAATTCCACTGAATAGAGTTATGGTGGCACCATATCAAGCACATAGTGCAATGACACTGAATATCTCCCTATGTTGATATGTTCCCTACTGTTTATATATGCATTTAGGTAAGATTTACAACTATAAACCAAATACTCAAATCAGGGGTCAGCTTATATGCATATATTGGGCCGTCTGTCACCAGCAGGTAATGGTACGCAGTGTATGGGGAAGGGGCGTGGCTTGAACTGAAGCAAGAAAATAACAGGAAATCAATCTAGAAAAAACATACCAAGAGTCTCTCTTATTTACCTCTGCGTCAATATCATTGTGAAAGACAGAAACAGAAAACAAAGTTACAAAATATTGTTCAAGGTCTTTTACTTATGTAAAGATTTTAAACCAAAAGGTTATTGAAGCACAGGGAAAGAAGCGGAAGTGTTGTTAACCGATCAGAATACCTTTGCAAATTTGTATCTATGGCACCTTGAGTAGAAATAGTGTGGTAATAAGATAAGCTCTTACGATTTTTCACATGTCATGTGTGCCACTGAAGCTCTTACGATTTTTCACATGTCACATGTGCCACTGGTAGTCTTGTACTAAAGCGTTGGTGTATCGACTTGATCGCAGCAAGGCGTTCAAAAATGCCATGCCGTAATTGCGAAAGGCTAGGACCTACTATCATGATCATTGATTTTTGCAATCCGGAGATGGAATAAGAGCTTGCTCTGTTCACTCCACGCATCGGCCTGGTATTGCAGTACCTCCGGGAACGGTGCATTCGCAATGATCGCAGCAAGGCTTTAAGGCTAGGACCTTAGCTTGGCCTCTTGGCTGAGAGTAAGAGTCCCGGCTCCTAGGCTTTGTAGCGTATTATGAAACTGACCGATAACGGATAATGGATAATGAATAAAGAAGATAGAACAATAACCCTTAAAAAATCCCATATATATAGTGTTTTTATATTTCATGTATATATATATACATGAAATATAAAAACACTATATATATGTGTATATATATATATATATATATATATATATATATATATATATATATATATATACATATTTTCTAATGATAATTTATTTTTTATTCCTTTTTAAATCTGAATATGCTGTTTTACTCTGAAGTATTGTGTCAAATCTTGTTGCATCCAATGTTTTCATTAAAAATTTCAATGTAGACGTTTATTCACATCTCAGGATCTCCTGTTGACCATATCAGTATTCAAAATTTCTCGTTGCTAGGTTTTAATTGCACAATTTTACCAATGTAAATGCTTAGTGCTTTTGTCAACCGAAATAAAATCAAAGGTACTTTCCTTTTACCTTTTTTTCTTAAAAATCACCCTGATGCTTCTGCATCTGGCAAGAAACGTAAAAGTTTCCTTGAGAGGATATTCAAAATACAATTTTCCAGCAAAAATGAGCATAATGGCTTCATTTGGGGAAATTCACACTTCCAGCAGTATCCTTTGTGGTGAAAATAAAATCATAATAATCATACCAACTTTCTTTATGTGTTTATAATTGGGTGAGTTTACAATCAAAATGTATCAATCTTCCTGTTATTGAATTGTTCTTTGTTTTCCCATCTCGTTGACGGCCTTGACGTCTGGCCCAGATTTCATTGTGACGTTCACTCGTAATCCACTGCTTGGATGTTGGCCCAGTCCATGTGACTTATCCATATCAGTGCTTCACTGACCTTCATTGTCTTAATTTTTCCATTGCAAATGGCTGTAATCAGTTCAAGGTGATCCCTGCTCGAAGACAGCCGGAATGTGCTCCAGCACCTCCACGACCTTGCTGTTGATAATCGGTACGGACAATGGATGGGTGTTTGTCTTTGTTAGTTTTTCAACAGTGCCCCCCTCACAGAAAACGTTATTTTGTCCATTCAGTTATTTCACAGAGTCCATTTGACTTTCGTACATGTATTTTCTTTTTAGTGGAATTTAGAATCCTGTTAAATCAATCATGTTTACATACTGGGATGTTGTTCTAGGTTAAATTACCACGTAGACATAATTTTAGCAACTACTGTATATTCTTTAATTGTCCATGATCTTTCTCAAAATCTGCTATTTTGAATTTATATGATCCTCTTAGGATTTATTAATCTGCTCCTCGTTGTCTTTTGAAAACACTCTCTATGGAAAAATTGTTTTCTTAATTTAACTACAAATCAACATTTAACGTATTTGTTAATCGTTTGTCAATTGTAACACGCTCAAATTCAAAGTTTAAACGATCACACTGCCTAATCATCAAAAATCTAAAAAAAAATGCAAAATTGAACTCAACGGGAACACTTTTTTAATTGTAATTTTCCCTCACTAATCAACTCTTTTCTCATGGATTCAATGTAGAATAACACCTACTTGTCACTAATAAATTGCCTCATTGACTCGCATTTAATTACCAATACTCTTGTCTGTTTTTTCCTCTTTTGTTAACAAAGAAAGCACATCTCATTCAGTGATTGAAACAGAAAAGCCATGTCATTAATAATTTTCAATTTTGTTTTTCTAATACTCTATTAATAAGTCGTTATTTTCTCATTTGAAAGTTTTGGGTTATTTGAAATTGTTCTGATCACTTACTCTTTTGCGTGCAAATTGTTTTTTTTTTTTTACACAGATTAATATTTTTATAACAATTTTATATCATTCTTCTCCTTTGTCTGACTGGTCATCCTGTGGTTCTGTTAAAAACTCCTATCCTTTTCAAACTCAATATCTCCTTAATGTCACTTACTAAATCCTGCTTTTTCACTTGCCGGTTCTTTTTCTATTTTTTTCTTATTTTCTTCCTTGTATTTTAAACTTTCTTTCCTTTTTTCTTCATAACGTCACATCCTGTTCCACTCTTTCCCTCAATGTTTACTTCACTTTGGAACCCAGTTCCTTTCTCTTTTCCCTCTCTTTCTCTCTTTTGCGCTCTCCTTTTACCTTCTTTCGTCATTTTTCTCTTACTTTCTTTCCTTCTTTTATGCTTCTTACTACCTCTCTGCTCACTTTCTCTCACTCTTATCTTTCTGTATAACTTCCCTACCTGCTCTGCCAACAATCCATTTGGAACATAACATTCCTTCCTCACGCACTCTCTCACACTGGCTCTTTATTCTCCTCCTATTAACCGCCAGCCTTCTGAGATTCCCATCAAACTCACCCTTCATTTTATTCATCTAGATTTAACACAGTTCAATGTGGAAAAATACAATTATTCATCCCAATCGACGCTTTTAAAGTTGAACTCACTTAATTTTAATTATTCCTTCAAACCAATTAAATCTACTACTTTAGTTCCACAAAATGACCAATATTGATCCACAACGAGTTATCTTACTCATTTGTATTCCCATCAATTAATATTTCTTCCATATCCATTGAAAATAAAGTATTTATTAACAATTTTTCAATATTTTTGTATGAAAAGGCCGTTATCTCAAAATAATGTATTCCAATTCACTCAATTAGATTTTTCCTACTCTCCCCAGTCCTTAATTTACCAATCCTGAAGTAAAAACAGGAATATTTGATCTTTTTTTTGTTATTATTCTGGCATTATCTTGAATTATCGCATCCAAAATCACTCACTTATGTTTTTCCTGACCTTCTCACTCTTTAATTTATCGATTTTCAACTAAAAAAACGAACAAAAAAATTCGGCCCGCAAAAATAAAAATAAACAAATAAATCTTTGGGACCACTTGTGGCCCGCACTCCCTACATTGAACACCCCTATGTTGAAACCAAATTTCTCACAATTTTTTTTTTCTGACTCCTTACCATATAATTTATCAATTATTCTTAAATATCGCTTTTTAATCAATCTCAGCTCTTTTGAAAGCGTTCTTTTTGACGTTTAGAAGCAGTTTTGTGCGCCGTTTTTTTTTTTTTTTTTTTTTTTTTTGACGAGTAGGACACACCAAACACGTGAAAAAAAGCTTACATGATAGGTTACATACGAACACATAACAAATAAGACATACACAGGGCCCAGACAAACGAACTTCTAATTTTATTCAAATTTGGTGATTTACGTTTCTTTTGAATTTTAAATGTATGTTTGAATTGAAACGTGTACCCTGGCTAAATTGCCCTTCTGCAACTTGGTTTATTTTGATCACTTGTATTTTTATTTAACGTTTTTTCCACTTTACATTTTTTTTTTTTTTTTCACTTAGTCTGAGACTCGATCCTAGTCAAGGCTTCTTCTCCTGGACAATCAAGCAATTTGACGATCTGCCCCAGTGTGTCATGGCCAAATTTTCAACAAGATGGTCCAAATTGTATGACAGTCATACCGCTTCAACTTTCACACTCTAAATTACAAAATCCAAATTTATGTTGCTTCAACCGACTTTGCGATAAGTAAATACCAAATTTTACACCGTATCAGAACCACAAATAGCACCAAACCATTCACGTAGGAAGTATACCAAGCCGACTTCGTGATACGTAAATACCAAATTTTACACCGTATCAGATCCATGAATAGCACCAAACTCTTCATGTAGGAAGTATACCAAATTTTACTTTCCTACCAAACAGTGAAATAATACCAGAACCTTCGTATTTCAACGGGTCCATTAAATAGTACTGGAAACCTTCCTATTCCAACAGTAAGTAAATCCCAGATTTTACACCTTACTATAATCCATTTCTCACAATATCCATTTGTGCCGAATGTATACTTTAAATAACAAATATTGCACTTACCTTAAAGAACGTGGCTGTCTATTTTATCAGGTCGAACTTTGTGAGGTCTCTCGAAGTCTTTTCCCCATTAAAATCACGTAGGGGTCACCAAAATTGTTAGGAATTAAATATTAGAATGTGTTGTTTACCAAATTGTTCAAATTAGTTATCTGACTCCATTAACCAAACACCACCTAACAATGCGCGCTTGTTTCTTTTTGGGAAAAGATGGACAAGAATAGCCGACATTTTCACACGGGGGCATATTTATTTTATCAAAGTATTTAACTAAATTAACTCCATCGAATTAGCTGAATTAGTGTTGCTCGAGTCTTCGTCAAACCTCTTCTCTCGATTGCCCATCTCGATCTTCTGATGTTCTTCTCTCGACCCACGTCCCTCCGCCAGCTGGTTTTTTGGTTTGAACAATTTTATTGACACTATTAACAGCAAATAAACAATGTGAGGTTTGAACAATTTTTCTCTACAATTTTAGCAGCAATTAAGCATATTCACAATTTCGTTATATCTGACAACATGACATTCTAACAATTTTTTCAACATTTTTAACAGCAATTAATGGTTTGAACAAATTCATTGACACTAATAACAGAAAACAATCTTGTCAATCTCAACAGCAATCAAGCACTTTCACAATATTATATTTCAATATGACGTTTAACAGCAAACACAATATAAGGTTTGAACAACCCTTCTCTAAAATCTTAATAGCAATCAAGCGTATTCACAATTTCGTTGTATAACATCTTTTTTAGTGTCAATAGATTCGTCCAGGCCAAAGTCGATTGTTTTTGTTCTGAACAAATCCACCGACACCAACAGCAGCAAAACAAATACGACAATCTCAACAGCCACCAAGCACACCCACAACCCTGCTACATCTGACAATATGGCATGACGATATGACATTTTAACACTTTTTTCTGACATTTTCAACATCAATCAAACAACTTCAGAGTTATTATCTTTTAATAGTAGTTAAACAAAGTGTAAAGGGCAAAACTATTGTGCAAGGGCATAGCTCTGTCATCCCACCCTCCCAAGCAGCATCCTCCAGTCCTCTTTGCGGTCCTCTCCCTTCTTACTTCTACTTTCCACAACCCAGGCCGTTGCTGCCGGGACCCCCACAGTGTAGCCCCGGTTCCCCACTCCAGCTGGTGTGCCGGCTCCTCACATGGGCGGGCCAGGAAATCCCCCTCGCATCGATGTCTGAAATGGTCAAAACATCCCGAGCGTTTCCACGTCTTTAGGGCTTTGTTCTCCAAACATCACCTGCCGTCCCCCGTCATCAGGGCCCCTCCACGTCGTCAGATGTGCTGATTATCTGATCAGCCCTTGTCCCAGTTCCCGTTGTTCCTGTAAACATCATTCTTCACAAGGTTGCATTGACCTCGCCCAACAGCTCAGCCAGTGAATGTATTTTGCATTTAAATGTAATTTGATCGTACAAAATCACTTATAGTCAAATGTATAAACTCCTTCAATACGTACATATATCAATCTATATATATATATATATATATATATATATATATATATATATATATATATATATATATATATATATATATATACAGTACATATATATATACACATATATATATATATATATATATATATATATATATATATATATATACAGTACATATATATAAACATATATACATATATATAGTACATATATACATATAAACATATATACATATATACATATATATACATATATATACATATATACATATATATATATATATATATACATATATATATATATATATATATATATATATATATATATATATATATATATACATATATATTATACATATGAATTGTTTACAAAAAGACGTTGCCACAGTTACTCAGTACTTGAGTATTTTTTGTACCAAGTACCTCTTTACCTTTATTCAAGTCAGTATTTGGATGAGTAAGTTTTACTTCTTCTTGAGTCTTATTATACATTACTTTCACTTGAGTAAAATTTGTAGCTCGCCACCTTTGAACAATACTAAATAAAATGTGTTTTATTTTGAAAGATACACTTCAGCAAGGCCAAAAAAATGAAACCCCTAGCGTGTTTTGTCATCTTGCCAGACAGTGGAGGGGAGCCAAGGGGTAGTACCTTGGGTCGGCGGCGCTGACCCGCCTGTCAGTGTTAGTCAAAGAGGTTCTGAACGGAGCGTGACAGGTGCCAATCAATGGCGCCAGGGTGAAAACGGTGGCTCTGAGGGGAGATCGGCAGCCACTTTTACATATGCCAACCACTAGAATCACAATGACGTGATTGTATGAGTCCTCACACTTTGGACTTGATTTATGGCTTCTGAGCACAAATGATAACCAGTTTAACGCTCGACTGGACTTCATTCTTCTGCGTTTTGGTGACATTTACCTTGGTGTCACGCAGTTTGTGTACGCACTGCTGACAATTTTGACATTATGTCTGCATCTGCGACAATGCTCCCAGCTCTCTCTGTTATTAACTTGGTATGTTGATTTATAAGTGGTTTAGCAACACAGACTGGGATAATTTGACTTTTTGGATTGGCTTTTGACCAATGTGCCAACCACATGGTTAAAATAACCTGATTACATAGATGTAGGAAGAGCCCATTAAGTAAATTCCCAAAACATACATGATGGGTTTGTTGCCATGCATAGGTTACACTTTACTATTCATACTGGCAAATTCAGAATCACGGTCTTTTTCCGTTATTAACATGCTATGGTCCGAATCATCCTTGGATGCCTTGATTATACATTTGACATAGGTGAGACCAATTGTACGTGATAAAATACTGGATTCCGGTATCCCTGATTTTTGCCAACATTGTGTGCGTAGTGGCGTTATTTTTCAGTAACATGGTAATCTATTTTTGTTTCCCCTGGTACAATGTTGTTACCGTAACTGACTGTGAAAAGTGGGGCGTTAATTGTCTTGTAAAAATCGGCATGAAATGAAATGATCTGCATTTATATAGCGCTTTTCAAGTCAATGACTTCCCAAAGTGCTTTACAATGTGCTCCACATTTCCTAATAGCGGCCTTGCAGCCATGTGAGGCGCTAACCTGCTTATTGGGGGTATATTAGGGGTCCAGTGTCTTACCCAAGGACACTTCGACATGTAACACGGACGAGCCGGGATTCGAACTGTGATCCCTTGATCCCAAGACGAGCGCTCTACCTCCTGAGCTACTGCCGGCATGTTGTCTCATGTTTGAATGTGCAGTCATCTTGTGCGTAAAGAAGGTAAGCAGGACTTCCTCAGTCAGCTTTACGGCATATTTACTTATCAATAATATTCAAACGTGAACACAGCTCTCATTAAAGCTAGCATGGGAGCCATCTACAATAACACAAAACAATCCATGCGTGATAACATCTCTTAATGGAGAACGTCCTACTTTAATATCACACGTAAGATTGCTTTAAAATTCACAATACTACACAATACTGAAACTAGTGTAGGAATATTTATTAGTGGTACCTGAGTCTTTAAGCACTGATTGTTGTAAAACTGCTGCTTGCTCCCCACTGAGAGAAGTTTTGTCAGCTATAATAGACACATACATATATTTAATGTGTAAGATAAAATATGTTGCTGGTGAGGTGCAATTAATATTACAAGGTTCTGTAACACAAGTGCCCGTCCATTCTTCTCAATGCAACTGACTCAAATACTTCTGTCATGCAATAACTTTAACTCGTGTGGCGTGCAGGTACCAATTATGTACATGTTCATGCTTTTGTATTTTCAATCAAAGACAAAGTGTTGAAAAGTAAACATTTGGGGTCTCAAATTTCCCTCAGGTTGGGAGTAAATGTAGATCTTTGAATTGTGCTGTGATGTAAATGTTATTGCATTTAGGAGCCACCCAAATGGTATACACAAAGTGTGCTATGTAAACTTTTGGGATGCATAGACACCCATTATAATTGATCATCTTTAACTTATCATAAACCTGGTGTATTCCAATGCATTTCCCAGGATTTTTTTTTTGTTTTTCTCTTTAGTGCCATCCAGTCAATAGAACTTCATTATGCCGGCTGTGTTTTTTAGACTGTATCGGGTAAGGGTTTATTTCGTGATTGTATGGCATTTTTTTTCAATGTGGGCGCCTGCGGCTATCCAACGAAAAAACAAATGTTGAGTGGAGCCAAAGCCCAAATATAATAATAATAATAATAACAATGATAATAATGATTTCGCTCGCAAACCACTGACTGCAGGCCCCATGACGCTGGTATTGCACACCGTGGTGCATCTGGTACACGACAATTATTTTGCCTTGCTTTGCAGAAGTCTCTACAAAAAAAATGTTGTGCTTTCTACCTTGTTATTGCAAAGTGTTGTGAACTTGATTTGCTTGTGTGCCTCTTGGCACAGCCAAAGCACTTGTGGGCTGCTTCAAAGGATAAACACCTGATTGATTGCCATGGAAAAGATAAACATCTGAATGATTCCCATTGAAATGGTAAACAATTCAAATAAAAGTGTGTTCAACTCTCAACCATTATTAGTCAGCTGTTTGAATCCGATCGGATCGTGACCTCTTAGGGAGAATGTATATTGAGAGCCGACTCAATCCATTGCCATTACCTACAGACACTGACTTGGGCAGGATGGAAAGGAAATACTCAGCCGAAGAAGCACTGCATTTAATCATGGAGGGATTATCTGGCCCTGAGGATTTTTTCTTCTGGCACCTCGGACTGTCCCAATGAGGATTTTGAACTTAAAAATTAAAAACCGGGTGACAATGTGAAGGAAGGGGACATGGAAAAAGATCTGGGTGATGAGAATGCAATATTGTATAGAAGAAGACGTGAGTAAACCAAACATTTGGCGATCCAAAAACGAAAAGAAATCATGTGGTCTCCGCAACAAACAGTGGCTGGCCACTTTGTGCCTCCAACACTGCAAGACCCCGGGCCAACTTCATATGCTATTGCCCGCATCAGTAGCTCAGGCACTGCAATCAATTCTTTTTTTTTTTTACAGAGAAAATTGACCCCATAGTCACAATGAGTAATTTACAAGGAGAGAGAACAATAATGCGTTGGAACACGATCACAACACAGCAACTCAGTGCTTCTTATTTAGGCTGTCATGTACAAGTCAAAAGGAGAATCGACAATGAGCCTGTGGGACAAAGAACTGGGTCGTCCAATGTTCGCTGAGACTAAGTCCGTTTAAGTTTAGCCAGAATTGGCAAAGGCCGTTTTTTCACCTGAAATATCCCAAAGAGAACTTCAGATGCTTAGTGCATAGCCAGCTGAACAGGCAGCTTCTGCAACTGAGCTGGCTTCACAAAAGAATGAAACAAAGAGAAGGCGACAATGTAGGCTTTGCCCTGCACCACTTAGGGCATCAGTTAATTGTTTCACATGTGTGATTCGCATGTGCTACAAGCATATGAAAAAAAAACACACCTTAACTGTTAAAAAAAAAATGCTGGTTATAGATGTTATTTCATTTTTTTATTGCAATTGATTTATTTGGATAAATTATGTTAATTGTTTATAGTTGTGAGTTTTAGGGCGGATCTGCTTTTGTAACCTAAGAGATTTAATTGAGAGGGCCTTTGGAAAGGGCTTGACTTTCTTATCTAAAGGCGTGTCTCTGTCTTTCAATTGATGTATTCTCTCCTTTTCAGTGTCTCCAAAATATAAACTTATCATTTGCGTACTATAGAGTATCAGTAGGAGTCTGTTTACTTGTGGGCATGTGAAGGTCCCCTCATCCAGGATATTTGGATGCTGCAAAGCACTGTGGGACTTATATAAGAATCAAGATCACAATAACCTTTATCATCATTGTAGCTATGAGGGAAAAGTAGAGAGACAAATGATCCATGTAAACCCCATCTTTCTTGCCCCAAAAAAAGACTCTTCTTTTTAATTGTTGTCTTTACTTTTGTTTTGGTTGTATGTTTTCCTTTTTTAAGTCATTTTGTGCATAATGTTAAATATCAATTGGTAATACTTGGATTAAAGCAACAAAAACAATCTGAGGAGCCGCTTAAGAGCCAAAAGAACTGAGAGAAAAAAATAGGAAAATGTATATATACTGTATATGTTTTGATTTCTCTACTCATATTCTGAATATGTGTTGATGCTAATACCATTCAACTAATGTACTTGCACTTACGACTTAAGCCAGTCTACAAGCACTACCTTCTACATATTTGCCTATTCTTCCTTAAATTATTTTTGATCATTTTTTTTGTATTTTAAGTATTTTATTATTATGTTCATCCTGGAGTGCAAGGGTTACTTCTGTTGTAAACAATGTTTACAACGTTGTTATCAATAACATTAAAGACAGTTGCAATTCTAACAATGGCATTGAAAACCTATAGCACGCCAAAACTCCAACCGTTTTTTTCCAGAACTATTTGACTCCATCTCCAGTCAGAACACAATCTATCATATAGTAGCATTGCATCAATCCCTTTCCATGGTTTCACTATTGACAATAATAAACACTTTGAAGGTTTTAGTGGCTCTATCTAAATTTGAACTTGTAGAATAATGTTTTGTGAGTGTGTGTGTGTTTGTGTGGGTGTGTGTGAGTTTGCGTATGATAGGGTGTGGGTTCTGTAGAATTTTGGATACCCTGGGGGTTTCTGGTCCCCTTTAAACTTGATAAATGAGGGGATTACTGTTCTTTGACTTTAATGTTAACTCAGATGTTAAGATTAGCAGAGCACTGAATGTCTTGCTTTTGCTATTAACAAAAATCTGTTTGCCCATCCGGACCGAGTTTTGTACGCATTGAAGTATCCATACACATTGTTCAGATTTGTATTCACCTGGTTGCATAGTCCACATATCGAGATACTTAATGGAGTACAGTCCGTAGGCACGCCTAATTGGAATTAGCAGCGATGTCCGTTTTTGGACTAAATCAACTAAATCAACAAAAACAAACCAGAACAAATGTATCCCATAATCCAACCTCCAAAAGAAGTTTGCCACAGAGGGTTAATTCAAGCTTTGCAATAATAGTATCCTTTGAAAGAAACAAGGTTAATCTTATCCTGTCAAAAAGATGACACAATTAAAGTCTACCCATGATTCTGCTGGGCGAGTGCACCGCCTCTTTGTGTTGTGTTGTGCTTGGTGTTGCAAGCCGGAGGCTGTACAGGTCATTCCGAATTTTGCGCAAGTGTTGAACCTAACACCTGACCCTGAGGCTTTAGCGCATAGATTTAAACCCGACGTGTCACATGTGTCACATGACTACACAGGGGCATAAACACTGATGCTTACCTTATATACAAATTAAGGTAATGAATACAAATTTAAAAATAAAACAACAACAACAAAAATGGCAGCTGCTCAGAAAGTGACAGTGAACACCCGAGAGGTAAAAAGTTTGCATTGCAGTGTGTTTTTTTCTATGTTTGTCTTTGTGTGAATGAAAGTTGAGGTCAGTAATGCAAATTGTCTTGTCACTTCATGTGCGAAGAAAGAGCGTGACGTGTGTGTCTGCATGAGGCGAGGTGAGGGGGTTGCCTTTGCAACACACAAACACACACATGGCAAAGCCCACGGCTATGCTGAACCTCAACCTGAACTTGGGGAGTTCATTTTGTTGCTCTGCAAGTGAGGCAAAAAGAAACAGCCTGGGGATATGTCAATTGGTTTTTACTTCTTGCAAGTCCTCTTCCAGCATAAACCTCAACAACAACACGTGAGAAGGTGATTTGCAGGAAAGGACGAGCTTGTGACAGGCTGGTTTGCTTCAGAGATGTTTTGCCAGCTTGTTTTCTTGTGCTGTGACTTTTTCTTCTCCACGTTCGCAAGAATGAACAAATAGAAGAACAAAAGAAGCTGTAATTTCGGGAGGATTTCTTCAGCAAACAAGAAGCTCAGGATTTGAGAAAACTGATCCGAGGCCTTCTTTTATAAATTACAGTAAGACCTCGGTTATCGCGGTTAATGGGGACCAAAAGCACCCGCGATAAGTGAAAATCCGCGAAGTAGCGGCGCACCTTCCCAAAAAAAAAATATTATTATTTTTTTTTAATTACCGTAAATTCCGGACTATAAGCCGCTACTTTTTTCTCAAATGTTCAGCCCTGCGGCTTATTCAGTGAAGCGTCTTATTTAAGTAGTTTTTCTAACGAACACCAGCGGCACCCGAGTACAAAAGGTAAAATCTAGACCGGTGGAATTGTGCGCCGAGGTAAACTGCATCCTCTTGGATTATGATCGAATTGTCCGTATGACAGAGGATAGAGATTCGTTTCAAATGTGAGGAAGACGCCCTTGAAGACGTCAATAATGACGAGAAGGGGGGGGTTTTAAGGGTTATTGATCTTTCTTCGTTATTCATTATCCATTATCCGTTATCGGTCAGTTCATAATACGCTACAAAGCCTAGGAGCCGGGACACTTACTCTCGGCCATAAGGCCAAGCTAAGGTCCTAGCCCTAAAGCCTTGCTGCGATCATTGCGAATGCACCGTTCCCGGAGGTACTGCAATACCGGGCCGATGCGTGGAGTGGACAGAGCAAGCTCATATTCCATCTCCACATGACGACTCATTTAGAATCTATCAGTCGATCGCCAACACTTCTAGATCTTCACATTCGACAGAAGGGGGGTTTTGGGGGTTTTTAAGGGTTATTGTTCTATCTTCGTTATTCATTATCCATTATTCGTTATCGGTCAGTTCATTATACGCTACAAAGCCTAGGAGCCGGGACACTTACTCTCAGCCAAAAGGCCAAGCTCAGGTCCTATCCCTAAAGCCATGTTGCGATCATTGCGAATGCACCGTTCCCGGAGGTACTGAAATACCGGGCCGATGCGTGGAGTGGACAGAGCAAGCTCTTATTCCATCTCCGGAATGCAAAAATCAAAAGGCCAAGCGGCCAAGTTAAGGTCCTAACAGGCCAAGCTAAGGACCTGGCATCAAAGATGGGGGGTTTTTGGGGTTTTTAAGGGTTATTGTTCTATCTTCGTTATTCATTATCCATTATTCGTTATCGGTCAGTTCATTATACGCTACAAAGCCTAGGAGCCGGGACTCTTACTCTCAGCCAAAAGGCCAAGCTAAGGTCCTAGCCCTAAAGCCATGTTGAGGATGGCTTACCGTGAATTTCATAATTCCGGCTACGCTTTAAGCCCTGCGAGCGTGTTAGGAGTAGCGTGGTGGTACCTTTCACAGGCACGGTTTGGGATGAAAGTTATATTATTATTATTAAAGCTTTGAAAACTCTCTCGGTGTACCGTCTTTCTTCGTAAATATGTGTAACCATGTATAATATGTATTTGCAGCTGTATATTTTTGTCATGTATTTATTTGTATTTATTTTGGACATTTGTTCTGATAATCTTGCATTGACCAATTAAAAAGAAGGGGCGTAACAGACGCGGGGGATTATGGGAAGTAGGGACCAGTAAAGGTGAGTGTTTGTGGACACCGCAGACAAAGGTGCATATATATTTTTCCCACCCTTACCTTTGGAAATATACACTTTTTTTTCCTTGGATTACTTTCAACGGGCACCTGGACTTTGCAGGTCTGCATCAAATGATAAGAACCGGTATCATTTTCCGCTCTATCAGCCAATTATGAGAAATTGAGATGGCATGAAAACAAGAACGGTGCATTCGCAATGATCGCAGCAAGGCTTTAGGGCTAGGACCTTAGCTTGGCCTTTTGGCTGAGAGTAAGTGTCCCGGCTCCTAGGCTTTGTGGCGTATTATGAACTGACCGATAACGGATAATGGATAATGATTTATGAACAAGCTAAATAACCCTTAAAACCCCTTAAACCCCCAGATGTGGTTTTGGAACTGCGTACTTTATATTCAGATGTGGTTTTGGAACTGCGTACTTTATATTCAGACTGTGGTTCTGAATTTGTGCTCCGAATACTTGAGCAATCAATGACCTTTGATTTTTGCAATCCGGAGATGGAATAAGAGCTTGCTCTGTCCACTCCACGCATCGGCCCGGTATTGCAGTACCTCCGGGAACGGTGCATTCGCAATGATCGCAACAAGGCTATAGGGCTAGGACCTTAGCTTAGACTTTTGGCTGAGAGTAAGTGTCCCGGCTCCTAGGCTTTGTAGCGTATAATGAACTGACCGATAACGGATAATGGATAATGAATAACGAAGATAGATCAATAACCCTTAAAAACCCCAAACCCCAAGCGTTTTTACCTACTGGCACAGAGGTGTAATATGAAATGCCTGATAATTAGCTAGCAACAGAGAAACATCAAATCTATACAAGTTATCACCGTTAGAACTGTTCAGTTAAAAAGGACTCCTGTTCTCAATGTGGATATATGCGGCTAATATACCAGTGCGGCTTGTGTATGTAATAAATCCGTTTTCCTCCCGAAATGTGGGGTGTGCGGCTTATAATCAGGTGCGCCTTATAGTCCGGTATTTACGGTATTATTTTTTTAGATGCGGTTAATGAGGAACAAAACCACCCGCAAAAAGTGAAAATCTGTGAAGTAGCGACGACCCTTCAAAAAAACAAATAAATAAATAAATAAAATAAAATAAAAAAATAAAAATCTCATCTCATTATCTGCACCGCTTATCCTTATTAGGGTGACGCCGCGTCCGCCAAACTCGCTCCGTCGCACGGCCCGGGAGAGACCTCCGCCGACTCCCCCCCCGTCCCATCCAGCCGGCTGCCTTATCCCGCGTCAGAAATATACTAAATACGAATAAAATTACTAAATTTTGTGCAGGCTTGGGGAGTAACGGAATACACGGAACAACAAAAATGATGTTGGCAAGCTGTTTGGATTTATTTTCATTTTGTTTCTGTCGCATTTTATGTTAGTTTTGCCAGAGATCAAAGCCTGGAGAGAAAGCTTACCACGTTTTGTGAGTGATAATTGTATTCATATTTAGTTTCTTTTGTCTTTTATTAGCATATTTGGTATTGGAGTAATCCAAAAGTAATTGAAAGTAATCCAGTTAAAGTAACCCTACCCAACCCTGCTTACCAATGTGTTGATCATCATTTGAACCGATCCCTACTAGCTAAAAATGTTTGGAGCTAAAGGAGTTTGTTTTATCAATACTTGCCGCTTTAAGCTGTTGCGGACTCTAGACCCTAAAAAAAACTGCAATTGATCGAGCATTATGCCAATTGAAAGTTCCAAGGATAACTGCCATTTTGGAAATTATTTTGCGAGTGTTTTTATATGTAAACAGAAATTACGGGAGAAACAGACGGATTTCAACAAGGATCAACCAACAATGCAGGAATGCTTTGAGGCAGATTTTTTTCTTTTTACCTGTCGGCATTATAGTGTGTTTTGGAGTAAATATTTTACACGGTTGGATTCACTGGCCTCTCGTAAATGTATCGAGACCATGTTTGCGGAGAATCTTATCATAAGCTGAGTACCAGGGGATGTTGTTAGTGAGCAATGTCTTTATAGTTTCCGTGATATTCTTGTGATGCGTACATTTTGAAATGGTCAACATATCTTGAATCCTAAGAGTTTGCTTCCCCATGGTATGTGTCATGTCACATCGTACATACACATTTTTACTTCTCAACGAAGGTTAAGGGGTTAACCAATTAAAGACGGCCACAGCAGAAAACCTAAGCTTTTTTATTGACATTTAATTTTTGGATTGTTACAGAATCCCTACCATATGATGTGTTCCTGCCACAGTGTGGAAGAAGATGTTTTTCTATCCCCTCATTACATTTTCCCACCATATTATTTTTCTTGAAGGTTTATATTTTAGATGACTGTATGCCATTGGTTGATGTCATATAAACGCTTGTCTGCTATTGGTTTGCATCACAGCATCATGAACATGCGGATATGCCTCTTACTGTCATGGTTGAAATCAGAACCTTGTGTGGTTCGTCAAAACGAGACGGCGGTACAATACTGTGTTTTTTTGCACTGTATACATTGTTTTTAGTTACCTTGCGTGCAGTGATGCTAAAGGGAAAAACAAAAATATGATAAAAAAGAATGCAAAGCTTCTAATGATCAAGAAATATGAAGAAGACAAACATATTGTTGCCCCACACTAAGGAATACATCCATATTCCCTTGACTGTCTGAAAGAATATTACAAATTAGGATGAGATTAAAGCAACGCAAGGTTATTCTGCTTCAAATTTGTAATCTATTTTATTGGTTATAACACTCAGAATTTGTCTAAAATATAATCCCAAAGACATATACAAAAATTGTAGTGTTATTTGACTTTTCTTTTCCCTGAAGTTGAAATAGAATATAATAAAATAGTCTTTATTAGCGCTGATGACAAACTACTTAACATTGTGTGCAACAAGATTAGATTGGATGGGACGCCAGAAAAAAAAGATAAACTTGTAGTGATATGTTATGATTTAATGATGGATGAATGGACCCATATCAGTTCATTTTACCTATGAAAAGTGATGGGTCCCGGGGACTCGCATGCTCAAAAATCTATGGGTCCCAACAGAGATCTATGGGTCCCCAAAATTTAGTGTTATTGAGGTTAAAATTGTAAATCAGTGACAAATATATAATAAAAATATATATATTCATTCAGTTTTAATCATTACAGTTTATTGGTAATACAAATCAGTTATCACTTCAAGATTTTTCAGTTCACAACAATATTGTACATTATACAAAATAATGTTGCTGAACTAATTATATTAATCCATATTTTCATTCAGTTTTAATCATTAGTTCATTAGTAATATAGAGCAGTTATCACTTCAGATTTTTCAGTTCATAAATTATTTGTGGTTTGCTCTCCTGCTACAGTTGTAATGCCTTCTCAAGGTCCAATCCATTATCATCCTCCTCATAGCGTAACCAGGAATCTAATTTAGTCAATTTTGGCACAAAAGTCCTTTTCTTGCTGGGAGTATTCTTTTGTTTATTTTCTTCCGTCGAATCGTTCGCTTGAACACACGTGTTTTCCTTTCCTCGCCTCCGCGATCTTTCAAAGAATTTCCATACCTGTCAACCTCCACGGCTCCATGCCCTTACAAACTGTCGTATCTTCCCTTACAAAATGATGTTACACCATATTTTCTTCAAACGTGTTTATTTATGTGGTTTAACATGTTATATTGTACATGTGTTTCGTTATATCATATATATTGTTAATTAACATTTTGTTGTGAGATACTGAGTTGCTCGACATGAATGAGGTTTATTATAAAAAAGGTTCAAAAATTAAGTAGCTTGGACTTTCACCGTAGAAGGAAAAAATACATGCAACTATAATTAGGTAGAATAATACATTTTCTTATTCAAATTGTTAATTCATTTTCTGCATCAAATTATTGTTGGTAATATACCAATTAAAGGGATAACCACAAACCTGTCTTTTTTTTCATTTTCTACTTTTATACTTCATTTTTTACTTAACTTCTTAATACAACATAATTCGGAATATCAATCATCAAAGCAAGTGAGCCGTTTGAGTTGAGCCAAAAAAGCCGGTTTTTAAAAAAAAAAAAAAAAGACAGACTTCCTTTCACTACAAAACTCGAACTCGTTTGACTTGATTGATTTGCCGTTTCGTGATAGTCGGTGTATACCGGATGGTACCCATAATTGACAAATTTGCGTTTTTCCATACGAATTTTCTTGGACGTCGTACACATTTTAAAATGCATAATAAACATACTTTGTACGGCAAAAATGTACAGGTTGACAGGTATGAATTTCTCCGCCGTTTTTTTTGTGTTGGAATTATTGCCATTTTTATCACTTTCTGCATTGTTTCGACTTATTACTGACACTGAAGAAATTACCAATTTTGTGTTGATTTTCACCTTCCCTCACCGACACCTACCACAACAATGACGTGATCTCGAAGCGCCGAGATCGGCGTGCAGACGAAAACTTAAACCGCAAGACCAAAACAACAGGCTGATCTACCTAACGAAAAGTTTGGAGTGCGGTAAATCTTTCTTTAAAAAAAGTAATTGGGTAATAATGACAATTTTCTGTCAAAAAAGTTGCGTCCCGGGGACGCACGTTGATTTGAAACTATGCGTCCCCAGCCAAAATGATGCGTCTAGGACGCAGGGACGCGGTTAAACGAGAACACTGCATATGGGGGAAGCAGGATCTGGTACATATTAGGTGCTCAAAACAGGGACTGTAGTTATTAACAAAAACAGGAACAAAGAACCCAAAAAACAAGCGGGCACAAAGCAAACATCAAAACGTCTTAACAAAAACAGAACCAGAAAAACAAACCTGGAATTAGGAAATTTTAAAATGCAAGAATCCAACTAGCAAAGAAACCAGAAACAACTTTACCTGGCGTGGTGGGGGAAACAAAACGAAACAATGACCTGACACCGCGTAATGTTTAAAATATCCTTTAAAAGACAATGAATAATTGGGAACAGGTGTGTGATAATTTAACACACCTGTGCCTGGTTCAAACCACAGTTGGGTCCCTCGGCTGGTAGGAGGTGTGTCCGACCGTGACATTAAAGACTGAAAAGGATAAAAAATTTAAAAAATAAAAATAAAACTTCAGGATAAAATGGCAAACATATTTCCAAAGTATTGCTTGGAAACTGGTTAACAGTTTCTTTCCTAAAATAGTTAAATAAGAAATAAGATGGAAGATAAAATAAAGAGGTATCCAATGAGTAGTTCATACCTTACCATCATATACGCATACATCTGAAATATGCTGTTAAAATACTGCATGCACAACTAAACTAACTTGCATAAATAACGATTCAATGGTACGGCCGTGCATGAGTGTCGTGATCAAATTTTTGAAGCACACACTCTTCTGCAAAAGAATATATCATGTGTGAAATTATTGAAGTAGAAAGGGACCAGAGTCTGAGCTGATGAGAGCATCTGATCCATTAGCCCAGGAGCTTTAAGATAGTGACTCCATTAACCACCTCGGGGATTAGCTGCCAAAGTCCGTGTCTTTGCACCAATAGTTTTTCACCTTCTTTTTCTCTCTGCAGAAAAATATTCACCTGAATGGTAATGAAATCAGCCAATTTAGTCCCAAAGCTCAGACAGATGGCACCCAAGCATGCACTCTTCGGAAAAGGAGGTACGGGCAAATCTGTAAAAAAGAGTGCTGAAGCCGAGAGGGAGAACGTGTCACCTCATCACACTCATATCTTACAACCTCTGTTACCCAAATCCTGACAAGACCGGCACCATTAGGGGGAGCCAAGATTCCCGATTACTCTGACTCTTCTTTTACCGCTCATGCAGTGCTTCCATTTTTTTTTTCTGTCATGCCTCCCCTTCATAGAAGAAATCTTCTCTACACTGTGTTCTGTGACATTTTTTTTTGTTCACACTAGAAATTACAGTGCCATTTAGTGCTCAAATATTACACATTGGGGCTTTAAAGCCAGAACCTCTGAATCGCTCTGAAATATATATATATTTTTTTTTAAAATAAGGTTCTAGAGTTATCGATTAAATGTCCAGATTTTAATTGAGATACCGTGGCGAACTTAAACTGACAGTTCATGATGGAAAACCCTCAAATATGGCAGGTTTAGAAAAAAAAAATGCAATGAAAAGTGGGTCAAAATTCCTCCACATCGTATGAAAGGCTATTTTTTGTCAATGTTTGATTCCTGTTATCACTGCCAAAGGTAGCCCAACCCCGATTTGGTTCAGGTTGGTTGTCTCTGTATGATATTAAATTAGTTTGATTAGCTAAAAACCTTTGTGAGTGATACATATGCAAAAAAACACAGAACTTAGGAAGGGGGCAATCTTTTTTCACGGGACTGCACTATTCTTACATGGTGGAAATACACTTATTATGGTCGGTTATGGAACAGACTAATTGCAGAATTAAGGGATTTTGGTCCGACTTGAGTGGATATACAACTAGCAATCTGCATTTACATTACTTTTACTCTGCTGATCACTTGAAGACAATTGATAATTGTTGATAACTTTCAATGTAAAGTTATCAACAATTATCAATTCATTATCATAAAGACCAAATTGGACCATCTGGTACGTCACAACAGACACGATCTCACTGGCCTGGGAACACACAAAAAAAATCCAAAATCTGTTTACTATTTATCCCCCAAACGCCCAGTTCCAACTCGAGATTGTCAAAGGCAGTGTAAAGTTTCTGAGTGAAGCGAAGACACGTCGACTGGAGCAAAGACGCCATTTGTTCTGCTCAGAGACAATAAGAATGATTAGGGAGGCACAGACAAACAAGGCGTTTGCTTTTAATTAATTGTGTAATGCCATTTTTATTGCTGTAATGTGACACTAATTACAGGCTAATTATGTAAACAATAGTTAACTGTGATGATCATGCTCGCATTTGCCCACCTCTTGTAATTACTGTAAAAGTTTCTTTGAAATGCAAGAAGTAGTTTCCTTTTTTTTATTATATAAATTCTATTTTTATCCAACCGAACGTAACACACCCTCCTCGGTGCATAGGCTGCCTGCCCTCCCTCCACCTCTGTACTTTCTTTCCTACAGAAACATCTGTTAAGTAGTAGCAAATGTCAGCTAATTATTTCAGCAAAGCAGGTTTTTAATTGATCAACAGGGGAAAAGGCGGCTTGGCACGAGGCGGGTGAGACGGAGTAGGATAAAAGGCGAGAGGACGTCCGTGGGGAGAAGCCTTCACCCACCTTTACCACGACCAGAGCTTTGACCTCCTCCTGCAACCTGAGAGATTCCAGCTCAAGTCAAACATGCTCCAATACGTTTAACGTTTCAGCCTGAAGTGAGATTGCTTCATGCTTCGCTGCTGTAAAGTCAAATCCAGGAAACCTTTATTTTGTTTCAATAGAGGACCAAAGCTCTGAGAAAAAAGGATGCATTTTAAGGCATTATACTGGCACTTGGCTTCAATGTACACCATCATCTAGAATAGGGGTTGGCAACCACGTGCCAGCAGGCATCATTGTGCCCGCGGCGCCATTATCACATCCCCGCGGGTTTTAAAAATAGACCTAATTACGGAAAATTAACGCCTAAAATGTGATTAAAATGTGTTGTGAAATAAAAAATAATGATAAAATGTATAAAAGCCTAAAGAAAAGTGGCAGAGTATGATAATCTGAGAACTCTGATGTAACACTGAGCATCGCGGAGGAGTCAAAATTGATTTCTACATAAATAAACATGGGGGGAAAAGAAAATAACTTTTCATAGTGAATGGAAGGAATATATATTTATTTCATTAATGTGAAAGGAAACTTGTGTGTCTCATTTGTGGAGCGACTGTGGAGGGAAAGCGAGGTTGTAGATTGAATTAATATCTGGGGGACAAATCTGTTCAGCCTTCGGTAGCACAGCAACCTTAAAATTGCTCGATACGTTCCGCCGTTAGCATCTATGTGTACTTCTGTGAACACTTGCCGAATTGCGCCTGACCTCACGTGTTCTCCTTTGCGCAAAACTTTGGAACATTCACCAAAAATGTAAGCTTTGCAGTGTGAACCTATCCTTAATGTTAATTTATTTTCTATGAATTAAATAATTTAAATTTAGTTATGTTTATTTTCTGTGTACACCTAACTTTCGTTTTTTTCACTCTAGTTTTAATTCAATGTGCCTTATATTTTTATTGTGTGTTTTATAGTCCCTAAAATATAGTAATTTATGTTGTTGTTGTTGTTTTAGTATTTCCGCCAAGCAATGCACATTTTAATTTTACGTTTGGTCTCCAAATATTCATTTCTGTGCATGCCTTTATCTGCCTCAACAGGTGAAGGCAGCCCTGAAAAGCCCGGGGGTGGCATGATAAAGGTGCCAACTCTAAGACATATGTTGCGCTTGTTGCTCTTTTATTTTATCCCTTCCAGGTAGTTCACTTTTATTTTCTCACAAAAGCTGCAGGCCTTTGATTCATCCTGAGTGCTTTTGTGCTCCTGTCACATCCAGGTAGACGCGACCAGGGGAGCTCCCACTTTAGAGAGACATACAAATCTGGGTTAAGCCCCACCGATGCCATTCGCCCCGGGCGACTCGGAGTCTGTTACACGCCGGCCAAAACGTATCGCCGTCTAAGCGCCTGACGCACCAAAAACAAATAGACATGGCCGCAGGCCATTCCACGACGTTGTCCTGAATAAATCAAGACTGAGGAAAGAGAGAAAGCTGAGACTAAACGACTGCAAAGCAAGACTTGAGCAGGTGAAGGGCTTAAACAGGGGTCTGGAATGTATGGCTCACAAGCCAGGTATTGCTCTTTCCATAAGTACTGTATTTTTAGAACTATAAGGTTCACTATAATACCCTAATTTGACCTTATAACCTGGTGCGCTGTATACACTGCAAAATATGATGGATGTGATTGGAAGTTCATACAGTATTTTTAAGAAATTTAAAATATTTTAAAAATTAAGACATGATTTGAATCAGCCTCTAAAACACCAAATAGTTGGTCCCCTCATCTATTTTTTGCATTCTTATATATTTCAGGACAACTTTTTGTTTCCTCAATTCTCTAACATCCATTGTTGGCGCTGTGGGGAAGAACATGCAGTTATCCTATTTTAGCACACGCAAAGCCGAAATAAAAAACAATTGATATGTGGTTCGATCCACAAAGTGTATTGTATGGCAGAGTCCCAACTGCAGTTTAGTCATGGTTTTACAAACAAAAACTCAATTTTGGCTATACGTTTCTATGGAAGCCTGTATATGGAAGCTCATTAAATAATATATGTTCACTGTTGAGACACTCTCTGATGAAAACCAACACAATAAACTGTAAACACGTGAAAATGCCAGTTAAGCACGCAGATAAAATCTATTGGGTGAATGGTATGACTTGATTCATGATCACATCTGACTTGGAGGTAATATTCACTGTTTTAAGGCAATGTCATGTTTTTACCACTAGTAGCCGGTGTGGTGCTTTTCCCTCTTTCAGGCCAGAAAGAAGGAATGTCTTTAGGATATTTTCTGTGTGCCCTCGCAAATGAGATGCATCATAATACACATGTGACGCCTGCGTTTTACCATTTCCGGGATAATTTTTCAAGCATCAGAGCGAAAGTTGTGAAAAAGAAAAGATAAAATATTTATGAGGACTTTTAAGACACTTGTTTGTAGATTTTAAAGATTTTGCTAATTAATTTAATAAATAAATAGAGAAATAACAAAATGAACAAATACAATAAATTGGGAAGTCAGAAACTCCTGCTCGGCTGGGGTAACACACAACGCTAGCGCCCAACTAGCCAGCTCCTCGGTTTCAGTACCCACACACGCGTAGCAACGGTTCCAATTTCTGCATGGGATCAGAGGGTGAAAAAAAATCACAGACCACACAGGGTGGAACGGGGCGTGCATGTTGAAGTGAGTTGGGGTCTTTGCTCATACCTTGAAACCTCACATTCTTTAGACAAATTACCTCCTCTTACATTTAGATTTTGTATAATGACCATAAAACCATTCATTCAAATGCAATAATGTGTTGTGTGTTATTTTTTTTAATATACAGTTGCTCTTTTTTTACAGTCGTAAACTCTTAACCAGCCCATCTTGCAACCCATGGATTTGAGCATTTATTTTCCTTAGTAAAGGACAGGGCAGTCTAAAATCTGATGAAAAACACTGGATTAAAAAAAAAAGTAAAAAAAAAAAGGGGGAATAACTTAGCGTGGTAAATACTCTATTACCGTGTTGGAGGCTGTTAAGACATGTTTCCAGTTTTAGTGATTTTTCCATTGATAGTCTACACCAGGGGTCAGCAACCTTTTCGGTGTGGAGTGCCACTTTCAAATTTTCTTGTAAATCAGTGTGCCACACCAAGAATAATGACTCGCACATTTTTTTTTTAATATCCAACAGAGTTATAATTTTACACCAGTCCAATTATACAACATTGATATACATTGTAATCGTGTAACTGACCAATTTTCCACTATTCTTGTTCATCAACAAACTAAAAAATGAATGCGAGCAACATGTGGAAAGGCCTGTAGACATCCATGACTTCAACCATTCTTGAAGGGGAGTCGGATTTAGGCACTACACCGTACCTGGACACAGCGCGTTTTAATGTATCCGCCTTTTCAGACTCTTCCTTGAATTCATGTTCATGTTTCGTCTTGTAATGACGTTTAACACTTCACGTGCGAGGTACAACACTCTCGAGGCATAATGCATAATAACACAAACAGCTCGGTCATTTTTTGCACAAAGCCCCAGTCATCTGTCCACGCTGGCTGAAAAGAACGAGATTCGTTCATTTATCGCTCGCCGGTGTTTCTATGGGAGGGTTAAAACACGAATTTCTTGTCTTCTGCGAGGCACTGTGCAGACACACGCTCACCTTAAAGCCGCTAAACAACATAGCGCGCAATGAAAATGTCAAAATTTCAGGTAAAAATGTGCATTTAAAAAAAAACATTATTTTGCCGGGCGCTCGAGTGCCACTGGTTAACCCCTCGTGTGCCAGTGCTAGCACATGTGTCATAGGTAGCTGACCCAGGGTCTACACAGATGGTCAGTACAGCAAAACAAACTTGCCTGCTTGACCCTTTTCCGGCTTTACTGGTGAACAATCTGTACCTTCAATTTTAAATATTATCAATACATTGCTCTCATCTGGTATTGTTAGCCTTCAAATCTGCTGTCATTATACCCATGTTTAACCCACCTAAACTTGACCCGGAAAGCCTATGTAATTATAGGCCAGTGTCAAATACACCATTTTTTGCAAAATTACTTTAAAAGCACTAGCAGCAGCACTTTATGTCTGAAAATAATTTGTATATGTCCAGTCAGCATTCAGAGCAGATAACTCTACTGAGACAGCCCTGGCTATGGTAACCGACTATATCCTCTTAGAATGCATTCATGTGCCCGGTCAATGCTACTGCAGCTGGATCTCAGTGCTGCAACTTATTACTTGTTCGTCTGGAAAAATGCGTCGATATCTCAGGAACCGTACTCTTGTGGTTCAGGTCCTACCTGTCAGGCAGGACATAATGTGTTAACCATGGCAATCCTGTGACCCATGAACATTTTGATGTCCCCTGTGGTGTTCCACAGGGCTTTGTACTTGCCTCTTGTTTTTAAGTATTTATGAGCTTCCGCTTGGTGATATTTTCCACAAGTATATTAGTTTCCATTGCTTTGCAGATGACACTAATTGTATCTGCCACTGGGGACAACTGCTCAGTTAAGTTGTAGAAATGTTGAGGCTTGCCTTACTGAAATACAATGGATATTTTTATTATTTTGTGCCTCAACCCAAACAAACAAAACATTGATTGTTGGTCCAGCTTGTTGTCATGATCTGGTCTCAAAGATCAATTTTTGTTGCAGACACACAAAGAGACAATGGGTATAAAGTTGGCACCCAAAGAAACATGCAGGCAGATAGACATAGTATATATATATATATATATATATATATATATATATATATACATGTATACATACATGTGTGTGTATCAGAACCCGAACAGATGGTGGACCCAGACGCGTAACATTTTCACACAAGCTTTATTTTACGGGAATGGGGCAGTCATACGCGTGAACACAAACAGCAGTGATTCGGCGATCGCTATGCGGAAGAAAGGAGAGACAAGTCAGGTGCAGGAGCGCAAGAAGCCAGAGGCAGACAAAAAACGAACCCGGACAGGACAGACGGGATGGATACCAGATACACGAGCAGACACCGGACAGGACGCAACAGACAGGATCGATACGTGATACACGAGCAAAGTACCAGACAGGATGGAACAGACGGGATTGATATCTGATACACGAGCAAGATACCGGACAGGACGGGACGGGATCGATACCCAACAGAACGGGACAGATGGGATCGATACCAGATACCGGATACACGAGCAAGATACCCGACAGGGCAGAATAGACGGGTTCGATACCAGATAAAAGAGACTGGCATAAGATACCGGACAGGACAAGTCAGGCGGGATCAATACCGGAAATCAAAATACACGTTACACAGTGAGATAAAAAGTAAAAGCTTTTGTGTGAGGATCGGATTTGCCCGTTTTATGTTTTTATTTTTTTTTTATATGTATGTTTGGGCTCTCAAAAAAATAATAAAAAAATTTCGTTTACATAACACTTTGAGTCAAAGTTCTGATAGCACTTGAAAATTCCCTTTTCAGGACTCATATGGACTGTGAAAAGCTGAAGTGTGAGTAAAAAAGTGCATCGGGCGCTAGTCAGTGGATCTTGCTCCCTATTTGTCACTGCCACCTTGGAGAGCAGGGGGCATTAATAATACATGGGGGCCCCGGAAATCTATTAGAGGCTACCCTTGCGGAGAAGAAGCAGGAAGAACGGCAGGGAGCTTGGTAGGCTAGGGTGTTAGGTGTTAAAAACTCTGGGGGAAGAGGGTCAAGTAGATATTGAGTCACCAGAAGAAGAAGGAGGGCTAAACCAGAGGGATTTTTATCCTGAAATGTATGGTAGCAGAAACAAAGCTCTAATGAACTTCTATGCTTCATGTCCTCATTACAGCCTCAAGTCTACCAGAGCATGATAAAAAATCCAAAGGACACAGCTAAAGTAACAGCAATTCAAGCTGTAATATATAATCACGCAGGAGGTAAGACTAACTCCTGGAATTATGGAATTACTTTGTACGGGATTGTCCTTTGAAGCGTCATCATCCCCTACAGGTCGTGCCCAAAATCAGAGGTGCATTTTCTTTAAAACAGGGTACTATGAAATGTGTATTAGCGCAAGGATTGATTGTCATAAATGGGCATTCATAACAGGCCAAGCAGAAATTAAGGTAGGGTTCAAGAAAATGATAAGAATTTCCTTTAACTAAAAAAGTAAACTACATATTACTGTAATTTTTACCCAACACCTTCTATGGGGAGCCATTTGTCTCAATAACAAATATATTTGCTGTTGTACTTTTTAAATCATTCTTCTTTCTGCTGTCGGTCACCCCTCTTGAGGGATATGACCAAGGCAGATCGACAGATAGAACTTTTTAAATCATGATCTAAAAAAAACATCTTTTGATAAATGCACACACGATAATAAAATTGCCTTTGAAAGTCTAAAAGGTACTTGAATTTGACCATGTGTGCAAACACTGTATAAGGCACACCTAAAAATAAATTTAAAAAATAAATTTGACTTAAATTCAGGTACAACTTATAGAACAAAAATAAGGTATATACATTTTGGACATGCATAATTAAATTGAAATACTACTGCATACAGTAACATTGTTTGTAGTATTACTTTTATTTTAATGAACAAAAGCAGTTTTCATAAAGTTAATGTATTTTTATATTTGTTTTAGTTTCTGATGTTTTTTATACAACCCTAGCTCTTAAGAGTAATTTTAAATGCATTTATCTTATAGTCAAGGTGCACCTTATAAATGGAAAATACACCACAATAGAATGTTGTCTTTTTTCTGAGTTGTGCCTTATAATCCAGTGCACCAAAGAGTCCCAAAAATATGGTCGGTCAAAATTGGAAAAACAAGTCAAGTTAAGTCAAGACACATTTATTTGTATAGCCCTTAATCTTAAGCACAGGTTACAAATACACCATCTCCTGATCTAAAACCATCATGCAGGGCAAGGAAAAACTCAAAACCTCAGCACGAGGAAAATAAACATTGAGAAAGGGCCTCACAGGTGGTAATCCCCCTTCCAGGTGCAATAGATTTAGAATTGGGTAACAGTACACAAAACATAGTGAACATCAATTAACTTCCACTGAGTTGAGATCTTTTCTCCAGATGCAGAGCATTCCTGGATGGGGAACACTCTCGATCCTGCAGTGAAATAGGGGGAAATCAAATCGCAGAGATATAGGGCGCATGTCCATGTAAACATTTGTATGTTAGTAAGAGAACCTTAAAGTCACAGCTTAAGTGGACTGAGAGCCAGTGCAAGTTATCTAATATAGGAGTGATATGCTCAAACTTTTTTGTCTTATTTAGGTCTCGCTGACACATTTTGAACCAGCTGCAAACTTTTGCTGCTATACACTGGGAGACCAGAAAGCAATACATTACAGTAATCAAGCCAAAAAGAAAAAAACGCATCCATTATAATTTCAGCATCTGATTGAGACAGCATCGGGGGGATCTTCACAATATTAGAGTGGAGGAAGAAAGCTATTCTAGTAATATTTGTCACATATATCTGAAACAACAGATTTGGATCAAACACGACACCTATATTTTTGACTGAGTCAGTATTGGTGATATTACATTTCTCGAGGTTAAGAGCAGTGTTTGAGAACAAATCCAACAATGAGCTGGACCAACAATCAACATTTCAGTTTTTTTTCTGGTTTACGGCAGAAACATTAGGTAACATCCATCGCTATACCTCAGTAAGGCAGGCCTCCAAATTTCTTCAACTTAACTGACCAGCTGTCTTCACTGGCATATACAGTTGAGTGTCATCCGCATGTAATGGAAACCCGTGCTATATTTGTAGATAATATCTGAAGCATATACATACTAAAAAGAAAGAGGGCAAAGTACAGAGCCCTGTGGAACGCCACAGGGGACATCAAAATATTCAGGGGTCAGATTGCCGTAGTTAACACATTGTGTCCTGCCTGACAGGTAGGACCTGAACCACGAGAGTACGGTTCCTGAGAGATTGATGCATTGTTCCAGATGAACAAGAAGTATGTTGCAGTCCACTGTATTGGAAGCAGCACTGAGATCCAGGAGCAGTAGCATTGATGAGGCACCGAAATCCATTGCTATGAAGAGATTATTTATTACTTCAGCCAGGGCTGTCTCAGTAGAGTGTTTTTTTTTTAATGCTGACTGGACATATTCAAATAGATTATTTTCCGACATAAAGTCATTCAGCTGCTGTGCAACGACCTTTTCAAGCAATTTTGCAAAAAATGGCAGATTTGACACTGGCCTATAATCACCTAGGCTTTCCGGGTCAAGGTTAGGTCGCTTAAGCGTGGTTTTAATGACGGCATACTTGAAGGCTACCGGAACAATACCCGAGGATAGCGTTATATTAATAATATTTGAAACTGAAGGTCTTAAGATCCTAGATCTTTCACCACGATAGCTGGAATCGGGTCAAGCAGGCAAGTAGTTTGTTTGGCCCTACTGGCCATCTGTGTAATCCTATGAAAGGACAAATCACTAAAACAGGGGAACATTTCTGAACAGGTGCCGACATGGGCCTGACCCAAAACCTCTGAATCTTTAAAGTAGACCGTATTTGCCGAATGTTAATTTAAAATTTCCTTCCGGATGAGTTGAATTGTTTTATTATAGAATACCATAAAGTCATTAGCAGAATAGGTAGAACTATTCAGGTTGAATTGCTGTCCAGTATGTTTAGCCATTGTCTTGAACAAAAATTTTGGATTATCTTTAAATACAGCAATAATCTCAGAAAAAAAGCAATGTTTTAACTGAGGCAAGAAGTACTTCATATTTCAGCAAGCTGTCACACCAGGCTGGTCAGAAAACCTCAAGCTTTGTCGTGAGACATGTCCTTTAAGTTACCTGCAACTTTGTTTGAGCGAGTTGTTTCTGCAGTAAACCAAGGTGTATGCTTCTTTGTTCGAAATGTATGCTGTAGGGGCGCCACAGAGTCAAGAGCATGAACGAAAGCAGCAATACGAAGGGAAGACCGAAGTTGCCATAGGTTATAGTTAGGGTTAAAGCTGATGCTGTTGCAAGGGGGACATTGTGGCTACTAAAACCTAAATTGTCTTTATCACAGTAAACATTAAACAGCACCTCACACTTAACAAAATAGTGATCGGAAACAGCTATGGGATACGGTAACACTGAAACATTTAAGTCTACCAAACTCCGGGTCAGAACAAGGTCTAGAGCAGTGGTCGTCAACCTATGACACGCATGCCAGCAGTGGCACGTGAGGGGTTAACCAGTGGCACGCGAGCGCACGGCAAAATAATAAGGATTATACTTTAGAAAATGCGTATTTTTACCTGAAATTTAGACATTTTCAGTTGTGCGCCGTGTTATTTAGAGGCTTTACGTTAGCGCTCCTCCTCCTCTGCTGCGTGTGTGAGCGTGTGTCTGCACGGCGCCGAGGAGAGGGGAGAGATCCGTGTTTTAAACCGGCCAACAAAACACACACGCGCGATAGATGACCGAATCATGAGAGCCCCTCGAGCGAAAACATCTCGTTCTTTCCAGCCGGCCTGGACAAACGAATGAGGCTTTGTGCAAAAAATGACCGTGCTGTTTTGTGCATTATGCCTTGTGAGCGTTGTACCTAGCACAGCAAGTGTTATACGTCATTGCGAGACAAAACATGAATTCAAGAATGGGTCTGACAAGGCGGAGACATTGAAACGCGTTGTGTCAAGGTACGGCAAACAAACAGACCCTGAAGACCTTTGTCACTGCTAAAAACACCACCACTGAAGCAAGCTATCACTGCATAGCAAAGTGCAGAAAACCATTTACTGATGGCGAATATTTTAAACAAGCGTGTGTGTGTGTTTGAGTGCGTGGCTTCTGCTTTGCTGCTGTTATTTCAAGTTTTTATATAATCTGCAACAAGATATAATTGATAAATGGTATGGTAGCTGTCCATATTACTTGTTTTTTATTGTAGTTTATAGTTGATGAAGAATGGTTGATTCTGGTTAATTCTTGTGGCAAAAAGTTGAAGTCATGGATGGCAACAGGCCTTTCCAAGTGTTATTCACATTCATTTTTTAGTTAATTGATGAACAAGAATAATGGAAAATAAATAAGTCAGTTATACCAGTGTTTTTCAACCAGTTTGCCATGAGACCTTGTCTAGTGTGCCGCTGCAATTTGCCCAATTTTATCTTTCCTAAAAATCAGGCCTTTATTCAGTAGTTTTGCAATCTTCAGATGAGGAACTGTAATAGTCATCCATATCAGAAGGTGGCAGTAGATTTTTATATACTTATTTTTGTACTTATTATCTTGAGATAGCACATTTATTAACTTAATTTGTTTAACAAAGTGGTTTAAGACTGCACTGTTAAAATAAAAACATAAAGCACGCCATTCTTTTTTTAATGTATTATTTTCTTCTTGTTTAATAATAATTATCTGCTTATGCGGTAGTACAGTGAAATATTTGACATAACTTCATTTTCAAATATTTTTGACGCACTGTGTGCCTCGGAACTTTTTTATGAATAAAAGTTGAACAGTATGGAGTTATATGATTGAAATGTATATACATGTTGTATATTTAGACTGGTGTAAAATTACAGCTCTGTTGGAAAAAAAATGTTGTGCGAGAATCTTGTTGTAGAAATTGGAGGTCCGATAATCGAGAGAAAGTCTTCTCATAAGTGGATAAAAGAAATAGACAGGAGCCAGCTTCGTTATGGAGGGAGATGTCACTTTATTGATGCGTCAATAAAGATCTCACAGAGCTAGGAACATGACAATGTATTTAAAGCTGGTAGTGACGATTAGGCTTCGATTGAGTACACCCCAAAAGGCGGTCCTGTATCACGTATCAAGTACAGAGCGTCCCGTCCCTTGCACGCTATCTTCAAGGAAACTTAATGTCTGCCAAGAGTATCTTCAAGGATGTCTACCCGACCTTTTCCCACAAACGTAAGCAAGTCTTTCTAAATTTCCACATGTATGCAAATCCATTCTACATTTGCAAGTGTATTTGCCACAACATATCCCCCCCTTTTTTTTTTTTTTTTTTTTTTTTTTCGTTATCTTATCCCCCCTTTTGGGAGTTTATACTCCCATTTTGAATGGAAATTAAAATTGAAAATCAATACAGAGTAGTGGCAAAGTATTACAAATCATAGATATCAATACACGGACAGAGTTTACGCGAATCGAAAATAAAATAAAATTCTGGCGGTCAGCCTGCTGTGATCATTCTAACTTTCATTGTTCATGTTTCATTTACAAAAACCCCCAACACTCCAAACATCTGACCCATGCACTAACCCCCCCTTCATTTATCTTTATCCGTACACACTGGATTATACACGCGGACCGTCGACGGTTGATCGGTACGTGATAAAGGTAAATGAATAAATGAACTGATAAGTGAGTGATCAAGATGAGTGCATGACTGGATAGTGATACAGTATACACATTGGCCTTTGGCCTGACCCCCGTGAACAATTTGAAGACCATGCATTGTCGTATTCGTCAACGGGTGTCGTGAAGTCAGATGTTGGAGTGAGTGTTCATCCCAGCAGGCATCACGCTCAGTTTCCATGCAGCCAAAAACCCGGAAGCGACGATGCATCCTGACCATCCCAGACAGCAGCTTGCTCCCCGGCAGTGTGACATACCAACAAAAGAATCACAATCAGAAACCAAGATATTTGTTGCTGTTATTCCTAGTGCTATATAGTGTGTTGCGTGTTTAACAATAGTGCTAATTGATATCGTATTCAGTCCAGATCATCATATGTGTCTCTTTCCGCAGATGCTCCATTTTTTATTATAATGTAGACGAGAACCAATCAAAAGAGATACTGTTCTTTTCAGTATTTACTGTCACTTCATTGCTCAACTCACGAATCTTCGACAGTGCTTTTGTGAAGCTTCCCGCTTCGGCTGTGTATAAAGGTATATAAGTACAGCATTCCTCCTTTATCATATGACACACGCCTCCTTTACTGGCTAAGAGAAAATCGAGGGCCCGACGATCCTGCCAGGCCATCCTAGATGTCTCATGTAATTGCTCTCCTACTGCACTAAAGGCCTCGTTAGTGTAATTAATAAAACGTTGCTGGTTGTAATAAATGTAATTAATCCATTCTGCGTTCTTATTCGGAGTTATCCAGATAAATATCGATTCTAATCCAGACTTAATTTCATTCCTAGCTTTAAATTCTTCTGGAATTCCTCTCGGTTGTCCGATGGTATCTAGCTATACACGTCCACCCGGAACATATGTTCTCTTTACTGCGGCCAATTGTCAACAAAAATATTTCATTCAATTACCTTTTCCCCTTTTCATTTCTTCCTTTTGTCACTTGCATGTCCCCCTCTTCTCTTTTCCTCAACGCCTACTTTCTTTTCCCCTTTTTACCTTCTTTTACTAACTTTTATCTTTCTGTATTTGTAACTTCCTTACTTGCTCTGCCAACAATCCATTTTCTACATACCTTTCCCTTCTCCTACGCCCTCTAACACATGCTTTTTAGCCCACTAGTTTAATGGGAAATTGACATATAACCATCTCACTTATTTATTTTTTTATTTTTTCCAAACCAATTCAATCTACTATCTTAGCTTCACCTACTTAATGTGAAAACGACGTGCATTGATCTACAATGATTCATCTTACTCATTTTTATTCGACTCAATGAATTTTTCCTCCATATTCAATGAAAAGAAAGTATTTACTCACGCTTTTCCACTATTTTCGTATAACAATGCTTTTCATTCTCAAATTACTCCATTCCAATTCACTCAATTGGATTTTTCCTAGTCTTCACATTCCCTAATCTTCCAATTTTGAACTGAAAACCGGAATAGGTTAACTTTTTTCTTTTTGATATTATTCTATCCTTTCTTGGTGTTATTCTGGCATTAACATAATCTAAAGCACCTAAAATAACCAAACATAATTTTTCTAGACTTTTCACCCCTAAATTCATCGTTTTCCAACTGAAAAAACATTTATTTTTCCGGGAACTCCATAGGCTCTCGGACTCTATGTTGCACACCCTTAGCGTCAAAACGATTTCTATAAAAAAAAACGAACGTTTTCGATTCCTAACGAGACGTCCTATCGGTTCTATCTAAAACAATACATTTTAAACCGTCTTCCTCTTTAAAAACGTTTTTCTCGTCTCAATGAGTACTGTATTGTTCCCTTTTTCCTTTTCCCTCGATATTTTTCTGTTAATCCTTTCAGTTACGTGGGCCGATTAAACGCTGGACAACCATATAGACAAGAAAGATAAGAATACAGGAAAGAATACAAACACTTACAACATTGAACAAACATAAAACATAAAACAAGACAGATGGCCCACAAAAATTTAAGTTAATTAGTCAAATTAAGTCAGTGCACATTGAGACCATGCGCCTACACAACTACCGAGTTAGGGTTATGGTTTTCCTCTTCTATACAATTTCCCGAATTTTACGTACTGGCCGTGCACTCATTTTTGGCTGTCGGCGTTGTAACCTCACTCTCCAGTGCTGTCGCCGTGGGTGTAGGTTTTTCTGGACTTTGGTGTTTCGGTACCCTTCTCGCCTGTATCGTCACATTAAGGTTTAGCATATTATCCGTCACTGTAGTCTGTACTGTCGTTAACACATTTGGTTTTCGGTAGTCCATCGGCACTCCGACTGGTTGCACGTCTTTATATTTATTTTAAGTGAAAATCAAAATCCCCACTATAAGATGCCCTATCCATTTTGCGCATTCTATCCCAAAATTCTAACTAGAAGATAAACAATTTATTTTTTAAATTGTCAATTCTAAATTTCAAATTTTGCTTTTTCACTAAATACAGTCACTGGATCAGTTTAACCATTATCCTTGTCAGAATCATTTACCCTGATTTGAGTGTTTGAGTGTTCTCTTTTGTAGATTGATCACATCCGAGAAAAAATTTGTATGCACTTTCTATTTGCATTTTCTTTTGATTTTCAACGTGTTATCTTGCTGTTGGCCATTCCCCTCGAGGCAGATGACCAGGATAGATTGTTAAATTGTCAATTTAACCCAAGAAAAGACGTTTTTATTGTCATGATTCACTCTTTGTTTTGCCTTTTATAAAAATCACAACCTATATATGATCTTTTCAGTAAGTAAATTTGTTCAAAATAACAGTATTTTGCAAAGAAAGCAGGTAATTCACGCTCAAAGTGAATGATTTTGCCAAAAATGAAAAATACCATCCCAAAATGTTCTCAATGTGGGCGATTTGCTAATGGTGAATGGTTATCTTAATTGATTTTTGTTAATCAATTTGACAAACATTGCAAATTTTGTAATATTACAACATTTCTTCTGTGTAATATTTTTCTATCCGTCCAAATTTCGTAATTTGAATCTCAAAAAACAGTTATATGGAGAGCTTATTCAGAGGACAATTTTTCATCAATTTCGGAAAAAAACTAGGTTTTAACTTATTTTTACGGAATGTCTCAACTTCCCCCCTGAGTTAAAACCTAAGTTCACAACCTATGTCTCTCTTTCGTCTGACTCATCCCATAATACTCGGAATTTCAGTAATTCAAACTTGTCTTCTATCGCAATTGCACTATTCATACACGTCCTTCTACTCAATCAAGGAAGCAAGGTTTAGGGCGCTCTGAGGAGAGGGATGACTGAGTATGGGCGCCAAGAGTGGACTGAGAGTGTGATCGTGGCCACTGTGTTGTGCGGTGCAGAGACGATTCAGTTTTTTTTCTTTTTAAGACGACAGCAGTGTGCGTGTGTGTGTGTCGTCGTATCGATACTAATAACTAAATGGAGTGGAATGGATCTATGATGACTACAACATGAAACCAAACGAGACGTCACGCTCTATAGAGAATTTATCGACCTATTCCATCATCGCCTACAATCAGCTCAAAATTTTTTCCAACATTCTGCTTCTTAAAAAGAACCTAAAAAGAAATCCGTCATTAAAAGCGCAATTAACCACCAGTCCATCGTCCCAAAAACAATGGTTCTAAGTCAAGGGTGGGCAAACTTTTGGCGTCACGAGCCTGGGGACACATCCAGTTTTTCTCATTTACAGTTATGATGTCACATTTCATTATATTTATTTCATGTTTATCTATTTTGTGTATATGTATGAACCCCTACTGAACACCAGCATACCTTCAGGGCAATTGCAGTTGATTCAACAAGGTTCGTTTGCTTTCGGAACGGACTAATCCCGTTTCAATCCAATTGATTCAAATTGATAATGTGTTTTGATTTACAATAGTTTCATCATTCCATATTTACTGCTAGAACCAATTAAACGTATAAGTAGAGATACAACTGTGTTATTGTAGTTGTGCACGTATGTAGTATTTCTGTCATGTCCAGCATGGTCGCCGTGACGACCGTCTAATTTGCGTGTGTCCTTCTTAAGGGCTTGCCCGTTCTGAGTAAAAGCCTGTTTTATGAGTATTCCTAGTCTGAGTTCCTGTTTGCCTGTAGGCCAGTTGCTGTTTTGTTTATTCCCTAAGCGTTGGACAACTTTGCTGAATAAAGTAACTGGTCGTTAAGCGATTGAGTTCTGGTCCGCTCTGCACTTAACTCAACCATTTCTGCAGTAGTATCTTATAATATTTACAAAATAAGATTAAATAAGATTCTGTAATATTTTCGAAGTCTGTTGTAGTATTTTTGAAGGATTTTTTTTTTTAGTAGCGCTAGTATTAATGCCGTTGTAGTTTTGTAGCAGTATTCTTGCAGAATTTCTGTAGTTGGTCTTTTTAGAATTATAGCCGTACCATATACTATGTCCCGGTTTTCAAGCTCTATATTCCGTTTTCTAGTAATTTCATAGAATTTCTGTAGTAGGATTTACATTATCGTAATACTTTACCATCCCATTTCTTGCTCTCCTTTGGTTTACTGCACATGAATGGCTGGATTAAACCCTAGAGGTTTAATTCTGACCCAATTGTGGAAAAATGTATTTGATAATGTTACTTCCGGCGCCGTCACGAATGGCAGCCACTCCAGCAGCTCCCGTGTTATTTTCGCTACTTTTGTGATTTATTTATTTGTTTATTTTTTTTTTGCTTACTTTATCAGTGCCTTGCAACACTTGGATTACTTTCTATCCTATGGATATGGGTTTCAACTCGCAAAAATACGTACATTAAACAACACCACCTACATTGGACATTACCGAATCTTACTGCAATATGTATTCTGTGTAGCACTATTTAGTTATTCTATATAACATGCTAAAGTGGGCATTTGCACGTCACACTGGGTATTTGTATATTGTATTCTTTTGGCTTTATTATTGTATTGTTCTCAGCTCAGGGATGCTGCTGGAAATGTGAATTTCCCTCAGATACTTTATTCATCCCCTATCTATCTATCTATCTATCTTATTAATTCGTTCACCCCTGTGCTCAGCACCTTTTTCTATAACAAAATTTTATGTATTGCGTGGTACGTATCTTCTTATTCTAAAGCAAAACAACATGTTATGTCTATGTTTATTTGCCTTCAATTAGATATTGATCCTTTTAATAATTTCCTTTTATTTTCATAGCTTATCTATAAAATAATGTTATATGTTTTGCACAATGCTGACAACTTTTTTTTTGCACTACAATGACTATTTTTCACCAAATGCATATTTACACAAACCTCAACTGTATGTAACATTTTAAATGCACATTCTTGTGTAAATATTGTATTAATTATAACTATAACCTTATCTTTTCCGATCCTTTACCTAACTTTGAAGATGGAGTGTCATGCCAAATTAATTGTCAGTTACAATATGTGAACCCATTTTGTAACTATGTCCGTAAAGGTATATTCCATTCCATCATAAATGGTCTGGATTTATATAGTCCTTTTCAAGACCCTGGGGAACTCCAAAAACACCACCTAATGTGCTGTTTTTCATACTTTTGTCTCAAGTTTTTCATACCCAATTTTCAGCAAATTATCCTTATTTAAATAACTTATGTTGTATGTTTGTCTTAGTGTTTCTTTTTCCTTTTCTTTCAGAATTAAAGCAAAACAATATACTAGGTTAACTTTTTTTTTTTTTTTTTTCCATAGACAATGTTTCATTTTAACTTAACCAAACCATAAGTCAGCTATTGTTTCACATTTATTAATCATTTGTCGAACGTAACACTCATTCTAAAAAATTCAGTGTGGAATCAATTGTCCTAAAAAACTGCCAACTCGAACTCAATGTCAAAAATTTCTAATTGTCTTTTCATCCCTCTGTAATCATAATCTCTTATTGTTGATTCGATATAAAGCAATACCTACTTGTCACTCATGAATTATCTTTTTGACTCGTATTTATTTTATATTATTATCATAATCTTTTATTCCGCGCAACAATCTTCGTTTTTACGCAATTGTCTTAGTTCCCTTTGTTTCTTTTTTTCTTTTCTTTTTAAAAGAAATATTTCATTCAGTGACTGAAATAGCTTCAGCTACGTTATTAATGATGTCTAGTCTCCAATTTTCTTCCCTGTGATAATATGTCGTCATTTTCAAACTTCTTTCAATTTTTGATAATTCGAAATCATTCATACCACTAGTAATCTATTATTGAATATGAGAAAAACTAAGGAAACAATCTTTTTATGTATTACGCCTCTTTTGAATTTGTCCATTTATAACCAACGAAAAGATGGACACTGAAATTATGGTCGTCTTCTTTGTTTTACTCGCCCTTGCTTTATTAGGAGCATAACTACACGTCTTAAAAATTCTTACCCTTTTGCCATTCGCATATTCAACGAGAGATGATTAGTTCTGTTATTTAAACATTCTTTCTTTTTAAACTATTCTGTATAATTATCTTGTATTATACACTCAGTGTTTTCATTTCACCATGTACCTGTGTCCCAGATGCATCATTCATGCTGGGGACGCAACCTTTTCCTTTAAATTGTCATTATCATTTAATTCCTCTTTAACAAAGATTCAACGCATTACATCATCGTTACTTTGGTTTTGCTGTATGAGTTTTTATTCTTCTGCACGCCGATCTTAGCTAATGAGATCTCGTCGCTTCGAGATTACGTCATCGCTGTTGGTAATTGGTTAAGTCAGCCTTTTTCATTGGACAAAACTGCTTTTTTCTCAATTTATTGAAGAGAGCCAGCTCATAAATGCCCTTTTTGCACTTAACTTGGTATTTAGTTCTGTAGTTATTTTATTTTTAATTGATGTAGTGTACTATGTCTTTGTTTTAAAGTACTATATTGAATCGTTAGTTTTGTGATATTGTTTAGTATACCTCTAGGGGCATTTCTCTATTACCGTATTACTGTCGTAGTATTTCTACGGTACTTTCATTCAGCGATTTTAATTTTCACTGTGTGACGTTTTGAGTGTTGAGTGACTTAAAATTCGACACTCTCCCGCCGTCACTTATGAGTGCTGAGGCTCATTTTGTCTGTCATTTTGTCTCAAATTATTGATTCAAAACCTGATGCAAGCCAAGTTATTTTGTGAAAATGTCAAAAATTCCTACAACTGAAGATACTTACGTATTAACTTTTAGCACAGGCGCTGGGCAATGGAGTAAAAGTGCGCATGTCCTGTTTATAGTTCCTAACACTTACCCAATCAAAACGTTTGAGTTTCTTTGCTACAGCTTCTGGATAAAACGTTCGTTCTCGGTTAAGGTTTTTTCCTGCGAGTTTTTATTAGAAATGTCTTGATAGTGAACCTAAATCGTTTAATTAGCTTTCTTATAAAGTATTTTTAGCAACTTACATCCAAAACAGGGACCGCTGGTGTGACTACGTGACTGTAAACTAGAGTAATAATTAGAAGAAAATAGTGCTTCTTTGGGCACTGTGACTCTCCTTATTTATCCTGTTCAGCACTTTTACTTCGGTTGCACTCCACAGTGCAAAGACATCTTGGGGTCAATGTATACACACTGTCCCTTTAAAAGATTTCGAGTGCATGTTTCTTATGAAACCATATTCTAAGAATTATATTTTACACATTTTCGTCATATCTCACATTTTTTCTCTTTTCCTGTAATATTTTAATTTTGGTACTTTCGAGCTTCCATACCTCAGGGCCATTGAGCCCTTCATGAGGTAAAATGTACTTGTACTTTCCAAATCCTCAACCGTTTTGGCATGTTATACAGTAGTGTCACACTTAACCGGGCCGCTGTCTCTAGGATGCGTCATGGTCTGCAACTGCAGCGTCGCTTTTTGGATCTCCGGTTGCACTTTCGGAACCACAATTTCCATTCGCCGCTGCGATCTCTCGAGCTCTGCTCCTTGTAACAATCATATCAGACAATTTATTATCACACACAGCTTTGTCATCCACATTTTGTTTTCCTAATTTTAACGTTACTGCCCTGTTGATCTTGCTTGGTCTCGTTGACGGTGGCAGCGTGAGCCGTGGTACAGTGGTTCAGATGGTACCCTTTTGAGCTGCCCTCGACCTGGACTGCGGCCAGCGTTGCCCTCACGACGGTGTACGGTCCCTCACGCCTCGGATGGTTCCTCTTTCGTCGAAACCTTGATGTAGACGAGATCCCCTGGGACGTCTTTTCAAATGGTTGTTCGACCCTGGACTCTTGTCTCTTCACCAGCCAGTAGATGACAGCCGTCAATTGTCTCATACAGTCTCTCAGTTCAGTTTGTAGTTGCTCAAGTGGCGGCCCCTTATAGGGACCTCCCAGATGCGGTGCTGGTCTGCCTGTTAGCATTTCATGCGGTGTTAAATGCGTGATCCAATGAGTTTGCATGCGATAACTCATCAGCGCTAACTGTAGCGCATCCCCTCAGTTGAGCCTAGTACTCACAAAGATCTTGTTTATCTTTGATTTTAATATTCCATTTACTCTTTTCCACCATCCCTTGACTTTGTTGATAAACCTCACCGAACCGTTGTTTAATGTGTAGTTTTTGTAAGATGCCCTTCACGACCTTTTGAACAAATGTTATCCGAGCTTATTTCTGACGGTATGCCAAATCGCGGAATAACTTCTCTAATCAAAAACCTAATTACTGTTCCCGCACCTAGATCTTTTGATGGCACTGCTCCTATTATTCCTATTACTCCTATTATTATTATTCTCTCCGTCTACCGTGGCCTGTATCTGATATAAAGTCACCTATTCTCCTTAATAATCCTCCTGATGCTCCTGCATCTGGAGACACATCACCGTTTTCCTGGAAAGCAGATTCAAAATACAATTTTAGCAGTATTTCTGTGTTAAAAATAAAATAATTCACAATCCAAACGTATCAATATTCCTCAGATTTGTAAACACTACGTCAATCAACAAGATTCTAGCGTGATTCAATGCAGACTCGTGTTGTTCGTTATCACCGCCTCGTCGACGGCCTTGGCCGTCTGGCTCAGTCCATCGTGACGTTCCACTCGCAATCCGCTGCAGGAATGTGCCATGAGCTTTATCAGTGCCACACTGACCTTGGTGCCCAGTTGTCTACCTCTTTCTCCTCGAAACTGGCTGCAATCAGTTCAGATTGCCACCTGCTCACTGTTTGAGGACAGCCTGGATGTGCTCCAGTGTCCCCACGACCCTGCTGTAGACAAGCGGCGCAGACAACGGATGAGTGAACGTCTTTGTTTGTTTTTTGCCATCTTCAGCCCTTTTCAACAGTCCGTCTGACTTCTGAATCCTGTTAAATCGGTTATGTTTACAAACTCGGATGTTTAGTCTAGGTTAAATGACCATGAAGACATCACCTTAGCAATTAAATTCTTAAATTTTTCATGGTCTTCCTCAAGATCGAGTAATCTGCCCCTCATTGTCTTTTGAAAATGCTCGCCAAATTGTTTCCTCAATTTACCCAAACTATACTTATCACGTTTATCGGAACAAGATCTCACAAATCAAAAGGCCACACGCAAACGGAGCACTTGACGAATTAATTAATCCCTCCACTTTTTTTTTTTTTTTTTTTTCCATACAGCAAAGGAGCGAAAGACGGGGGAAAGACGGGGGTGGGGCGGGAATACACACGGTTGAGCTCAACTCACACAGAGCGAAAGACGGGGGAAAGACGGGGGTGGGGTGGGGGCAGGATAACCCACAAAAAGCAAGAAGCAGTCACTCCATCATTCATCCATGCGTCCTTAACTCCCCTCCCAACGCCAAACAACACAAAAAAAACAAAAAACAGTTAAGTATAAATCACCCGCGCACACTCACTCAGGCGGCCGGGGGAGAAACCGAACCGAACAGAACACACATCCACAGACAGAGAGACACACGCACAATTAACGCCAGCTGGCACACACACCAACATTTCCGAATGAGACATTTCCCAGACTGAAAACATGTCAGCAATTCTCACACATTCTTTGTATCGCTTGTTTCTATGCGAATATATCTTAATAATACAACATCTGATTACTGCTCATTTTTCTAACGTCGGTATAACCTTTCAGATTGTAGAAAATGGCGAGGTTCCATGCACCACACTTCTTCTTAAGTGCAAGGTTACATGTCCCTCCCAAATCATCAATCGACTAGGGAAACACATAAAACATGCCCCGTATTAACCATACATAGATCGTCCACTCTCGAACTGTCACTTCAGCAAATGACGACGTCTTATCACAGCTTTACACAGATCTCAAGACAATCATAAATATACAAATACCGACGCCGCTGCAACCTCTTATCCAGGTTAAATTAGCCTTTTTCCGTTTTCAAGCAGCCTATGTCCCAAAACAGACAGGACTCTCTGAGCTCAGAATCCCGTCGGACATAAAAATCACAACTCAGTCTATATATCTCATCCGTCCGAACTTGGGCCTGACTATAGACGGAAAATCCCACGTGCACACATAATTTAGCTCCGACGCCACAGGCTCCTGTCCACCCACGAATCTCGACAAGCAAATTGAAACAAGGAGAGAAAAAAAACTATCCTTACCTCAACCGCTCATTCGAGACCGTTCCACCGAGAAGTCTTTTCCCTTTTCTGTTTATTTAATTTTGTGCCAGTCCACGTTGGGCGCCAAATGTTGTAGAAATTGGAGGTCCGATAATCGAGAGAAAGTCTTCTCATAAGTGGATAAAAGAAATAGACAGGAGCCAGCTTCGTTATGGAGGGAGATGTCACTTTATTGATGCGTCAATAAAGATCTCACAGAGCTAGGAACATGACAATGTATTTAAAGCTGGTAGTGACGATTAGGCTTCGATTGAGTACACCCCAAAAGGCGGTCCTGTATCACGTATCAAGTACAGAGCGTCCCGTCCCTTGCACGCTATCTTCAAGGAAACTTAATGTCTGCCAAGAGTATCTTCAAGGATGTCTACCCGACCTTTTCCCACAAACGTAAGCAAGTCTTTCTAAATTTCCACATGTATGCAAATCCATTCTACATTTGCAAGTGTATTTGCCACAACAATCTTGGTGTGGACAACTGATTTACAAGGAAATTTGAAAGTGGCACGCCACACCAAAGAGGTTGCTGACCCCTGGTCTAGAGTATTTCCATCTTTATGGGTGGGCACATAGACTGTTTGATTAAAACCAAATGTATCAAATAGTGACTCAAAATCAACCATAAATGGATTTGATCGGTAGTTTATGTGAACATTAAAATCACCAATCATCATAAATTAGTCCGGATAAGTTTTTAAGTCAGTTAACAGTTCCGAAAAATCATCCGAAAAAAATTTGAATATGGTCTAGGTGGGCGATACACAACAACTACATAAATTGGTGCTGACAAAGAGGACCGCATAACAAGTGTTCTAAACGTTTACCAAACCAGTCAAGAGACTGGTAGTAAATTTCAGCATATGTTCTGATATTAGAGCAACACCGCCACCTTTCTTGCACGGTCATCCCAAATGTGAACTCATAAAGCTAGGGGGAGAAGCCTAATTTACAATACAAACCCATTTGAGTTTACCCAGGTCTCACAAAGGCCAATAAGGTTAAGATGTGATCATCAATAAGGTCATTGACAAGCAAAGCTTTTGAAGCAACTGATCTTATATTCAGAACACTATGCGTCAGCACACCGATTTTAAACCCTTTACTGAACTTTAGTGGTGACCTTAGTGGTTACCTCCACATCATTCTGCTGCCAGTCATGGATCTTGTGCCTTGAATGGCCTTCCAAAGTTGTGAAGGTGGCCAAGGCACTAATGAAAGTGGGAGGCCGGTGGCGCCAGGCCTCCACGGGGCCGTTCCATCTGCTGCGCCAAGGTCGCTGGCACCTGTCAGGGCGCCGTTACCCGGGTAGGCACCATCACACCTGAGAGTCGCCATGACAGTTTTTCGTCACCTGCTCGGACTTGCAGGTGAAGTTTCAATCTCGCAAAACGGGAAATGTGGCAGATGACGGGTCTGAACGGCTTCCCGTTCTGCCAAAGAAGCTGAGACATACCATCCACTAATGTCAATATTTTGTAAGTTCTGACAAAGTGGAGACTCTTAGAAAGTGTCAAAGAAATGTGAAAGCAGAAGAGACGCTTCACCTTTTGGTTTGATTGTGTCCCTTTTATTTCTTCTCCTTGTTGTTCTGTGTTTGGGGCTATCTGACACCTCGGGACATGAAGTGCCTATATTCAACACTTATGTTAGAAAAGGGCACCATGGTCTTTGACTTTTTTTTTTTTTTTTTCTTGAGGTTTTTAAAGCTAATAGACTACAGAGTCAAAAGTGTATTTTTGTCATCTTAATCCTGTTTATGGGGAGATAGCAAGCATTGTTCTAATCTAAGGAAGTGATAAGGAAGATGAGAAAGATTAGAGCACCGTACATTGATTATATCGAAGAATGAAACAAAAGAAACGGCTAATCAGGTGTGAAAACCAACAAAGTAAAGAATTAAATTTCACATTGTTTTTGAAAAAGCTTCAAACTTTGAGACAAAATCACTGACGGCTTATTTGAAGAGTCTTTAAAACTCAATTTGTGGAGCCATCAGATGGTATCTGCAGAGGAAGTGGTTGCGTTCCGACATGTCACGACAGCAAATGTGCGCGACACGGCCAGAAGGCCAAAACCGATCGCAGCACTTTGACAAGACACATTATTCTTACAATTTCTTACACGTTTCTATATTATTTATTCTTTCCGTGCCGCACAGTCGGGTCTTCTGACAGTCCCCCCACACTATTTGGGACAGTGACACTCTTTTTTCTGTGCAATGAGAACCACATAAATCAAATTTTGGTTTAACTCTCTCAAAAATAATTTGAGTGCAAAATAAAAACCTTGAAGTTTGTTCAACATTTTACTAGATTGGAAAAAAAGGCTGGGTACAAACAATTATCAGGCCGATAGCTTTCGAAACAATAATATGACACAAATTGGTTGTGTCTCCTCTCTACCTCTCTTTTTTTGTGTGTGTGCATGAGGCACGGGTAATAGACATAATAGGGAGTCAATTTCATCTATGCAATTCCCTTAGCCAACAATGCTTGTAGAACGATTTAAAGTAATTATGTTCCTCTCATGTGATTATATTTTTATGTTCGAATAAGTATTAACACAATTTGAGCGTGTCTCCTCTCAACCTCTGCATAATCTACATGAGGTAAAGTAAAGCTTGGCATATTAAGCTGCCTGGCTCAGGATGTTGTGATTTTTGAGTTCCTCATTAGAACATATGTATAATTTGAATTCAAGTAGTAGTGCAACTTAGTCATGTCCCTTATCTACCGCTTCATAATGTGTGCTAGGCACAGATGAGCTCAGACATGATAAGATTTGAAGCATATATGTTCCTCATTAAAATATATTTGGATTATCCATAGAAGTAGAAGCATTATTCAGTCGTGTATCCTCTCTACAACCTCAGTTAAGTGCACAAGGCAAAAAAGAGACACAATAATGAGTCATTTGTATCCCCACTATAATGTAAAATCAGTCGACAATAGTTGCTAGAACAATTGTAAGTGTGCATATGCCGCATAAACAGTTGTATGGCTAAGGATGTTATGATTCTTAACATTTTATAGAAATAGCACCTCAACGTGGTCATGCCTCCTCTCTCCTCTTGCTAATGTGTTTTTAATTTTTTGCTTTGCTTAATTTGATTATTTTGTGTTCCTCTTGTTAGAAATTGTTTCTTAAAGTAATCAAAATGATCTGCCTTTTAGGTTTGAATTGCTTTCCTAAAACAAGTTAACTACAATCAGGAAGTGCAGGTGGGTAGCGAGGAGAGTGGATGAGGGAAGGGGAGGAGTAAGAGCAAAGAAAAGAGTGTCTCGGCTGCATCTGAGACTTAATAATCATCTTCTCAAATAAATAAAACTGCCAAAAGTGATATCCGTTAAATTCCCAAATATCTGTGAATATAATCGACCTAGCCGATCACTGGTTGACTTCCATCGTGCACGTCTTGTATCAGACAAAAGTGTTTGGCCGCAAGTGTCAAGAAGGCGGCAGGCAGGAAGGTGTAACGGCAGGGATGTTGTGGATGTAAAATGCAGGTTGCAGATAAAAAGTGTAATGACAACAAATGAGCCACTATTATGAAAGATGTGAAGGATAATGCGCCAAACGTGGGAGAGCGCCCGAGGGGGAGAAGGGCGCTAGTTTATTTATCTCAGCAACAAAAAAACGAAAAAGGAAAACAGCAGCTTGTAAATTGGATGGCGCCCATGCTGGTCATAGCTTACTTTAGCTTGATCACATCAAAACAATGACACAATGACATTAGCGCTCTAGCCGTTTTATTAATTTGTGTCATCTTTGAGAGTGTTCCAATTGAACATATTTTCAGCATCAGTTGTCTTTGGCAGGAAATCCATGTTTGAGTTTCTCTTACCTGATGTCAGGTTTACAGAGTTCATGAATAGTTTTATGGCCAATTCAAGCCACCAAAGCAGGCATGCTGGTGTGATGTTCACAAACTATTTTACTGTTTTATTAGGGTTTACTGCCGTTCGGCATGGCATAGCCATGTAGTTAGGTCATGTGTGTGCAAATGGCCAACAGTTCATAACGATTATGTCTGTGTGTTGTTTGTTGATGCCCTTGCAACATCTTTTGCAGCCTGGTCATCATGGAAGTGATTATCTTTCAAGGTTTTTTCAATCTCTTAATTTTGATGTTTTTGAGTTTTTCCTTGACCTTATGCAGATTTTAGATCAGGGGATAGTGTAATAGTTATCTGTAGTCTGTAAAGCCATTTGGGACTTATTGTGATTAGGGCTATACAAATAAACTCGGGCGACTGATAAGGAGATCTGATGATACCTTTTTGACGCCTGCACCTCTGGAGGATTTCTGGGCATGTCCCACGACTAGAAGGCATCAGGGACGATCCAGGACACGCTTAAGAGACTACATCTCTCGGCTGACCTGATGAAGTGGCTGGGGATAGGGAAGTCTGGCTTTCCCTCCCGAGGCTGCTGCCCCTGTGACCCCTCCCCGCATAAGCAAAACATAATGGAAGGATGGATAGACAAATAAACATCAAAACATCCATCCATCCATCCATTGTCTTCCGCTTATCCGAGGTCGGGTCGCGGGGGCAGCAGCGTTAAAAGGGAAGCCCAGACGTCCCTATCCCCAGCCACTTCCTCCAGCTCATCCGACGGGACCCCGAGGCGTTCCCAAGCCAGCCGAGAGACATAGTCTCTCCAACGTGTCCTGGGCCGCCCCCGGGGCCTCCTGCCGGTGGGACATGCCCGGAACACCTCCCGAGGGAGGCGTCCAGGAGGCATCCTTATTAGATGCCCGAGCCACCTCAACTGGCTCCTCTCAACGCGGGGGAGCAGTGGCTCTACTCCGAGTCCCTCCCGGATGACTGAGCTTCTCACCCTATCTCTAAGGGAGAACCTAGCCACCCTGCGGAGGAAACTCATTTCGGCCGCTTGTATCCGGGATCGAGTTCTTTCAGATTCAGATTCAGATTCAGATCCAGATCTACTTTTATTGTCATTCTAGTACACGTGTATACGGAACGAAATGTCGATACATCTGACCCGCACAGTTTCCTCGAATGTACAGATATAAGTAAAAGTTGTATTGTATTATGGCTACGTATAGTATTTTACCATACCATAGTGCCGATAGTGCAAGAGGAGTAGCTAACCAGATGTGCAAAATGGGCATTCAGGTTAACAAGTCAGGTAAACAGTAACATTAACACTGAAACAGTAACGCTGTAAGTACAATAGTGCAGAGAGCAAATGTGCAAGGAGTGGCAAGCTATAAAGAACTGCCAGTAGTGCAAAAAGTCAGATTAGCAGCCGTTAAGATTTAGGTTAACTATATGTTAGATTGACCATTTAACAGTCTAATGGCCAGGGGGACTAGACTACTGCGGAACCTGGTGGTCCTGCACCGCACACTGCAGTACCTCTTCCCAGAGGCTAGCAGAGTGAACAGTCCATGATGGGGGTGAGAGGGGTCCCCGATAATGTTCTTAGCATGGGATAGGCAGCGCTTCTGGCCAATGTCCTGAATGGAGGGAAGTGTAGTCCCGATTATTTTCTCTGCTGTCCTCGTTACCCTCCTCACACTACCCCAGTCGGTAGCGCTGCAGCCTCCACACCACACAGATATACAGCTGGTCAGGATACTCTCTATGGTGCCCCTGTAGAATGTGATGAGGGAGGGTGGGGGCAGGTGGGCTCTCCTCATCCTCCGCAGGAAGTACAGGCGCTGCTGTGACCCAAAGTTCATGACCATAGGTGAGGGTAGGAACGTAGATCGACTGGTAGATCGAGAGCTTTGCCTTTCGGCTCAGCTCCCTCTTCACCACGACAGACCGGTACAGGGTCCGAATGACGGCAGACGCTGCACCGACCCGTCTGTCGATCTCCCGTTCCATCCTACCCTCACTCGTGAACAAGACCCCAAGATACTTGAACTCCTCCACTTGGGGCAAGACCTCCTCCCCGACACGGAGGGAGCATACCACCCTTTTCCGACTGAGAACCATGGCCTCGGACTTGGAGGTGCTGATCCCCATCCCGGCCGCTTCACACTCGGTTGCGAATCGCTCCAGCGAGAGCTGAAGATCACGGGCTGAGGAAGCCAACAGCACCACGTCATCTGCAAAAAGCAGTGACGCAATGCTGAGGCCCCCAAACCGGACTCCATCCCCGCCAAGGCTGCGCCTAGAAATTCTGTCCATAAAAGTTATGAACAGAATCGGTGACAAAGGGCAGCCCTGGCGGAGCCCAACCCTCACCGGGAACGAATCCGACTTATTGCCGGCAATGCGGACCAGACTCTGGCACAGGGCATACAGGGACCGCATAGCCCGGATAAGACTGTGCGGTACCCCATACTCCCGAAGCACCCCCCACAGGGCCTCCCGAGGAACACGGTCGAATGCCTTCTCCAAGTCCACAAAACACATGTAGACCGGAAAGGCAAACTCCTTTGCACCCTCAAAGACCCTGAAGAGTGTATAGAGCTGGTCCAGTGTTCCACGGCCAGGACGAAAACCACACTGTTCCTCCTGAATCCGAGATTCGACTTCCTGGCGGACCCTCATCTCCAGTACCCCTGAATAGACCTTACCAGGGAGGCTGAGAAGTGTGATTCCCCTGTAGTTGGAACACACTCTCCGGTCCCCCTTCTTAAAGACGGGAACCACCACCCCAGTCTGCCAGTCCAGAGGCACTGTCCCCGATGTCCACGCGATGTTGCAGAGGCGCGTCAACCATGACACGCCCACAACATCCAGAGCCTTAATTAAGTCTGGGCGGATCTCATCGACCCCCGGGGCCCTGCCACCGAGGAGTTTTTTGACAACCTCGGTGACTTCAACCCCAGTGATACGAGAGCCCAACCCAGAGTCCTCAGGCTCTGCTTCCCCAGAGGAAGACGTGCCGGTGGAATTGAGGAGGTCTTCGAAGTACTCCGCCCACCGATTCACAACGTCCCGGGTCGAGGTCAGCAGCGCCCCATCGGCACTATACACAGTGTCGATGGCACACCGCTTCCTCCCCCTAAGACGTCGGATGGTGGACCAGAATTTCCTCGAAGCCGTTCGGAAGTCGGCTTCCATGGCCTCGCCAAACTCCTTCCATGCCCGAGTTTTTGCCTCGGCAACCGCCAAAGCCGCATTCCGCTTGGCCAGCCGATACCTGCCAGCTGCTTCCAGAGTCCCACAGGCCAGGAAGGCCCGATAAGACTCCTTCTTCAGCTTGACGGCATCCCTCACCGCCGGTGACCACCAACGGGACTGAGGGTTGCCACCGCGGCAGGCACCGACTACCTTGCGGCCACAGCTCCGATCAGCCGCCTCGACAATGGAGGCGCGGAACATGGTCCACTCGGACTCAATGTCCCCCGCCTCCCTCGGGACATGGGCAAAGTTCTGCCGGATGTGTGAATTGAAACTTCTTCTGACAGGAGATTCTGCCAGCCGTTCCCAACAGACCCTCACAACACGCTTGGGTCTGCCGGGTCGGGCCGGCATCTTCCCCCACCATCGAAGCCAACTCACCACCAGGTGGTGATCAGTCGACAGCTCCGCCCCTCTCTTCACCCGAGTGTCCAGAACATGCGGCCGCAGGTCCGACGAAACGATGACAAAGTCGATCATCGAACTACGGCCTAGGGTGTCCTGGTGCCAAGTGCACATATGGACACCCTGATGTCTGAAAATGGTGTTCATTATGGACAGACCATGACGAGCACAGAAGTCCAATAACGAAACACCACTCAGGTTCAGGTCAGGGGGGCCGTTCTTCCCAATCACGCCCTTCCAGGTCTCACTGTCATTGCCCACGTGAGCGTTGAAGTCTCCCAGCAGTACGAGGGAGTCCCCAGGGGGCGCGCTCTCAAGCACACCCTCTAAGGACCCCAAGAAGGGTGGGTACTCCGAATTGCTATTTGGTGCATAAGCACAAACAACAGTCAGGACCCGTCCCCCCACCCGAAGGCGGAGGGAGGCTACCCTCTCGTCTACCGGGGTGAACCCCAACGTACAGGCGCCGAGCCGTGGAGCAATTAATATGCCCCTCTGCGCCTCTCACCACGGGCAACTCCAGAGTGGAAGAGAGTCCAACCCCTCTCGAGAGGACTGGTACCAGAGCCCAAGCCGTGCGTAGAGGTGAGTCCGACTATATCTAGTCGGAATTTCTCAACCTCACGCACCAACTCGGGCTCCTTCCCTGCCAGAGAGGTAACGTTCCATGTCCCAAAAGCCAGTTTCTGTAGCCGGGGATCGTCGCGCCAAGGACCCCTCCCTTGGCTGCTACCCAGCTCTCTGCGCACCCGACCCCTTTGGCCCCTCCTACAGGTGGTGAGCCCATGGGAAGAGGGTCCCACGTCGTCCCTTCGGACTGTGCCCGGCCGGCCCCCGTGGGTAAGGGTCCGGCCACCAGGTGCTCGCCAGCGGACCCCACCTCCAGGCCTGGCTCCAGAAGGGGGCCCCGGTAACCCGCGTCCGGGCGAGGGAAATCGAGGACCAAAGTTTTCTCTCATCATTAGGGGTCTTCTGATCTGCGTTTTGTCTGGCCACTCACCTAGGACCTGTTTGCCATGGGTGACCCTACCAGGGGCTTAAAGCCCCCGACAACATAGCTCCTAGGATCATTGGGACACACAAACTCCTCCACCACGATAAGGTAGCAGATCAAGGAGGATCACAATTATTTTGTTGCACCATCTTTGGCTTTTATGACAGTCTCTAGGGCAGGTGTCACCAACACGGTGCCCGCGGGCACCCGGTCGCCCGCAAGGACCACATGAGTCGCCCGCGGGCCTGTTCCAAAAATAGCACATCTCATAGAGAGCTGCGTCTAAAAATTAATTTTGTTCTGTTGCTATTATTTTTTTAATCACACTTGTATGTATATAGATTTAAAAAATACTATCTTAAAAATACTTTAAGGTTAACGCGCACAATATTTACCTATGGGCAGTAAAGTAGAGCTTGTGGGATGTGGAGAGTAAGCTAGCGGGCGCTGTATGCACTTTCGTACCCCAAAAACATGGCAGAAAAAAGAAAGAAAACGTATCTCTTTCACAGTGAATGGGAAGAGGAGTTCTTTTTTACGACTGTAAAAGAAACCTGCGTGTGTCTGATTTGCGGGACGACCGTGGCGACAGCAAAACGGCACAATGTGGAGAGACATTTCAATACGTGTCACAAAAGCTACCATGATAAATATCCACCTGCAAGCGCCCTACGGGCAGAAAAAGCCCGTGAGCTAAAGACCGCTCTGGGTAAGCAACAGTCTTTTTTTACGAGGCCGGCCAAAAACTCACAAAAAGCAACCGAAGCCTCGTTTAGAGCTACACATTTTCTGATCAAGAAAAAAAAGGCATTTACAGATGGAGAAGTTGTCAAAGAAGCGATGTTATTAATTGCTAACACTGTATTTAAAGACGAGAAAAATGGAAGCGACCTAATCTCCACTCTTTCCGACGTCCAACTGGGGGCATCTACGATGGCAAGACGAGTATCAGCTATGTCCAGTAACTTGGTCGATCAGTTGGAGCAGGATCTGGCGAAGTGCAAGTGGTTTAGCCTCCAGTGCGATGAGTCCGTGGACAGCAGCAGTACAGCGCAGTTATTGGTTTTTATCCGGATGGTGTTTAATGATTTCTCCACAAAAGAAGAACTCCTGACACTACTGCCCTTAAAGACAACTACGAGAGGAGTTGACATTTATAACACGGTGAAGGAGTTTTTCGTGCAGAAAAAGGTGCCATTGGAAAAGCTGGTAGCGGTGACAACAGACGGGGCTCCTGCTATGGTCGGCCGACAGACAGGTTTCATCGCTCACTGTAAACGTGACCCAGACTTCCCCAAATTTCTGCATTACCATTGCATCATTCACCAGCAGGCGTTGTGTGCGAAAGTGATCGGCTTTGGGCACGTGATGACTCCCGTTGTGAAAATCATAAACAACATCCGCTCCAAAGCAAAGCAGCACAGGATTTTCAAGGTACTATTAGAGGAGATGTCAGCAGAATATGGGGACCTACTGCTACACACAGAAATCAGATGGCTCAGCAGAGGACGAGTTTTGCATCGTTTTTTGTCTCTTTTGCGTGAAATCAAAGAGTTCATGCAGTCCAAAGGCGAAGATGTCTCACTGCTAGAGGACACAGAGTGGACACTTGACCTTGCATTTTTGGTGGACATTACTGGGAAATTAAACCTCCTGAACTGCCAGCTGCAAGGCAAAGGTAAGACTGTTGTCGATATGATAAGTGCTTTAAATGCATTTAAAGCCAAAATGAATGCATTCTCTGCAGATTTACAGAGAAAAAAAGTTCTGCACTTTCCCTCTGTGCAGTCAGTGCTGAAAGACAATGCTTCTGCATCTGAGACATTTGAAAAAGTGGCAGAAAAGTACATTGAAGTAATAAACAGACTTGGGCAAGAGTTTGAGAATAGGTTTTGTGACCTTCATCAGCTTGAACCATGTGTGTTCTTCATTTCCAACCCTTTCATGAATGGGGACACAACATGCTTTGCTGAGCAGTTAAGTGCAACGTTCAACTTGGATGCTGGACAGGTGGAGATTGAAATTATAACATTGCAAAATGATCTCCATCTCAAAGCCTACCAGGCTGCACCAAACTTTTGGCGCCTTGTTGACACAGAGAAGTACAGTGGAGTATGCACAGCAGCCATGAAGGTTGCCAGCCTGTTTGGCTCAACCTATCTCTGTGAATCAGCATTTTCTGACATGAACTTCATCAAAAACAAACACAGAACACGCCTCACTGATGCACATCTGAGAGACTCACTCACAGTTGCAGTGTCAAGTTACACACCAGATTACAACACACTGGTGAACAGCATGCAATGCCAGTCTTCCCACTAACCAAGGACGGATACCAGATGTAGTCAGTGACAACATGGTAGTGCCATGGCAAAGTTGAATTAAAATATTGAAGAATTGTGTTCAATTTAAAAGTGTGTTCATGACATTTAAAAGTTATAATTTTGTTAAACATAACACAGACTTGGCCATTAGTTCAAAATGTGAAATAAAAAATGTATTACATATTTAAAAATATGTAAGTTGATTTTGTTTAACATTACATAATTGTTAACTTTTTGAAACATGTTGCAACATAGTTCATGATTTGTTAACAGGGCATGTCAGTGGCTTGTGCAAATGGGATATTTTTTGCTAAAATGTAGTGATGTAAGTGATCATCTGAAAATGTAACAAATACTGTGATTAATAGAGATAAAGTGTTGAATATTGATATCTGTTTCCCACCTTGTTGTCATTTTTGATAATCATTGTTAGAAATCATTAACATGATCAGTGTCTTTACATAGGTGAGTATTACTAATCATTATAAATAATGTATAACTAAAGGCAAACTGAGCAAATTTGTTATTTCAGAAGAGCGTATCAAACTGGTAGCCCTTCGTATGATTCAGTAACCGTGAAGTAGCTCTCAGTTTCAAAAAGGTTGGTGACCCCTGCTCTAGGGCATGGACTTGTTGAGTGACAAAAACGCTGGTAAATTTCCCTACAGAGATGAATAAAGTAACTACCTACCTACCTACCTACCTACCTACCTACCTTAGAGACTGTCATAAAAGCCAAAGATGGTGCAACAAAATAATAGTGATATGTTTTGATTGTTTTTTTCTGTCTATTTTTCATGATTCAATATTTTATTTCCTCAGAATTAAGTGATTACATATTCATTTACCTGCACTTGCTCTAAGGAGGTAACATTTACAGACCGTCACAACGTGTTTTCTCAATTTATTTTTGTGTTTTTGAATGCCATTATTTTGAACTTTGGAATGACCTTACTATTGTTTCATGTTTGTGATGTGAGTTTTATTCTACAGAATAAAATGTCTGAGTGAGGAATTGCCCAAGACTGGTGATTCCATACTTTTTGCTACAGGTTGTATACTCCTGAGGACGTCATATCTTAAATACCGTATTTTCCGCACTATAAGGCGCACCGGGTTATAGGGCGCACCCCGAAAAAATGGTTTTTGGTCCTATTTTTGACATACATAAGACGCACCGGATTATAAGGCGCTACAATGGGAACGTGGACAAAACAGTCAGATAGTTCAGTCCAACTTATTACCCCCTTAACATTCCGAAAGCTTGCAAAGACGCAAATACGTGTCGAGAACACGTGCGGATACGGTGTCCGTAAGATGTCACTCAAATGCATCGTTCCATCATTCGGAAGGTTAAAGTCTTGGGATTCAAGAAATGATAACCATTCCTTAGTATCTATTTTCTTTTTCGCTCGCAACTTTACTGTGCATATGACAATAAACACTTGGAATTGAGTTTAATTTAAAAATAGACACTCCATTCCATCCATTATCTGCACCGCTTATCACAGAAACATTGAGTTCACTCTGAAACAAGATACAGGGACAATATAAAACCCGGAATAGCTCACCGAAGTCGTTGTGTTCATAATAATGTGCAGCCAATGTCCTCTTATATCCGTGAGGGTAGTAAATCCAGGAGAATACAATATTTACAAATACAGAATAGAAAACAATGCTTTCTCTATGCCGTCAGCCACATGCTATACGCATTCATCTTTTTCGGCCAATTGCAGGCTTTGTTTCGCCGTTTAAGCCAATGGCAGCCTGTAAATGATAAAAAGGATCCGCCCCTTGACCTCCGAATAACTTTAGCCAATGGTGATCGATTCAACTGATGATTGACACATCGTTTTCGGCCAATTGCAGGCTTTGTTTGCCGTTTAAGCCAATGGCAGCCTGTAAATGATAAAAAGGATCCGCCCCTTGACCTCCGAATAACTTTAGCCAATAGTGATCGATTCAAATGATGATTGACACATTGGTTAGCCAATGAAACGCCGGTAAATAAATCCCAGCATCCACCGAGTACTACTTGGCGTTCGGGGGAAAATCTAGTCGGCGGCTGCAAGTTAGTTGGAAAACTTTGCAACTTTAAAAGTGATACATAAATAAGGCGCACTGTATTATAAGGCGCATGGTCAGCTTTTGAAAAAAATAAAGCCTTTTAGGTGCGCCTTATGGTGCGGAAAATACGGTACATCAAAGAGTAAAATTCCACAGGAGTTAGCAGTACAGACAGTATAGAACAAGAAGCTTAATTTAATTTCTTGGAAAGGACTTCCGGAGAAACTTTGTGAATGGTCAAAAGCGGAAGTCGGGTAAAAGTGAGAGGACAAACCTAAACCTTAGTTTTGTTTGGAAACATCGAAGGACTGAGCATTAAGCTAAGAAAAATAAAGTGAAAGAGGGAGGAAATGTTGGCTTATCTGAGGAAGACGCCAGCATCCTCTCCCACACGGCTCCCGCAGGCAACTGGCTATGCTTTCCTTTGAACACGATGAGAAAAATGATAAGATTTGCCTCTCCTTAAGTGTGCACACCCCATCATGGCTAGCAAATACAGACAATCTGCCGTAGTTTACTACACTAATTTAAAGCAAATTACTTCATCGGTGTTTTTCTGTGGAAACTATGACAAATGGAGGGGGATAAAGCAATTTTCAAAGAAAAGGTATTTACAAATATGTTGATGGTTACAAACATTCAACATAATTACACCAAAATTGTACAATACCATTATTCATCATCACTACTTTGTTTTCAATTTTTTTTCTTTTTGTCCCTTTTTTTATATGATTATTTTTTACATTTTATTTTATTTACCGTAAATTCTGGACTATAGAGCGCACCTGTATATAAGCCGCATAAACCCACACCAAACAAACACGAGATTAATCCAAGCCAAACTTCAAGTCCCGCGATTGAAACCAAATGTCCTTCATTGAAGCACACAGTCCACAAATCACAGCCGCCAAAATGAACGCAAAATTATATAGGTACTTAAAATTTGTTGCAGACCTGCAGATTCTAGGTGCCTGTTGATAGTAATCCAAGGAAAAAAAGTGTATATTTCCAAAAGTAAGGGTGGGAAAAATATATATCCATTATTGTCCGCCTTGTCCACAAAAACCTCACTTTTACCGTTCCCCACTTTCCCCTCAGCGTTGGCGTTTGCTCCGCCACTCTTTTTAATTTGCTCCTGCAGAATAAGTGTCTCAAATAAATACAAATAAATACATTACAAAAATATGCAGTTCCAAATACATATTACACATATTTACAAAGAAAGACGGTACATCGAGAAAGTTTTCAAAGCTTTAATAATACTAATATAACTTTCATCCTAAACCGTGCCTTTGGGAGGTAGCCTCACGCTACACACGGAGGTCACCTGTTTTCTTGCTCACGACCACCAGAGGCGACACCCAGGCGGACGCGTCCACTCTCTCGATGATGCCATCAGTTTCCATTTTCGTCAGCTCCTCCGACACTTTGTTACGCACGGCATATGGGAGTCTGCGTAGCTTTTGCGGGACTGGAGGCACGTCTGCACGCACTTTAACTTTGTGTATAAAACCTGTAGCAACGCCTAAAGCATTTGTAGTGCTGACGGTGTGAGTCATCTCCGATGCAGCAGGTGTTGCAATCTGCCAATCTTGTATGTGAAGGCGAAGTGCAGTAAACAGGTCCATTCCCAGTAGTGGAGTACTGTCAGGAACTATGTAGAAGTCAGTATTTGCACTCTGGTTGCAGTATGTAGCAGTAAGTTGAAGACAGCCCAACACTGGAATCGGCTTCTTCATGTAGGTCACCAGGCGTACAGTAGGCTTTGAGAGAGGCACATGCATGAATGAATGTCTGTAAATGCTCTCTGGCAAAATTGAGACTGCTGAACCTGTGTCCACAAGCTGGTCAGTAGTAAGTGACTGTTCATCATTCGCATGGAGAGCAACTGTACACGTAAGGCGCTTTGAGACTGCAGCTGTAGGGGCTACATGACACACAGTAACTTCTCTCACTGATAGCGTAGGGACTGCGCTGCGGCACAATTTACCAAAATGTTTCATTTTTCCACATTGGTTGCATTTTTAGCAGGGCATTTGGGGTCATTTGCTAGATGAGAGTTGGAGCCACAACGGTAGCAGGTTTTGTGTTGAGAAGAGTGCTGTGTAAGTGTGTTGCTCCGATGCCTTTCATTGGCACCGTCAGGTCTCGGTTGCACGAGCTTCACAGGGGCGTCGGGCACGTGCACGGGAGCAATTGCCTTTGCTTTTGCCATAGCGGATTCGATTTGTGTAGCAATAGTGATCGCTTTGTCTAGTTTTAAGTCCATTTCCAACAGCAAGCGTTCTCTGATCCTCGAAGAGGACGTCTTCTCAATGAATTGATCCCTAATCATACCATCAGCAAACGTGCCAAAGTCACAGTTAGAAACTAAGTCCCTCAATGCGGCAATGAACTGAACAGTGGTCTCGCCAGGTCTCTGAGCACGCTGACGGAACTTGCTCCGCTCAGCCACGACATTCACCTTCGGCACAAAGAAAGTTTTAAGCGCATCACAGGCGGATTTGTAAGAAGTGCCAGTGTCGGGAAGGGAAGGAAAAATTATCTGCCCTTCTGTGCCTAAACAGTGCAACAGTAGTGCGCGTTTTCGTTTGTCCGGAATGTCGTTTGCAGTCAATGCTCGTTGGTAATTTTCAATCATCTGAATCCACGTCGTGTACAACATCGTAGGCTCACCCCGGGTCTCAAGCAAAGCAGGGGGTTGTGAGATTCCGATACAAGTCATCCTCGTCGCCAATATGTTGTGTATGTAGTAGGATTGTAATAGATTGTAAGACAGACACGGACCATACGACTCATAGCCTGTTTACTCCACTCTTCATCTGTAGATCAAACACAAGTTCAAGGCTGCACATTAGTATACAGCGACATCGCAGGAAGGGGAGTGTATTACACAATACCACACTTTCTTCTGTCCTGATTCCTGTGTGATTCCCGGCTCTGACCCCTTTTCTGAACTCGATTACATGTTTGCTCCCCTGTCCCGGCCATTGATGTTCTTTTCCCCGCTCTCGACACTGCCTTCGCTCGCCACAGAAGAGCCACTTCCGCGTTCCGAGCGATCTACTACCCGTGACCGACGATCGTGGGTGCAAGCCTTTTCCTCCTTCTCAATAAAACTGAGGGAAAAGAATGCAAGTGGGTCCTGTCTCAGTTTCTGGTTTCTGACATTTATTTGTTTTCTCAGTTGCTGTCTATCCAAAAGCCTCTTATTTCTTATTTACTTTTTTTTTACCATTTTGCATTTTTTTCAAATGCTCCTCCTTTTATTCTGATTTGTTGATTACTTATTGCCTCTTTCCCCCCTTTCCCTTAGTGTCTTTCTTTACCATTTTACACTTTCTTTTTACGTATTTTTTCATTTGCCCTTTTGTTTTGTTCTTTCACCCTTTTTCCCTTTTATCCTGTTTCCTTTTTTCTCCTTCCCAACTTGTCTATAGTTTGTCCTTTCTTTTTCCTTATTCTTTTACAATTTTCCCTTTTTTCATTTTCTTTCCTTCCCTGTTTTCCCCTCTTTTCTTCTTCCATTTTTCCTCTTGCCCTTTTTTCCTTTAATCTTGTCTTCTCACTTCTCTTTCCCCAATTTTATTAACCCCATTTTCCCCTTTTATCTCATTTTCTCTTTTTCTCTTTCCTTTTTTTTAATTTTTTTTTTGTCGTTTGCCTTTTTCCCCTCCTTTTTTTCTATTTTATTTTCTCTTTTTTTTGGATTTCCCTTTTTTTTATCTAACTTTGCATTTTTTCTTCATTTTTCCTCTCTTTTTTTTCAAAACATTTTCGATATACCTTATCAACCAAAAATAGCAATCTTAAACACTACTATGATTTGTTTTATCTATTCATGTTATACCAGCTCGGTGGCCTGAGGGGTAGGGCGCCCGCCCCAAGACTGGGAGGTTGCTGGTTCAAGCCTTGGCCGAGTGACTTACAACTCATTGCCTCGCTGCTTGGCGCTCAGCATCAGGGGTTGGAATTGGGGGTTTGGTCACCTAAACTCCCAACACATGAGTTGGGTTGAGCGAGGGGGCTGGGAATCACCTTCTCTGTATCAATCTCCTAGAAAGAGTCTGAAATGCGAATGTGTTCTTGACTCTAGACACTTGCCACCGGGGGGATATGGCTCCGGTAAATATACATATTATATATATATATATATATACATATTATATATATATATATATATACATATTATATATATATATATATATATATATATACATATTATATATATATATATATATATACATATTATATATATATATATATATATATATATATATATATATTCATTTTAATCTGAAAATGATCTTAGATCTTCCCGAAATATCATTTTCAATATGTTGTGGTCTAAATGGCACAAAGGATGATGGAAGATGTCAGCAGCCCAAGTAAAAAGAAAAGGAAGGAGAGTTGCGTGGGTCAAGCGAGAGGAAGGATTATTTATTGTCCATCTTTGCTTATGACGCTAACAAGTAGAAGCAGATCTAAGCTTTGACTCGGGTCTTCCTTCCGCTGCTCAGCTAAAGCTAGCTGACCTCCAGTCGCGCCAGTCGGGGCCAAAGCGGGGCCAGCGGTGGCCCCCGGGCAGGCTCTCAGCTTACTGTAAAGCAACTGGTTTGTGAAAATTTAATTGAGAGTTTGTTTACCAAGGTAACAACAACAACATGATTTGACAGGCTAGCCTACAAGCACGTTCCCAATAATTATTATATAATGTGCACATTACTTCTTGTTGCTGTGCTCATGACACAACCGCCAGAACCAGGCCATCACACGCTTTAGTGGATCTTTTGTACCACTCATACATTTTTTACTAGGATCAAAGTGATTTCAGGCCTGATATTGAGACTGGTTATTAGTATTAAGTAGAGTCCGATAACTAAAATTTGGAACCAATATTTATTTGCTGTAAAAGCTTAAACATTGGCCTGAGAAATGTTGAATAAGGCAAAAACATACAAAGAATATATGTTATAAAGTAAAAAAAAAAAAAAAACTTTAGTAGCTCTCTGAAACATTTTACAGTAAAAAAATTCAAATTTTCACGCATCTAACATGAATAATCTTTCATTCATCCATTTTCTACGCCGCTTATCCTCACTAGTGTCACAGGGGTGCTGGAGCCCATCCCAGCCATTTCCGGGCAGTAGACAGGGGACGCCCTGAATTGGTTGCCAGGCCATCGCAGGGCACACAGACAGACAACTCACTTGCTCATTCACAACTAGGGAAAATCTGGACTGGCCATTTTACCTGCCATGCATGTTTTTTGGCATCTAGGAGGGAACCCACCTAGGCACGGGGAGAAAATGCAAACTACACACTGGGAGGCTGTGGTAGCTGTAATCGAACCCTGGACCTCTATACCGTGGGGCGGGGACCATCCTGCCGCTGTATGCAATAATATTTTACTTAAACCAAAAACTAACAGAGCAGGACATAAAAACAGGCTTTACAAACATCTATTTGTTTAAAGGTACACACAAATTTGAATACCTCCCTGATTTTTCTACAATAAATAAATAAAATGTCAATACAACCACCATGACTTAAATTAACGTAAAATAAAAAGGGGATCTAAATTTTAATAGAGCTGGCAAATTGAAAAGTGTGGGCACTCCTGTTTTAGAGCCAGATTGACTAACTAATGTTTTGGTAACAGCTAATCGTTCAGCATTCCACTATAGTAAAGGCCGGGAATATTTTTGACTTAAAGAGCCATGAAAGCAAAATATCCTTTCGTTTCTGTTTGAGAGAGAGAGACACCATATATTTTAAGACAAAAAAAAAAAACAAAAAAATACACCAATACAAAAGATAATAGTTTAGCACATTTTTATTTGAATGTATGATGTTTGATGATTTGACTTAAATTAACTACAAAAAACAGTGCATCAAAATGTCGGAACGGAGCTGGAAAATATAAAAGTGTGGGCACTCTTGTTTTGGAAACACATTGACAAACTAATGTTATGGTAACAGCTAATCACACAGCCTTCAAATTGAGTAAGCTTTTTTATGTTCTCTCTCAATCACAAAAACATGCTTGATTGACAAACTACGAGCTAATAAACCAGAGTCCAACTGAATGTGGTTTCCTTGAAAATACCTAATTACACTTTTTACTCGATCTCTTAATCACATCCATGCTTTTCTAACATGGCACGGACTTTTTAAAATCTCAATATTATCAGATTCCTTGATTCACAGGCATGCCGGGACTCAGGAGTTAGCAGAGATGCCGCCATTTACTTACTTTTAACAATCTTCTTTAAGAATGTTTTTCTAGTCACTTATCAAATCAGAAGGCTCAAGTTGGGTAGCATCAGAGACAGAAGGCGGGAGAGAGGGAGCAAGAGGCTCAGCTGCTTTTGAGCCTAACCCAGTTTTAAATATATTCAATCAGCTTGTTGAATAGAGAATATAGCCAATACCAATACCAGTCAAATTCATAATAATCTGTGCCGATCATCATCCTACCAATAGTCGTTTGACTTCTATTTGTACAATCTTGTGTTTGTATATTCAACACAATACAGTAGACCCCAAGATACTGCATGAATCCATTCCGGGTGGGAATCACAAAGAGAAAATGGCTGAGCTCCTGGGGGCGCTCGTCTTGGGATCAAGGGATCCCAGTTCGAATCACGGCTTGTCCGTGTTACATGTCGAAGTGTCCTTGGGTAAGACACTGAACCCCCAATAAGCAGGTTTGCGTCTTACATGGTTGCAATACAAGGCCGCTATTGGGAAATGTGAAGCACACTGTAAAGCGCTTTGGGAAGTCATTGACTTGAAAAGCGCTATAGAAATGCAGATAATTTCATTTCATGTAATGGGAGATAAAAACCTTCGCTTATTAGCCTAAACCCCAGGTACTATAGATCAAAAATTTAAAATTACCAAAAAAAAGTATTGAATAATTACTACCTATGTTAGATGTAGTATTTTATGTAGAATTAAATAACATTGTTAATATATATCGCAGATCCCTTAACCACATGGGTTGTCGGGGCACCAATGAGGAAGCAACTCTTGACAGCTTTCGCCACTGTTGATGTTCCCTGGCCTGTTCTTGGATTGTGGCAAAGTTGCCACCAGTCCATTCCTTAATGTCATCAGCTCAGTTATGTTTTGGTCTTCTTCTCCTATTGCCCCTTGAACTGTGCACTGGCGAATTACCTTGGTCAGTCCTGATGAACTTGTGACGTGGATCCAATGTTCCCTCGTCTTGACTACTGTATTGTACTACTCTCTGGTCTCCCAAAGTCCAAAACCAAAACCCTGCAGCTGGTATAAAATGCTGCATTGAGGCTTTTAACTAAGAAAAGAAAGATTGATCACATTACCTTGATAGAATAGAATATAATTTACTTATATTGTCATTCTTTGTAACCATGCACACAGAACGAAATGTCAATACACCTGACCCGTACAGTTAAACTGTAGCGAGCCGACTCAGCCACAGCCAAACAGGGCGCAGCCATTTTAGTCATTAGGTGACCAAACCCCCCAATTCCAACCCTTAATGCCGAGCGTCAAGCAGGGAGGCAATGAGTACCAATGTTGTAAGTCTTAGGTATGACTCGGCCGAGGCTTGAACCAGCGACCTCCCAGTCTCCCATCTAGGCTACTGAGCTGGTAAATGATGTTAGCGAACCTGCATTTGCTCCCTGTTAGCTTAAGATGATATGTTATGGTTCTGTTGGTATTATACAAAATCATAAATAGATACTTTATTCATCCCCGCAGGGAATTTCACACTTCCAGCAGTATCCTTGTGTTGAAAAAAAATATGAATATATATAAATAAATACAGATATGGAATGACTCACTCTCTAATATTGTTCAGATTGTGTTCCCCCCTTTATTCCGTTTAGGAACATTTTCTCTGAAAATGCTAGTGTACTTGTGATCCCAAGAGCCAAGAGGATATCTGCAGGTTTGATAGTGTTCTCCATTCGGGCCTTGGTGCTGTGGAATGCTCTGACTCAATCTGCAACCTCAGTGGGACTATTTAAATATAGGCTTAGAACACACTTTTATTTTATAGCCTATGAATGACCTATGTTTCATGTTGACAATATTTGTGTATTGTTTGTTATTGCAACATATGTTGTAGCCTAGTCATCCTGGAAGGGGGATTACCTCATGTGCGGTCCCTTCCCAATGTTTCTTCATTTTCCTCATGTTGATGTTTTTGATTTTTTTCCTTGCCCTCATGTACGTTTGAAATCAGGGGTGGTGTAATAATAGTTTGCTATAATCTTTGGTGTCTGCAGCCCTTTAAGACTCCTTGTGAATAAGGGCTATACAAATAAGCATGCCTTGACTTGACTTAACAGAGTCTTGGGACCAATAGACAGTTAATACAATACAAAAATATTGTATGGGATCGCCATCTCGCCACGTCTTTACGAAGCACTCACATTTCTGGGCAGAATGAAGAGAAACACATTGTGGGAGATATTTCAGCCATTAGCATTTTGCCTTTTCATGCTTGGACACGAACCAATAGCAGACCAGCGTCTTAGATTATGCCAACCCAAGGTAAACAGGCACACTAAAGATGCAACTCCTCAATTAAGGACACATAGTTAGTTGTTGATTCCATATAGTGGGGGAAATGCCACAAAGAGTGAGTGAAAAAATATCTTAATTAACATTTCGTTCTGTGTACATTGTTACACAGAATGACAATACAAGGAAATTATTATTATTATTAAAGGGAAAATGTATGGCAGTGCTGGCGTATCCTGGCCGTCTACTTCACTAACTACGGGATATTTCAGTGTTGGCCCCTCTGTAGTACCATCAATGCGAGCCTTCAGCATATCCTCTCAAGCTACCAGATGGCACTTTCCCAAGGCCGCTACAGGTGGCGACACGATGCCCTCCAAAATAAGCTGGCAGAGGTAGTCGAAGGTTGCAGACAGAGGGCAAACAGTCAGCCAGCTCATCCATCAAATCACCTCATCCAGTTTGGAAGGGCTGGCGACAACGTTCGCAAAAAACACCAATGCCCCCTGCCCGCTACACTCTGGAAGGCTCCTCTCGCCCGCCAGCGAATGGAGAATGAAAGTTGACCTCAAGAGGCAGTTGCAGTTCCCCAGGGAGATCGCAGAAACATCATTGCGGCCAGACATTGTGCTGTGGTCTGTAGCCAGCAAGGTGGTCCTCCTTGTTGAGCTCACCGTCCCTTGGGAGGAGGGAATCGAGGCAGAATATGAGAGGAAACGGGCGAAGTACCAAGACCTCCCTGGACATCCCGAGTGCAGGTGGCGGGCTGGAAAACAACAGTATGCCCAGTGGAGGTGGCGAGCACGGGTTTTGTGGGCTCCTCAACCTCCCACTTGCTCAGAGACCTTGGATGAACAGGAGCTGGCAACCGGAGAGCAACTAAAGAGCTGTCAGAAGCGCCGGAAAAGGGCAGCTTCTGGCTGTGGCTGCGGAGGAATGACAGGAACTGGGGGCCTTCAAGTAACACCTAGGGCATCAGTGGGGTTGGCAGGGAGATTTCCCAGCCATCGCTCCGCCACCGGGAGATGTCCTGGGGTTAAAGGAGCGAAACATCAATGACCGGTGGTCCCCAGCTGATGTCCCAGTCAGGCCCGAGTGTTCAGGTCACACAAGCATTCCAAAGGCGCCGGAGGAGGCGCGTCAGGCAGAATTGCCCAGCAGGAAGACTACCATCCTGTATTTCCATTTGTTGTTCTGGACAGGAGCCAGTGGCTACTGTGGAAAAGCAGTTGGCAGGAAAAACTGAAGGACAACCAGGAAAGACTGGATGACTGCAGGAAAGTCTGCACTGGGAGTGGGGGGCTAGTCACCCTACCCACTAATTCTGAAAGGACACCCACTACAGAGTCAAATAAAGAAAAACAACCCAACGGCCCTACAAGAGGCAGGGTGGAAGAAGGGCCAAAACGGACAGACCTCACGGCAACGATTGGAATGGAATTTGACAAAGACTTGACAATACTGAGGAAATGCAGGTGTGGGTGGGAAAAGGTAACGTCTTTTAGGGGTCTGCGAATCCACCAAGGAAAGATGAGGTGCCCATCAGGGAATCAGCAGAAACAGTGCACTGCATCTGCAGGTCAGACACTAGGAACCAAAAGCCAGGTCTCAAACCACAGAGCAAAAGGATCCAGTGCTGCTGAAGAAAGGCAGAAGGAGGAAAGGCAGGTTGTGGAGGGCGGCCGCGAGGAGATTGGAAGCAGGAACATACCCGGAAAATCAAGAAGCAACAACCAGCAAGCAGTCAAAAGCAAGGAGAAGAAAGAACCGGGATGAAGGCAAGCCATTAAGTGGCCAAAAGCCAATGAGTCTATAGTCTGGGAGAAGTTGGACACTGATATAACTGTACTTCTGGAGCATTATCTCCGTGGCCAGGTAGAGACAAAGCTTAACACTTTAGGAGACATCCTGTATGAGGAATGCAGTAGCCGTTTTGGGGTGGTGGAAAAAAAGCAACGAGAAGAGCCCAAGCAGAAAGGGAGGAGAGAACAAGAGAGTGAGCAATTGAAGTGGAGGCGATGCCAACTCCGAAAGCAGTGGAGGAAGGCAAGAAGAGAAAGAGGGCTTGAAGTCAATGTGGGAGGAGGTGAGGGGTAGTGTTCCCTCTAAGCTGCGCGCGTGCGCAATTGCGCACTGCTCGCACATTTTCGGCGCACAAGAAAATCTAGCCAGCGCACAAAAATGAGGGCTCAAAATTACTTATTAAGAAGCGACTTAAGTCAAAGTTACAGTGCATGAAGGCAAAAATACACGGGTTCCCCTGACGTTGTGTCCTAAATGCAGTATTTTGAAGTCGAACAAAGTTGAGTAAATTTAGTAGAGTATGTCGAGAACCGACTTGTTCGGCTCGGCTCACTAAAAAGGGTCCTAAACTGCTCTTCAGGTTGTTTTTGCTTCTTTAATCCCAACATGACCAAATATTAAGTAAAATTATGCACAAAATGACTTAAAGGAAGGGGGGATAGAACAAAAAAGAAAAAAAAATACAAAAATGAAAAAGTAGTGAAAAGCTGGGAAAAAAAAACAAAAAGGAAGAGAAAAAAAGAAGGAAACGTTTTGAAAAATTCCAGAAAATAAGTAAAGAAAGAAATTTGGGAAAAAAGTAAATAGAGAACAAAAAGAAAAAAAGTAACAGCTCGGAAAAAATAAACACAATGAGATTTTTTTGAAGGAATTAAAAAAAAAGTAGAAAAAAAACACCGAAAAAAGAATAAAAAGTTTGTGTTGCATTCAAATAATTTCCAATTATATCAAGTGAATCTTGTTGCCAACGTTGTACTTCCATTAAAAAATGTGATTAAGTACAGTTATGTATCTTACAACCGACTAAATAAGCCCCCAAAAATGTTAATATTATGCGACAAAATATATCAGGAAATAAAAAGAAATGGATATCTTGTGAAAGAATTATGAGAACAAACAAAGTATGTAGGCCGTACAAGCTTTGCAATAGTACATGAGTCAATACATTCAAAAGAGTAAAATAATTTTGCATTGCCGGAAACTCAGCAAAATGTAACTTGACGTCAAGTTTTGGACATGTTTGATAATTAATTATCTTGCCACACTTGGGATTATGGTGGCTCACTGTTGTTTCAAGCGTTGCTCACCGACTTTGTGTGAACGCTCAAACCCGTGGAAAATTAGAGGGAACATTGGTGAGGGGCAGCCTTACCAACTTGAGAAGAGCAGAACTGATTTGCCGTCGCAGAAAGAGGAAGGAGAAGGAGAGAATCAAATGTTTCGAGAACCCCTTTAACCATGCAAAACAACTCCTGGCAGACAAAAGGAGTGGAAAGCTGGAGATCTCAAAGACAGAGCTTGAGGAGCATATAAGGGAACAATTCAGCGACCCAGCAAAAGCTATCCTGCTGGGATCCCCGGGGTATGTTCCCCAGCCAGCTCCCCCAGTCATTCCCTTCAACACGGCTCCCCCCAAACTGAGCGAGGTTAGGGAGGTGGTTCGGAAATCAAAAGCAGCCTCAGCCTCTGGCCCCGAATGGCATATCACACAAGCTGTACAAGTGCTGCCCGGGGGTTCTGAAAATCCTGTGGAAACTCCTGCAGGTGGCATGGAAGAATAACACCCTTCAGAGTGGCAGAGAGCGGTTACGATCTTCATACCTAAAGAACAGAACTCCAACACAATCGGCCAATTCAGGAGCATTGCACTTTTGAACGTGGAAGGAAAGATCTTTTTTTCCATCATGGCCAAGAGGTTGACCAGCTACCTCACAAGTAACAGCTATATAGACACCAGCTGCCAGAAGGCTCGTGTCCCAGGATTTTCAGGGTGTGTGGAGCACTCGGCAATAATTTGGGAGCAAATACAAAGGGCAAGGAGAGAGAGGTGTGACCTCCATGTTGTGCGGCTGGATCTTGCCAATGCGTACAGATCAGTCCCGCACCAGCTGATCAGTTTTGCCTTGGACTTCTTCCACACGCCAGACTGCATCCTGGTGAGCACAGCACATCTGCAAGTACTTTGCAGACTTGCAGATGTGCTGTGCTCACCAGGACTTCACTAAAAGATGGCAGCAGCTTGAAGTGGGGATAGCAATGGGATGTTCGATCTCTCCCATACTGTTCATCGCGGCCTTCGAAATCATCCTCATTGGGGCTAGGAAGATGGTTGACGGAGTGAAACTGCCATCTCGCCAAAGGCTACCACCGTTGCGAGGCTTCATGGATGATGTCACAAAGCAGCATGCACATCAAGACTGCTGAAGAGGATTGATGAGCTTGAAGGCTGGGCAAGAATGAAGATCAAGCCATCTAAGTCCCGAAGCCTGTCCCTAAGGAAAGGTATGAGGGACGACCATACCATCTTCACTGCAGGAGGAGAGCAGATCTCGCTACTATCAAAGCAACCCATCCGTAGCCTAGGGCGCTCCTACAAAGCAGACCTCTCAGACAAGCAGGCGGCAGAGGCTGCGAAAAAACAGCTTTCGGATGGCCTAGCCAGGATCAATCAGAGCCAGCTCCCAGGCAAATACAAAGTATGGTGTTACCAGCAAATACTATACCATCAGATGATGTGGCCTTTGAAGGCGAGTGAGGTCCCTCCCTCACTGGCAAGCAAGCTCGAAAGGCTGGCAAACTCTTATATTAGGAAGTGGCTGGGGCTGCCAAGATGCCTCTCAGACGTGGGCCTCTTTGGTCGGAACATACTCCAACTGCCGCTGCATTCGATCAGCCTAGGATATAAGAAGGAGAAGGCCCAGATGGTTTTAGAGTTGAGAGAGTCCTCCGATCATCTTGTCAGATCAGAGGGGCCAAAGTTCAAACAGGAAGAAGGTGGAAGGCAGAAGAAGAGGTCGACCAGGCAATCGTCAGGTTAAAACATCACTAAGTGGTTGGCAGGTTCCAAGTAGGGCGAGCAGGTCTTGGTTGGAGCAAAGTGCCCTTCTTTTGGTCAAAGGCTTCCAGGCGGGTGGTGGTGACCGAAGTGATCAGGACTGAGCAGGAACACCATACCATCAAAGTGGTTTCCCAGAGCAGACAGGGCATCTGGACAACTTGGGAAAGAGCCATGGACAGGCCTTTGTCGTGGCGCGACCTGTGGAAGATCCCTCAAGCCAGGCTCAGCTTTCTGCTCCGGGCAACCTATAACACACTACCCTGTCCCCAAAATCTTCATCTGTGGTTCGGCACTGATGTGAACTGCCCCCTCTGTAGTACCATCAATGCGAGCCTTCAGCATATCATCTCAAGCTGCAAGATGGCACTTTCCCAAGGCCGCTACAGGTGGCGGCAAGATGCTGTCCTAAAGAAGCTGGCAGAGGTAGTCGAAGGTTGCAGACAGAAGGCAAACAGTCAGGCAGCTCCTCCATCAAATCACCTCATCCAGTTTGCAAGGGCTGGCGACAACGTTCGCAAAAACACCAATGTCCCTCGCCCGCTACAGTCTGGAAGGCTCCTCTCGCCCGCCAGCGAATGGAGATCGAAGTTGACCTCAAGAGGCAGTTGCAGTTCCCCAGGGAGATCGCAGAAACCGGAGAGCAACTAAAGAGCTGTCAGAAGAGGCGGAAGAGAGCAGCTTCTGGCTGTGGCTGCGGAGGAATGACAGTAACTGGGGGCTTTCAAGTAACACCTAGGGCATCAGTGGGGTTGGCATAAAGATTTCCCAGCCACCGGGAGATGTCCTGGGGTTAAGGGAGCGAAACATCAATCACCGGTTGTCCCCAGCTGATGACCCAGGCAGGCCCTAGTGTTCAGGGCACACAAGCATTCCAAAGGCGCCGGAGGAGGCGCTTCAGGCAGAAATGCCCAGCAGGAAGACTACCATCCTGTATTTCCATTTGTATTTGGAGCTAAAAACAGAAATCTAAAAGAAAGGGGTTAAGTGACGACGACAGGTTTTGAAAATAGTTTTAACGGAGATATAAGTGTGTTTGATGAAAAGATATAGGGGCAAAAAAAAAAGGTAACCCCTGGAGTGCCTTCAAAAGTGAGCCACATGCATACAACAAAATTAAATTGTTCCAATTCCAAAGTCAAACAATCTTGACATCATTTATCATATAGACAGTCCTAATCAGATTATTCACAAACCAGAACTTCACATTCACATTAACTTTCCAAAAGATTCTATTACTGGGGAACCATGTTCTTTGAATACTAACAGTTTGGTGTTAAGTGACAATTGAAGCTAATAAAAATAATTGAACTGTAAAATAAGTGTAGCACCTAAGATGCTAAGCAGCGAGAAGAAAAGCTACTGGACTTCATCTAGGTTTGATAAATGTTAAAATCCCTTCATCAACCCCTTATCGTTCCTGTAAAAATTTCCTAAGATCCTCATCCAAGATGTACCCAATTTGTATAAAATGCTGTTATTTAACCCTTTAGAATAATATAGTTTTTTGTTTTTTTTGTAAGGTAACACTTGAAAGTTGTCTCCCAAACGCCAATAATTACTGCAAAGTTCTACTAACATTGTGTGATCAAAGTTGGAACAGACATAAATAGAAAATTTTTACTCTCACTTGAATTAATTATCTATTATTCTTTTCTGTTTTTTTATTTGTTTTATTGTTTTCACAATCAAATGCCTGCAGAAGAGCGAGCATAGGCCTCTTAGCAGAAAAACAGCTGGGACAATAGCATGAAGCCTTACCTAGTTCAAGCCTTTTGAGACTCTTTGTGGGGTTAAGGGCTATACAAATAAACATGACTTGACTTGATCACAATCCAAAAAAAAGTAAATATTGTATTTTACACATTTTCTAAAGTTGTGTCAAGGTATGCCTTTTTGTAGTTGACGGAATACTGAATTCTGGTGTTTTCTAGAATTTCCTGAAGTAGAATGTCCGGCCATCAGTTTGTACCCTTAAACTCAAGCGCTCTTGGATCATGCAGCAGGAAAGAAACACACTACCAAGACCACCTCTGAATGTCTCAACAAAACAAAAAGAGGATTCTGGAGTCAGGATTTGAATACAATTGAGATGCTGTGGCATGACCTCAAATGGGCAGTTCATGCTCAAAGATCCTCCAAAATGGCAGATTTGAAACCATTTTCAAATATGAGAGGGTCAAAATTATTCCGAAGTGTTGTGAAAGACTCTTTACCAATTATTGTAGGCGTTTGATTCATGTTATCGTTACCAAAGGTGACTCAACACGCGGTTCAGGGAGCAATTACTTATCCAAATAGGGCTACGTTTTGATTTTGTACGTGCCTTAATAAATAGAATCAACATTTATAAACTGCATTTTGTATTTTATTTAGTTGTCTCTGTAATATTAAAAATTGTTTGATGATCTTAAACATTTGTTGGTGACAAATATGCTTTAAAAAAACACAAAAATCACGAAAGAGAAAAATATATTTTCACGGACAAAAGTAAATGTAACCATAGTTCCTTCAAAACTGAGCCTAATAAATTAAAAAAAAAAATCAAATGTTTCAATTTCCAAATCGAACAATCTCTGTACAAAGCATCACAAAGATAGTCCTAATCGTCTGTCCTTTTCTTTTGTTTTTGGTCCTATCTCCATGGCAATCCACATCAATCCTTCTGGAATATTGATTCATGAGGCGGCCGTGGTCTGCCGGCCAGAGTAAACAGATTTTGATTAATGAGAGTAAAGGTGTGCAGTCACTTGGAGCCCTCTGTGTTTTTAAAGCTGCCGGACGTCTTTTCATGTGGAGCCTGATGTGTTCATTCGCTGTGAGGACAACAGGAACAAACATTTTTAAAGTGTAAACGAACACCTTCAAACACAACCGTTGGTGGAACAACGGCAGAGGTGGCATGGCGGGGAAACCTAACACGTCTTTGCCAAATAAAGGATGACCAACAAATATTACGTGACGCCAGGGATCGGTAACCCTATGGCTCGCAAGCTATGTATATCTCTTTTCATGAGTACATATGGCTCAGAGATGAAATAACTAGTGCGGATGGCTTAGCCAGGATCAATCAGCCAGGATCAATCAGAGCCAGCTCCCAGGCAAATTTGTATTATATTGCTTTATGGTGAACCGATAATCATATATGCAAAAATAATATTGCTAATTAAGAGGTTAGGTCCAGTTTATATCGGACACAATTTCAAACACAGTTTACAGTCAGGGTGCCACACCAGCAGACCCTGTTTTGTCTGTAAATTGCTGAATAATCCGTTATATGAAAGCCCATTGGAAAATGTCGGTTCAGTAATAATACACTTTATGATGAAAACTCACAGAACAAACTTTGACCCAAAACAAAAGTTTTACCCACAAGTTGTAGCAAAGCACCTAGAGCAATTTGATTGGGTGAGTGGTATGAATGGGCGAAGATATTGACAGGGCACACACACTCTTTCTCTTTTGCCAAACGCCATCTGCACTCAAGGTAAATAGATTGGAATCCTAAGTTGCTGTTTTTTGTGACCTTTTTACAAGAGAGATTTGCTTGCACCTTGTTTGGAAACCATTGTTTAGGACAAAAATGACAGAAGAAATGAGCCTCATCATTCTTAAGTAACTGAGAGAGGGGGTACCATTTTAAGTGGTATATTTGTATTGATATGGGGTGTGGGAAACCATTAATATCGCACAGTGAAATAAAATGTGCTGAATAATTACCTTTTGTCTGGAGAGCAAGTTTGGCGGTCTTGTTGAGTTTTGTCTTAAATTGGTATTGTATAGGTGTCTCGGGAAAAAGAAAAATCAAAACATTTCTGCTTTTTTGGCTCTGTGGATCAAAACAGTTCCTGACCCCTGCATTACATTATTGTGATATTTAACTTCTTTGTTGTATCTCAAACCAAATACATTTGCAGACCCCCTGGGATATGACCTCACAACTTTTTTACTTTACTGTGTGGGATAAGATGTTTTTTTTTTTTTCTCTTTACGGTATGGCAAATTTAGTTGGTCATTAAATTTTTGCACAAATAGTTGATGGACGATTTGATGGAAGAGGCAAGTTTATTCTTTTAAACCATCTCACATTTTAGGGTCACCATATACATTTGTTTTAAGTAATTCTATTCGGAAAATTAACACAACATTTTTTAATTAATCTGAAGGTTTTGCAATACAACAGTCTCAAGTGAATTATTGTCACAGTTTTTGAAAGTACAACATACATACAAGATACATACTCGGATTAAATGATTTTTTTTTTTTTTTACTACTCATCTACAGAAGAAAATTGCTTAGAACACTAAACAAAATAAGGGTAAGATAAAGACAAAAAAAAGATAAAAGTTGGGATCTTGACTTGCGCCATTTGGATAGAAAAACAATGTGGTTGGGTAATTTTTAATCTTTTTTTTACTGTAGATATAATTTAAGGCAGCTGAGCTCATTGTAATCTGATCTTATTCCCCTTAGCCACAGAAAGCCTTTTGTTTCACCAACATCATTTCATCAGTTTTCAAAATTGCAAAACAGGTAATATTTAGATAATAGTTTGTTGTGCGCAAACACAGCTAATTGATTCCTGTGAAGCCCTGGGCGCAGGTAAAAGAAAGAAAGGTGAAAGTGAGAGCATGGGTAGTTATGTCTGTGTGACTCTTCCCCCAACAAAAATTAGAATGCTGTCTACAAAGTGTCACAATCACCCGGATCGGGAACACCTGTGTTCAGGATTTGGCGCCAACAGCCAGGACAGCTGATTGGCGCACCCTGTATAATTAAATCCCCAGCTTCCAGTTACACTTTGTTGGATTGTACTCACGCTACCTGTTGCCTTCAGCTCAGTAAGCCCGTACCTCTGACTCTTTGCCTGCTCCCTGTTCTCTTCTGATTGATCTCCGTTGCCGACCCGTTTCTGTAAATCTGCCCTGCCCGTCTGACTCCTGAACTATTTTCCGAACACTACGATTACGCCTGTCCGCGACCATTCCCGCCAAGCCTTCACCCGCCTGTCAAATTCCGTCAATCCGCCAACCAACGGATCGAAGAATCCCACCTTGTCATTTCCTTCCTTTCAATAAAACCAAGAAACGAGCGCAAGTGATCTCAGTCTTCCTTTCGTCCTTTCTGACAGAAAAATCCAACCACATCATGAGATCAGCGCACGTTTATCCGAAGGAAGAACCAAGCAACTCAGAGCCTCCTTCCGCTCTACAACGACTACAATGGACCGAGAGCGCAGTACAAAAATCCGCAAGTGACGTCGCCACACTACTACGCCAAGTCCAACAGCAACAAGGTCTTTTGCAACAGCAACAACACCTCTTGCTACAAAACCAACACCAAGTAGCGAGTCTGTCAGAGCAACTGTCAAACTTACGGACGTCACCATTTCCGCATTCTGTCAACCCGTCTCCGAGCACACAAACACTCCCGCCGAGTCTTCCATTGCCTACCTCGCATGTCTCCGAAGCAGTAGAACCCCATGTGGGTGCACCCGAAAAGTTTTGCGGCGACCCTACCAAAGTCCGTGCCTTCCTCGTAAACTGTCGACTCATTTTTGATCTCCAACCCCGAAATTTTCGATCCGAATGAACCAAGGTAGCGTTCGTCATTAACCACATGACTGGGAGAGCTCGGCTTTGGGGTACTGCCGAGTTTGAACGAGGATCGGTGGCATGTTCCTCGTTTGCACTATTCTCCCAGGAGATCCTGAAAGTATTCGATACTGGGTCTGCCTCGTCTGACGCATCCCGCTCCCTGCTTGACATTCGCCAAGAAAGACGTTCGGTCGCCGATTACTCAATTGACTTCAGAACACTCGCTAGCCAGAGTATTTGGAATGAGGAAGCGTTAGTGGACGCTTATCTCCACAGTTTGGCCAATTACTTGAAGGACGAATTGGTGTCCCATACTCCGCCTTCTACCCTCGACGAAGCCATTGCACTGACGGCGCGAATTGACCGTCGGGTCCAAGCACAGCGACAGGAGAGGGAAAGAACAATACGACTCCCGACGAACTCGCCCAAAGAGCCAAGTGGGTTCCAAACGTCCCGATCCCCGATGACAGTTACTCACGAAGCCATGGAGATTAATCGGGCAGCGCTGTCGGCCGAGGAGCGCCGGCGGCGGGTTTCTGAGGGACTTTGTCTTTATTGCGGCGGCAAGGGGCATCGAATCTCAACGTGTCCGTTAAAAGGGGGGGCTCGTCGGACAACGGAGGCGTCCGATTGAGTTCTGCCCTTATCCCGTCCTCCGAAACCTCTCGGCCTTCCCTCGAGGTGCATCTCTTGATTGCTGGTTCTCCACAGAGACTTTCCGCGCTAGTGGATTTCGGGGCTGAAGCTAACATTTTGGACCTCTCCCTCGCCCACAAACTCAAGATCCCATTGAATTCTCTCGCTACTCCTATCACCGCCCGAGCACTAGATGGCCGTCTTCTAGGCACAGTTACCCATGTTACTGAACCAATGGAGATGAGAGTTTCTGGCAATCATAGAGAGCACATTCGGTTCCACCTGCTCCCATCCCCTGGCCAGCCACTCGTTTTGGGCCATCCATGGCTGGTAAGGCACAACCCTCACTTTGATTGGCGTTCGGGGACCGTCATGGAATGGGGCGTTGAGTGCCATCAAACATGTCTACGTTCTGCATATCACCCCGACCGACCCGTGGCTTCCAAGTCTCCTGCTGACGTGTCCAAGGTCCCTGCCTGCTATCACCACCTACGGGAAGTTTTTAGCAAAGCCAAGGCCACTTCCCTTCCTCCACATCGCCCCTATGACTGTGCTATCGACCTTCTGCCTGGCTCTACTCCCCCGCGGGGTCGTCTTTATTCCCTTTCTGCACCCGAAAGACAGTCCATGGAGGAATACATCTCAGAGGCCTTGGCAGCCGGAATAATTCGGCCATCCTCTTCGCCGGCTGGAGCTGGGTTTTTCTTTGTTGGCAAGAAAGATGGTTCTTTACGACCGTGCATTGACTACAGGGGCCTTAATGACATAACAGTTAAGAATCGCTACCCGTTACCACTGCTCGCCTCCGCCTTTGAACTGCTGCAAGGGGCCACGGTGTTCACTAAACTGGACCTCAGAAACGCTTATCATCTGGTCCGTATCCGGGAGGGAGATGAATGGCAAACGGCCTTTAACACTCCCACGGGGCACTACGAATATTTAGTCATGCCTTTTGGTCTAACAAACGCCCCCGCCGTCTTCCAGTCCCTTATCAACGACGTGCTGCGTGATGTGCTCAACAAGTTCGTGTTTGTCTACTTGGATGACATCCTGATTTTCTCTAAATCCCTGGAGGAACACACGCAGCACGTCCAACTTGTCCTTCGACGACTCCTGGAAAACTCCCTCTTCGTTAAGGCTGAGAAGTGTGAGTTCCACGCCCAAACCGTGTCATTCTTGGGGTATATCATCGCGGAGGGGAGCTTACAGATGGATCCTGCAAAGGTGTTTGCAGTCACCTCCTGGCCTGTCCCCACGGATCGCAAGAAGCTCCAACAGTTCTTGGGTTTCGCCAATTTTTACCGACGATTTATTCGGAACTATAGCACGGTAGCGGGTCCCCTGACGGCTCTCACTAGTCCCAAAGAAACATTCAGATGGTCTCCTGCGGCCGATAAAGCATTCACCACCCTCAAGGCTCGATTTTCGACAGCTCCCATCCTCCAAGTACCTGGCCCGGGGCGTCAGCTAGTTGTTGAAGTGGATGCTTCGGACATAGGAGTTGGGGCTGTTCTCTCTCAAAGGTCGACCGAGGACCAAAAGATGCACCCCTGTGCATTCTTTTCACGTCGCTTATCCCCTGCCGAACGCAATTATGACGAGGGGGATCGTGAGCTGCTAGCAATAAAATTGGCCCTTGAGGAATGGCGCCACAGGCTGGAAGGGGTGCCAGTTCCGTTCTTAGTTTGGACTGACCACAAGAATCTTGAATACATCCATTCTGCTAAACGTTTGAACCCGAGACAATCCCGCTGGTCACTCTTCTTCACCCGTTTCAACTTCACCCTTTCCTACCGCCCCGGTTCCCGCAATGTCAAGCCAGATGCCCTCTTTCGCCAGTTTCAAAAGGAGGAGAATCATTCCCAGGGTCCGACAGCCATACTTCCTGAGTCCCGGTTACTGGCCACTCTCACCTGGGACATCGAGGACCGCGTCAAAGAGGCCCTCCAAGACCAAGCAGGCCCTAGTACTTGTCCAGAGGGGCGGCTATTCGTTCCGGAAGCCCTATGGTCAGAGGTCCTTCAATGGGGGCACGACTCTCCCCTCTCCTGTCACCCGGGTGCTACCCGCACCAGCAACTTCCTGGCCCGACGTTTCTGGTGGCCCTCATTGGCAAGGGATGTTCAGGAGTACGTCAGGGCTTGCCAAACCTGTGCCCGGCAGAAAGCTTCGAATCAACCCCCTGCCGGATTGCTTCAACCATTACCAGTCCCCAGCCGTCCTTGGTCCCACATCTCCCTGGACTTCGTTACTGGGCTGCCTGCCTCGGAAGGGATGACAACCATTTTGACGATTGTGGATCGGTTCAGCAAAATGGTCCACTTCGTGGCCTTGCCCAAACTTCCGTCCGCCAAAGAGACGGCGCAGGTGGTCCAGCTGCATGTCTTCCGCCTCCATGGAATCCCAAAAGACATTGTTTCAGACCGAGGTCCCCAATTTGCCTCGGGATTTTGGAAAGAGTTCTGCCGTCTCCTGGGGTTTCGGTCAGTCTCTCGTCCGGGTTCCATCCGCAATCTAATGGACAGTCTGAACGCCTCAATCAAGAACTAGAGACGGGCCTACGCTGCCTGGTTTCCCGTGAGCCTCTTTCCTGGGCGCAACAGCTGGTATGGGTGGAATACGCCCACAACTCCCTTGTCTGCTCCTCCACTGGCATGTCTCCCTTCCAGTGCGTCTATGGCTACCAGCCACCCTTGTTCCCCAACAAAGAGGAAGAGGTTTCCTGTCCGTCGGCTCTTGCAAATGCCCGTCGCTGTCGTCGCACTTGGGCTCAGGCACGGGCTGCTCTTCTTCGGGCCGTCCAAAATTATTCAAAGGGGGCTAACCGAAGAAGAGTTCCGGCTCCAACGTACCAGGTGGGCCAGCAAGTATGGTTGTCCACCAAGGACCTTCCACTCCGGGTGGAGTCCAAGAAGTTGGCTCCCCGATTCCTGGGACCGTTTCCAGTGGACAAAATTATTAGTCCGTCGGCAGTCCGCCTGCGCCTGCCCAGCACCATGAGGGTTCACCCAACGTTTCATGTTTCCCGCATTAAGCCTGTCCACCAGAGCCCCCTGGTCCCTGAAGTTCCTTCCCCCCCAGCCCCTCGCTTCCTGGATGGTGACCCTATCTACACCGTGCGACGTCTGCTCCGCTCTCGTCGTAGAGGACGTGGTCTCCGATATCTCGTGGACTGGGAGGGATATGGCCCGGAGGAACGGTCCTGGATCCCCACCCGGCAGATCCTGGATCGCTCGCTCATCTCAGAGTTCCATCGCCAGTATCCAGATCAACCTGCTCCTTGCCGAGGTCGTCCTCGGGGTGTCCGGCCAATGACTACATCTTCGCCGGGTCCATTTTGACTACGCCGCCTGAAGACGACGATGAAGCATCGGTCCGCTCAGAGGAGTTCTAACTGGACAGCCTGTCGGATTATGTTCCTGCTTGTTGGATTATACTCTTGCCTGTCGGATTATTTTTTTTTTCTCTTTTCCTGGGGACTTCTGGAGCCGTCCCTTGAGGGGGGGGTTCTGTCACAATCACCCGGATCGGGAACACCTGTGTTCAGGATTTGGCGCCAACAGCCAGGACAGCTGATTGGCGCACCCTGTATATTTAAATCCCCAGCTTCCAGTTACACTTTGTTGGATTGTACTCACGCTACCTGTTGCCTTCAGCTCAGTAAGCCCGTACCTCTGACTCTTTGCCTGCTCCCTGTTCTCTTCTGATTGATCTCCGTTGCCGACCCGTTTCTGTAAATCTGCCCTGCCCGTCTGACTCCTGAACTATTTTCCGAACACTACGATTACGCCTGTCCGCGACCATTCCCGCCAAGCCTTCACCCGCCTGTCAAATTCCGTCAATCCGCCAACCAACGGATCGAAGAATCCCACCTTGTCATTTCCTTCCTTTCAATAAAACCAAAAAACGAGCGCAAGTGATCTCAGTCTTCCTTTCGTCCTGTCTGACACAAAGTTGGTTGCTCTGCAACTGTATTTTAGCGACTACACCACATTGACAATAACATGTTTTGATTTTGACATATGTGACTCAGAGAGTACAGGTTATTACAGGTCAGTTAAAGAGGTAGTATATACGACCTTCCGGATACGGCATCCCCATTGTTTCGGCGTTTTCACCAGAGTAGAGGGAGAGGTTTTTTCAGTCCATGTTTGCGGCATTTCCCCCTTCTGTACCATATCTACAACAAGTATTTTCACCTGCTCAAAATTGTATGAAATTCAAACTGTGCAGTGTCCTTGCATATGATGAATAAAGTATCTAAGGTGCTTGTCCACTTTTTGTCAGCATCGTATAAAAAAACAAATAAACTTTGGTGTGTTCATGCTTATAACTCTGACTTTGCAAGTTATATGTGTCCAATATGCCTATTTTTCACCTAGTTTTGACATCTTCTAAAGCGCTCGTCTGTTATTGCTTTTCATCTTGGCTATTAGGATCTGGCGCTCCTCCGTCCACCAGCCTAATCTGTTTGTAACATGGACAGTCACTATGCACCTGTCCCTAATTAGCCTGACAGCACGCAGTGTCAGGTGATTTTTCATTTTTCCACCGCCAAGATCATCATCACCGGTGTCATCCTGATTTGTGAGATCAGCTTTATGTTCCTGGTCCTGACATTTTTATTGGTTTTTGACTATTTATTTGTTATTTTGTTAATGGTTTTGTAATACAATACCATGTTTTCGAGCACCTTGCATTTTCTTACTTCCTGTGTTTGGGTATGCCGCAAAGTCACAACATTGGCTTTATGAAAACACCGATATGCTATTGGCTCAATTTACTCCTACAATGTTTTTCTAATTGTTTCTAATTGGATCAGACTTCATTGTGCTTTATGAAAACTTTAGGAGTCAGCACTAAAATACTGTGGTTCTGTTTTTTTTTTACTTTATTTTTTTCACTATGGATCCCAAGGCTCTCAATTGTGTTAACAACCTAATAATCATGACAAAGACGCTTGTTTCGATCAATAAACACAAATGAGAATAGTATTAAAAATAAGGTTATCAAAAAAGGACATTTTCTCGAGGCACAACAATCCATGAGAGTGGAAGGTTTTAAATCATTTTTTAATGCACCATTTCCATTTCTTACGCATCCACCTGTTACTCCACTCAACCTGATGTTAAGTGACACCTAATACAGTGTAACGTTTCCTTTACATTTTTTTATCGATTCATAATTGTATGTAGTCATCCGTCCATCCATCCATTATCTATGCGTATCCTCAGTAGGGTGGCAGGGGTGCCTTAGTCCTTCCCAGCTATCTTCAGACAGTGGTCAGGGGACACCCTGAACTGGTTGCCAGCCAGTTCCAGGGCACCTATTTAATCATATAGAGTTATATTACACAATAGTCTTATTTACTATATACACTATTTGTCATTTTAATGTTTTTGCTTGCTGAAATATCAGAGATGTAGAACACATTAGCTCAGTACGCTAGGATTTTATCCCTCGCTGTACGACAATTTCACTTAGCGATCCTCATCTCAGAACCAATTTTTGTGTTACCTGTAAAGTTGGCCATGTAGTTTTGAAGTGCAAATATGTTCTTCTGTAAGGAGCTCATGTGGTAAACAGCACTTAAAAGTACTAGATCAATCAGACTCTGACTTTTGCTGGTTGACGAGAGGGCAAATACAAGGAGATTGTTGATATCAAATGCAGTCTAAACAGCATCACGTTTGAGCTTCAAGATAGTATTTTATTTTGCAGTTGCCTAGGTAGACATTTCCTTTCTTCAAGTGTTCAAACTAATAGATCGAGATGACTGTAAATGCATACATTTTAGACACGACAGGGCTTTAAATACAGTGTGGCTTTTTATTTTCATTGTAGGCCATTCAATGGTGGGTCAGGGTTCTGTTTTGAAATGTTAACAAATGATGAAACAATGTCAGACCTGTGCGAATCCCATTACAGCGGTCAATTCACTTTCAATGATTCAAAGTTATTGAATTGTCTGATGTGGCACTTGGCGTGAATGTGAGGTTTGGTGTTATCTTGCATGTGTGAAACAAAGGGAGATTCCAGGTTGCATTGACAACAATGGTCAGGCAAAACGGTGGGAACTATGGAACATGGTGAAAAACTTAAATGGTTGTGCAGCCAATCCTTCAGATTAGCTACAAGTCTACAAGGTTTTTTGGTTTTTTTTTGTTTGTGTTTGATTTGTATTTTTTTTTTTTTTTATAATATATAGTAAATGTATGTGGTGCTGCAAAAAGGCAAGATTAGTTTAAAAGAATAAATTTGCCTCTTCAATTCAATCAATCAATTATTTGTTAAAACATTTTATTGACTACCTACATTTTGCTACATAAACACCCTCACATGTATTATCTTTCTGTATGAATAACTAAAGGTTGGAAACATGCCAACATGCTGTTGGAAACATTTCTTTGGGATAAATTAGTTCATGTTTTTTCCGACTTTATTCATATAATACATAATAAGCAAAACGGGAGGTTTGACAGTAGGTATTCGATTGAATATTCACAACGTATCTACTAAAGTTCAACTTTTGCACCCACAAATCAAGTCCTAAATGTATGCATTCAAATTAAACAGCAGACGTTTCGTTTAACTCATGAGAAACAATTACAAGTAAATTAAATTTGGTCCATTGATGCTGCAATATCCAAGGATAAATTAAAACAGAAAACAGAAAAACTTTTGCGTGTGTGTGTGTGTGTGTGTGTGTGAAAGACGCAGCCCTCACTCATATGTGCTTGCCTTTGTTATTGCCCTCTTGAATGGTCACATGATCCAAAAACATGTGACCTACGCATATTGGGGGACAACGATGAAAACAGTGCAGGTGAAAATGTCATTCTATACCACACAAGGCATATAAAAGGGTGAAAGAAAAACAATGCAGCCAAAAGTGTCATTCTCTACCACGGAACGTCTCACCTTGTTCCTCCTATCCAATTAGCTTGCCCCGAACAGCTCTGGAAAAATTAAGATATAAGCATATGTGTGGTAGGAGAAACAGTCACAAGGGCTATTCAAACTCAGTTGGGCATTGTTTACAGGTACTTGATAAAGAAAATATTTAACTTTCAACTTCTTTAACCCTTTATATACCAAGTTTCATAGAGGCCACTTGGAATCTTTTTGGCCATTGAGGAGTCCAACATTTTTTTTTATGAGAGATTACTTTTGGTGTTTTGTTTTTTTTTCCCAGAACAACCCAATCATTAAATATCTAGTCAAATCCAACATAACAATGTGTTTAAACAATTTAATAACAAGTGGAAATGTTTAAATCTAAGCTTAAAACTCACTTCTACTCTATAGCATATGAATAACCTACTCTTTTCGTCGGCTCCAGGGCAGGGGAATGTATAATAATATTCTGAAAAATAGTCTGTGTAATATAGTATAATAATATGTGAAGCCCTTTGAGACTCTTCGTGATTTAGGGCTATACAAATAAAAATGACTTGACTTGACTTGACTTGGATTTTTCAGGATTATAATGTAGTATATATTAGGAATGAACATGAAGACAACATAAACGAAAAATCTTGACCGTTATAAATAAATGCAAAAAGGTTTTGAGTCTAGCTCTCTCAGAGGTCCATATATCGTCAACTACCTTTCACCATGACGACGCATTTTATGGGCCTGTTTGGTAAATGGTGAAGCAATTGCTGAAGACAGAGACATAAACATAAAAAAGTAATGTTTAAAGGTTTACAATGATTTTAAACTGGTTACACACAACACAAAATGCTTTACAAAATGTGTCATGTCTTTGCATGTTATGTGGTCCTCGGCCAAACATGAGATTCCATTGGGGGATGTTGTTGCCACCTTGTGGATGTTTTTGAGAACTACTCTGATTGAATTTTATTATTTGTTTAAATCGCTGTAAAGCCCGTCTTCTATCCTTGCAGAATAGTTTTAATTTTCGCTTTAGCCCCATGGACGCGGAGTTACGGTATTTTGAATAACACTTGTAAAATGGGAGCACCTCTATGGTAATAAGAAGGTTAAGACACCTCAACAACGATGTGCACTACCTTTAAGACTGTGTGGCTTAACATCAGGTGAGGTCTGTACAAAGACAAAAGTGAGTTTCGTTCCTGAACTTGAACATGCGCGTTTTAATCAGGTGCTATCATAGTGCAGAATTTAAAATACATCAAAACGTTACGGTAGGTAGGAATGGTAACCTATTCTATCGGCAACAATTTATAGGTGTCGAAGGACACTAAAGGCACCTCGTTCCCGGTGACTCCCATCTGTAGCGCAAGTACGGTCAGCTGAAGCAAATACGGGCGACCAGGCCGGCGGGATAATGAGCAACAGCTGTAGAACCATTACTCCAGCTCCCCCTTTCATTTTATCTTTTAGTATTTGTCACACGCCTTCATCAATCGCTTATTTCACTGGCTGTCCTTTGATGCCACGCGACCTCATGTTGGCCACACACAACTTTCTTGCAGACAAACAAATCACTATAACTATGTAGTGTTTGCATGTTTTGCGCAGAGGTGGGTAGAGTAGCCAAAACATATTGCTTAAGTAATGTTACTTCAAAATGACGTTTCTCAAGTTGAAGTAAAAAGTAGTCATACAAATAATTACTTGATTAAGTAAAAAGGTGAGTGGTTAAAAAAAATACTCAAGTATTGTTTAACTGTAGAAATGTTTTTTTTTTTCTTATACAACCATTAAATCAGTCCGTCAAATAATTAAAGTCCATCAAATCACCCAACAAATTACATTTAACTTCAAATATCCAAGGTAATTTCAAGTACGTAAATGAACAATAAAATTATACTAGTATGAATCAAAGACATACGTTAAGCACAAGTAGCACTTTTAAAGCCCCTGGAGGCTCTGCAGGCAGAACAGCATAGGGGTATCAACCCAAAATATTGAAAGAGCTATAATGTACCAAATAAAACAAAAAACAAAAATTGTCAAGTGCTGCAAAATAAAAACCTTATATAAGCCTTATCATGAATGTGACACATGCTGTGTGTATTTATATATGCCTACTATCAAAATGACTAAGTTGGATGCAGCACATTCTGTGGAGAATGGCGTGACTACTCTGTTGTATGATACTGCCTAAGGTTGAACTTTGTTATTATATTAATGATTTATGGAATGTTTAATTGCTTTGATCTAATAAAACATGCAATTTAAAAATCATTTTTTTTATGTCATTTTTATTTTGAAGATTAGAAAAAAACAAAAGTGCATTATGTGCCCGTCATCTGTGCAACAAAAATAAAACAAAAGAACAGAATCCTTAACTCGCATTAGAAAAAAAGTTAGCCTCTAGCTTTTACAATTACAGGGAGTGCAGAATTATTAGGCAAGTTGTATTTTTGAGGATTAATTTTATTATTGAACAACAACCATGTTCTTAATGAACCCCAAAGTCTCATTAATATCAAAGCTGAATATTTTGGAAGTTGGAGTGGGGCTTTTTTAGTTTTAGCTATTTTAGGAGGATATCTGTGTGTGCAGGTGACTATTACTGTGCATAATTATTAGGCAACTTAACAAAAAACAAATGTATACCCATTTCAATTATTTATTTTCATCAGGGAAACCAATATAACAGCTCAACATTCACAAATATACATTTCTGACATTCAAAAACAAAACAAAAACAAATCAGTGACCAATATAGCCACCTTTCTTTGCAAGGACACTCAAAAGCCTGCCATCCATGGATTATGTCAGTGCTTTGATCTGTTCACGATCAACATTGCGTGCAGCAGCACCCACAGCCTCCCAGACACTGTTCAGAGAGGTGTACTGTTTTCCCTCCTTGTAAATCTCACATTTGATGAGGGACCACAGGTTCTCTATGGGGTTCAGATCAGGTGAACAAGGAGGCCATGTCATTAGTTTTTCTTCTTTTAGACCCTTTCTTGCCAGCCACGCTGTGGAGTACTTGGATGCGTGTGATGGAGCGTTGTCCTGCATGAAAATCATGTTTTTCTTGAAGGATGCGGACTTCTTCCTGTACCACTGCTTGAAGAAGGTGTCTTCCAGAAACTGGCAGTAGGACTGGGAGTTGAGCTTGAGTCCATCCTCAACCCGAAAAGGCCCCACAAGCTCATCTTTGATGATACCAGCCCATACCAGTACCCCACCTCCACCTTGCTGGCGTCTGAGGCGGACTGGAGCTCTCTGCCCTTTACCGATCCAGCCACGGGCCCATCCATCTGGCCCATCAAGACTCACTCTCATTTCATCAGTCCATAAAACCTTAGAAAAATCCGTCTTGAGATTTTTCTTGGCCCAGTCTTGACGTTTCAGCTTGTGTGTCTTGTTCAGTGGTGGTCGTTTTTCAGACTTTCTTACCTTGGCCATGTCTCTGAGTATTGCACACCTTGTGCTTTTGGGCACTCCAGTGATGTTGCAGCTCTGAAATATGGCAAAACTGGTGGCAAGTGGCATCTTGGCAGCTGTACGCTTGACTTTTCTCAGTTCACGGGCAGTTATTTTGCGCCTTGGTTTTTCTACACGCTTCTTGCGACCCTGTTGACTATTTTGAATGTAACGCTTGATTGTTCGATGATCACGCTTCAGAAGCTTGGCAATTTTAAGAGTGCTGCATCCCTCTGCAAGATATCTCACTATTTATGACTTTTCAGAGCCTGTCAAGTCCCTCTTCTGACCCATTTTGCCAAAGGAAAGGAAGTTGCCTAATAATTATGCACACCTGATATAGGGTGTTGATGTCATTAGACCACACCCCTTCTCATTACAGAGATGCACATCACCTGATATGCTTAATTGGTAGTAGGCTTTCGAGCCTATACAGCTTGGAGTAAGACAACATGCATAAAGAGGATGATGTGGTCAAAATACTCATTTGCCTAATAATTCTGCACTCCCTGTATGAAGTAAACAAAAGTTGAACATTGCTAAGTTTCTCGAAAGGACTGTTTTCCATTAAATCTTATTTTTATGAAATAATGCATAAAGCTTTAAAGTGCTACCAGTATGTAATTATCTTCACTTTTATCACCACACTGCGCGGACTTAGCACATGGGCCAGTGCAGAAGGCGCCGTGGCATAGCTCTGCCCACCCCTACCCAATCAAATTGTACTGTGTGCTTGTCTGGTGTTTAAAGATTCTTCTGTGTGTTTTCATCATAAATTGTCCCAACAGTGAACATACATTGATTAATGATCTTCCATATAAATGATTATTTTGTGAAGTATAGCCAAAATGGGTTCTGTTGGTGAGACACCTTGACTGAAAACTGTGGTTAACAATGTGTCCTTTAAATACTGGACCATGCCACTCCTACTAATGTTCTGTCAGCCATGCATGGCCCACTTATTATTATTAAACGCTAATAGAGACTTTTTAAAAAAATTTATATCAGAGCCATATGTGTTCATGAAACGAGCCATATCTTTCTTGAGACCCACCTGTTTCCAACCCCTGCTTTAAGTTAACATTGCTAAAAATTGGTGGAGAAAAGGTAGTTACTGTACTGCCCAAAGGGGAAAGGATTTTATAGGTCACATTAAGTCAACGTCACACAGAAGCACCGGCCTCTGAAATACTTTAAGTTATTTTGGTGCAAACGTTCCAAACAGGGCACCAAACGAGCCCGAGGGGCATGATTTGGATTAAATCTGGCATGCAGACTTTAGCTGATGGGGAAAAGGTCAGGAGAGTGGCGTCTTTATGAGTGCCTTTGACACGTCACTGACACATTGCTCAAAGTGCAACGCCGCATCACTTAAAGTATTCCTTCCTTGATGCTCGCCGGTGACTAAGCGGATGCTTTTCGCAACAAGACGCCCCGTCCGTTACCCCACTTTGTGGATGTCCACTGCCCAAAAAAAACACAGTAAGTAAGACATTGATTCAGGACTTGGTTAGGCAGCTGTAGAATCAAATCAATGATCGGTCAGTTTATGTTAAATCTGCATTCAAGCATTAACGCACTAAAAAATAATCATTCGAAAAGAAAAGCAAAATTCAATGTACTGGCTTAAATTCAGAAGCTTGCACATGTAAGTAATTATAACCAGGTTATCCAGTGCCCTGCACACTTTATGAAGAGGATGAAAGGAGACAAAACTAAGTTGTGCTTTTTCGAACGGCTGTAGAAAATCTAAATATTTAACATATGTGCTTTAAATCGTTTGGCTACACACTCCTAGCCATGAGGCTGATTATGGCCGAGTTCTCCGGTGCCTCACACACTTTATGAATAGGATAATTATAAAGAGGCTGTAGAAAATCTAAATATTTGACATATGTGCTTTAAATCGTTTGGCTACACACTCCTGGCCATGAGGCTGATTATGGCCGAGTTCTACGGTGCCTCACACACTTTATGAATAGGATAATTATAAAGAGGTAGAGGTGATTAAACCAAGTTGTGCTAGTTTGTACTACTTAATAATATTAAACTATTATATAAAGGTACATGAGTACTTGCAATATTTCTGCCACGCAGGTCGAACTGTACAAGTAATTACAGTATAGCCGAGTTCTCCAGTGCCTCGCACACCTCACGAATAGTATGAGAAAAGTCAGAACCAAGTTGGACTACTCCATACACTTTAGAAAAACAACATATTTTGTTGAGGAACATAAGTGCTTTGCACTTTACACATGCAGATGAGACACTACCAAGCTGGGCTATTAGTAGTTTCCAAGATGGCGGCGCCCGCGAGTGCAGAGGCTTCAGGGGCTTCAGTTTGTCTTTGCTTTTCAGTGTTCTTTTATCCCTCATATTTTCCCATTTTACAACTACAATAACATCCACAACACCCCGAGGGATATATAGAGATCACCGGATATCCCTGGGTGATCTGCCTGCCGACAACGACGGAGCAAAAGTAAAGGCTGCTGGTCAGACGTAGGCTAAGAAGGTGACCACACAAACCAGCGCTTCCAAGCATGTTCCTGACCAACGGCAGATCCATCGTCCACAAAATGAGTGAATTTGAGCTGCGGATCGCCACCAACAGCTTCGTCCGAAATTGGAGTATTTTTGTCATCACGGAGTCTTGGCTTCCCCGATGCCGCAGTCCAACTAGCAGGATGCATGCTTCACCGGCACGAACGAGACAGAGACTCCGGTAAAAACAGGGGTGGGGAACTATGCACTATAATAACAGCCGAATCATTGGCACACACTGCTCACTCGATATGGAGTTTCTAGCAGTATTGTGTAGACCAGACCTGGGCACTCCGGTCCTGGAGGGCCATATGTCCTGCCAGATTTTGAAGTTTGCTCTTTTTTAACTCAGGTGATACAAATTATAACCTCGTTAGCAAGCTAGCAAGTGCTCGTTAACGATACTGGTGATTGGAATCACCTGTATTGGATCAGAGAAACCTCAAAAATCATGCAGAACATACGGCCCTCCAGGACCGGAGTGCCCAGGTCTGGTGTAGACCCTTCTATCTACCGAGAGAGCCAACTGTGGCCATTGTGGTTGCTGTTTACGTTCCACCGGATGCTAACGTTAGCATAGCATTAAATCTCCTGCCCTCTGCTATCAATAAACAGCTGCTTGCACACCCGACAGAGCTTTTATCATCGCCGGCGACTTAAATCAGGCATGCACAAGGACTGTACTTCCCAAATTCATTCAATACGTGTACTGAGCAATTAGGGAAAAAAACACTGGACCGTGTGTACAGTAAGATCAGACATCTAGTTAGATCCGGCCATCTCTGTCTGTCCCTCACCCCCTCACACACACCCCCTACGGAGGAAAACAAAGTATATGCAACAAGGACAGTACAAACATCTTCTTTGTTCCTTTACCTCTTTGTTTTCCTTATCCTCACTGTAAAATGTGACTCTGGATTGCCACGTCCAATTTCGTTGTCACAATATAACCCATGCTGTAACAATGACAATAAAGCTATATTCTATTATATTTTATTACATATTACTTAAGATAATCAAAATATTATATAGTAATAAAAGTGCTTTAAAGCTTTTAGCTACAAATTCCGAGCCATGCGACTGAATATGGCCGAGCTCACCAATGCCTCTTATTTTATGAAGTGGCAAAAAGGAGCCACGGCTGAGTTGTACAGCGCCATGCTACTTTAGGGACCACGTTATTTCAGGATGTTCAAAAATGCTCAATTGGAGGGTCAGGGGCCAGTGACAGTACCCTGTTGTTCATTCTCCGCCACGAGTGGGTAGAGCCTCTCGCTCCAGATGCTTAAGCTATTATGTGTCACGATGCTGTAGTGCATGTTAAGGCGGCATTAATAAGCAATGGAGCACAAGCGGCTAGCGTCTGCGCCATAATGGGCCTGGACACTTGTCAAATTTCCTATTGCTCACCTCGGACGGGCGCCTTGCCAAATGACCCGCTGCTTTTCTACATTTATGTAGGGCATTTTTTTTTTCTCTCCGTGAGCCACATGCGTTTCAACATCTAAGGGCCTTGTTTACTTATTTTTTTTGGTATTATTATTAGTAGTAGTAGTAGTATTGTATTTTATTTTATCTTTCTAGGCATCATTGTTCAATTATTGTATGTCTCCAGATCAGTGTTAATTATTTTTATTTTCATGGGTCCCTTGAGGGACTCTGCCAATGAGAGTGCTACTACTCCCAAGTGTAGTGGAGGTGCAATTGCACTTGAAAGATTAAAAAACAAATAAATAATAAAGTTCCCTAATTTCAAACAACCATTTGTGAACCACTGATTTAGGTGAACATCAGTTTAGAAAGCACAGTCACATTTAAAAGGCAACCCGACTAATGTCCTATATTCTAAAATCACTCGGCAAAAAAAAAAAACAACAACATTATTTCAACCTTCTGGGTTATGGAATAATAATAAATAAAAATTTATGTTCTAAAGAGAAATATTCATTTGACATTATTTCGTACAATTACTGGCAACTATATTATGAAATATTTTGAAACAAAACAATACAAATTTTAAATTGTTTTTTAAACCAAAGCCTTATACAGTCCAAAGTTTGTTTGTTATTATGTAATAACAATATGTTACAATAAGTCATAACATCTCCAGTTGTTTTGTACAATTATTTGTGGAGAAGGCCAATGTTTAATTTTATTTTTAAATAAATGACAAACCCAAAATAACTTCCTACGATCTAAAACCATCAACCGAAAATATGAGCCAAATTGGATACAAAAATCAACTATGAATTAATTAAATCAAACGTATTATGTAATTATAATAAATAATAATAATAAGTAATCATACCATGGGTTCTAAACATAATGAAATACTTTTTTATAACTACTGTTATCTTATTTGTGAAGTTGTTATGAAACAAAATCGCCCTATTTTTAATTGTTTATCGTTTTTTTGTTTGTTTTTTTTGTAATAAATGACAAACCCAAAATAACTTCCAACACAATAAAATCACACGGCTAAAATGATGTCCCATCCATGCATTATCTTCACCTCTTATCCTCAGTGGGGTTGCAGTGGTGCTGGAGCCCATCCCATCTTTCCTTGGGCAGTGGGCAGGGCACACCTTCAACTGGTTGCCGGCTTGTCGCAGGCCTCACAGAGATGGCCAACTAACTCGCTCATTCACACCTAGGGACAATTTGTACTGGCCAATTAACATTATATGCACGTTTTTGGGACCGTGGGAGGAAACCGGAGTGCCACAAGGAAACCCACGCACGCACGGGCAGAACATGCAAATTTTTACACAGGGAACCGCTGCACCATGGGGCTGCGTGCTAACCACCCATCCGCCGTGCCGCCAAAAGATGTTCCATATTGGGTAAAAATAAATTGAATCTATTCAAATCATTAGGTTATTATGTATTGATGTAACGGGTGTAATAATAACTTTTGTTTTATTGAAATTCCTGCTGAAATATGTGTATAGTTTTTGGTAAATGTCCTGCAATGCTGAGTCCAACAGTGATATCTGCTGGTATGGGGTGGGGTTTGGTTTTGGCTTCCAACATGTGACCAGGAGGCGGGGTTTGTTGTTAGTCTTATCAGAGAGAACTACAAAGGTAAGACCTATCTTTTGGTGCTCCACAAAAGAAGTTCATTTTAAACATTATAACCCCAGCTGACAAATCTCTCACCATGCATAGTAATGTGATTGATATTGTCAAGCTGTTTACGTTTATTTTCGTTTTGTTTCTGTTTTACTAAATATTAATTCCCCTTGTAGAGATCAAAGAGATCAGACCCAGCAGAAAAAGCTAATGTTGTGACTCATCCATTTGCAGGTAAATTGTACCCATTTTTATACTCATTATTGTTTGTATTCCTATTTTCTCATATACATTAAAAAGGATGATGTTGGTTAAAATTTAGACTAAAGAAAAACATGTTGAATTCATTGTAAACGTTAAAAATCCACTATACGATCTCTTGTTAAAAGTATCTTGTTAAAATGTAAAGATGTAAAAATGTATTGTGATATTCTAAAATGTATTTTCTGTAAAGTGAAAAGAAAGCTCTTTGATATGCTTTGTTGTTAGTCTTATCAGAGAGAACTACAAAGAGATCAACGAGATCAGACCCAGCAGAAAAAGCTAATGTTGTGACTCATCCATTTGCAGAAACTGTAATAATAAAAACCTCATCATCCAGTCCAGCGTGAATGTGGATCTTTGGTGGGACACGTACACCGCGGTTACATTGATAATAAAGAGTATTCATAAACTTTGGACTGTTCTAAACCAAACTAACCATTTTTGGTTTGTTTTGTACAATTACGGTCAACTTTTTTGTGAAGTTGTTTTAAAAAAAAAAAAAAAACTTGTGTGTGTTTAAAAAAAAAAAAAATCCAATCCAATAATACCCAATAATATTAATAATGGTAAAAATAATAATAATGATAATAATAATAACAGTTTGGGTTCTATAAATATTTTTTTGTTTTATTTTTTATACAAATACCAGAAAAGAATTAGTTTTTTTGAAACAAAAGGACCCTATTTTATTATTATTTATGTATTATTTTAATAAATGAGAAACCCAAAATAACTTCCAACATTACAAAATAACTTGCCTTGCGCACTTTATAAAGAGGTTGAGAGGAGATAAGACCAAGATGTGATACTCCATATTACTTAAGAAAATAAAAATATCAAGAACATTAGTTCTTACAATGTTTAACATACACATCCTGTGCTATGAGAGGGATTATGGCTGGGCTATTTGGTGACTCACATATGTTATGAAGAGGAGACACAACAGAGTTGTTACACTACTTCTACAAAAAAAAAAAAAATCAAAATCGATTCCGGTGCAGATCACAAATGCTTAGATTATTTTCTAGAAAGCCTAGCTATCCCATGTCTCACACAAAATATGACGATGTAGAGAGGAGACACAACTTGGTTGCACTACAACTTCTCAAGGAAACCAAAATATATTCTAATGAGAAACATAAATTATTAAAATATTTCGACCAAGCTGAGTTCTCGAGTGCGTAACGCACATTATTGAGCGGTAGAAAGGAGACAGAACCAAGTTGTGGCACCACATACTACTGAATAAAATATAATACAGAAGAACATAAAGTAAGGGTACAAATCCTAAGCCATGTGACTGATTATAGCCAAGCTCTGCAGTCCATCCCACTCATTATGAAAAGGTAGAGAGGAGATACGACCAAGTTGAAATACGTCATACTATTTGCAAAAAAATCAAAAATATTAAACAAAGGAACATAAGGGCTTGAAATATGTCTGCTACACCCTAGCCATGGAACTGATTTCGGCCCAATTTCTCCATCGCCTTGCTCTCTTTATGAAAAGTTAGAGAGGAGACACGACCAAGTTGTACTACTGCTTCTACAGAAAATCAAAATATATCCCAGTGCATATTGCAAATGCTTAGATTATTTCTAGCATGCTAACTCTCTCGTGCCACGCACACATTTTTAGGGTGAAGAAATGAGACATAACCAAGTTTTTCTACTACTTTCTTGAAAAAATAAAAATGTATTTTAATGAGGAACATAAATGCTTAGAATATGTCTTGCCAGCCTAGCTCTCTGGTGCCTCATACACATTAAGAGGAAGTAGAGTGGTTCACACGGCTGTATTCAAAGACACAACCTCTTTGTTTTACAGAAACACTGTGGGTGAGGCCTAGGCCTCTTTAAATCAGAAATGGTGTGTGGTATTCGGGGTAATCTGGGACTCCTAACACCCCTCCCCCACCACTCCCTACCCTCAGTTCCTCTCCTCCTTCACTTGTCTCAGGGCCCTTGTTTAATATTCAAGGATGATGATTTTTTTTTTTTTTTTTTGTCCACATACATTTTGGTTTGTGTCACCTTAGATTAAATCATTAGCATATTGCATTATTTGGGAGCCGGCCTTTACTTACTGGATTTAAAAGAATGGTAATGACAAACTATTTTTCATCTGCCGTCTTCTATTTAGTCGGCTTTGTCATAGCAAGCAATTCATTGTGGAGGGCAAATAGTTAATTTTGGCCTCAAAATCTGATTGTTGGATTAATTTCAGTAGGAAGAATATCATGAGATGGGCCGGCACGGCGGCTGAAAGGTTAGAGTGTCTGCGTCAGTTAAAAAGGTAATAGAATAAAATCCAGCCACCAGCCTCTCTCTGCGGAGTTTGCATGTTCTCCCTGTGTCTGTGTGGGTTTCTCAGAGGGACTCCGGTTTCCTCCCACATTCCCAAAACAATCATATCAGGTGAATTGGCCGGTCCAAATTGTCCCTGGGGTGAATGAGTTAGTGAGGCGCATGTCTGTGTGCCCTGACTGGCCACCAGTTCAGGGTGTGCCCCTGCCCACTGCCTGAAGATGGGCTCCAGCAACCCTGTGACCCTAGTGAGGATAAGTCATGTAGATAATGGATGGATAGATGAAATATCATGAGACGGAAAACAAAGTTTGTCAAGAGCAAAGTGTGTCACTGAAGACTTAAAAATAACCTAATATGGGATCAAAAATGGACCAACCCTGGACTTGGATCATTTTTTTTATTATGCTACCTCAGGATCAGGAGAATTTGCTGTGGTTGACGAAATAATTAATGCCAGTGTATACTAGAAGATGCTGTAGGAGAACCTCCCTAATCTCAAGCGCTCTTGGATCATGCAATAGGACAACAATACAAAATACACTAATAAGTCCACATGTGTTCAAGTGTTTTAATAAATAATTAAATAAAGATAAAGCACATGTAGCACCAAGTAGCACATGTAAAGCCCCAATACTTACACGTATTTTAACAGGCTATGCAAGCAGAACAACAAGATAGCCCATGAACTCGAACAAAAGAGACATTGTATATAGTAGCTGGTGTTTCGCACCCTTCTTAAGGGGAACATGCTTTTGAAGTGAGGCCAGGGGTGTTGTGTCGGTATTGCTATACGACATTTTCAATATTTTTCCTCCGTAAAAAAATTCCCCCCGCTGTAGTTGAATATGGTCACGTGACAAGGCTGCTACGTTTAATTGGTTAAACATTGTAGAGCAAGGCCGGGTTCTGAGTCAAAATAAATGTGCCTTAGCGGAGACAGACGGACGCGTACCGACGTGGAGGGGATTTATTAAGTCACGAAGGAACTACTTCAATGTTGCCAATGTAGTGGCGTAAAAGTACCTCTTTTCTTCACAAATGTACTCAAGTAAAAGTACTACTGGAAGGGATTTAAAAATACTTCTTGAAGTACAAAACTTACACAAGTAAATGTAACAGAGTAAATTTACTCCGTCATAACACACCTCTAGTTATTGCTCCCAAAGGTGACCCTGCTGGCTATTCGGTTCAGGGGGCAAGTAATTTTTTATATAGGGCTAGATAGATAAAAGTGTTTTGTGCCTAAATAAATTAAATCCACATGTCCAAACTGCATTTTGTATTCTCTTGGGTTATTTATGTGTCATGCTAAAATTGCTTGAGTAAATTTACCCTCCATGAAAAGGTTTGCAGTGCTTGGCGAACATCGACCTCATAGCTCTACTTAGTGTTTTTTTTTTTTTTTTTGACTTGCAAAAAGTGCTGTTTGAAAGTTTTTTTAATAAACCGTATTTTCACGAATATAGGGCGCACCTAAAACCCTTTTTTTTCTTTTCAAAAGCTGACCATGCGCCCTATAATACAGTGTGCCTTATATCTGCATCAATATTGAGTCGCAAGGTCTCGCAACTAAGGCAAGCAGCCGCCGACTGGATTTTTCCCCCGTAGGCAGAGTAGTCCATGGTGTTTGCTGGATATACATACCAGCGTTTCATTTTCTTACCAATGTGTTAATCATCATTGGAATCGGTCACTATAGTTATTCAGAGGTAAAGGAGGCAGGTCCATTTTAGCATTTAGAGGCTCGCATAGGCTAAAGTGGGGCAAAACAAGTGAGGCTGGGCCGCATCAGGATTTCCACAAGAAAAGCGCTGATAAAACATTCCAATGTTCTCAAATACCTTTTCTTTTAACACAAAATAATAATTAAATAAATAAATGAAAATGATCATACAGCAGATACAGACGATTATTAAACCTAAATTTTTCTGAACATAAATATAACATTAAACCTGAACTGTTCTAAATAAGGCTTCTCTTGCCTACTTCTTGCTGCTAGAGACCTGGCAGCGCTTCTTCTCACATAGCCGAGCCACATTTGGCTTGAGGGAGGAAGCATTGGAGACCCTCAGTAGGGCTTGAAGGTGCTCGTCAGTAAGTCTGGACCTGAACTTGGACTTATTGAAGTTCAAGGTGGAGAAGAGCTTCTCACACAAGTATGTGCTTCCAAAAAGGCAGATGGTCCGCTTGAACACTCGGGAAAGTTCAGGGAACTTTGGTGTCAACTCTCTCAAAAATTGCCGAAGCTTGTCTGCTTCTCCACTCACCTCCCTGAACCTAGCTTTGAGTGCACAGTTGCACTGCAAGTCAATGAGCTCTATTTGAAGCACAGGAGGGACATCTTGCACATCAAAGGAGAAGGGGTCTGCAAAAATTTGAAATGTGGCTCTGTGCGTCTTCAAGTCCGCAAATCTGTGATCAAATTCCTCCTGTAGCTTCAAAATGGCCCCAACATACTTCTCACTACTGATTAATGTGCCTGCATCCACGAGTGCCTTGCATGCTGGGAAATGGCAAAGGTTTGTCTGAGAGAGCTGGGCTTTCCACAACACAAGTTTTGTGCAGAATGTTCTCACATTGTCATAGGTAGCACTGACAAGTTGCCCCTGGCCTTGTAGATTCTTGTTCACTACATTAAGCTCATGTGTGATATCAACAAGAAAAGCTAAGTCAATGAGCCAGTTGGGATCACTTAGCACAGGAACAGTCACCCCTTCTTTCTTCATGAAGTCTTTCACTTCTGCTCTCAACACAAAAAATCTCTTCAGTACATTTCCCCTGCTGAGCCAACGTACCTCGGTGAAGTAGAGCACACCCCCATATTCTGACTCCATTTCCTCTAAAAAAGCACGGAACATTCTGTGCTTTAAGCCCCTGGATCTGATTTGGTTGATGCATTTCACTACGACAGGCATCACATTGTCAAACTTCATATTTTACTTCAACTGCATCTGCTACAAAGGGCCTGCTGATGGATAATGCAGTGCAGAACTATGGCCCCCTCCACACCCCTCTCTTCCAGTTTTTTTTTAACAAGTGCTACCAGTCCATTCTTCCTCCTGGTCATTGATGGGGCTCCATCGGATGTTATTCCCACCAAACTCTTCCATGGCAAACCGGCATTCTCAATAGCATGACATAGCTGGTGAAATATTTCTTGAGCGGTGGTCTGGCCATGCATTGGAATTACTGTGAGCAGTTCCTCTATCACTTCAAAATTGTCATCAACACCACAGACATACAGTATATTGCGAGCTGGGCAGTGTCTGTGATGTATGTGGTATAATCAAGAGACACTACTGAAACATTTTGCTTTCTCATGCAGTTGATCATAAATGTCACTTGACAGGTCAGAAATGCGCTCTGCCACGGTGTTGGCAGAAAGGCTGATGTTTTTAAACTGCCCTTTCTTTTCTGGACAGGCAATATGTGCAGCCTGTATTAAAAACTTTTTGACAAATTCACCTTCTGTGAATGGCTTTCCTGCTCTAGCAATCATTTCACTAACTACGTAGCTAGCTTCGACTGCTGCATCATTCTCTTTGGTTGCTTTCTTAAAGGAATCCTGTTGCCAAATTAAACATGTTTTAAGACTGGCAGCCTGGTTGACTCTCTCATCTCCCTGGTATTTTTCGTACTCCTCAGCATGTCTAGTTGTATAATGACGTCTCAAATTGTATTCCTTGTGCACGGCAACTTTTTCAGTGCAAATAAGACATGTTGGTGTGCCCCTGTGCTCAACAAAGAAATATTGCACTTCCCACTTTTCCTGAAATTGTCTGTGCTCATCACCGACCTTTCTCTTCACTGCAGGCTTTGAAAAAGACATGTTTGGGGCTCTGTAATTTGTTTTTCCACTTCAACCGCAGCCAGTCTCGTGTTTAAATTCGCGGGTTTAACTTTGCGCATGCGCCTCAGCAAAATGTGGCGACTTTCTGTATTGGTCCGGAGCTGTGACAGCATGAGCTGTCATGCTCATGTTCAAACACAGAGAACAAGACATGAAAGCCCGCTGCGTTTATTATTACCCACGCATTTTCTGAGCGATTCACTCGTACAGTGTGAGCTGTAGCTTTTGCCGTGACTGAAAAAAAATCGCACAGTGTATACCCGGCTTTACTGTTAAATTTCAGTTTGACCGGGGCACCAGAGAGTCCGGCCGATGTCCCGCCCACCAGACCCATACACCTAACCGTGATTGGTTCATTCAGCTCCCGCCCAACAGACCCATATACTTAACCGTGATTGGTTCATTCAGCTCTGCACACCACAAGTGTCATTCATATCACTTTTGTGGGCCACACTAACATTAATAACGTTCATATTAAGACGGGTCGCAAATTATCGTCCCTGGGGCCGCAGTTGGCCCGGGGGCCGCGAGTGTGAGACCCCTGCTCTACCGCATGGAGAAAATATTTTTTTTACTAATCTGTATTTGTAAACAGGAATTAAGGGGCTAAACAGACAGCTAGCAGCAAGCAACATCCATTCATGGAGATGCTTTCGTGTTTTAGAGTGTGTAAATATTTTACACGGTTAGATTTGCTACAGGGCAGCACGGCGGCGCAGTGGTTAGCATGTGCGGCACAGTTCATGTCTTGGGAACCTCCTGCGTGGGTTCAAATCCAGCTCCAGACTTCCTGTGCAGAGTTTGTATGTTCTCCCCGTGCTTGCGTGGGTTTCCTCCGGGCACTCCGGTTTCCTCCCACATTCCAAAAACATGCATTTCAGGTGAATTGCCCTGTCCTAATTGTCCCTAGGTGTGAATGAGCGAATGAGTTGTCTGTCCCCGTGTGCCCTGCGATTGGCTGACAACCAGTTCAGGGTGTCCCCTGCCCACTGCCCGATGATTGCTGGGATGGGCTCCAGCACCCCCGCGACCCTACTGAGGATAAGCGGTGTAGCTAATGAGATGAGATGAGATTTGCTACACTCACGAATGTAAGAGGACAATGGTTGTGTATTATTGTTGAACATGATGGCTGCAAGAAAACCTTGTGAACTACCCCGGCTTTTTTATTTTCCCAGCATCTTGTTTCAGACTGATCTTGATTTTTATGTGATAAGTGTTTTTTTAATTTCTATTTAATTTAAAGTGTTGATTGTCATATGCACAGTGAAGAACCACGTTCATCTGCTCAATTAAATTTTTACTTTGCTGTCTACTGTGTGGAGGATAAGTCATGTAGATAATAATAATAATATGTGGAATGACACATTTGAGTGATTGATGACATGGTACAAACACCGTGTCCATACGCATCTGGGACAGATATATGCTTCTTTGCGAGCTGTCAGGATGTTAGGGGTTAATTAGTTTGACTCTGAACTATCTGGCTGTTTTGTTGACCTTCCCAGTGTAGCACATTATAGTCCGGTGCGCCTTATGTATGGAAAATATATTTTTGAAGGGTGCGCCTTATAACCCGGTGCGCCCTATTGTCGTGAAAATTAGGTGTATATATACAGTATATATATATATATATATATATATATATATATATATATATATATATGGCAGCACGGCGACGCAGTGGTTAGCGCGTGTGCGGCACAGGTCATGAGATTGAACCTCCTGTGTGGAGTTTGCAATGTTCTCCCCGTGCTTGCGTGGGTTTCCTCCAGGCACTCTGGTTTCCTCCCACATTCCAAAAACATTCATATCAGGTTAATTGACCGGTCCAAATTGTCCCCAGGTGTGAATGAGCGAATGAATTGTCTGTCTCTGTGTGCCCTGCAACTGGCTGGCAGCCAGTTCGGGGTGTCCCCTGCCCACTTCCCGAAGACTGCTGGGATGGGCTATCTGCACCGCTTATCCTCAGTAGGGTCGTGAGGGTGCTGGAGCCCATCCGAGCTATCTCCGGGCAGTGGGCAGGGGACGCCCCGAACTGGTTGCCAGCCAATCGCAGGGTACACAGGGACAGACAACTCGCTCGCTCATCCACACCTAGGGACAATTTGGACCAGCCAATTCACCTGACATGCATGTTTTTTGGGGAATGTGGGAGGAAATCGGAGTGCCTGGAGGAAACCCACGCAAGCACGGGGAGACCATACAAAATCCGTACCCATGACCTCAGAACTGTGCCGCACACGCGCTAACCACGGCGCCGCCGTGCTGCCCTATATATATATATATATATATATATATATATATATATATATATATACATATATAATCAGCCACACCGCTTATCCTCAGTAGGGTCGCGGGTGCGCCGGAGCCCATCCCAGCAATCATCAGGCAGTGGGCAGGGGACACCCTGAACTGGTTGCCAGCCAATCGCAGGGCACACGGGGACAGACAACTCACTCGCTCATTCACACCCAGGGACAATCTGGACCGGCCAATCCACCTGAAATGAATATAGAATAGAATATACCTTTATTGTCATTGTTACAAAATGGGTTAACATATTGTGACAACGAAATTGGGCATGACACTCCAGTTTTACACATTCACAATGAGGTATGAGCCAAGAAGATAAAGGAACAGAGAAGATAAGGTTATAAAACATGGCGGCGCGACTACACGCAGCGGCTTTTGTCCCTCCAGTAAATGCATGTTTTTAGAATGTGGGAGGAAAACGGAGTGCCCGGAGGAAACCCACGCAAGCACGGGGAGAACATACAAACTCCGCACAGTAAGTCTGGAGCTGGATTTGAACCCACGCAGGAGGTTCCCAAGACATGAACTGTGTAGCACATGCGCTAACCACTGCCCCGCCGTGCTGCCTATATCTATATATATAGATATATCTATATATGAATGAATGAATGAATGAAAATTTTATTTCGAACATAAAAATAAAAACAGGACAAAAACAATGAGTCAACAACGAAATAATGTCCCACAAAATGTTCGAAAAGGGGTAGTCAGAAGCAGATGCTTATTTTTCCTACCCCTTTATCTTCCCTATTAAATACATTTTATAGATAGCTCCCTCTTGTGTACAATACAACAAAATCTCATGGATATACTTATTACATAGGTCAGATATCAATAATTATAAGTTACAATAATCACATATTTTATACACTAATCTTCGCAATACCCATCCCTCAACGTCATAATGCGCATAATGTCACTGCGGCACCAGTGATAATATCAATAAAAATAAACACAATATTTATAACAGTTCTGATGTGATAATAGCACAATAACAACAAGTTAGCCATGGTTTGAAGTGCAGTATTTCCAGTCTCCCTCATATCCCATTTTCTTCATCTCTGTATTTCGCCAGTAATGCTTTTTTGTATTTAAATTTGAACACATGGATATTTGGACATTTTTTGATTTCATTTTGCAAATTATTCCAAAGTCTGACTCCACACACAGACACACACATACTTCTCCTGGTGGTTCTCACCTTTGGGATTTTGAATTCACCACAGCCCCTCAAGTTATAATTTCCCTCTTTCCGAGTGAATAATCTTTGTATGTTTTCTGGCACTATGTTTTTGTTGACTTTAAATAACAGTTGTGAAGTGAAAAATTTTATTAAATCATCCAGTTTCAATAAATTGGACTGCATGAATAAAATATTGGTATGATCCCGATATCCTACCCTGTGTATGGTTCTTATTGCACGTTTTTGAAGGATAAAAAGGGGCTGTAGTGAACTTTTGTAATTATTTCCTCAGACTTCTGCACCATATGTTAAATATGGCAGAACGAGAGAACAATATAATAAATACAATGCATTATAATGTAAAAGAACTTTGGTTTTATTAATTATTGAAATGCTTTTAGATACCTTTGTTTGTATGTGTCTGATGTGTGTTTTCCAACTTAGTTTATTGTCTATTATGACCCCTAAAAACTTAATTTCTGATACAATGTCTATTGTGACACCATCCATTTTTACTTCTAAATTTTGATTTGCCTTACGATTACCAAAGAATATTACTTTGGTTTTATTTAAATTTAAAGATAATTTA